>NC_067475.1:33855727-34528227 GCF_947179515.1 Apodemus sylvaticus
TAGAACTAAGAGAGCTTAATTAAGCATCAGAATATAACACAAATAAAGAATATTAACTACTAGTTGGAGCACTGCTACATGTTAAATACAGAAATGATGCTTCTACTTAAAAATTGTAAAAATTAGAGTGACCATCAGCAGCATGAATGAAAAAAGAACAGTCTTGGAAGATTGGGGTGTGAGTGATGTGGCAAGAAGGAGCATATTTGAATATGAGCAATACTTCAAAATTAGAAAAAATAACATTTATAAGGTAGTAGAAAAGATACCAGAAGATCAATCAAAGAAATAAAACATTAATGTGAAAAGGAGAATACTCTAGTTAAGTAACGTTGAAATTTAAGTAGCTGCAACATACTACTGACTACTAATTTTCAACTGTAGGCATTTCTAAGTCTGTAGTAAATTATTCAAAATAATAGTCCTTAAATATCGAACATTTATGGCCTCATATGTTTGTATGTGAGGAATCTGGAAGTCTGCCGTGACTCATGAACTGTCACAGAGAAACCAGCAGGCCCGGATCTATTACTAGGCTCCCACACTTGACATGAAATTTTCTCTTCTGGATCTTGTCATTGGCCAGAGACAGCAATGGATTACTATATGAATCTTTTCACAGAGCTTCTCACAGCGGCAATTTGAAAATGATGGGCATCTATGATGCAAGGGACTGTCTTTTTGTAACCTAACTTGGGAAGTGATATCTTACCATGGTATTTTAGTCAACAGAAACACATCAGTAATTGCCACGGCTTTTGTCTATTTTTTTTTCAAATATTTTTTTGTGTGTGTGTGTAATGCGTTTTGAATACTCTTGACCCCTGACTATCACTCCCCAGCCCTGCCAGTGTCCCCCTCTCTTACAAATCCCTTTTCACACAAATTCTCTGATTAACTTCACTGGGTCTGCTGAAATCTGGACTTGTTAACAGTCATGGCCAGAGGAAGGGAGGGGCTCAGAGACCACTACCTTTACCAGTTAGACTACTGGTAACTGAATAATGCTAGGGGTATGGAAAATTGAAATGGTGAGCCTATCAGACTCCAAAGCAATGATAACACAGATGATCCTGCTTAAACTCAATGGATCACACACACACACAAAAAGACATTAATATGGATTTGATCAGTTTTTTTCTTTGCAAAACTCATGCAGTAATTTAATTCTCAATGCAAGTACCTTGGGATGCATCTCCTGGGGACCATGCCATACATACCATGGAAAGGGCTTGTAGACATGGTTCTGTTTCTAAGTGTGTAGGGGTCACTCAAATACTCAGACATGCAAAATGAGTTCAAACACTTTAAAATAAAAAGAAACACAATGTCTTTAAAGAAAAACATCATGAAGGGAATGACCCTGTAGCGTCAATTAATTACCTACCTCGGGGTGGGGGGAAGGGAAGAAGTGCTGTTAATCAAATTGCACCTGAACATATACAGATTTATTTGGCTACAGTGATTGATGTAATTATAAGTGAAGCTTTGAAATAAATTGTTTTGATTTGTAGAGGTGTTCTGTGTATGAAAAAATTCCAACATTTCTTTGGCTCTTTCACTGTCTTGTGCCAATGCAAAACAGAGGGCTATGATTTAAGAATGTAATTAGCTGTACTCGCAGAAGCATGCTCAGTCATTTTAATTGGTGGTATGTCACATGATAGATCCAAAGTACAGACACACCATGGAACTAAGAGCAACTTCTCTGCTGTGAGGCCCAGTGATAGTCTTGGATAAAGTAATCCTTGATGACAGCGAATACTGCACTTACAAGTAATTTTCTGTGGCAAACATTCAATATTGCTCTGTGCCTTTTAGCCAAACTTACTGAATTTTATCTAAGTTTCTAGTAAAAATCTGACATAAATTTGCTTTCAAAACATCAAATCCCCCAACCATCATCTATTAACACATTGCCAATCACCATAATGTTTTTTCTTTAAAATCAGGAGTAAGCAAGAGAGAAAGACCAATAGAGAGAATTCATAGTTTTTTCAGAGCTCTGCATAAAGACTTCACCTGGAATAAGCCATCATTCAGACATCATGCTTTAAAAATAGTGTTTCAAGAAGCCCATGTTGGTCCTAAATTTCTACTGTACCTCATAATGACCTCGATCCACCTGATGTCACATCCCAAATGCCACACTCAGGGACACTCTACTCTATCCTATTGTATCAATTTCTGGGGACAGAGTTCCCACCTGGCATACTTGCAGTATGCCAGGTGGGAACTCTACCAACTGAGCTACATCCACAGCTCTGGAAAACACTTCTTTAAAATCATCCCTAACAACTTGTACAAAGATGAAGGTAAATACATCTTTCTTTCATCAATCTTTTTTGTTAACTTTAGCCCAGTGTCTAGAGAATCCCAAGGACACAATATTTCTTTCTTAATGGAAGAGCTGAGCTAAAGGGAGCATTTGGGTTTCTTTATAGCAACCCTGTTGCACTCTTTCACTTTGGTCTTTTTCTGTTTCTATGTTGACCAAGCCAAGAGTAAGCAATTTAGAATTCTTTTCTCCATGACTTTTCTGCTACACACAGTAAAAAGAAAGCAAAGTGACTGTCTAAGTAACTCAAGGAAGAAGAGTTGCTCCTAATGACAAGCATTTCTTTTATTCATTCAAGTAACATGAAGTAACTAGTGTGAGTTAAAGTAGCTGCTATTTTGTGGTCATTATGTTTCTATTTACTCCAATGCCCTGCGGAGTTCAAATGTATGTGTGTGTGTGTGTGTGTGTGGTGTACATGCTATGTTTGTGTGTGTGTAATGTATGTGGTATGTGTGTGTATGTGTGTTGTGTAGTGTTGTATAGTATAGTGTATGTGTGGTGTACATGCTATGTTTGTGTGTGTGTGTAATGTATGTGGTATGTGTGTGTATGTGTGTTGTGTAGCGTAGTATAGTATAGTGTATGTGTGGTGTACATGCTATGATTGTGTGTGTGTGTGTGTAATGTATGTGGTATGTGTGTGTATGTGTGTTGTGTAGTGTAGTATAGTATAGTGTATGTGTGGTGTTGTGTCTGTTCATGACTATCAGAATAATGGCTTTTGAAGATAACTACTCTTTAATTCCAGGAACTGTGAATGTGTTACCTTACATGGCTAAGGAGACTTTGCTGGTGTGATTGTGTGTTTACAGTCTGAGATGGGGATTTCTTTACATTACACAGTTGCTCAAGGTAACTGTGAGATTTCTCAAAAATGGAAGGCCTTTCCTATCTCTGGTTAGAGAGAAGTTGACTTGGAACCTTGTAACACTGCTAACTTGAGCAGATATAGCAGATGACAGGAGTTGGAGGCTGGGAAGAGCAAGGGGAAAGATCTCTCTCCTGCCTCTGTAAAGCAACGTGCCCATGCTATACATTAATTTAGTCCAATGACATGTGTGTTGGCCTCTGAGTCTCCAAATTGGAAGAAAATACATTGTGGAAATGAAGTATACCCAATTTGCAGAAAACAGATTGGTGCTGTTAGTAAATTTATGTTATCTAAATGCTAGTTATAGGAAGTTATTTTGATAAAGACATGACTCAAAAGTAATAGCACCATGACAGCTGTTTGACAAATAAATTTAGGTACATGTGTAGTTTATAGATTGGCCCTATTGGTTGAAGGAAACATAATCAGATATGGCAGATGGAATTTTAATAGGCAACGATCTGTTTCTGCAACCTTTTGAGGGAATTTATGGTAATCATTATGTATACTTAAATTATGTGTGTGTGTGTGTGTGTGTGTGTGTGTGTGTGTGTGTGTGTGTATGTGTCTATAGACATATTTCCTCTGACTGAGGATATGGGGATTGGCAGGTAGGATATTGGAATGGGAGGTAAGTTTGTATTTGTGCTTCCCTTGGTAAATTATTTGGTGCCATGACTTATTACTCTTTAAGTCAGAATGTCTTGGCAACAAGGCAATACCCTTCATATGGAATGTTATAATATTAGACTTAATATCAGCATGAGAGTAAAGAACCAAGTACAAAACCAAGAAGCTCAAAAATTAAATTATATAAGATCATGGTTAAAATTGTACTAGAAAGTTAATCTTTGGAATTTTCTTTTTATTTCTATTTCAAGTAAGTGAAAAATATGAGCAAAAGCTTAAAATGTTAAAATTCTACTAAGTTTAGAATAACATTTAGTATAAAATGTAAAATTACTTATTTTTGTAATATACATCTATGTAAAGATTTTGTAACATTTTTGACTATTGGAAATAATAGTTATCTTCAATTAACAAGTCATCTATTCTTCTGTTTGATCTAAGTAGCTATTTTAACAAATTACCATAGCCTACATCACTCAGTCCAACATAAAGGTTTTCTTTTAATAGTTTGGGAAGTCATAAAATCAATCTAGATGTCTACAGTGTTGACTCTATTACTGAACTGAAACATGGATGCGGTCAACTCATTCCTCAATCCATTTTCTTTCATGGCATGTCCATGACTTGTCAGCTTCTTGGCATTTGTACAATCGTGCAAATTCGCACAGCTAGTAATAGTTGGTATTTTGAAGCATTAACTTTCAAGTTGTCTGTATCATTCTGCAAGCTGAAGGTCGGTCATGAGGACAATCCTTCTGTGGACAATGTGAGTACATCACAAGTTAGCATTTCTGAAGCAAAGCAACCTGACCCTCCTTGTAAAACCATAATCTATAAAACATGTTTCCCTTCAAAGTCCTTTGGTCACTCATAGAAAATATGCTTCCTTTAAAAAGTATGCTATTCTTTAGGTGTTGCTTATTATTCATAATGTGTAGCTAATTATGTACTTCCCTTGTATTTTGGGTACAATCTAGAAGGGACTGTTATGATTTACACATGATGCCCTTCAAAGGGACTATGTTGACCTGGGTCATACACATCAACTTACCGAACCTGAGTCTATTTTCATACCAAGAATTAAAGTAATTTTAAGACAAAAAACAAATATGATTCCATGAAAATACATTTAGGCTTATCTATGGAAAAATGAAAGACCATTTTAGACACATTTAGGGCTAAGGGTAACATGCACAGAGACACTCAGCTTCACACACTTATTCTTAATTTGACTCATGTATTTTATGGACTTGTGAACACGGTGACTTTTGTGTTAATTAAGTATATAGCATAATAGTGTAATTATAAATTGTTATTATGTGTATAATGGTGTATTTTCGCATTGTTACAAAGGTGTCTTATTAGCACATTCATATTTCTTTCTATCTGCTATTTCAAAAGTATTGTTGATTATGATATTGGTATGTGGATACATATCCCTCTACACATACTCCCGCATATTAAGAAACATATCTCTCAATTACTAAGTGATACAAATGTGTAAAACTAATAGGTTACAAACAGCGCATTCTATTACTACACAAAACATGAGGTATGTGTATTTTATACACTACCTTCAAAATATTAATATGGAAATATACCTGTAATATACCACAATATATACTCAGTATCTGTATTCTTCTATTGTTTTTAGCAGATCTTATCTTGTAGATAAATCTGCATCACCTAGGAAAATTTGAAAGACATATAATTTATAAAATTATATTATGATATATATACATATATATGTATGCATACATATATATCATAAATATTTATGAGTATATCTATTCTTAATTCTAACCTTAGACCTAAACACAATATAATACATTACTATATAAAACATGAGGTATTCTGTATTTTATATAAAAATCATAAAATACAACATGATATATACTACATATTATATATATATATATTTATATATAATACTCTAGGAGCAGAAATTAAGTACAGCAATTAATATAA
Source organism: Apodemus sylvaticus (assembly GCF_947179515.1). Lineage (NCBI taxonomy): Eukaryota > Metazoa > Chordata > Mammalia > Rodentia > Muridae > Apodemus > Apodemus sylvaticus. The sequence continues at coordinate 33,861,538 of NC_067475.1, forward strand.
ACCCATATAAATGTAGGCACATTAATCAGTGTGTGTGTGTGTGTGTGTGTATGTGCTTGCAGGCATGTGTGAGAATGCACACATGTGTGTGTTATTGTGTGTGTGGGTGATGTGTGTGAGTGTGTGAGTCTGAGTGTGGGCCTTTGTGAGTGTGTATGTGCATGCAGGCATATATGTGAGTATGCTTGTGCATGAGGCTGTTTGCATATGTGTGTTTGTGTGTGTATTTGTATGTGAATGTGTGTGATGTGTGTATGTGTGTGCCTGTGTATAAATCTATGAAATGGTGCTAGAATATAGTTAAAGTGTAGCTCAGTCTTACACATTGAAAAGTTCAACTGATGTTTTAAAAGTAATACACATAGTTTTCAGTGTGCAGTGGGATTTAGGGATGGGGAGGGATAAAATAGGTCTGCTGACTTTGTGCACATGCAAAATGATTTAAATTCTTAGATTTCACAAACTATCTATATAACATTTTTTTGATAAAAATTTAAAAATTCAGGACAATATGCAAATTGTCTGTCTAATCCACTTAGTCATAGTTTAGTGGTGACTTCTTCAAGAAGGCAGAACAAATTCTCTTTGCTCCATGAAGTGTTTGGCATGTGAACCATCCATACATTGTCACAAAGGTATGTTCATGCATGATTGTTCACGCACATGTGTATACAAATGCCTTATTACCACTTAGGCAGACGGAATAAATATGAATCGCATTTCTAAAAGTCACTACTATTTGAGGTCACCGGTTATATGTCTAATAATATAAGAGGAGACATAGAAACTCTTATTTGGATCCATGTCTTAGTTTGTCAGCACATTGAAGTTCATGCTTTATTGCAAAGAATCAGAACTGAAATGGTAATGCCTGCAATAAAGGTGTACTTCACACGAAGATAATAACACACAACACACAGTGCAAAGGACAAGTCAGAGAAGGAAGTGTGGAGCAAAGCCAGGCGAAAGAGGACTGCAATGGTTTACATTAAAGAATGGCTTTATGCTGTGTCTATTTCCTTCTGTTGTTGTTATTTTCCTTTGTCTCAACCTTTGTTGATTACCTGACCCACAACTGGCCTTCTCTGAGTTGAATAAGAGATTACCTGTGGCAATCAGAAGGAGCTGGGAGCTCCCTTGGGAGAGAAGCAGCAGGATGACAACCCTTCCCTCCAGAGTTCTGGAAAGCCGTTCCACCTTTAGTCTCAGTGTAAACTGGAAAACAAGAGAAACCTGCTATTTCCCACTGTGACCTTCCTTAATTGAGAGTCTGCTAGGAGCATGGGAAGTCTGCCTTTTGTACTCTGGGGGGAGATTCCTGAGAAAAAACAGCATTAGAGCATCTAGCTGTTTCTATCTCAGCTTTCCCTTGGCCCAAGAAGGCTAAATATCTTTCCTTAATGCAGCCCAGTTCTATGTACAGAGGATGAAGGTAGCTAAATACATGCTTTTCTCTAAAGCAGCCTCCCTCACTTCTATGAGGAAGTTTGGCTACTGGGCAGGACATTTGTTTTTCAGTCTACACCTCAGATCCTCCAAAGAAAGGGCAAGCCTAAATCACTAATGCTTCCAGAACCATCAATAATATTGCAATAAAGAACCAAGAAAGACAGCGTGAGATTGTTTCCTTTTTTGTTGGTGAGATTTTTTTGTCCAGACCGTGATGTTCTGTTTGCAGCTGTGCCTGTGGCATGGCCCTTCAACAGGATAGTCCCATGTTCTCCATCCTGCTCTGTATGGAATCACTGTTCATCTGTTTCACACAAACTCACACTATAATATCTCAGCATACTATATTAACCACCACATCTTCACCTTATATATCAATTAGAAATGAAAAAAAGTTTTATCTTTGTTTATCCATTCCTTAATATTTTTCTTTATATATACCCATTTGTGACATCAGAATAGTTTAAAAAAAAACTAGTGTTATCTTAAGTGTTTGCTTGTCTGTGTGTGTTTGTCCATGCCCGCATGCATGCACACAAATGCATGGAGGTGACTGTGGGGCTAGAAGAGGCTGAGGATTCTTTGGGACTGTAGTTCCTGGTGGTTGAGACAGCATAGGTCCTGGGAACTCAGGTCATCTACTGGAGAAGCAATCTCTCATAACCCTGTGTAAATTCTCCAGCATCCTATAAAATTATGTCTGTAATAAGGATTTCTTTTAACATTTCTTTTGCCTTACCTGATTTGCTGACAATGAATTTCCCTTATTTTTGATAAGGAATTATTTTCATTTACTTTTGCTGGGTGCTTTTATTGAATGCAGAATTCCACACTAGTAGTTTTTTACTTTTTAGTGCTTTAAGTTTGTTCCTCCAGCCTATCTTGTTTGCTTGACTTAAAGAGAAGCCACGTTCACTCATACTTGATCCTTTCCTTGCACAGTGATGTACTTCTCCCTTTCTGGCTTGTGTCAAGGTTTTGTCTTCGTCTTTGGTTTTCTGTACTTTGAGCATGTTATGTCTAGATGAGCCCTCTGGTTTCTGCTTGATGTATTTTGTTATCTGTCATTGCTTCTGGAAGATTCATGGCCTATTAATATTTCATTATAAATACCTTTCTGCCCAGTTGTCTCATATCTTCTGATATTCTAATCAGACTTATAATAGTGCTTATTACTATTATTATTGAAATTATGCTGAATACATGTTTTATTCCCTTCTCCCTTTTTTGTGTGTTTTAGTTTGAGACATTTCTGTTGGTTCACTAGGTCTTTCCTCAGTTGCATCCAGTCTACTGGTATATCTATAAAAAGAATCCTTCATTTCAATTTTTGGCTTTTGTTGTCTTGCATTCTGGTTTTCAGGTGAAATTTGTATATATCACCAATGTAAAGCATTCATTGACATTTCCTATGTCCACAAAGCCTACTCAATGTATACAACCACCACATCTGTCTAGTTTTAAAACTTTTCCAATACTTTATACAACTAATCTTTCTACGTCTATGTCTTCGATTGTTTCAAATATATCATAGGAAGACGATAATAATGTTGGGAAGCCCTGCTACTGAAGATTGAAGTCTACCATGTCTGGATAGCTCCTCTGAGCTAACAGCAAAATGGAGGACTCCCTTTCTCCAGCAGGCCTTCCCCTTCTCTCACCTTGTATGGGGAGCTTGACCGGTGCTACCCTGTCCCCAGAGACACACCTGAGGAATAGCACATAGCTCTTGGCAAACTTACAAATTCAGCTTCCTCTTTCCCTGAGAAGAATGAGGTATTAATGTAGAGTTGTGCATTAAACTCTAACCAGTGATTTTACATTCACTCTGAAAATTCCTTACCACTCTCCAAGGTTCACATACATCCTTTGTTCACCCTGAATAAAGTATGCTCACCAGCTGTTTCACTGAAGATGGTTGAAGAGAGCTGTTTCACTGAGTATCATCTAAAAGAGCCATAACACTAAAATCCCCCAAGAAGGCCTCCCCTCCCCCAACTCTACCCCACTCACTCACTCCTGGCTGGACCAGGATTCTGCAGACCCCATTCATTCTTCACTCTGCTTCATCCTTCCAGCCTGCATGCAGAAGCTTCTGCATGTCCTGAGGAAGGTGCCAGAAGATTTGGAACCATAGCTGGTGCCTAATTAGAGGCACAGCTGGGGGAAGCACCAAGGCATACTACAATAATATATCTATCTTTAAAAATAGTGCATCTTCTATTTGTTTTATTGTTTCATGGTTCATTCAAGTTGTGGCATCTATTTTCCTTGATGTCTTATTTGTTTGAATAATGTTCCAGCTTTTTGCAGATGACACGACTTTTTATCTAATTCTTTTGAAGGAGTTGCTACTTGTTCATGCCTTTGAATTATTAAGGACAATGTTGCTCTAAACATAATCACATTTCTTTGTGTAAAATTGTGTTTACTTCTCTGTAGTATATATGATCAAGAACAGAATGGTTCATTAGTACTACTGTTGTAAATGTTGAAGAATGCTCGTTTCTACAGTGACCAAATGATTTCATATTTATGCCAGCTCTGCATAAGGTGTTGTTTCTCTCCATTTTTGCTCTTATATATTCCTTTCCTTTATTTTCATCAAAGCCACCCTAATTATAGATATTTCATTTGTATACTCTTTGAAAGAAAACATATTCAAGCCTGTTGTGGAATATATTTAATCTCAGTCAGGGCTTCTATGCTGCCTGATTGTGTAATTCCCATATAAAGAGACATGTGACCTTTAGTTTATAATAAGCAATTTTCAGCACTAAAGTTTGGCAGATATCTACTCTCCATGCTGTTAGAATCTACTTTCCAGTTGAGAACTAGTTATTCCTTAATATGGTCTATCTGAGCTGCTCTTAACTCTAATGGGTCAGTCATATGGCCATGATTTTCAGATTCTTACCCATGGCATCTTCCCATCTCTCTACCTTCCTCCCCTCTGCCCTTCACGGTGAATATTTTCTACAGCCCAAGTCCTTTGCCTCCTGAAAGCTTTCAAATTATATATACCAATTACTTACTTATTATCTACATGTGTTTATGTTTGAGTGGTTCATGCCATAGTGCACAGGCGAAGGTCAGAGCAGAACTTGCAGAAGCTGGTTTCTCCTCTTACCTGTGAGCCAAAGGGATGGGTCACAGAGATCAGGGACATTCACTTTAATCAGTTGAGCTATCTCACTGGCAATATTGTCCACTTTTAAGATGTCTTGTTTCTCTTTGTTTTGTTTATTTACATTGTTGTTTTGTTTTGGGGTAGTATAAATGCTTTATATGCTGTGGATGTTAAACTTTTATCAGTTTTATGTTTCTCAAATATTTCCTCCCAGTTTTGAAGCCTTTTCTTTCAAGTCCTTTCTTGATCAAAGTTATTAATTTAAGGAAAGGAAACTTGCTCTTGATACTTTTCTCTTGTTTAAATCTAATACTCCGTTGTCAAATGCAAAGTCTTTAAATTCCCTGTCTATAAGTGTAAATAAGTGTGGTATCTGAGTTTTATTCTTGCTTCCTTAATTTTGTCAAATTATTTTGAACATCTCCATATTACATCCTGTTGCTTTTGTGTTAGAGGTCAAGTATATTGAATAGTGAGTAAGACCTGATATTATAGGAAGTTGGCCATGAATATGGCTAGGAGTTGAGCTTTACTTAATGCTGGCTGTGTTTAATGTTTTTGTGCTACAGGTTTAACATCTTCGTAGTGCTTTCATTTTTGTCTTCTCTCTGCCTCTGAGCTAATTTAAGAACTCTTCACTAGCCATATTGTGAATTTTGTAATCTCTGCACTAATATTCTCTATTATTCTGTGGAAACCCTGTTGGGTTGTCAAAGTATGGTGGGAGAGAGTATTCCATAATTTGATGATTTTGTCTTATTCTTACAGTGAGGCTATACAATGCCACTGTATGTTGACCTTCATTCACGAGTGTCCCTTTACTTCTCAAAACAGGAAGGTTGAAGGGAACCAGTACAAAGAGAAATGCCATAGTAGAGTCTCTAATATAGAGTTGAGTTCCTATGGAGAACAAGCTATTGTTTTAGAAAACAATAATGCCACATTTCCCATTGCTTACACTTCTCCCTGTAAAATAAAGCACAGAGGTGCATTTCTTAGGTTCATCAGCAGAAAACTTTGTGGAATTCCTAGGAGCAAAACACTAAAAGTGTATGCTCTTGTAGAATGCGTCTCTCCATGTCTTCCTTATGACCCCTGAGGTATATAACCCAGAATTCCCTTTTAGAATCGCTTAGCGTTGAAGCAAGTGGGGCATAGGTAGTTAAGTATTCATCCACTCAGGGCAAATATTTTGAGACTTACAGCATATGAGCTCCTGATCCATTTTGTCCTTTGATAAAAATAGAAAGAAATCCAGTGAGTAAAACTTATTGTTTACGAATAGACTGTGTCTCTTTGAAGTAAAGAAGTGTGTGTGGATTGTTGGATAAGCTCATGATAGGATCCTCTGAGATTGTCATCTGCAGAAATTTCTCAGGTTAGTCCATACACAGCTCTAGAAGATTGCACCAAGATTCTCATTTTAGTTCATTTTTATCTGTTAATAGGCTTTATGATGAGTAATCAGATAGTTTAGTTCCTTAGGTACTATAATGAAGAACATTGACAAAAAGCAGTGTTACCTTAGCTCACAGTTCAAGATGGAGTCTATCGTGACAGAGAAGCCAAGACAGCAGGAGCTTGGAGCAGTAGGTCACCTTATATCTGCAATAGCAGGAAGAGAACAAGGAGTTCATTGATGCTAGCATCCAGATACCTTCCCCATTTTTTACAGTGCAGAATTCCCTGTCCTAGGAAAGGTTCTACCCAAAATTATGAGTCTTCCGATACCAATTAACCTAAACAAGATAATCCCCTACAGAGAGTCGTGGTTCTCATCTTGACTAATGCTGCAACCCTTTAAAACAGTTCCCTATGTTGTGGTAACCCCCAACCATATTTTTTTTGCTACTTCATAATTGTAATTCAATATGTAATTGAATCATAATGTAAATACATGTGTTTTCTGATGTTCTTTGGTGACCCCTATAAACAAGGGGTTAGGATGGATAAACCCTAAAGCGGTGGTGAGCCACGGGTTGAGAACCACTGTCCCAGATGATTCTAGATCTCACCAAGCTTACAATTAGCAATAATCATCACATCAGATCAGGGATACAACTTTGGATTTATTTTTCCTTAGGTTTTTGAGTAGTTTTTCATATAATGGGACAAATAAAACTCATTGGTTTTAACTTCTTCAACTTTTGTACACATTTCCACTAAGGCAAACATTTTCTGTTCCGATTAAGATGCTCCATGATGTGTTCTTCGAGATCACAGTGGTTAATTACCCTCTCTATACAAACCCTGATGTACACATCACAACTTAATGTCTCAGAAGGATACCATTCTTGACACTTTCCCACTGGCATTCAGCCACAAGCAACATGCTTATGACTCTTCATAATCTTTAGTTCTATTAGATTCTTTATAGTTGTAGCAATCTGCAAACAGCCCTCCCACCTCTTGCTTTTCCAGGACTGTGCTATTCACAGCTATGGTTATTTTTTCATTTCTTATCATTGCACTTTTCTTTAATTTGTTTGCTATCTTAAACTTAGAATTTCTAGCTTATATCAAGAAGTAGACTTGAATTCTCTTTCAAGCATCTATTCTAGAAAAAAAATCGATTTGGTCAACCTGATCTAGGTCTACTGCAACACAACTTACTAGGATCTTCTATAATTAGATAGTCTTCATCAAGTTGAGATTTCTTAGTTTGATGTTAGTTTCCTTTCCATGAGTAGGTATTACTTTTTGACAGATGCTTTTTTTGAATTTATCACTATGTTCATGTTCCATTTTGTTTAATTTGGCCTGTTAATGGATTAGATTACTTAATTTTCAAATGCTGAAGCAGTCTTGCATACATCCTTGGAATGCTACCTGATCATGGTGTGAGATTCTCCTTATGCACTGGTGGAATAGACTTGTTTGCATTTGTTAAAGATTCTTGCGAAATACTAATAAAAGGTTTAATCTGTTTTTATATCCTTGAGGTGAATACTTTGGGTGTTATGGTACTATGACTTCATAGACATAGTTAAGAAGATTGTACATGCTTCTGCCTTCTAAATGACATGATAGGGAAATAAGTTCCCTAGTACTTTGTATGTAGCTCACTAGGAAGCTCAGCTGCTCATGTCCTACCTTTTAAACATATTATTATTTGTTGACTGATTTTAAATAGTAACCGAAAAATTCAGATTTTCTATCCATGTGTGAATTTTGATAAATTAAATCCTTAAAATTTTTATTTCATTGAAGTTAAAATATCTGTGGACAGAGAGCTGTCCCTAGTATTCTTTTATACACATAACACTCTTGACTTAATAATAATTTTATATCCAGATAAACCCATTAAACAGGAAAATACAAGTGGAAAATACACTTAATATTATAAGTTGAAAATGCATTGATGTTTCATATGTCATAGTTTAGCATTGCAACGAAATACATGGCAGGGCAGGGTTTCTTAAAATTAAATTTTACGACCCTAGGTAGATAGGTATATGAATGGGCATTCAAGTAAAATATGTATTGATAGCAAATTATAAATAAATATATTTTAAATTAATTCATATATAAAATAATTACATATACATATATATTTATAAAGCTACTTCCTAAAGATGAAAACAAATTTGCATTGTGATAAGATTATGCATTTATTTTCACATAAAGAATTAGGCCTAGCCCTAACATTTGTTACTTCACAACACAGAGAATTTTCACTGAATTTTAGTTAATGAACATTTTTATTTTATGATTGTCAACAATAATAATAGTATTCACATACATATAGAGGACAAAATACAGAAGTATGTGTAGGCTATTTCAGATATTGTTGGAAATTCTGTTCTAATCTCAAATCAAATATTTTGAATGACTAGTTTATGAAACTGAAGTGAGAAATTTAGTCATTTTTAAAATCCCAACGTTCTGATACAGTACAATCCAAAGACGCATCGTTCTGTTTTCTGAAAGATAACTTTGTATAGTAAAATATACTGTGATTTATGATACACAGTGGTCTTGGATATGATACTTTGGAATCCAAAACTTTACACTTTTGCTCTTCTTCTTTTTCTTGATTACCCTGGCCAGAGGGTTATTAGTTGTATTTGTCTTGTCATAGAACCAACTTTGGGTTTTGTTGAATTTTCTCTACTCATTTTCTGCTTCACTGATTTCTTTTTAAATATTTATTTTTCTTCTGCATACTTTGAATTCTTTGTATCCTCTTTCTTTATTTTCATGCAATTGAACTTTGAAGTACAAATTTAAATTTTTCTTATTTTCTAAAATATACATGGGTGCTATAGCTTTCCTCTAAATTACTGTTATTATTGTACCCAACATATTTATTTTGATATTTAATTTAACTCAAAGTATTTTAAATTCTCTCTATTTTTCATTGATACATAAGTTCATTAAAAGCATATTGTTTAATCTTCACATTTTCTGCATCTTAATGAAAATTTTTATGTTATTGGTTTCCCGTGGAATTTCACTATGGTTTGGAAGCAGATAGGATATTGTGTCTATAATTTAAAACCAGCCAATAAATGTTTCATGGTTTATCTGGTTATGATGAGTAATAGTGATTGTCAACTTCACTGGATTTAGAATCACCTAAGAGGCCAATTTCTGTGTATGCTTATTAGAGTGTGTCCAGAGAGTTTTATTGTCTTTTTATTTTTTTATGTTTTATTATTGGATATTTTCTTTACTTACATCTCAAATGTTTTCCTCTTTCCCAGTTTTCCCCCCTCCCCAAAGTCCCCTTCCCCATCCTCCCTCCCCCTGTTTCTATGAGGGTATTCCTCTACCCACCCCATTCCCACCTTCCCATCCTCAATTCCCCTATACTGGGGCGTTTATTGAGCCTTCATAGGACCAAGGACCTCTCCTTCCATTAATGCCTGACAAGGCAATCCTCTGCTACACATATGGCTGGAGCCATGTGTGCTCATTGGCTTAGTCCCTGGGAGCTCTGGGGGGAATTGTTATTCCTATGAGGTTGCAAATCCCTTCAGCTCCTTCAGTCCTTTCTCTAACTCCTCCACTGGGAACCCAGTGCTCAGTCCAATGGTTCACTGTGAGCATCTGCCTCTGTATTTGTAAGACTCTGGCAGGGCCTCTCAGGAGACAGCTACATCAGGCTGATTTCAGCAAGCATTTCTTGGCATCCATAATAGTATCAGGGTTTGGTGACTGTATATGGGATGAATCCTCAGGTGGGACAGTCTTTGCATGGCCTTTCATTCAGTCTGTACACTTTACCTCCATATTTGCTCCTGGGAGTGTTTTGTTCCTCTTCTCAGAACAGAAGCACCCACACTTTGGTCGTCCTTCTTCTTGAGCTTCATGTGGTCTGTGAATGGTATATTGGGTATTCTGTGCTTTTGGGCTCATATCCACTTATCAGTGAGTGCATACAGTGAGTGTGTTCTTTTGTGATTGGGTTACCTCACTCAGGATGATATTTTCTAGTTTCATCCATTTGCCTAAGAATTTCATGAGTTCATTGTTTTTAATGAACATATAACTCCATTGTGTAAATGTACCACATTTTCTGTATCCATTCCTCTGTTGAAGGACATCTGGGTTCTTTCCAACCTCTGCATATTATAAATAAGGCTACTATGAACATAGTGGAGTATGTGTCCTTATTACATGTTGGAGCATTTTCTGGGTTCTCAGTTACTATGTCTAATTTTCTGAGGAGCCTCCAAACTGATTTCCAGAGTAGTTGTACCAGCTTGCAATCCTACCAGCAATGGAAGCATTTTTCTTTCTCCACATCCTGGCCAGCATCTGCTGTCACTGTGTTGATTTTAGCCATTCTGACTGGTATGAGGGGGAATCTCAAGGTTGTTTTGAGTTGCATTTCCCTGAAAACTAAGGGTGTTGACCATTTCTTTAGGTTCTTCTCAGTCATTTGCTAACTCTCAGTTGAAAATCTTTGTGTAGCTACGTACCCTATTTTTATAGGGCTGTTTGGTTCTCTGGAGTCTAACTTCTTGAGTTCTTTGTCTATCGTATGTAGGATTGGTAAAGATCTTCCCCCAATCTGTTGGTTGTCATCTTGTCCCATTGACAGTGTCCTTTGCCTTACAGAAGCTTTAAAACACGGTCTTATTACATATCCCCATATAACGTAAAACACCAGGATTTTGTTGAACTCATAGAAGTCAACCTTTAGAGCTTCTGCCTCTAAAGTTCTAAGATTAGATGGATGCCACCATGTTCAGCTTCCTGGGAGGTTTAAATAGGGTGAGAAGCCCCTCTCTGAATGGAGGTAACAGGATCCTTGGGGTAGGACCTTAGGCAGAAAAAATGGAAATGGAGAACATGAATAGAGAATAAAGATTGTTTTTTATTTCTCTCACTGACTGCAGGTGCAATGTGAATAAGTACCTCATACTGTCACTGTCACACTTAGAGTCCCTTTCAATAGGCTATATTCTAGGCCATGACTGACTATGCTCACAAACTGAGAGTCAAGTAATCTCATCCTCCTTTAAGTTATCTTTATCAGAAGTTCACAATAGTGATGTTAGACAGAACAGAACAAATGTATCCCAAAAGGAGTTACTGCTGTGATAAGACTTACATTGTGTGCTTCTTAAACCATTGGAACTGGTTTTCTGGAGGAATGTGGAAGAGTCTGGAGTTGCAAGTTAAAGAATCCCCAAAGTGAACATGAGTAGTCAATTTTATTGGGAATTTGGAAGTCCAGATTACTGAGAAAAATGTAGAGAGTAGGCAAAGTTTGGTAGAGGAAGAAGAATTGTATTCGGAAATGGGTTAGGGGTTATTCATATTGTATTTTTCACGAAGAACTTGGCTGATTTCTACCTGTGCCCTGAGAACTAAAGGTAAAATGGATTACAACTGAGCTTTCTTCCAAGCCTTTCTGGATTCATATTCTAATTGCATTTCTGGATCTGATATTAATTGTGCAAAGTATAAATTTTTATTTTAATTAATTCAATTAATTAAATATGTAAATAATAATGACAGCATGTGTCATTAACAGTTTTCCTATGCCAAAATTGGTGACTTAAAATTTTTTAATTAATCCACAATATTTCTATATATTTGTGGTATATAGTGTGAAGTTTCAACACATGATCGTAATGTGCAAGATACTTAGTATATGACTGGTTCTTTTGAATTGTGGTATTTTTCTGTGCGCCTTTCTGCTCCACTGAGTTGTGGGTTTTGCTATCTGCCTGTCTTGGTCTCCAGTTCTGAAAGGGAACAGTATGCATGTTACCTTACTACCATGGCACTTCTATTGTGGTTTTCATATTGTTTTGTAATAAGGTAAATCTGTAAATGTTCATACTCAGAGATTTTAAATCATTTGGTAGCATCAGGCCCACAACATTCCTATATAGTCATATTTTTAGGTAATTTGGAATCTACACATATCTTTAACAATATCTGATTGATTTTATAATTTGTATTTTATTAGCAGTTTTTTCAGTAATAAAAACCTGTGCTCACCATGACTGGAGAAAGAGATAAATGTGGGAAGATATTTTATAGTAAGATCAGGAGTATAGGGACTGCAGCTCTGAAGGGAAAGGCTTTTCCTATGGAAGTATTACAGCTCAGCTCTGAGAGTTATCCTGGTAATCAAGAACCAAGGAATACTACACCACAAAACAAACCTCACACAGGAGATGGAAACCCAGTGATAAACGGCCATAAACTGACAGAAAGCAGGATTTATATAGAATTTCTTCCAGGACAGTGCTGTCCAGGGTGAAGAGTTCCAGGGTGAGGTTTAGTGGAATTTCAAGTTCTGGGCTTGGGGCTAGCTCAAGTATTGATGGTATTTCGTGCTCAGGGATTGATAGGATTTTTATGCTCACAGATTGGTGGGATTTCGTGCTCAGGGATTGGTGGGATTCCATTTCTTGGCTCAGGGCTTGTGTTTGGGGTCAAGCCAGGCTCAGGATATTCTTTCCACGCCACTTTTACCTTACAAGTAACATCTGTTGGGTCTGTTTGTTAATAAATTAAAATAATAGAATATAAAATTGAATAATATAGCCTGTAGACTTTTTTCCACTAGAAACATCAGCAGTGAAAGAAAAGCATTTAGAAATGCTTGCTAAAGAGCAATTAAGTATGGTTAAAGGCAAATGGATTTCAAATTGTGAAAAATTTGAAAATGGAGAAGTTTAAAATGCTGCTGATTCTCAAACTCAATTCAACATTTGCTTGACTATTCCTGGAAATGAATCCAGATTTTCTGAACAATCCTACAACTATGAGTTATATCTATAATCAAGGTCTATAAGTGAATGTCTGTGGAAAATAAAAGCAAAACATTAAGACTTAAGGGTTTTAGATCATGTAAGTAGCTGATGATTTTCCCAAAGAAAAACCCATTTCTATAATTATAGAACAATAGAAAACTACTGCTTGGACTTGAAAAATATAGTGCATAAATTTTATAAAGAAAAAGTTTAAAATGTTAACTGTGAGCTTTGTTGCTGCTATAAATCATGGATTGGACACTATTGAAGAAAGAAAATTGATCGGTAGATCTTGTCTCCCCTAGGTGATACAAAGAGAAGAGGACCATTTGCAAACCAGGCAGTGTGCCTCACTACACATCAGATCTGATTCCACTTTAATCTTGTCCTTCCTGGACTTCAGAGCTGTCAGAAATAAATTTTAATTGCTAAAGGCATCCACACCCTGGTGCTTTGTTCTATTTTGTTGCGAAAGCCGGAAATGATAAAGGCAGTATTGCCAAAAAGAAAGGAGATCTGGATCAGTCAACTGTCAGAATCACTGGAGGATGCTCTTGGGACAGTTGGAAAGCTGGTAGATGAAGTAGAAAAATTCTGGTTTTAGCTTTAAAGAAATGAAAGCATATTTCTGAAGTAGGACAGAAGGCAAGAGAGTCAAATGAATCTGGAGGGTTCTGTTGGGAGGTGCCCTGCTCCCTATGCAGAGCAAGCATGAAGAAAGAGTTTGAACCATTTCTACTACAAAGAGAGCATCAGAAAATAGACACTATAATCTTGGTGCTAGAAAATGAGGATTTTGAAGGAACCCTTGCAGTATCCCTAACAGAGGATGGGATGCTGACAAAAGCAGGGGACAGGGGACTAAAAATCCACAATGTACTCATCATTCTATTACTCTGAAATTAAGCCAGAGAGGAATCTTGGGGTCTGCATACTTCACAGATGCCAGCGAAAATCCTCTTTTCTTGTCCCTTTCCTGGAGAAAGCCATTTTTAAAGAATGATTTCTTAGTAGCTGGCAGCTGAATTGCTTTGTTATCCAGCTTTTTGCTGGGACCCACAGAACATGTCAGAGGGCTATGCTTTAATATCTGGTCCAAAATTCCTCTAAATATAGTGAAAAACTTTGAGTGAGACCCACAGTGTGCTTTACACAGTCACAATGTGGTCTCAGACATATGCTCTGTACAACTCTCTAACTCCGTGGAAGATGTATGAGTGACAAATGACAAGTGCTTAAAGTCTGTAGGGCCTAAGATGAGCCAGCGGAAGGCTTGCTAGAAGCCTACCAGTACCCAGAGACTAAACCCCATATGAGACTATGTCTATTGCCTAACCATGAATCAAAGGGCTGGCTATCAGACATAATTTGACTTCAATGCTGTGATAAAATACCATGGCCAAAGGCAACTTGGGGGGGGGGGGAGTGTTTATTTCAACATCAAATTCCACACCTTAGTCCATTACTGAGTGAAGTCAGGGCAGGAATTCAAACAGGGAAGGATCCTGGAGGCAAGAGCAGATGCAAAGGCCAGAAAGGATTGCTGCTTATTGGCTTATTCCTTTTGCTGTGTGCAACCAGTCTTTCTTGTTGCACCCAGGAATACTACCCAGGAATGGCCCCACCCACAGTAAATTGGGTTCTCCCACACCAAACACCAGTCAAGAAAATGCATAACAGGTCTGCCCACTGGTCAACCTAGTGGGGGCATTTTCTCAATTGACCTTGCCTCTTCCAAACTGTGTCAAGTTAAGACAAGAATAAGTCATTGAAAAAATAGGAAGGGAAATGAAGAAATTCCCTTAATGAAATTAAAATGCAACTTATTGGATCCTGTGATATAAGTAAAAACATTCTTAAGATGGAATTTTATCATTATAAATTATGTTAAAATGTCAGAGAAGTATCAGATAAGTAACTGAACCATGATTCTCAAGATTTTAGAAAGACAAGAGCAAGTCAAATGTAAAATTGGTAGATGGGAGAAAAAATGAAGATCTAAATATAAGCTAATAGAATGTAAATAAAAACAATAATCCAAAATGCCTCCTAGTCAATAACTAATATTATTAGGACACATAATGATGGTTTTCCAATAATTTAATTGAATTACATCTGCCTTTGCATTCTTTCTGTTTGTTAAAGGCACAAAAATGTATAGAACTATGAAGAACAGGCCTGCTGTGCATGAATGTAATTTAGAACTGTAAAGCATGTAGTATGTAGTGAGATAGAAACAGTGCTCCACTGGCAGAAATAAGGTCGTTGATGTTATCCATGCTTTGAACTAATGATTCATTGCACATTAATCTAGCTGTGAGGCTTGTCTTATCTTCTCTGTTGAGGGGATATTTCAATTCTTTGATGTTGAAATGGTATCAGGAATTTGGTGGCAGTTCTAAGTTTTTATTCTTATATTTATGGAAATCAGACTTCTAAGCAATGGGAAGATGGTAAAAGTTATTTATGTATGGCCCAAAGCTTTTAGACTTTCCAGTGTGACTTGGGGAGATGGCTTTATGGTCAAAGGCTCTAGATGCCCTCCCAGAATTCCTAGCACCCACTTGGCAGCTTTCAAATGTATGTGACTCCAATTCTAAAAGAGCCAATGAATGTTCTTTCTAGCCTCCATACATGTATGTGGTACACACATCACACACACACAAACAGGCAACACACACACACATTATAATCCATCTCTATTAAAAGATTAAATTTAGATGTCTTTTTGTTTGGCCAGAAAACTCATTTGGCTACCTTCAAATCTTATATGGGTGGAGTATTCTCACTGCTCTTTTGAGTACTGGGTGAATGTGTTTACTTTTGTTGTGTTATAATTGTAAGCACTTACACACACAGGCACTAGACTCCATTCTTTCAGATGATGAGTGGTCCACAATACAGTTTCAGCTAGCTGAGGTACCAGTCACACAGTAATAACTCAGCAAATATTTAATAAAACAAATAAGGAAATGTAATCTGATCAGAGCAATCAATTGCCTACAACAGAACGCCAACTTTTTAAGGTGACAAGAAAACCAAAACCTATAGACAAACTGTTAAATATTTTGAGGTGAAATGTATCTTAACCTAGCTAACAAACCACTTAAGAAAATCAGGGGATGTACAAAGTATATAAAGAGAACACCGACTAGACTCCATATATAAAAATAGACTAAATTAATTAAGAATCAGAGATGAAGCTTAAAACATAGCAAAAATGCTTATAATATGGAACACATATATGAACCTTATGATAATGTATAAAAGATACTGTTATTACTAAAGGTACAGTTTGCATAAGAATAAATAGATATATGAATGATAATTTTTTACTAAGGTAATGATTATCATAGAATGTTCATTTGGTGAATGATATTGGTGTTAGTTATTAATACTTTAAAAAAATCATACCATTTATTTATTTGGAAGTTTTGCTAACATTTGGCTGGAAATCCAGATGTGATTTTAATCAGAGCATTGCAGGACTGGGCAGCATGACGTGCAGTCACCTTGAGCCCCCGAGGACCTTCCAGTGGCTGTTGCTGCGATTCCATTCTTTGTATTCTCACGTCTAATCCATCTGCTGCTTTTATGTTTGATGAAGCATCTTCAAGTCACTGAAGGACAACAGGAGCAAAGAAACTAGTTCTCATGTGTAGCATCTTAGAAACTCATTCTCAGATCTGAAGGATGAAGAATGGCCTCAGCTCTGGGAAAACTGGAATGTAGAAAAACACAGAAAGCAGGCTCTGGTTACAAGAGGAGTCTATCTCCTATACTTACTTTTAAGGGGTTGCTTTTCTAGTGCCAATGAATTCTCCTGTTTTCCCAGTTTCCAGTTCTGCAAACCACCATCTGTATTAAATGAATATGTGCTCAACAGAGCAATAAAATTTGTTATATTAGCCTTTGGGAGACAAATGACTTGTTACAATTTTCTAGGTTAGCTAACATGAAATTCCCAGTGTACTGCTGATCCTCAAACTAGGCTGGAGTGTTGACAGAATAGTGACTAAAATCAATGCAGAGACTGACACAACACCCATTAAGGTTACCCAACCTCTCCTTTTGGCTTTTCTTTCTATCTTTTTGTTGTTGTTGTTGTTGTTGTACTGTTTTGGAACTATACTTTTTACTCTTCTGATACTGCTGAGTGAGTTTTTAATTGTATTTTCTCCAGGAGTTTGGCAATGTAATAGAGATAAGTCTAAACCCTTTTTCGGTTCTGATTCAGGCTGTGAGATTTGGCTTCTTTACTGTTCATGCTACAAATGAAAGAAAGCATGCTTGGGAGAAGATAACAATTAGCTGATAGAACATCTTTAACAAGTCTTAAAATTGTAACTTATGCAAAACTTTGGCACTCAGCACAAAGACAAATTAGGCATCAAAATAAAACATGGGCATAATTTCATGTTCTGAATCTAATCACTGGTGATGCGTATGGTATTTCCTTTGGCGTTTTCACATCTGCTGTCAGGAATGAAGACCAAAACATAAACACCGACATATAGAGACATCTACATACTTCTTTTCTAGCTAGCAATCTTCTCGCCCATCATCGTGCTTTGACTGTAATCTATCTTACATCTACATCAAAATTCGCAAATATGTGTTGTAATCTTCATTTTTTCAATGTATTTGCAGTGTTTCAGCTCTTTTTAAAATATTTTTATTTTCTGTATTCTTTGTTTACATTCCAAATGATTTCCCCTTTCCCAGATCCCCCCTCACCATATGTCCCATAAACCTTCTTCTCTCCATCCATTCTCCAATCACCTCCCTCCTTTTTCTCTGTCCTTATATTCCCCTCCAATGCTAGATCAATCCTTTCCAGGATCAGGACCCTCTCCATACTTCTTCATGGGAGTCATTTTTATGAGATTTGTGCCTTGGGTATTCAGAGCTTCTGGGCTAATTAATATCCACTTATCAGAGACTGCATTCCATGTGTATTCTTTTGTGATTGGGTTACCTCTCTTAGGATGATATTTTCCAGATCAAACCATTTGCCTAAAAATTTTGTGAATTCATTCTTTCTAATTGCTGAGTAGTATTCCATTGTGTAAATATACCACATTTTCTGTATCCATTCCTCCTTTGAGGGACATCTGGGTTCTTTTCAGCTTCTGGCTATTATAAATAAGGCTGCTATGAACATAATGGAGCATGTGTCTTTATTGCATGCTGGGGAATCCTTTGGGTATATGCCCAGGAGAGATATAGCAGGGTCCTCCGGAAGTGTCATGTCCAGTTTTCTGAGGAACTGTCAGACTGATTTCCAAAGTGGTTGTACCATCTTACAGCCCCACCAGCAGTGGAGGAGTGTTCCTCTTTCTCCACATCCTCTCCAACACCTGCTGTCTCCTGAGTTTTTGACCTTAGCCATTCTGACTGGTGTAAGGTGAAATCTCAGGGTTGTTTTGAGTGTTTTCAGCTCTTACCTAAGACTAGCAATCTACTGAAACAATGCAGGATCTTCCTGTGGCCTTGTCTGGAAATACAGTTGGAGGCTGTTTTCAGATTAAAGATATAGCAGAATTTAAATTTTGTTTTATATTTTAAAAGTTTGCAAGTTAATAAGCTTGCTTATAGTTTTAGGAATTAAAATTTAAAGGCATTATACCTTTGTATAATGTGAAACTTCAAAGCTATATGTGAAATTGAAATTGAGAACTTTACGTCTTAACTTTGAAATGAGATTATTCAGTTATTATGATCAGAGCCATAGGTGTTTGCTGATGTTGATGGTGACATTTTTTGGTTTCTAAGGTTATCTTTACATGTGTGGATATGTGTTCTCTATCAAGCACAGAGATCACTGCTACAACTCTCCTTGCCAGCCAGTTTGTTCTTTTTAGCCCCTTACCCTACTTCATCTTTGGGGTCTGATCTTACAGATCAGTTGTCGCCCCATTCAACATTTACTGAGCATGTTCTGTCCTGGTTTCTGCATGGCAAGTGTTTTGACTGCTGAGTGATTTTCCTAATCCTCTAGTTTATATTTTAGTACTTTTATAACTTAACCATTTGGGCCACTAAAATATCCCAATTATAATTTTATTTTAAACATTTATAAGGCTATTTTTCATCAGAAAGAGTAGAATGAAAGAAGTAAACCTCGTAGTTTTCTCATGCATGTTAAAAATTGAACATTTTCTACAGTTCTTTTTGAATAAGATGAACCACAAGTCTCCTAGGGAAACTGCATGTGATTGTGAAGCAAACAGACTTATCAAATCAGTGCTTACTAGACTGGAGGCTTATGACTTGGACATTCCCAGTTTCCTTACCTATAAAATAATAGCAGTAATTGTGATAGTATGTATGAATTACATAATGTGTAAACAGTGATATAGTGTAAAACACTGTATTATATCAGTTTGATAGATGATCATTCATAGATAATCCCACTACTATTTTCATATGCATTAATTTTCTCATCAAGATGATTATTCACATTCCCAACCTTCTGAATGTGTAGCTGAGGCAACATAGGAATTGTTTGATGGTTTATTGGATTATATGAAGCTAATGTTTCCTCTAAATCTAAGATTTTTCCTTTAGTGATATCAGCACTAGCTGTGCACTTATTTTATTTTAAGAATGCATAAATGAGTCGCAGTGCTCTGGCAATTGCTTACTGACTGGCAGTGATTCATTCACATATTTATATGCAAAACTTGCATCTAATATTCTCTGGATAAGTGTTCCTAAATGATTGTTAACTTATCCTTGAACTACAAATGTCAAGTAACAACGAGAATTCATATTTATGCTGCTTTGGAATCTCTTGCCATTTGGTCTCCTGATGCAGTGATATAAGCATTGGGTACTAACATTGGCTATTAGCAGATCAATTTGTATGAAAACAGTAGATATATGTTATCAGAAGATTTCTAAATTCACATAAAATGTCCTAGTAGAAATAAATTCAAATCTAAACATCTCTGCACCAAATACTGCACTTTTAAAAATTATAATGACATGTTCATCTAAAGAGTGGTTTGACCATTTATTATAGTCTTATACTAGAAAACAAGAAGTGAAGAAAGCAAACCTATTTACCTCTGGAATGTAGATCAAGGAACATTAATGCCTGAGAAACATGGTCTACTATTTCAGCCACTAAATCATAATTTTTTTTTTTTTTTGGAAAAAAAGAGAAGATTTGGCAAAACTGTCAATCTTTTGACCAGGAGTCTGTGAGTATTATTTCTTCTTGTGAGGTCACATAAGCCCACACGAGAACACCTTTTTGCTCTAGACAAATAATGCAGCCAAAAAACAAACCCAGAAGGATCTACACAATGGATTAAAGCAGGAAGCTTCTGTAAGGAACTCAAAATTTGATGAGAGAAAACAGCATGAGTGATATTTTCAGGGTTCAGGTTTAAACTTGAAGATAGGTACCCAGCTGATTATTAAGGGTGACTAGGACATCTCAAGTAACTCCACAGACTTTATGACCTAAAGAGTAGGTGCTTGAGGGCCGGTTACTGGTAAGTAAGGGTAGAATCTCATGGAAGGAGGGAAATATCTCCTGATTTGCACGGAGACACTGCGATAGTCTGCAGCTGCCTCCTGAGCCTCCTATGCCCACGGAGTATTACAAGGAACCCAGTTGAGGTTTGCACTGAATTGAGATGGGATCTGTCTGCTGAGATAGAATATGCAGTTGGCACACCACCAAATCAGTTGCATACTTAAACAAAACATCAGCACTCTCTGAAGAAGTGCAATAAAATCCATGGCTCCCTTAACATAAAGCTCTCCGTGTCTGGGATGAAATCCCTATTGCTCACTCCCATTGACATCCTTTTATCTTGGTTGTACATTTGTAAATTTTCACTCAGGAAGGCTTTAACATGTTGAGGTTTGCTCTGTTGCTATGTACTGTAATGCTAACACTGGACATGGTTGCTTCAGGAACAAGGAGAGCCTCATGTAGACCAAGTGATGCTATGGAATCTTGTTTCCCCTCCCTGATGTCACCACTGATTTGTCAGTAAAGATGATTACAGCCTTTAGCTGGGCAAAAGAGAAATGGACAGGGGTTTGGTTCCTAGGCTTGGGGTATGAGGCAGGCAGCATAGGGAAGAGAAGAAGGTAGAGAGAGAAAACTCCACAGGTGGATGAGCTGCGAAAACTTGGCCATGAGGGCTGGTCAATTGGAGTTAAGAGCAGCCCAGATGGAACATGGTGAGTTAGAACTCAGGGATTTTGATAGGGAAGTAGATATTAAGAGCTTAGAGGGTAGATAGCTGCCCAGCTGTAGTGCTGTATACAGCTTATTACAAATATAAAAGTTTTGTGTCCTTTATCTGAGAACTAAAGGTGGGCCAGAGACCGCCTCCCCCCTGAATGAGATTAAATACTTAATATAACTTTAAAAAGTCAAGCATAAGGTCATATGCCATGCATGAGGTACCATTTCAGAAAATTATTTTCTAAAAATAGTTCTCTAATGCTAATAAAAGGCCACCTCATAGTGTTAGGAATCAGAGAAGAGAATAAGCCCTACATTTAATAATCCACTCCTTGTTTTGCATTTCAACAGAATCCTAGCCTCTTTCCCATCCTCCAGGGAGAGTTTTCTACCCTGGTTCTCCCGAATCTCCAAATCTTTTCTAACCATAAAATCTAGAACATATGAAAGCCACAGAAACTTGCACAAGGTAACCACTAGTCAATCTTCCAGCAATGGGACATCCAATGGGAAGTTAATACCAATGTGCATGCCTCTTATGGTCACCTACTAGCATCTCTATGATTAGGGATGATGAAAACTGGAGAGCCAACTTCCATGGAAGAAGGAGACTGACTATTTTCACCTTTGAAGCACACTCAAAAACATTTCCTAACCCCAAAGATCATCTTTTCCCAACTTTCTCCAGCCATGGTCTTCATGTTGCATTTTAATTAAACAGTCTCTGTAGATGAAGTTGGTCTGAGACTCACAATTTATCTGGCTTGTGACAATCTTCCTACCTTGTCTGTTTGAGTGTTGCAGTCTTAAAGCCAGTCACCATATGCCTAACATCATCTGCAAACCCATTTATCAAGGAGATCAGAGACTTGGAGGGAAAATGATCTACCTCACATGTACCAGTACTAGGAATTGAGTTTTGTATCACAAATGACAATTTTATCAAGCTAGAAGAGCTACTAGATTGTTTATATGCCAACAAGAAGGCACAAAAATACAGTTTACTGAGTCCATTCTAATTAACTCTGCAAATAGTTATTTGGTGTAAGCAACATTTAGATGAATCAGAACATGTTTTAGTCTATCAAAGATTACATCACAGCATTTATGAATATCCATGAAAATAAAAAGTGAAGAGAAAAATGAAGTACCTGTATTAAAACATCATTTCACATTGTTAACTCCTGTCACATAATGAACTTATATGAATGTAGACATTCAACTTTATTCATCTCAATATTTTCCTGTACCATGAAAGCCAACTCACAAATAATTCAGCAGAGATACCTTTTTATCTAGGTAGCTGAACACTTTCTCTTTTCCTCCTCTGTACAAATTTTGATCTCCTGTATAAAAGGTAGAAATAAATAGTATTCAATAAAAATAACACATCTTACAAGAGTCCTATGAAATCCACTAAAATATCACTTCTACAGCAAAGGTCAAAACCACCCACAAGATGCAACAATCAGAAAGTATTTGAAGTGATCTCTCTGTTCTTCTCTCTTCACTGTGATATTGCCAGGCATAATGGTTTTGTACTTCAATTCATCAGAAAATATAGTTAATTCTAGAATTTAGGAAAATTAAGAAAAATAGTTCTTGTTAGTTTCTTTGAAATTCTTTTACCCAATTTTAAAAAATGAGTGTCTTCAGACAGTTTCAAATATGAGAGAGAAATAATCTCTAACAGGAACCACAGTACTATATTTACATATTTAGTTTCAAAAACTTTGCACATGCGCTATCTCACTTGAGTACCGCACAACTTAGACTTAGAAGATAGCACTGATACCGTCGCCAGAGAAATACCAAGTGAGGACAAATGAGTTGTTACAAAATACAGAATCACAACCTAAACAAGATATTATTGTGAAATTTTCTTTATTCTCCTTTCCCCTAAACATTTTTTAGAGCCGTATGAGGAGCTTATGATTTCTAATGTATTTACACACTGGGACTAATTTTAAAATTAAGATTGATTTTGTAATATTCTTAATTAACTAATTCAATGACTAATACTCCCAATGAAATTAAATAGGGCTGATCTTTGTCATCAGACTTTCTTGGAGCAAATTCATTAGTAATTAAACCATGGCATGAAATTAATTTTAAATACCCACATCCCACCTAGAAAAGCCACTTCACCAATAGTAATTTAAATAAAATCCTTTTGTTTATCATAATTCCTTTCAGTAGTAGAGAAACCTTAACTGCTTATCCAATTTGGCAATGGGCAATTTTCTTCAGCTGGTAATTAGGATGTTGGTTAGAGCATCTTTTCTGATGTTTACATGGGCTGAATATTAATGTTTTGGTCCAATTTGTGAATTAGATTTTGTAGAATCCACAAACAGAGGCCTATAATTAAATACCTAAGCTAGAAATATGTTTTAAGATTCCACAAGCTAACATTTTAAGTTCCCCTTTAATATCACTTCTTGATCTCCTTCCTGGATCCTGGGTAGATATTGTCTGGGTTGGTACTATAGCTGTACCAAGAACTAGTGGAAAAAGTCCAGCAGCAAGCTACTTAGACTCTGACTCTACCCCTCAATGTGTAAAGTGAGATAATCATGCCATTGGATTATCAAGGTTTAAATGAGTAATGCAAAGTGCTTAGAGATAAATCTGATTTACTACTTCAGGAATGTTTGCTCATGTTGCTAACAAAACATTTAGCTTCATGCAAAATAACACCTTAGTTAACTTCAAGATGATGAAACACTGTTTTAATAATGAAGACTTTCAAGAAAGAATAAAGATATTGGTTTTCTCTCACTTCAGGGGAATATAGATTTTTCCATAGGACAGATAATAAGCACATCATATATTGAATATCCATCAAATGAACTTTAAAATATTTTGTTCTCAAGTATTCAGTTGTATTTAAAGTAATTTACTTATAAAATGCTTGTATGGTAGTTTTGGTTTGCCAAATGCAAGAGGCACTTCTAAAAGGCAGCCGGAAATTAGGGTATATTTCAGAATTTTCTGTTAAGGAATTACCCCAAAAAGTTACTTTCTGTGGTTACTAATCAGCAGCATAAAATTGGATGGAAATTCAGTAAGCTTTTTATTGTGATAATATCTGTAATTCATTTACATATTCAATTGCAGGATGTTAAATATTTGGAAATGAGAGCTATATGAGTTGAAAGGCTTATGATTTCAATTCAGAAGTCAACAATAGCATGTAGGGCTTTCCAGATCATGATCTTCCCTTTCTCTAAATTATGATCTGAGCCCACAATAGGGCTCCATCTTGAGCAGATGTGAGGTTAGTTGACGTAAGCAGTACTTGGTATTCTCTTCTCATTGCATATACCTCTATAATCTAGTATGTGCAACATACAGGATGTTGAGATATAGGCTGACATGTGGTCTTATTTAGGTAACTTTCTGGGTCTGAGTAATCTCTTCATTTTCATATCTTAGTTCTATTGATAAAATAGATATTACACAAATTTCTGACACTTATGGGACAGGGGAAAAATCACATGTTATATATGAGTGTGCTTGATGTGTAGCATTATTATTTGGACTACTATGACCAAAACATGTTAAGATAACAAATACAAAGTTTCAATAAGAATCTAAATAGACAAGATAGGGCACACTCAGGGTGGTACAAAACATTTGATCTATAATCTGTCCTGCCTGCAAAATATGCTAGGGTAATGATGGCAATATGCTTATGGGAGTAACCAACCAATGACTGATTTGACTTAAGGCGCACTCCCTGAGATGTAGCCCATACCTGGTACTCCTTAGGTGACCAATAACCAGAGGATAGATAGACCAGGAAGCCAAATACTACTAGTCTAAAAAGAGAATTTAAAAGTAACAATAAAATGACTCCTAATAATAGCCTGTCATAACTTGTAGATAAGTGTCTCATTCAGCCATCTTCAGAGAAGCTTTCTCCTGTAGTAGTAAATAGGAGCAAATACAGATACATCCAACAAGATATGAGAGAGAGAGAGAGAGACAGACAGACAGACAGAGAGAGAGAGAGAGAGAGAGAGAGAGAGAGAGAGAGAGAGATCTTGGAACACACTTTCTAATGGAGTGTCTCCATCAAGTCACTCTCTTCAGAGCTCAGACAATGCTGTGGAAGAAGGGACAGAATGTGTATGAGCCAGATGGAATGGAATATACAGAATAAAAAGACCCTTCAAAGCAACCACGAAAAGCTCATATGAACTCACATGGATTGAACAAAAATGCAAAGGGCCTGCGTGGGTCTTCATTGGCTTCTTTACTCATATATTAATATTTTATGGGACTCCTGAGTGTGTAAATGAGTGAGTCTCTCATACTTGTGTATTCTCTTTGGTGCTCTTTTTCTTCTGTTGGTTTGACTTGTCTAACTTTGGAGTGTGTGTATGTGCGTGTGCATGTGCATGTGCGTGTGCGTGTGCGTGTGTGAGTGTGCGTGTGTGTGTGTGTTTGTGTTGTTTCATCTTACTATATTTTGTTTTGTTATATTTGGTTGCTACCTATTAGAAGCCTCTTCTTTTCTGAGACAAAGGAGTGAATCCAGATGTGAGGGTAGGTGGGGAGAAACTAGAAGGAGTTGAGGGAGGGAAAGTATAGTACAAAAAAGGTTCAAAAAACAGAATAATCTAAATGGAGTCATCATATATGGGGTTGGGGCAATGTCCAAACTGCACAGTTTGTGCAACCATGTAAAATTTCTGATACCAGGAATAAATTATATATTGTTGAATTGTTGTCCAAAACGTTCCCATGGAACCCTGCTAAACACTGCAGCTTCTGACAGTGTTGCTCTCTAGAGTCTTATGGTAAGGATCCATTACTGAAGACATCACGTATTTGTACCATTAAACATGGAGAAGTTGAGCTGGTACCCAATCAGTATCCTCACCCCCTGCTGACTGGTGTTCATGGTAATGAAAGGTACTCTGTAAACTACTAGGAGAGAAAGATAATCACCAGAGTCCCCTATTTATAAGCCCTGTGACCTACGATAGTGCCTGGCCTGCAAATACACTGGTAATAAAAGCATAAATGTTGAAGCAATAACCAACCACATTTTGATGGGAAGATGGAATACATATGTAAAATTGTTAAATTTACTGAGAATCTGAGACTATATAGGTATTGGGCCTAGAAGGGAGACGTACTGCTATTATTCTGTTGGAGAAAGATAGCAATAAATTGACTCCTAATGGCAGATATATTGCTATATTTAGATTAGTACCTTGCTCAACCTCATCAGTGAAAACTCAATGAGGTAAATGCAAGTTAATAAAGAGATTCTCATGACAAATGCAAAGAGAGACTTTGAAGTACTCACTCCTAAATGGGATGCAGCCCCAAAATCCCTCTCCATTAAGGATCAGATACCTAAACAAAAGAGGATTCAGAAAGATTGTATCAGCCAGATCTGGTGGATGAATCCCAGGAAACAGTATCTTCCAGAAGAAAACAGACTGCTGCATTCATGAATTCAAAGGCTGTGGAAGCACAGACAAGACCTGTGCAGACAGGATCAAGCCAGATCCCAGCACTGAGAGGGCAAAGTGGACATGGTGTCCTTCCTTTAACCAAGAATCTGTTTGGAATTGATAAGCAACACTGGAAAAGGAGAATCCAGTTTTCTCCAGTGGGGTGTCAGTTGGCAAATCATCCTCTCTCCAGGGCATGCTCCATGCCCAGGGGAAATTGGCAAATACAAAATAGACTCCATGTTTGGTTTTACTGGCTTTCTGAGGATTTTTCTTTGTTTGTCTTGTGTGTGTGTGTGTACGTTGTTTGTTTTGTTTTGATAGAGAAAGAAGAATAGGGGAGAATAACAAGTTGAGTTGGGAGGGAGGTGGGGAGGATCTGAGAAGAGTGGGGAGAAGAAATAACATGATCAAAATATATTATATATAAAAAATTCTAAATAAAACAGATCTTGCTTATGTCTAAATAAAGTCCCTAAAGGCACTAAGAGTGAAGTATGAAACAATAGTCTTGACTAGTCTGTTGGTCCCATCCTCTGCTGTTTGAAAATACATGCTTTGCATTGTGGTTATTCTTTTCTTTCTTTCTTTCTTTCTTTCTTTCTTTCTTTCTTTCTTTCTTTCTTTCTTTCTTTCTTTCTTTCTTTCTTTTTTTCTTTCTTTCTTTCTTTCTTTCTTTCTTTCTTTCTTTCTTTCTTTCTTTCTTTCTTCCTTCCTTCCTTCCTTCCTTCCTTCCTTCCTTTCTTTCTTTTGTTCTGTCCGTCTTTCGTTCATTCTTTGTCTTTCTTTCTTTCTTTCTTTCTTTCTTTCTTTCTTTCTTTCTTTCTTTCTTTCTTTCTTTCTTTCTTTCTTTCTTTCTTTCTACTGTATATCTCTTCAGACACACTAAAAGAGGGTATTGGATCCCATTACAGATGGTTATAAGCCACTGTGCGATTGCTGGGAATTGAACTCAGGATGTCTGGAAGATCAGTTAGTGCTCTTAACCTCTGAGCCATCTCTCCATCACCAAATTATTTCTTGTACATCCTACATTCAGCCATATGGCTTGCTCTGCCTAAAGAATTCCTTTTTAATGCACCTAGTGACCTGCTCAGTCATCAAAACAGTTCATATTTTCTTTTGCCACATGCTACTCCTAGATTTTCAAGTATGTAGGCATTTCCTGTCCATCATAGCTGGCACTATTATATAGCTGGAACTGCAGTCTCACGGTTTAGTCATTTGTCAGTTAAAATCACAGACATCATATTACATGGGCTAAAAATCTACCTATACCCTGCACTAGTCATTTGGGCTTGATCAAGTCAAGACCTACTTATTGACAACTGTGGATAACAGGAGTCAACATTTAGTTAACCTAGTCAATTAATATAATTGTTTTTTGTTTGTATTATTAAATCAATTGCAAACATACTGAATAAGTTCAATGTTAGCTGGAAAAAATTTTATTATTTTACCTCTAAATTAGCAATTGTGCCTGTTTTACATAGTGAATTTCACATAAGTATGCAAGGTTATATATAATTGTAAAGTCCTCTTACAAGAAAATATCCAAAAGAGCTCTTAAAATAAATCATCCTGCTGTACTTGAAAAGAATGGTACACATGTCATTGAAGTCTAAATTTAATATTTATTCATTCTGTATCATCTTATTAAGCCTAGGCTATCCTCAAACTAGCCATCAAATCACTTCGGCCTTCCAAGTTCTAGGATTTAGGAAATGTGTCACTGCACAAAGCTTGAGTCCATAATCACTACTACATGTAAACCAATATGATTTTTATATGTGAGGTGTATATGTATTGGTGTGAGCTCACCTGTGTGTGCATGTGTATGTATTGGCTAGAGGTTGATATTGCATATCTTTCTCTCTGACTTTACACCTTAATTTTTGAAAGAATGTCTCTGATTGAGCCTGGAGTGTGATGGTTAGCTAGACTCGCTGGCCGGTGAGCCTGAGGCACTGACTATCTCTGCCCCTCCCACACAGAGCTACATATCCGTTACACCTGGCTTGTATGTGAGAGCCGAGTCACAGACTCAGGTTCTTATCCTTGTCTAGTAAGTGCTTTTCCCACTGAACCATCTGTCCAATACCCAAAATATGATGTTCACAAAATTAATTTATTTAAAATGATAAAAGTGTTCAAGGTGTGTCTATCAAATTCTATCTTAACTTGTGAATTTTTTAATTTGAACAATAAACTAGTAAGTGAAGTGGAAGAGAAGAGTGTATTTAGCCTTTCAAAATGCTGGAAGGATGACACTAAGATAATTTTTTTTAAAAAAATGAGTTTTGAGTTACCATGTAATTATTGTCAGTATTTGTGTATGAGGAAAGATACCTTCTTTTGAATTAGCCTGCAAACTATAAAAGTTCTTGAGTATTGAGTGCTTCAAAACATTTTCTACAAAGTTATGAAGTATATATGGAACACTATAGGTATAATAATATGGAAATGTTTAAAGGCAGATGAATTGCTGACTTCCTCTAACATGTTTTTAGTCAGGCCAAACAGTAGAACCCAAACATTGAGTCACTAACGCTGCAAGACTAAGATTCCAAAATATATTAGGAAAAGGCAAATTATTAAGTAAACAATATTGGGTCAGCTGAGTACATAAGAAAATAAGATTGTTCTATGTTAAAATAAATGGTTGGTCTTCAGGTAGAACTATTTCCAATATTTTGAGGAACCACCAGACTAGTTTCCAAAGTGGTTGTACCAGCTTGTGGTCCCACCAGCAGTGGGGGAGCGTTCCTCTGTCTTCACATCCTTACCAGCATCTCCTCTCATTGAACATTTCTTTAAGTGCTTCTCAGGCATTTGAGATTTCTCAGTTGGGAATTCTTTGTTTAGCTCTGTTCCCCATTTTTAGTAGGGCTATTTGGTTCTCTGGAGTCTAACTCCTTGAGTTCTTTGTATATTTTGGATATTAGCCCTCTATTGGATGTAGATTTAGTAAAGATCTTTTCCCAATCTGTTGGTTGCTGTTTTGTCCTATTGA
Source organism: Apodemus sylvaticus (assembly GCF_947179515.1). Lineage (NCBI taxonomy): Eukaryota > Metazoa > Chordata > Mammalia > Rodentia > Muridae > Apodemus > Apodemus sylvaticus. The sequence goes on from NC_067475.1 coordinate 33,891,038, forward strand.
CAGTTTACTTTGCCTTACAGAAGCTTTGCAATTTTATGAGGTCCTATTTGTTGATTCTTGATCTTAGAACATAAGCCATTGGTATACTGGTCAGGATATTTTCTTGTATTCTGTGCCCATGTATTCCAAAGTTTCCTTCCCTTTCTCTTCTTTTAATATCAGTGTATCTGCTTTTATGTGGGGGTCCTTGATCCACTTGGACTTGAGCTTTGTACAAGGAGATAAGAATGGATCAATCTGCATTCTTCTACATGTTGACAGCCAGTGGAACCAGCACCATTTGTTGAAAATGCTGTTCTTTTCCACTTGATGGTTTTGGCTTCTTTGTCAAAAATCAAGTGACCACAGGTGTGTGGGTTTATATCTGGGTCTTCAATTCTATTTGATTGATCTACCTATCTGTATCTGTACCAATAACATGTGGTTTTTATCACTACTGCTCTGTAGTACAATAGAACATAAGCCATTATGTTATCTATTGTTCAATAGAGCTTGAGATCAGGGATGGCGATTCCCCCAGAATTTCTTTTATTGTTAAGAATATTTTTCACTATCCTGGATTTTCTGTTATTCCAGATGAATTTGTGGATTGCACTTTTTATCTCTGTGAAAAACTGAGTTGGAATTTTCAAGGGGATTGTATTGAATCTGTAGACTGTTTTTGGTAAGATGGCCATTTTTACTATGCTAATTCTGCTGATCCATGAGCATGGGAGATCTTCCCATCTTCTGAAGCCTTCAGTTTATTTCTTCAGAGACTTGATGTTCATAGCAGTCTTATAATTTGTAAGAGCCAGAATCTGGAAAGAACCCACATGTTCCTCAACAAAGGAATGGATACAAAAAATGTGGTACATTTACACAATGGAGTACTGCTTGGCAATTAAAAACAATGACTTCATGAAATTCTCAGGCAAATGGATGAAACTAGAAAATATCCTGATTGAGGTAACCCAGACACAAAAGAACACATATGGTATGTATTAACTGATAAGTGGATTGTAGCCCAAAAGCTCAGAATACCCACAATTCAACTAACAGACCACATGCAACTTAAGAAGAAGGAAGTCCAAAGTGTGGATGCTTCAATCCTACATAGAACAGGAAACAAAATAATCATAGGAGGCAGACATAGGGGCAGACATGTGAGGGAGAAAGGAGGGGGAGAGAAAATGTGGGCACAGGAACAGGTATTGGAAAGGACAGGAGAGAATTACAAAGGGTGAAGAATTTGAATAGAAATATGTAGCAGTGGGGAATTGGGAACTGGGATAGCCACTAGAAAGTCCTAGACTCCAGGGAAGTAAGAGGCTCCCAGGAGCCAATGGCTATGAATTTAGCCAAATACCCAACAAAGGAGAGGTAGAACCTGTATAGAACACCTCCAGTAGATAGGCACAGCCCTCACTTGAGGGAATGGGGCCACCTATGCATCAGAAAATTTTTAACCCAGAAATGTTCCTGTCCAAAAGAAAGACAGACAAAAATAAAATGGAACAGAGACTGAAGGAAAGGCCATCCAGAGACTGCCCCACCTAGGGATCCATCCTTGTGCTGACACCAAACTCCCACACTTGCTGATGCTATGAAGCACTTGCTGACAGGAGCCTGATATGGCTGTTCCCTGAGAGGTTCTACCAGCACTTGACCAATACAGATGTATATATTCACAGTCAACCACCACACTGAGCCAAGGGATCCCAATGGAAGAACTAGGGGGAAGGACTGAAGGAAATGAAGGGGTTTACAGCCCCATAAGAAGAACAATATCAACTAACTGGATCACCAGAGCTCCCAGGAACTAAACCACCAACCGAAGAATATAAATGGAGGAAACCAAGACCCCAGATACATATTTAGTAGAGGGTGACCTTATCTGACATCAATGGGGACAGGGGAGGGAGGCTTGATGCCCCAGCACAGGGGGATGCTAGAGGGATGAGGCAGGAGTAGATGAATGGGAAGAGAAGCACCCACATAGAGGCAAAGGGGAGGGAGGAAGGGGGGATGGGATCAGGGGGTTGTAAAGGGGTAACCCGGAAGGGAGATAGCATTTGAAATGTAAACAAATACAAATGATAAAAAAATGATTGGCAGATAAAGGAAGACTTTGGTTTGATCATGATGAAAAGAAAATTTCTATAGATGGAAGGGGAAAATTCATCAAACAACAGAGTGAAACATAGTAAAATTAAGAAAAATTATAATGGTAACAATAATATACTTGGTAGCAGAGAATAGGAAATCTGGGAGAGACAGATCTGGTTTTCACAGCTGTTCTGCTATGAACATCAAGCAAGGCATTGAGCCTTTCTGTACCTTGATTATCTAAAATGTAAAATATTTATAATAATTATAACAGTAACTCTTATTACTATAGAATGCAATAATGTCACCATGAAAAATTTTCCCAAGGAATAAATAAGATAATAGTCCTTAATCACTTGGAAGAAACATTGACAAGTTAAATAGAGGCAGGCAGGGAAATATTTAGAATATAAATAATAGACCAAAGATGTAGCCTTGACATCACAAATAAGAAGACTTCTTATGAGTCTTCTTTGAGATGGCCTAGACATGAAAGAAATGGATACACAATTGACACTTAAAAATAACTGAAGCAATTGGAAGGCAGATCGTGTGGATTCCTATTTGTTAGAACAAAGACTACGTCTTGATATTCGCAGTTTTCATGTTGCCTGAACCAATCAAGATCTTTGGGAAAAAAAATAAAAGATCTAGGGAATCATTTATTCTGATTTTAGTATAAGTAATGTTTTAACTGACAAGAGTTTCAGCAATAAGTACTCAGTTTTTCTTTCCTTTCCTATATGAGAGTGCTTGACTTTGCCTTATACGGCATCTAAAAATTTAGATCTCACTTTGTATCACTAATGAGCTTCAGAATGGTCTGAAGCATCCTGAGTTTTCGCTTACATTTGGTCCTGAAACATTAATCTTCTTTTGACAGTTGTTATTGATAACTTCTCATGATTCCTTTGCGTTGATCAGCCCTACAACGATTAAGACAGCAGGAGAGAGCAGACAAAGGGTGCTGAAAGGGTGATTTTAATCAGCTGCCTACCTTCTGATGACAATACCAGTGTACTATTCTTATTAGAATCCAAAGCAGGCTCTCATGTGAAATCTGTGTTGTATAATAACATACAAATTTCGTGCCTTGATTTCTTTCAAAGCAAGGTGTTTGTCATCAATGAAATTTTCTGATATAAATCTGAGGCAGATTTTAGGAACATAATTTAAAGGAAGACATGATGAGGTTAGTTTACAGTAATCCAGACTGTTATTGGAAATAGACTGCTATTCCTTATTTGAATGTGATTCTGTATTTTTTATTGCTGTCTTCCTATGACCTTTAACTGGGAAACATATATAAAGATTGCACACTAATGTTTCAAGTGATTCCTTTCATTGTTTTGGTAGGCTTTGTACATACGGTTCTTATTGTCGCTGTAGAAGGGAGAGGTAAAATCAATTTCCTCTTTAACATATTGATAAACAACTCCAGATATAAGAGGTAGAGAGGAGAAACTAGACTTACCTTTGTGTGACCTACATAGGAATGCTGGAAAAAATTAATTCCAGAATATTATGTCAACATTCCTGGAAGCCGTGGATATGATTTACATAGTAGGTCTTCTCTCCACCCAGAGGCTTTCATCTTGATACTGTAAATTGCTTTCATTTTCCCCTCCGAGCCATGCACTTGAGGTATTGTTGTGATAAATTATGGAGGTACAGAACTGAAAATGGTGTGTAGATTGTCTAAGAAATTGAGTGCAGTCAGCCTTAAAAGTGGTAGATGATGTGCCAGGCCGCTCCTTCACCCTGGCCATGTCCCATATGTCCTCAATGAACAGCTGCTTTTAACTTTGCCTTTTACCCAGAGAGCATGAGAGTTGCTGGATTTATTGAATTAATAAACCACTCCATTATGTGTGTTTTGTTTTCCTGTGACCGTGAAATCTGGCTCTAATGTTAGGAAAGTGTAAGACAGCTCTTCTTAACAAACAAGGCGGTTGTCTATTTGCGGGTCATTATTTAATACTTAATCTTTGGGGGGTAGAAAATAATAGGGAAATCCTTTCAAATCTGGGGTAGAATGTTTCTAACAATGTTGAGTTATAAAGGAACTTTGTGGGTTACACAGGCAGATAGAATCTGGCTTCCACTGTGATTTGTGATCTGAGGAATGGCTACTGACTACAGTGTGGTTATGATTGGATGGAGTAGTTTTACTGTATGTTTCGCTTTTTTTAAAAAATCTTTTTGAAAGTAGACTGTTATATACATATGCATGCATGCATACATAAACATATATTCCTCAGTAATATCTCTGTATCTTCATACCTATTATCATATATCAATCACCTATCTATCTATCTATCTATCTATCTATCTATCTATCTATCTTTCTAAATATATCTATCAGCTATCTGTCTATCTTAGGGTTTTGCTGTTGTGAATAGACACTATGATGGAGGCAATTATTATAAAGGAAAACATTGAACTGTGGCTGGCTTACAGGTTCAGAGGTTCAGTCCATTGTCATCAAGGTGGGAACATAGCAGAGTCTAGGCAGGCATGAGACTGGAAGAGCTGAGAGTTCTATATCTTCATACAAAGGCAGTGGGGAAAAGACCATGTGGTTAGGACAAGGGTCTTAAAGCCCATCCCCTAAATTACACACTTCCTCCAACAAGGCCACACCTACTACAACAAGGTCACTTCTACTACAACAAATCCATACCTACTCCAACAAGGCCACACCTATGCCTACAAGGCTACATCTACTCCAACAAGGCCACACCTACTCCAACAAGGTCACATCAACTCCAACAAGGCAATACCTCCTAATAGTGCCACTCACTCCGTGGGCTAAGCATATCTAAATCACCACATTATCTATATATCTATGCATCTATGCATTTGTTTGTCTTTATCTATCCATCTATCTATCTATCTATCTATCTATCTATCTATCTATCTATCTAATCTATCATCTACCTATTTCCCTGCCTGGTAAATAGCTAAATACTTTCAGAAGGAACAAACGCAGTGGCTTCTCTTTCCTTTACTCCTCAGGTCACTTCTTGATGAGTCAAATTCATCACAAATTGCAGGGCTGCAGCCAGGGATGGAACAGCACACAAGGCAAAGGTTGTTGAAGTGAGCTTTGCTTCTACTGGGCAAGGAGGTGTGAGAGGAATCGCCTATTCATGAGTCTCAGTCAGGGTTACTTTGACAAATGGCTCCCACTTTTCTTTCTCTTCTGTCTCTTTATTTCTAATCATATCAAGTCACAACGGTTCATGCACCTTCCATAACCTCTGCCCCCACGCTCCCCGTGACTTCATGGAGCAAACACTGGATGCAAAGTGTTTTATCAACTGTTCTTTCACACCTGAGCATTTTCTTGCTCCTGTACATGAGTAACAGAAATGGCTGTCATTTGAAGACTTACCAAAAAATAGTTTAGAAAATCTGTTTTGATCCATTACTTTTTGTAAAGAAGAGTAAGAACAAACATCCAAGTTTATTATTTTAAAAGCCAACAAAAGAACACTCATTTTAGCCTTTCCCTTTATGTATGGAAAAATCTATGCTCAACTAATATTTTTAATTTGTCGAAAAATAATATAAGTTGCTGTAAGGAATGTCTATCAAGTCATAGCTCAATTTCACACTCATGGACTAAATACCCATATTTTCAAATAACCACAGTCTTCTCTTTGTTTGCCATTTATTTACAATAGAGATGTTTTCTAAACTACAAGGTGATAGTTTCTTTTAAAACCTTATTTTGAAACCGGAACTTAGCGCTACAGTGCATTAAAGTGACTGAGTGTTGCTAGTGGCTGTGCAAACTTCATGAAGAGCTTAAAATGTCTTCTGAGTCCTTACAGCTAAATCTTGTTCAGGCCAGTATATTTTATTTCTTCCTAAATCTCTACAATATAACATAGCCAGTCACAAACGCCCACTGTGTGCCAAAGTTGTTGAGTGTTGCCTGACGTTCAGAACAGCTCATTGTGACAGGCTCCATCATCCCCCTTTCATAAAATTGAAAAGTAAAAATTTGACTTTTAGCAATTTTCTCAAAGTCAAAAGTGATTATTGTGAATCTATGTCAATCAAAGGTCAGACTGAGGCTAGCTAAATAATCAGGCTATTTGCATATACATTAAAAGTCAAAATCAATAAATTAGTATTCATATCATATGTGAAAAACAAGGCACATAATTTACATTTGTCTTTGTAAAGCACTCAAATATTTGCATATTTCTATAGAGGAAATGCGTATTGATAGTTATATACAAACACTTGAGAAAACAGATTCGAAAATGTATTTTGTCAATATTAACATTGTTAGCTGAATTTTAGTTGTATGTTGCATTGTCATTCTTTAAAAGTTGAAGGTGAGATGAAATAACCTACTTGGTGAGGATGGAGGGGGATGTATTGGGAGAGAGCCAGGAGCTATTTGCACATAGACTACGGATGTATTTGCTTGGGTGGTGGCGGTCTCTCTTGTTTAGACTCTCACACTTTCCCCTCTTACCTTCAAATGGTTCAGTTTATTCTATGCCCAACAGTGTGAGAGAAAACACAGCAAGACAGGACGATTTCCTGTCAGGACAGGGTGTTCAATATCAGCGTGAAAAACTACTGTACCTGTTTCCTTGCTCATTAGTACACATTAGCATTTCTATGTCTCAATAATCTTGCAGTTCTCTATACAAGTCTTTCACCAAATCCAAAATAACATGCCTATCTAACTTTATCCAATTATTCTAATTGGGAATAAACTGTGCAAAGGCAGACTAGTCGCTGAGACATTGTTCTCACGAATCTATCCCAAAATCTGTCTTTAAGCACACAGACAAGAGCTTTGCCTTTGTCTTCTTCAAGGCTAATTTTATCATTGGCATCTTCTTCAGCACAAAACAAATCCTTTTAATGCATCTCAGCAGACAAATGCCACTCCAAAGTCTTCTTGTTGAATATACAATCTGTAGTTAACATTAAGAGTATCTCAGAGAGTTACGATGCAGTTCTAATCAGCTTGATTCATCTTATAAATATACATATTCTTTATTCTACTAGGGGAAACTGATGAGGTTTAGGTTCTTTTGGTCTTGTATTGGTAATGTTGGGAGCTTATCTAGGGCTCTGCAGGTGCTCAGGGGGTTCTTTCCTACTGCTTTTCCAGGCGTGAAACATCAATTTCCAAATTCATTTCCATCTCAATTTGTCTTCCTAAATATGAGGAATGTTGACTGTGGGCTGCCCTATACAGGGCTGGCACCAAAGTTGTACCTGAGCATGGATGTCTGCTCAGTAAGGACAGCTTGTAAGGATCCTGTAGACAGACAGAGCACTGGGATGTTTAGTAAGACATTGGTGGCATTAGGTAATCATAGATTTTTATGATAACAAAATAGGCCAGATTCATTTCTCCAAATGTAAAGCCTAGTTCCCTACCTTCTACAGAGCTGACCTTATTAAAGAAGTGTGCTTATTAGAGAAATGTGTAAAACTTTCTCTTTTTCTTCAAACCCTTTGTTTTTTTTCGGCCTTTTCAAAGTTACCCAAAACATCCATGTAGGTATATCTGTAACCTTTGCCAGATGTTTTATTAAATGCTATTTTATGTACTCACCAAAATTTTAGAAATAAACCAAGTGTACTTATGTACATGATTATTGATAGGCTAACTCTGGGGATTTTGATTTATCATGGATTGCATTGAATAAAAAAGACCCTGTGGAGGATGCTGAGTTGCTTGCATAGGTGAACATGCACAGGACCAAGTCGATACATGTGCTGAGCAAGCAAGGAGTCACAGGAGGTGACAACCTGCCTCCAAAGGAGCCACTGGTCAGAGAAGTCAAATATTTGCATTTCGGTGTTCACATTTTCAATGGTGCTGTAAATATACAGGCTCCTGCCAGAGCTCAGGCACAATCTCAGCAGGTCCTTCATTCTTGGGCCAACAGGCTGTGGCAGCATTCTGCAGTAGCAGCTTCCTGGGTGGTCTGTAAGCATTGCCCCAGGAGGTAGGTAGGCACTGTCATACTCTAATCCGGATGATACAGAGGTATGTACCATGGCTTGTCTTGAAAGTTTAGTTTATGTGTTGTCTGGTCCTTTGTGGGGAGAGCCAACATTCTTTGAGCCTTCTTTGGAACCTCTGTGGAATGAATGAGCTTGAAAGCCATTAACTGATACCCTTAATAAAAGATGAAATGAGACCTGGAGATTACGTTGTTGAAATACAAAACTATGTGGAAGGGGATGAAGGAACTTTTCAAATTAAAGTTCAGGTTTCAAGTCTGTGTGTTGAATCTGTAGGTGAGTTTTGGTCCATCAGAATGTCTCCTGCTTGCTCCTGTGACATTCTGGTAAATAAAACTAACCTGTATGTATTTTAAATGTAGGAAACAAGGCAAGTATACTTTGTGTGCCTGCTGTCATAGGACCAGTGGATGGGCCAACGTGCTAAGGAGAAAGCTTGCTAATCTTTTTAGGGAGCTAGTATGAAATCCTAGAAAGACTGGGAGTTTGGGAGTCAAAATAGAAGCTTTATCATGGGGTCCTTTATCATAAAGCTCAGCTCCTGGAGTTGTCCTAAGGGATGCAGCCACCAGCACCTGCTGGGCTTACAGCTGCTAAGGAGCCAGTGCAGTCACATCAGTAAATCACAGTGGCATCTCCCTTCAGACTAACCAGAAAGGGAAGAAGTTCAAACCACACATTCCAATCATCCTGGGCCACCTGGAATTTAAAGGGAAAGCACTGGCTTTTTTTTCCCCCTTGAAATGCATATGAAGCCTCACCTCCCAACCGGTGACCTTTCAGTCATTTTAGAGAATTAAATAGAGCTTAGGGAAGGGTAACCTTCTCTCTTTTTCTTGCACCTGCACACATCCCAAAGCAAAAGTGCAGAACCCAAATGATCCCTGAAAGCAAGGGAAACAGCGATGACCTTTTGCGAGGGAGTCTTCCTGGAAAACATCTGGGGGACAGGTCTTGATGACATTAGAATCAATGTCAAAATAACTGATCATTGGAGAAAACCCTGAGTTTATTTCCAGTGGAGCTCCATATTCCCAGGAAAGGAAAAACTTGTTGGAATTAATTGGGGGAAAAAAGGGAAAAGAAATGAACTTTTGCCTTAATCTATATGGATTGAGTGAAGGAGGGGAAAAAATGGAAAAACCATGCAAAGTCATTATTTGAGGGTTACTAAGATGAATATTCTAATTTCATTATACGCAGCTATCTTCAGTGAGAAATCCTGTGGAAGTGTGCTGATTAGAATAATTCAAGTAAGAAATCCAGTGTAAATGGTTTTAATCCCTTCCAGCTAAATTAATATGGTGTGGCTGCCTTGTGCTACAGACTCAGTTATCTTTCTTGTTGACACATATAAGAAAATTCTGGCTGGGCACACCTGATTTATTCTTCATATCTGCAGCCTCGCTGTAATCATTCACCCCCTTTCAAGTCCACTCTGGCAAGTTTATCTCACATGCAGTTTGCATTTTTTTTTTTTTATTTTTCGAAAGTGAAAATACATTCTGCAGTTTTGATGTGTTGATTGGTAGGAAGGTAAAGACAGCTGCACACAGTCCCTCGAGACAGGGCTCAGTGGCTAAATGAAGACCTCTCCTGCTTTCTTGTTAGCCAAGATAGATCTACATCCCGATGAACCAGAGCTAGTCAATAGCAGAGGCACTCAGTACATGTGATCAGCAGCCACAAATCAGTTTTCCCTGGGACTTAGTTATCGGCATTTTGTGCCGTAGGCTATGCCCTTACTGCTGTGGGCTGTAATTTTTCCCCTAGTGAAGTTTTTAAAGTCACAGGCTGAGACTGGAACTGTGCTCTCTTGGTAACAAGGCTGTCACCAGCCTGCCAGATATCAATGGCCCATCAAATAAATTGTGACTTTAATGCACTCAGCCTCTTGCTGCTAAGGAGACTCAGTGTTCCTAGGATTTCCCGGTGTTACGCTGTCCTCTCCCAGAATTATGTGAAAATGGCGGCTTAGTTCTGTGTCATGCATGTTTACTACACTGGATTCCTGTCAGTTTTGTGTCTAGGTTATACCATAGCCAGCTTCTGCCTGTCAGATCCATTTTGCCTCCTCTAGAAACGTCTTTCCAAATTTTACCACAGTCCCCTTTAGAATCACATGATGTCTTTTGGCTGTCTCAACAGACTCCTTGCAGTAGGGTCATGGGTGATCTAAGAAAACTATCAAGCAGACTTAATGTCTTTGGTCACAAGGCCTCTGAAAGTATTCAAAGGCCTCTTCTTTGTAAATTTATTTATATGTTAGATTTAAGACACCCAGATGAGTGTGAAAGGATTGTGATATTGACCTATAATACAGTTTTTTTTGGGTGGGGGCTCATTTTCGACCAGAGAGACTGGGACAAGAATATCTCAGCTGTGTATTCCCTTTGCCTGTGTGCAGGATGCTGGTTCCTGTACAACTTCTTGTAAGATTGTGCTATGAAATGGCCCTTAGAGAGGAGCCTGCTGAGAATGGACAGTCCTGATGGCCTTGGCTATATCCTTCTCCATTCTGCTGGGAATAAGATACTCAATTCTTTCACCTCTGCCAGGGCTAGGTGTTCTTCTTGGGAAGTGGTGTGAATATATATATATATATATATATATATATATATATATATATATATATATATATATATATATATATATATATTCTCTCCTAGTGAAGTTTTTAAAGTCATAGGCTCAGACTGGAACTGTGCTCTCTTGGCAACAGCTGTGTGCAGCTGTCTTTACCTTCCTACTAATCAACACATCAAAACTTCAGAGTATATATGGATATATGTTAATACAGATATTAATAACCATTTGTGGGGTTTTTGTTTTAAAATTTTTCAATTGATAAAGGATTCGAATAAGCCAATAGACTATCTGTGGCATTGTCTCAAAGCACCCCTCTCTCCCTCCCTTCCTCCCTCTTTCCCTCGTTCCCTCAGTCCCTCCCCCCTCTGTGTGTGTGTGTGTATTAATTAATTATTTAATGGAAGAGATAGGGGAACGACTGAAGGATCTGAAGGGGATGGCAACCCCATAGGAAGACCAATGGTATCAACTAACCTGGATCCCTGGGAGTACCCAGAGACTGAGCCACCAACCAAAGAGCATGCTGGGGTTGGTTTGAGCTTTCCCAATCCTCTGCAGTCTGCACATAGTAGTAAAGGCTGCCTTGTCTGGCCTCAGTGGGAGGGGATATGCCTAATCCTGAAGAGACTTGATGCCCCAGGTTGGAAGATACCTGGGCCAGGGTGTGGTTGTCATCCATTCATAGGTGGGGGGGCAGATGGGGATAAGAACTTTGTGAGGGGACCAAGAAGGGGGCAACATGTAGAATGTAAATAAATCAAATAATTAATTGATACTAACCATTTGTTTTCTCATAGTTCTTCCAGTTCCTGCCCAGTGGTGGCTGCAGTAACTTAACAGAACTGTTATCCCTTCCTGGAAGCACTGTAATGTGCCCTCCAATTTTTTGTTTCTACCTTTTCTACACTCCAGCATAGACACAGTCCAGCAGCGTGTATGTCCAATGCAAGAGCTGCCCTGCTAGTCTCTGATCAAAGCCTTCCTCTCCTTCCACCAAACTTCTCACCTACATCGCAATATTTAAGCATTAATATTTAATAATACTTATTTGTGTGTTTATTAATCCTCTCACCCCAAGGACCATGGAAGCTCCACACAGGAGGATTTATGTGTTTTCCTTCCTCTCCTGCCCTCAGCAGCCATGCCACCTAGGATGTCCTCAAGTCATATTTATTGGGTGAATGAGTGAACTGTATCACAGGTGCTCCTCCACATAAACATACGGAGAGTGAGAAGAAGGAACACACACACACACACAACTTATGCCATCTCTGACTTATCCTAAAGTCATAGATACCTAAGAAAAAATGTCCCATTAAAATTTACTATGAATTACACTTGACAAATTTGAATAACTCTGTGTTAAGATGCTACTGTTTCTTAAGAATGATTTTAAGATTATCATACTCACATGTCTTAGCTGATTATTTTTTGTCATTTTTTTAACTCTTGACACTTGTTGACCAATTCCCTGAATATGCTAGCAAAATGAATTTTCAAGTGATGACTGCAATTGAATGTCAAAACACGAGAAAAAACTAAGAAAATAGACAAAGTCAGAAAAGTATATAATTTAAGTGTGAATAATTGAAATAAACAGAAACTTCATATTTAACTGTATATTAATGTCTTGGTTGTTGCTATCATAATTATAATTTTAATATATAATACATGTAATTTAGTTAAAATCATTGTCCCTTATCTGTCTCCAATGTTTTTCCATTGGGAACCATATCTTATAGAAACATAATCCTAGAAAATTTCCAAAAGAAATGCTTGTTCTGTTTTAAAGTATAAAAATAAATTTTTCTTTACTAACCTCTAACCTGTATTTGCTTCTCTCTTCCCGTTAGGATGCAAAAGGTAAAAGTCTATTTTCAAACCATCCCTTCTGCATTCAGGGAACTCCATTGTAGCTATTTGGGCTTTGAGCTGCACACTAGTGAAATCAAGTCACACATTTCTCAATGCCACTGTGCAAACAGAGGAAGAACAAAAGCCAGACCCTAGAATAGTAATTCTTAGCTGTCTTGAGGGCTGTGCTGAGTCTGCCCTCTCCTTTTCAGCCCCCTGCAGTGCAAGTGATTAGTTAAGGAAACATCTGCACTGGTTAGTTGTACATCTTTGAAACCATGTTAAATTATGGAAAAAATACTCCTCAAGAAATTAATTAAAGTTTTGGACAATAATGCAATGAGGGATATCTATGTTTGCAGTCTTTTCTCTCTGCTTGCGTACATCTTTCTCTGTCAAGTACATCAAACAGCTAATTAGCCTCTTTTTAAGAGCTTCCCAGCTCAAGTCACTTAAAAGGATCTTTGGGCTGCCTTCTTAGAAGGTTCGCACTTTCTCTGCTTTCGCTTTCTAAATGCTACCTAGACTTTGAAGGAATCTATTCTTCTCATATTCGGGGAGCTTTTAAAATAGGTTGGACTTTCTTCCCTCAAAATCAATTCTCTTTGTTTCCTCGCTGCTAATCAGCATTTTATAAATAGCCTTGTAAAGACTGCTAAGCTCATTTCACCTAGTATTTGCTTATTTTAGTTAAATACCTCTGGGTTTGTTGAAGACATCTGAAAAACATTAGCATGGCTGCTTTTTATTAAGACATGTGGTACCCGAAGAGAAAGAGAGAGAGAGAAGTATGAGAGACCAAAGTGTTGCTTTCATTTAGCATAAAGTGTTACTACCATGACAGAAGTTTGGTGTTTCAAACACTCATTTCAGAAATAACTGCAGGTCACATGATCTAAGGATATCACATGTTAGCACATGTTAAAAGTTATAACTATAACCAGAGACAGAATTTCTGACTCACAGCTTCCGTGAATCTGAAATATCACATGTCATCTCAAGTTGACTATAAAAATAACTCTGGACGCCAGAGTGCTTCAATTAAACCATGAAATATTGTGATATTTTAACACAGGTGATAGCAGGAGTCAGTGGTGAAATGGGCACATGGCTGTGAGTTACAACCCTCTCCTTCAAGCATCTTTGTGAAGGCAGATGTTTAAAATGTCTCTCTTCAAAGATTAGAGGCGTGCAACAGGAGGCATCAAGTGAGGCATTGGGGGAGGGTGTTCTGTTTACACCACTCCTTCCTCCTTGTTCCTCGCCTTGCTCTCTATCCACACATGTGGATATGACCTGGGACAGCAAGTAAAGGCACCTCTGTTCTAGGTTAACAACAGTGTTACCTCACTGTGGCCTTTATGCCTTAAAAATCAATTTAAATGTTTTGAAAATATTATATAAATAAACAGAATATTTGAAACTATCTATTGAGGTTGTTACTGTTATTAAAAGCATCCACAGCTTACCAGTGTAGAGGCAGCTGTATAAAAAGCTCAAGTCACATGTCCACCAGATTGCATTGAAAACTTGACACTAGACCATTGGGTTCCAATATTCTGTATTTTAAAATTCCAAAGGAACAATGAATGGGTAGAAATGGTAGATATTAGAATTAAAGACATGGAGGATAGGACTGAACTGGGATGGAGAAAAATAGTGAGACTAATACAAGCAAGGGAATCATTACAGTTCACACTTAATATGACTAGTGTGAACTGGCTCAATGGCCAGTCAAGTGGTTAAGAAGTAAAGGGGAACCAGTGAGGAGGATTTCACTGAGGACTGTGACCCTTGGCCTCTGCTTTTGAAGTAAATCACACTGGATTTAACTTTCCCTCCTCTCCCCCTTTGCTTTAGGATTTCATTAAAACTGAAGTCCTAAGTTGTATTAATCCTTACTAAAGTGTATTTTCATACAAAGCAGAAAATAATTTCAACAAAAATAAATATGGTTTCAAAGAAGAAAGAGTGGAAGCCAGGTTGATATATGAACTATTCAAATAGCTGGGAGAAAAATAAAAACACATGAATGAACAGTTATTCTTTCACTTATGTTTTGCTACAAGTGTGACCCTACAATCTGTATTTCAAAGAAATACATCTGAAGCATCAGGTATGTGTATAAAGACCAATGAGTAAGACCCAAGGCCTTTAATATGATAACCTAAAAGCAAAATTGTTTGTAAGGTGGCAGTTCTAAATCTGGGTTTATTTTGGTTACGTTTTCTATGACAAACATATCTGAGAAATATGACCTTTCACCCATCTGGCTTCAGAGTCTTGACCTGGTAGTGTCTTGGCCTCAGCAATCATGTCAAGAGTTACCCAGAAGTATATAAAATAGTTTGGGGCTGTGGGCTATATTAGCTATCACCCAATCCAATTGACTCATATTATAGCTGAGAAAATCCAAGCCCTAGAAATTAGAATTATTTAAGAATTTTACCATCTATAATTTCCAAGGCCCTTCCATGTGCAGACAGCATTTCCATAGGAGCACATGAGAAAACCCACAGAGTCAACAAACCTGGAATCATAGGGACTGAGACGGAAATGATAATTGGGAGCCTGCCTGGGTCTAACCTAGGTCCTCTGCACTTATGTTATAGTTGTGTTATAGCTTGGTGTTTTTGTGGAATTCTTAACAGAGGGAGCAGTGGCTATTTCTGATGCTTTGACCTGATTGGGAGACCCTTGTCCTCCTTCTTGGCCGCCTTGTCCTGTCTTAAATATGAAGGGAGATCATATTGTATCTACATAGCCTATGCTTGGTTGATATACCTGGGAAATCTGCCCTTTTATGAAGGGGAACGGAGGAGCAGTGGATTGGGAGGGAGAAGAGGGATGGGGGAGGTGAGCAGCAGGGGGGAGGACAGGAAACTTCAGTCAAATGCATTATATGAGAGAATAAATTAATAAAAAGAAATAGCTGATAGCTCATGGATGAGTGGGGTCAGAGGAGGCAGCCTAGGCTCACACACTATTTGGAGCACCTCTCATTGAATTATTTAAAGGCTATCTCTTCAATTCGTTTTAGAGAATGTATCCAGTTAACTGGTCATCTTCAGTTAACTGCGTAACGATGATGACAGGGGTTTCCTGCCATTTGGTTTTCTATGTAAAGTCTAGAAACATTGTCCTAGGAAGTACATTTGACTGATAGAATTTTGCTACTTTTGGTTTTTTAGAAAAGTGATTAACCTACATTGTGCTGGCTAGATTTTTGTCACTGTCGTACAAGCTAAGGTCATCAGAAAGAAGAGAACCTCAACTGAGAAAATGATTCCATAAGACTGGCTGGTTAATATTGGTCCTGGAGCTCACAAGGGTGTGGCTTCTTCCTGATGCCTTGATTTAGGAACCAATTTTCTGCTAGGTTTGTAGGGCCACCAACCCCTTCATCTCACTTTCTTCAGCCAGATTCCTATCTTTCCTTCCCGTGTTACTTTGCACTTGGCTGATCATAGAATTCCTTTGGGGGAAGTTCTTTGTCCTTCCAGATCCCCTGACATCATCAAGGCCTCTCAGACAGACAAGATTATTCTCATTATCAACAAAATTTTAAGGCAAGTGTATAAAGTAATTACAGTTCTCAAGATCCTCCATTCAAGAGCGGGAAGAAAGGATATGGACATAGGTAGGGGGGAAAATGGTACAAATTTGCACATTTGTACTACAAATATAGCAGTGACTAACACAACACGGTAGGTTTGCCTTAGTCTTCTTTACCTAACAGCATTATTTACCATGACACACTCTCAGCTAAAGCCCACCTGTAATATTCTCTTTGTGATGGATGTTTTTATTCTGAATTTAGAATAGATTTTAGAATATATTTAGAATTTATTATTTTATTCCTATAGTTGATGAGATTCGTAGAATAACTGGAACAATTTGAAAGGCACATGCACCCAGGACAATATTCATATTGTGAAAAGACACCAAACAGACTTTCGTTGGCTTTACTTAATCCTTAAAGTGAAATTTTACTTAAACATTTCACTTCTCGTCTGGCTAACGCACACTATTTATATTGAAATTATTATGACTCTGGAAGTTTATATGATAAGAGTCTTGACGGCAAGAATAGGGGAAAGGAAATTCCCATCTGTCAGTCCAACTGATGCTGCCTGAGAAACCCACAAAGCTGACAATAGGAAAGGATTTTATTAACAGCATGCAAGCCTAGCTTCTGAATGTATTAGTCAGATGTGATTAAACTATGTGTACCTGCAACCATATATCATCAGTTGTCAAGGGCTTGGGAAGTTTCTATACCACCAGCAGTTCTTAGCATGCATCTAGTTCCCTAAGAAGAGATGAACCGTGATGACCCTAGGGGATGTGTGTATTGTGAGAACTATTAAGCTGCATTTGCAAAGCACCACAACTTCTAACTGAATATGTTTATTTCCTCTTTAGTTCTCATACTGTAAAGTATTTTTCAGTATGTCCTGAAGAATGTTCCATCTCATGTGACAGTGGCTCATTTTTCTTTTGCAAATAGACAAAGTATTTTTTTGAGTAGAGAGATTCTCTATCATTTATCTAATCAGGTTTCCTACATTGATGACATCAATGCATTCCCAATATTTAGGCATAAGATACAATGTTTAATGAGAACTCAAGCACAAATATTTTTGAAGGTGAAAGGATATGCATCAATCCATTTTCAGACATAAAACAAATTGGCTGAGGATTAGCTCTAATTACTATTTTAATGAATAGCTCCCAAATTATCTTCAAGGAATTATCTCATTCATGTTGTAGTCACACCAAAAAATGCTGAGTGATATGTAGCCACATGAAGACTTTTGCTCCAACTTTGGAAGACTGATGGGTGAAGAGTGTATGGCCACATGGGACCTCCTTCATCATCAGTGAAGAACTGCATTCTGTTAAGAACCATTGGCACAACTTTTCATAAAATAAATATCTTTTATGTATTACCACATGTTGTATAACATTTTGACCATACTCTGAAGTTGCCTAATCACACACTCTGTGTCAGTCTTCATTGCTCCACAGGGACCATTTATTTCTAAAGACTAGATTCATGCTGGCTTGAGCTCTTCTGCTGCATTCTGGCATGGTTACTAAGGAGTATATAATGCTGTCTCTTATTGTATTCGTTCCTTGAGACACCAAATCTTCAGGAACCTGATGCATCCCAACCTTGTAGTACTAGTGCATAGGCAAAGAATGTTGGTAGGAAAGGACTAGAGTGTCTGTTTTCCAAAAAAAATTTCTCATGTGATAGTGAAGATCCGTATTACACTAAATTGGGAAGATAGAGATTTTAACACAGTTAAATAAATTAGCCAAGCAATTCTTAGTATTTTGTATTCCACCTATGAATTTCTAAGAAGACAGTAAAAACAACTTATAGCAGTTTTCTCACTGCCTGAAACTAGGGAACAGAACTTGACTTGTTTATGCATTCTGTCTTCCTTCCCTGCATACCATCAGCCGTCTTTTCAAAGTTCTTTAGATGGAATGCTACATAGCAAAGATACATCTAAGTTACATTATACTGATAAGCAATTATAATTCCTAGAGCAATGTAAAATCAGAAAATAAGAAACTAGAAAACCACAGCTGTGGTTCTGGGCAGAAGACTGAGTTGGGAACAGCACTTGCTGTGTGAGTGTGAAACCTAAGTGAATTCCCAGAACCAACATAAAAGACATAGCATGGTGAAGCACAGGAGAGGGCCTGTAACTCCAGTGCCTTTGAGAGTGATGACAGAAAGATATCTGGGGCTTGCCAGCTGTCAACCAAGCTTGGGTTTAATATGAGATGTTATCTCAGTTGAATAACACAGATGGTGGTTGAGCAGAGCATGCTCCTCTGTTGCCTATATACACATAGGCATGCACACCTGTACCTACATGTCTATACCACATATAACATACAGAGGGAGGATAAAATTACATTTATTAAGTGACTTATATAGATACTGAAATCTGTGTATAAAGGTAAAGGTAAGTTTTAATCTATAAATTTAAATTTGCTAAATATCTGCTGTTAAGTTTGATGTTTAAACATTAAAGTGATTTAATGTACCTGGAGATTCCCTTCCATAGTTGAGTCCTTGCCTAGCTTGCCCAATGTTCTGGATTCCATATGTAAGACTAAAAGAGTAAATAAAATGAAATAAAATTCATTGTGGCTTATTATTTCCCACAGTTCTATGGGGTGCCTGTGCTCAGCTGGTCTGCTCTTCTGTTGGCCTTGGCTGATGTCTTGTGTAGCTATCATTTCCAGTTCCTCTGTGGTTGAGGGTCTGTGATGACAATGAGGGCCCTGGTTCTGGCCTCATTTTCCATATGACCTTACAGGCCAAGATTTCTTAGACCTAGACTCTAGGATACTAATTCTGCCATATACTCTTAGTTTAAGCTAATCAGACACTAGCCGCATTGAAGGACTTGGATAAGGTCCTTCTTTGGTAGAAGGAACTGAAAATATTGTGAATGTGTGGTTAATTTGTCAGAAATGATTTGCACAACGTAACCACAGAAGTTTGGAGCTGACATCCCAAAGAGAATCATAATAAAGGCATCTCTCCATTTCTGATAAGCAGTAGTTAGTATATGAACTATATAAAATGGAATGAATGATAGTATTCTATGTTAAAAATTTCTCTTGACTAATCATATGTATAGATGCTTAAGGAGAATTATGATTATATGTCTTTTACCATATGGTAGCATAATATGTTACAGAATTTTAGAATTCATATTTGAGTTCTGTGTTAGTCATCAGTTTATATAGTCTATAAAAAATAATTGCTTCCCTTCTACCATTTTACACTATTTTAGTATCCATTAAACAAAGGAAAGTACAATCTCACCTTCCATTAACGTCATTTAATGATAAAAGACTTAAAGCCTAATATCTGTAAAGAAAAAATCATGCATTTTACTGCTTTCCTGTTATTTAAATGTGATCACTGACAGGAGAGAAACACAAAAACGTTTACATTTAATTTTAAAATGATCATAAAGCACCACTTAAATCTAGGTGACTTACAAATTGTGTGTGTATGTGTGTGTGTGTGTGTGTGTGTGTGTGTGTGTGTGTGTGTGTGTGTGTAAGTGTGCATGTGTCTTAAACAATAGCAATCGCACAGTTAAATTATAAAAGCTCCCAAGGATAAAATGTAAACCACAAAAGAAGAAACAAAACCAAGCCAAGCTGTCCCTGCAGTTTGGTTTGGAACATGCAATCTGTGGACACAGCCATTGAGAAAGCCCAGGGTCTTCCCAGACTGGCCATTGTGGGGACTGGCCAGCAGTTCCCCAGCTGGGGAGACAGAGAGTGCTTTGGGACAATGCCAGCTTGACCTCTTAACTAGAAATAAATTAAAAGAAAAAAAAAGAAGCAAAGGAAGCAAACAATGAAATGAAATGTCATTCCAAATGTTCACTCCTATCTTGTCTGCTAAACCTTAATCCTATAGAAATCTTCAAGTTTTTCTGTCTTGTGTTGTGATATCTTGTTACATAAATTAAGGCAACATTTTAGTGTTAAGAGAGGGAAAGAGATAAGTATTTTAATATTGTACATGGGCAAAGGAATAGTTCCAGTGGAGAGGACAGAGATTGCAATAGGCCAAGACCCTTGTATGTCAGCACTCTGGATGCTATGGCTTGGTCACTACCAGGAGACTCCAGGAATCTGAGAAGGTGGCTATCTTAATTTTCTTCTCTGTTGCTGTAACAGATCACTGACCCTAAGCGACTTGAGAAAAGAAATGGTTTATTTAACTTACAGATTATAGTCTATCACCAAGGGAAGCCAGAGCAGGAATTAGGGTAGAAGCCTGACGAAGAATCCATAGAAAGACACTTTTTACTGGTTTACACCATCGGCCTTGCTCAGCCTACTTTCTTAGACAACCAGATCATCACCCCAGCCGTGGCACTGCCCTCAGTGTATTGGAATCTCTATGTCAATCATCAATTGAGCAAATGCCCCACAGACATGCCCATAGGTCAAGCTGATGGTGGACATCTCTTGTCTGAAGTTCCCTTTTATTAGGTGACTTTAGTTTGTCTCAAGTTGACTACTCTAACCAGGAGAGCTGGTGAGGTTCTCTAGAAAGGTGTGCGTCAAGCATATGAAGAATTCACGACTATTGTCACCTGAAGCTCCCAAACCCGCCTTTGAGGTTTCATGGGTCATCTCTGTACTACGTCTTTTGTCATATCTCATAATATCATTCTAAATGTTTTTTTCATAGCCTAACTTCAAGGAGGTAATGGTTTATTCTTCAGTTGCTAGAGCTCCTAAATTGGTCCCTCGCCTCAGAGGGTCAATGAGATGATCTGATTGTTTAGACATAGAGAAGAGTAGTAGGCTCTGCTAAATAGCTGTGCTCTTGCGTCCTCACAAATGCCATAAAGACAATGCCTCCAGTTGAGCTTCCTCCTCTGCCATTACAGACACATGGATCACATTATGCTTAGATTTATAATATTGACGCTCCGTTACTAAACTAGGTATTTTTCTTCTCCTTTAAAAAGACTTCTTTTGGAATATAGCTATACATTGTAACCAGGAATATTGAGAGCCGTGCCTTCTATGATTCTTTGCCATCGCATGATGAAATGCTCTATTTATATTAAAATGAAGGTGCTCCTAGGGGAGACATAGAGAAGAATGAAACGACAGACAGAGCTTTGGGACAGAATATGTGAAGTGACAGAAATGGAAGCTCTTGTTACAGAATGGTACAGGGGACAGCAGGAGACTTCCAGCAAGCCCTCTGGAGGCTGGATTCTGGCAGCTCTTAGGCTAGACACTCACAGACAACAGCTAATCAAGTCACTCCCATTCCTGCACATCTTGACTTGATGGGTCGTTTTGACAATATTGTTGTTAGCTGACGGTCAGATAGTTTCCCTTTCAGTTAATCAAGTGAATTATTTTGAATCAAATAATTTTATTGCTGCACATCAATATTGTGACAGCAATCATATGTTTACTTCATGTAATTAGCTGGTTCAGTGAAGAAAATCATGTTAAACTCAATGTGATATGGCAGCCATCTTCCCAAACACAAAGATACAAGGAATTTCTTTCCTTGAAGTTCAATTTTCATGGTAATGAGAGAAATAAGGTAGGGAGGAGGGAGAATTGGTGTGCCCAGGAGACATGAATTCATGTCGCCATTTTGTTTTCAGACTGAGAAGCAATAAAAAGTGATGTATGTGAAAGACCTAGTTTTCCATATGTGTGTGTACATATATATATAATACATTCATATATAATATATATTCCATATATATCTGTATTTGATTTAGTCATCTTTTAAATTTTCCTCTACTATTAAAGCCTATTATTCATAATGGAGTTTTTATTGAACTAAAGTTTACAAATGTATTCAAAATTATTTTCCCTTGAAAGTGTTTTAAGGACTGCTTTATCTGAAAGTTAAACATCCTCACAGAAACTGAAGTAATTTTCATAATACTATTGCATAATTTCAGTTGCTTATGAATTATATGGACTTTCTGAGACATTGGACTGATATGTGGCCTAATCTTTAAACAAATTGGCCTTTTTGTCTAGGTGTAGGCTCTGTTCTGGACCTTTATTAAGTGTTTTTCTTAACTTATAGGAAACTCTTGCCCAGATAAATAGTTAAAGCTGAGTTTATCTATCAATATAATCTATATTGATAATATATAAATAATCTATATTCTAAGTGCTTTGCAAAAAAGATTTAAAACTCATTCCTTTGTTAACATCTGTCAAAGTATCTGCAGATAATACACATATGATCAGTTAAAAGATGACATTCATCTATTATTCCAGACTCAATACATACCCCCAGATTAAATCAGTTTCACACCTGGATGGCATCGTATTGACTGCTTTGTTTGAGAATGATACCAACAGCTCTGTGAAAGTTGTCATGCTGTCCACTCCTGAAGTGTTTCTGAGGATATAGGTGCCTCTATTGCATGGTGCTGATTTTATGAGGACCACTGGGAGAAGTTTCTCTCCGATATTAGTGTCAGCTATAATTTTACTCCTCCTAACAACTGTTAGGATTTTATCTTATGTTCCTTGTAAATTGTGGAATGGACCAGAGTTCTATTTTCCCACCACTTGCTAAAAGCTAGGGACAGATTTTCAGTCTATCCACAGGAAGACTCTACAGTAAGAAATGTGTAGGCGTCTCACTCCTGCTTCAGCTCTATGACCTATTAATGATTTCCTTCATGCTCTCTCCTCTGACTTTTTATATCAGGTTCCTCATTATTTATTCCTTTTAGACTTATAACTTGTTTCTTCAATGAGCAAACATATGCACTTGCATATTTTCATTTTCATCAAAAGACACATTTTAAAAAAGCTTAACAAAATATGTGCACGTATAATTAAAATACAATTATATTTTATTATATAGTATAAATTATTCTCTCTGGAATTGAAAATAAGTTTAAATTCATCTTTTAAATTTTTCTCTTTTAATCACTACAGGTAGCTACAATGAAATAGTTTACCCTATGTAATTTATAAAAGCAGAAATGAATCTTTCACAGTTCTTGAGACTTGGATGCTCCAAGCTACAGGTAGAGCTGTGACCAGAGAAGGCTCCTGCCTTGGAGATGGTATCTTTTTATGTTTCCATGATGCAAAAGCGAGGAAAACAATTTCCCTCAAGGACTTTAATAAAGCCATTAAGATCATTGGTGGGGACAGGGCCCTTATGGAAGAAAAACCTTGCTAAGACCTCGCCTTTTGTTAATATCTTATT
Source organism: Apodemus sylvaticus (assembly GCF_947179515.1). NCBI lineage: Eukaryota > Metazoa > Chordata > Mammalia > Rodentia > Muridae > Apodemus > Apodemus sylvaticus. Next base: position 33,914,358 of record NC_067475.1, read on the forward strand.
CTGTTTAAATTACAGAACTCACAGTAATGGTCAAGATTAGACTGGATTAATATATTACTTAGAGTCTCTGTAGAGTTCTTAGAATGACCTTATTTTTTTTTCCAATTTAGGGATGCAGGACCCTTTCAATGATGCACAATCCAGACATTATCAACAGTATTATTATAGTCATCAGTTACAAAACAACTGAATTCTGTACACCATCTTCAGTATTGCTTCTGTTGCCCCTAGAATTTCCTCACCCTTTATACCTTTGGTTCTGGAAATCCCTTAGGTTTAGTTCAGAAGATTTCTAAACATTTCTATAAACTGTCTTTATTGATGTGTTTTACTCCTGAAAATATTCTTTTTTCAGAGTGTTTACTTTTCTTAATGTGAAGATAACATTACCTAAGTGGTATTTTAAAGACAGTGTACAACACAAAATGACTCCATGGGGGCATATTTTAATTTTTGTTATGTGATTTTTGGGAAGCCACTCTCCTTTCCTGTTCTTTATTTCATCAAAAAAGAGTTAATACTAGTTCTCAGAGGTCACTTTGATATTAAAGGTTAAATGAGTTAATAGACACAGAGTCCATGCAAGAAACTCTCCAGAAATGTTAAACATAATATCACCATTATGGAGAAGGTAATGGAAGTTCCTCATTTCAGGAACTTCAGAAAAAAAGAAAGGAAGGAAGGAAGGAAGGAAGGAAGGAAGGAAGGAAGGAAGGAAGGAAGAAAAATGGAATAAAGTTATGCAGCTGCCACATATCTGTGATATATCCAAACAGTAAAACAGTGTATTTAAGAAATTGCTGCACTTTCGTGATTTCTGATCATGATTTCGTAATCTCTTTACAGTAGCTATGAATGGTTCAGGCTATGCATGTGCCCATCAGCTCATGAGTAGATAAGGGAAAGTGTCATGGAGATCGAAGGAAATGATGTTCAGACAGAAGAAAAATGAAATCCTGTCATTTGCAATAACAGCAGATTTGGAGGAAATATTAGGAAGTAAGTCAGAAGCAGATTAGAAAAAAAGAAGTACTCTATGTTCTACTTTGCCTGAACAGAGAAAAAAAAGAGGCATATCTGTATGTCCCATAGATGAGCAGAATTTGGGAATGAAGATATAGAAAGATCAGAGCTTGGATAATGGGTACAAAACAAAAGAATCACATAGTGTGGGATAATGACAAGTCACAGGAAACCATTATACATTTTATGAAAAACTAGAAGACAAGAATTCTAAAGCCTCAGACAGAAACTATAAGATGAAAAATGCTAGTTACTATGATATAGTCAGTACAGACACACACACACACACACACACACACGTGTATACATACATTTTGAATGATAACATTGCATCCTGCAAATACACACAATATTGTAGTGTGATATATATAAAAAGAAATATTTAAAAAATTTTTCTTATATCTTACAATACATATTTTTAAATTTAGATTTTTTAGATAAAATTATAGATGGTCAAATGAATGTCAAAGCACAGATAAATTTGAATTAAAATGGTTTGTAAAGATAAGGACAACCTAAAAGCATTATTAAGCTTTTTCAATAGTGTTATATGAAATTCACTTGTGAATACATAGTGGGGATGCCTATAGCATAGTAATGTCATGGGGAGCCACAACAAAGACAAAAAAGAAAACTTGATTTCCTGCTTGTTCATTTCATAACAGATCATTGGGTCTAAATGATATCAGATCACAACAAAGGGAATTGATACAAACTAGGAAAGGGGATAACATTTGAAATGTAAGTAAAGAAAATATCTAATAAAAAAGAAAAACAAACATTTTACCAGCAGGAGAGACTGAGAGTAAAATTCTTCTGTTTGTTCCACTTTGTAAGTCCTGAGCCTTTCACACTTTTCTCTACGTCACATTCTCACATAATCTTTCAATGGGCACCAACCCCTTCCTCTCAAGTGTGCTGTATTATAACTGTCTCAAGTCAGACTGTCGGCTCTTCCACTATTCTGTGTCAAATGTCTGAGCTACGAAATAAAGAGCAAGCAAGCAATGGATTAAGACTGTTTCCGGTCTTTCAAATTAACTTGCAGGACAAGTTTTCAGATGTTCTGTGCTAAATAACAGAGTGAAACCGTTCTCCACTCTCTCCAATAGAACAGCCCGTCTTCCATGGTTACCTGCATCTTGGTGCTGGTCCCCTGTTGCTCAGGCCCAAGGCCAGTACTACATATATGTAAAGTTCTGTAAGGGAACACAGATTTCTTTCTTTCTTTTTTTTAGGATATATATATATATATATATATATATATATATATATCACTTGGCTGCTAAAGATCATTGATTAGCATTTGGTTCCAAGAATTATCCTGAGAAGGCTGGATGCCCCAGTATAGGGGAATGCCAGAACAGGGAAGGGAAGCAGGAGTGGGTGGGTTGGTGAGCAAGGGGTAGAGAGGGATGGGATAGAGGTTCTCAGAGGGGAAACTAGGAAAGGGGATAACATTTGAAATGTAAATAAAGAAAATATCTAATAAAAAAGAAAAACATATATTTTATATATATATATATGTATATATATATATTATATATATAATTTTCTGTATTCTTTGTTTACATTCTGAATGCTTTCCTCTTTCCCGGTTCCTCCCTCCCCATTGGTCTCATAGGCCCTCTTCCCTCTGTCCTTTTTCCCAATCACCCCCTCCCATTTCCCTGTCCTGGTATTCCCGGAACACAGATTTCTTTAGCAAGTCTCTTTTTCTTGTGGAACAAAGGTAAACTGTAGTGAAAGGTATTGGCCTAGGTAATGAGAATTTGTTGTTTCTCTGGATCTTAGTGACTTCTCTGTGCTACTCATGTGATCGTGCCTCACCATTGGCTGGATTCTCAGGAAGGGTCCAGAGGGCGGGACCTCTTTGTGATTGTCAGTGAGCTCTTGGTTCTCCCGCCTACGGTGCCACATTTCTTTTCAGATGATGTTTCATTCTTCAGTATGTTAAGCAAACATCTGCTCACAGCTGTCTTGGAACAATTTCCAAGAAGGTGGAATGTATAAGACCAGCAGGTGCCAAGATTCTAGAACTCACACTGTCACCTCTTTTGTGGCCTCTTAGTGGTTTACAAGGCCAACCCAAACAGTAATGGCAGGACAATAAGTGCTGCCTCACTGAAGGGGGCTGTACAGGGTGTGGGACCCCTACATGCAGGACCCCTTAATGCACCGGAATCATATTTCCACTGAATCAAAGGGGATCTCACACAGCAGGGTGTCATATGAAAAACTTGCTTCCTCTAGCGTGACAACATGCAAGAAGCTGTTCCCAGCTGTATCTCCTAAAAGCGTTTGAAGTCCTGGGATTGTTATAGCATTTGGGGCATCCTGTGCCTGTCTGTATGCTGCCTTGTAGCCTGTTTTGCCTTTCACTGAAGTAGGCGTGCGACTCTTCCACTGTGTACAATGAAGTATCCTACGGGGTTTCCAGACCACTTCAGTGTCCTAAAAGACCCATCTCAGTATCATGTCTCATACCTGTCAGAGGTGAGCTCCTGTCTTGATGTTTCACAACTATGTCCCAGAGGAAATCCGTGTCTTAACTTCAAGATGAAAGATGACTTTTTTCATGTTAATGAAAATGGCAACGATCCTACACCTTCCACCAGCAACCTACAGAAAGATCTATTAAGAAAGACTCCTGTTTTAATTTATTATGACGAGGGAATTTTCATATAAAGTCAAGGCAAAGCCTTGAGTTTTAAAAAAGCCCCCAAAATAAGAACACTGGGACCCCAATGGAGGAGCTAGAGAAAGGCCTGAAATGGTTTGCAGCCCCATAGGAGGAACTCAACATGAACCAACCAGTACCCCCAGAGCTCCCAGGGACTAAACCACCAACCAAAGAGTACACATGGAGGGACCCATGGCTCCAGCTGCATATGTAGCAGAGGATGGCCTTGTTGGACATCAATAAGAGGAGAGGCCTTTGGTCCTGTAAGGTTCATTGCCCTAGTGTAGTGGAATTCCAGAACAGGGAAGTAAGAGTGGGTCAGTTGGTGAGCAGGAGGAGGGGGATGAGATAGTGGGTTTTCAGAGAGGAAATGAGGAAATGTAAATAAAGAAAATATCTAATAAAAATTTAAATTTTATATAAAATTAAAATAAAAGGACACTGGGAAATGAGGGGTATAGGAGTGCAGCCAATACCGTACAAGATAAAATGTTGCTGTACCAAGGACTCTTTCGGTAGCTTTCCCTACACAGTCCTGACAGTTCGGCAGACTTATAAAATGAGTGTTACTGAATGGAAAAGTAGTTCTTGACCGTAATGCATAGGATGTTTTGTGCCTCTGCAAAGACAAGAGCGAACAAACTAAGAAGCTTCAGTGGTGCAAGAGTTTCCAGGGAAACTTTACCACTTCTTTCATAGTATAATAGAAACGGCCTCTGCGGGGGAGTAAGACTTTCAGAGTGAAGAAAAGCCATTTTATTAGAACTGAAAACATAGGATGAGAGAGTTAGCACAGCTTAGCCTGGCCTAGAGTAAGCCCAAAGCAAACCTCCCAACTGTTGTTGAATTACAACGTAAAATTCCTCAGAAAGTTCCCTCTAAGCACATACATAGCTTACAACATTCCATCTCTTATAAGAAAGCTACACACTAAAAAATAATTTTTGAATATGTAAACTAAGGACAAATATTACATTTGCTGTAAAAAAATACCTTCTAATTTAAAATTTTAATTATGTAGCCCTTCATGTGTGATCATTTATATTTGGAAGCTACACTACCATGTCTACAATTATTATATTCATTTCAGAATGTTCTCACATATACTATAATACCAGTAAATTACCATAAAATACAGCATGTAAATTGTAAATGCATTATTTAAGACCTAGAAAGTTTAATTTGATTCTTGGATCCTAAAGGTTTACACTTCCCAGTGCTTCTTATCTGGCAGTCACCAAAAAAAAAAAAATCATATTCAAGTAATCTTATTTAAAAATTCACAGTGGTGTACCTTTTATTTCCCTTTACATACTCAGAGGGACACAGATCCTTTATTTTATGAAGAAATACATGAAAAATTTCAAAATGTGCATATTTTTGTTGCATAATTATTATAATATTACCTTGAATACAATGGATACATTTGGAAGGTAGGTGAGCAGGCTTGAACATTGAAAGACATACTTCAGTGACAATTTCACAAATCAACAAGTAAGGGCAGTGTTCATGACCCTGTTAAACACAAAAAGCACACGGTCACCTTTCGGCGGGCATCTTCAAAAGAGACATGTAACTAGATGAAATATGTAACTATTAGTTTAGAAAACTAAATACCAGTAATAAGCCGTCGGCTGCGTCAGCATTATGCATCTATTCTCCATGTCACTGGTCTCTATGATTTACAAGTGAGGGCGAAAGAGAAATTAGAAGTTCTTGGAAACTGTCAGTGGGAGAATAAAGGGGGAGAGACACGTGGCTTTCTTATGGTCTCATCCCTCTCTTCGTAAGCATGGGAGTAAAATATATAAGTGGATCAAAAATACTAATTGTTTTATTTATGCTATGAGTTTATATCTGGAAAGAATTTCCTGTGCCTTGTTCTTGTGTTGAATGCTGTGTAATTTCATAGTTGAAATTTAAGAGGAAAATAGGTATTTATATCATAATCAGGTAGAAATAATTATATATGTATATATATATTATATGGGATAAATATAGGTGGTGATAGATATAAATAGATAAGTGACAGAGAGAGATAGATAATAGAGTACAGACAGACGCATAGATAGATGCTAGACAGATAGTGAGAAACTTTATTTATGAACAGTAACAGAACTTGAATGCTGGCACTGACATTGTGACAAGAAGTATCCAACAGAAGGTTAAACTGTGGCAAAGGTACCCTTCACCACTCCATATCTTTCCCTCTATAGAGCAGTAAATGATGCTTTTCTTGTTCTTGTGCCACTTGGAAACATAAAACTGTGGGTCCTGGAGCACGTCAATTGGCATCTCACCCACCTCTTGCTGGCCTGTAACCCATGAGAGTACTTTTAACCTCATCTGTAAAATGGGGCTAATAACATTGACCTGATATAATAGCTCTCGAGAGTGTGGGCAGTGGATGCTGGAAAAGCCTTTTCCCCCCTTTTCTTTCTTTTATTATTATTATTTTTTTTAAAGAAAAGGTCACTTAGGTGGCAGCAGAAAATCACACCGTATTTGAGCTGAACCAGGTTAAACAAACATGCAGCTGAGACCCTTTAGTAGGCTGCTCGTGATAGGAGACTCCTATTCTCCTTCTCTTCTGTGGCTACGGCTCGGCTCACTTCCTTATGAAAGCTATCCTAGAATACTAACATCAGAAAACGGGTGCTAAACTCTCACAGAGCCATAATTTCATTAGTGCTCTTATGAACAAACAAACAAACAAACACTGTACGTGCTTTGGAAAGACAGATGCAAACAAAAGTACAGGGGCCCAAAGACCAAAAGGAAGAAGGATTTTGTTGTTGTTATTGTTTTGTTTTTTCTCATAACACGGAAAGTACATGAGATTTTTGAGTCCTTGGGAAGCCACAACACCTAACACCAGCATGATTCATCACTAAGAAATAGAAAGGTGGACAGAGTGTGCTAGGAAACCTCCAGACTTAGGGTGACTGAGACAGTGAACTATCAAGAGCAGAGGCTGGCAGGAAAATAGAAATGATCCTAGGAGCATCTCGGGACAAAGGAATGCAGATTTGAGCAATATTGTGTATTAGCTGTTTAAACAACCGCAGGTGACCTTACTAACAGCGTTGGGTGTGGGTGCACTTCATTCTCATATGGGGAGGTTAAAAAACTATTTAAGATCCTCAGGGTCAAAAACTGAAGTGAAGAAGCAAAACTTTTCTATCAGATGTGCATGCACAAGACTAAATTTAGAAATTTGCAGACAGGAGCCATCCATAGAACCAGAACTCAGATTATAGAATAGGTGACAAGCACACAGAAGTTCCCATCGTTCTAGCTTACAATGACTCTTTCCCACAAGGTGTGTGTGGGGGTCATCACCCTGACTTGAAGCACTGTAAATTTGTTTTAAATGTCCTGGAAATTCATTTTAGGGTAATCATAAATAAAGGTTTTCATCTGGGATTCTTATGTACAGTTTTAAAGTTTATTCATTTACTTGAGGTTTTTTAATAATTTTTTGTATATGAAGGTTGTCTTCCATGTGTGTATGTGTCCCATTTGCATGCATGGTACCTGCAGAGGACAGAGGACAGCATCAGATCTCCTGAAACTGGAGTTACAGAGAGTTGTGAGCTGCCATGTTAGTGCTAGGAACTGAACCCAGGTCCTCTAAAATATAACTGGTGCTCTTAACTTCCAAGCCATCTTTCCAGCTCCACCTCCTGTACTAATTTATTTACTTGTTTGTCTGTTTGTTTGTTTACTTACTTAAATTATACTTTTATTGTTGCTTAATTTCTTCATGAGATGGAATCCATTCCTGCCACAGTTGATAGGTCCAAGTGCATGTGGTTTCAAAGGTCACAAGTCTCTAGAGAGAGGCTAATACTATTCTGCTAACTGGGAATGGTATTAAAATGACTCAAACTGTTTTCTATGTCACCTGTAGAACATAAATATTGACTAGCATTCTTTTGCACCAAGGGTCACCTTATTAAGGCAAGTACCCTCTTCATTTCCCTCTCCCTCTCTCAGAAGCTATCAAAAGTCTATAACTCCTCAGCTAGTGGTAGAATCCCAGGCATACCTTCCCCTTATGATGCTGGGAATTTGTCGGGCTTGATTTTTTTATGAGTGTGGCATATACTGTCATAACCATTGTGAAATAATATAGGCAATTGTCCTGTAATGTCAGAAAATACTGTTGGAGGCCATCTTCCTCCTCTGTCTTTTACCATCTTTCCATCCATCTTTATCTAAGTTCCCAGAACTTATGACTGAGCACTCCACACATTATAACCTGTTGAGGGTCTCTGCATTGTCATCTACTGCAAGAAGTTGTTACCCAACTGTGAAGCCTATGAGCTGTAATCACAACTGTCCTAACAAGACATGCACAGTATTGCAATAGTGCAAGTAACCAGCAACATCCTAATTGGATTGAAGATCTTGCTCCATGATATCAAACGCGTTTCTGTCACTGTTAATAGGGCCAAGAACATGTAATTAGACAGGTCATAGGAAGGGGCTAAATCTACTACACTGTACATGGTATTAAAATGACTCAGAATGATTTCATGGTTTAATTATAGAACAGGGAATCTGTCTACCTTGCAACAGTTTCTTATCTGAAGTTGTAAATAGCCCTTTGTGTGGTTATACCATCCATATTTATCTACGTTTTACTGATTGAGTCACATTAAATCTAATTTCATGTGTGTGGCTGTGTATCAATATGTTTGTAGATATTTTCATAAACATGCATTTCCATTGGGTATATGTTTGATGCTTAACTTGTGAATAATAAAGAAAGTTATATTTACAATGATCATGCAATTTTTGACATGATTTAAATAATTTATGCTCCAATAAGAAACGTGCAAGAGTTTCATCACTCCCTTTATATTTTACTAATATTTATTATTTGTTTGGTAGTTTCAGTTTTAGTCAAGGTTTTGAGTCTTTGTTTTGTTTTAGTTTTTTGTTTTGTTTGTTTTGTTTGTTGTACTATTTTTTCTCCTCTGCTCTCCTCGCTTCTCCTCTCCTCTCTTCTCTCCTCCTCTTTTCTTCTCTCCCCTCCCCTCTTCTCCTCTTCATTCTCCCCTACTGTTCCTGTCCCTCTTACACAAATACTCTTTCAAATGGGCTGTATGGCTGTGAACACATTATAGTCAAAGAAAACTAAGATAATCATCTTATGTTGTATAATTTTAGCACAAAACTTTGCTTTTACTTTAACTAAAGATTGTATTTGAAGTCTTAATTAAAGCTATAAGATAAGAAAAGTAAACAAACAGAATATACAATAGTAAATGGGAAAGAAAAAGTTAGGCACGCTTGTGTACAAGAGACCCCAAAGACCTCAAAAGAATGATTTAAAAATCTTTCATCAAAATGTCAGGATACACAGTGGTGTACATAAAGAAGCAAGCTCTCTAGCTACCAATAATAAAGAGACTAAGAAAGAAATTAGGTAAGCAATCTTATCCATAACTGCCTCAAATTACTCTAAAATCATATGCAAAGAAATTAAAGTCCTCTACAATTAAAAATTTAAGTACTCAATAAAATTGAAAAAAACTAAAAAATGGAAAACTCTCTCCATGCCCATAGATTATAAACATTATTTTTTGATCTTCAGATTCATTATAATTCTGATCAAAATTTGAATGTCCTTTTTCCCAGATATTTAAATACCTATCATAAAGTTATGTGGAAAAGTATAAAAGCTTCTAAAATCCAAAGCAATCCTGAGTAAGAGTCAGTCATGATTAACAAGAGACCTGATCCACTAAAGTGAAACCTTTGCATTGCTGGTATAATTGATGCTAGTTAGCTAGAGCTAAATAATTAGTGATGATTAAGAAGAGACCAGCATCACTGAGGTGCAATCGTCAGGGAAGTTCTTCCTCAAGGTCACCACATAGAAGCTGTCTTCTAGAGGCCACAAGTTGTACTCTACACTGGCAGCTGAATGTTGTAGAGTAGGACTCACTCAGATTGTTCTGGTTTTGAAGGCATGAAGAGATTGTAGAAAGCAGCAGAGGCTTGCCATGGTGAGAGAACAGGGGAGGTCACTGATGAAGGTTCGGCCATGGTGGCAGTTGAAGACAAGGATTGAAGGGATCATGCAGAGAAGTTGAGGCTGAGCACCATGAAGGAAGCCTACAAGAGTTTCTGATGGAAGTGCAGCTTAGCTGTAGCTGATTCCCAGAGGACTGAGGCATTTAGAGATGCCTGTGCCATGGAATGACCAGGCAAACTACCAGCAGCAGTGAAATGGAGCCAGGCGGAGCCTAGAAGACAAACTGTGTGTGCCGCAGAAGGCATAGCAGGAGAAGTGACCTAAGTCCTTTGGAGGAGCCCAGAAGATCATCAGGGGATCCCAGGCATTGAACTTTCTGTTACTTATACTTAGGGAATTTTAAAAGAGAATGGATGTTTTTTAAAGTTGTTTGTTAAAGTTTTTGAATTTCTACAGCTACAAAATAATGTTATGCATGAACCCAACAAAACTATACACCATTGCGTGTCATATGGTGCTAGTCATAGTCAAAGAAGATAGTAATGTTTTCCTTATGATTTACCTAGCGTATGATGTTCATGCAGCAGTCCAGAGAATAAACAGTAAATGCCCCCGAGATATAGAAAGTTAAGAGCCTATAGCAGAGTTATGGGGTAGGCAGAGGAGAAACACACGTTCCTATTGATCATTTTATATAGCTTTGATTTGCTGTGTTTGCAAGCAGTGTTGCAGTAGCAGTGGCAGCAGCAGTAACAGCTAACATCTTACCTCTAAAAGTTACATACTGTATATTCACAGCTTCCTGTTTTGCATTTGATACTTATGATCCTCTCTTTTTTGTTGTTTTGGTTTTTTTGTTTTGGTTTTTTTGAGACAGGGTTTCTCTGTGTAGCCCTGGCTGTCCTGGAACTCACTCTGTAGACCAGGCTGGCCTCAAACTCAGAAATCTGCCTGCCTCTGCCTCCCAAGTGCTGGGATTAAAGGCGTGCACCACCACTGCCCAGCCTTATGCTCCTCTTTTAATTAATATGAATTTGATATTGTAGAGCTATAAGAAGAATGTATTCATTTATTCTTTACCAGGGCCACACTTAAGAAAATGATCCAGAGACTGCTCCACCTAGGGATCCATCTTATATACAGACATAAAACCCAGACACTATTGAGGATGCCAAGAAGTGCTTACTGATAGGAGCCTGTTATAGCTATCTTCTGAAAGGCTCTGCCAGTGCCTGACAAATATAGAGGCAGATGCTTGCAGCCAACCATTGGACTAAGTACAGGGTCCCCAATGGAGGAGTTAGAGAAAGGACTGAAGGAGCTGAAGGAGTTTGCAACCCTATAGGAACAACAACAACAATATCAACCAACCAGACCCCCCAGAGCTCCCAGGGACTACAACACCAACCAAAGAACACACATGGAGGGACCCATGACTCCAGACACATATGTAGGAGAGGATTGCCTATTGCCTCAATAGGAGAAGCCCTTGGTCCTATGAAGGCTTGATTCCCCAGTGTAGGGGAATGCCAGGGTGGTGAGATAGGAGTGGGTGGGTGGGAGGGGGAGCATCCTCATTGAAGCAGTGGGAAGGGGAATGGGAGAGGGGTGTTCCACAGGGAGAGCCAGCAAAGGGGATAACATTTGAAATGTAAATACATAAAATATCCAATAGAATAAGAAAAAGAAAAAGAAAATGTTCGCATCTTATTCTCCAAGCTCCCCATCACATTTAACACACACCTATGCAATCTGCTTTTTTTCCCTAAGTTAGAAAAGTTAATTAAAAGAGATGGGAGAAAGGGAATGGAGTGTTTCTAACAACAAGTCGAATGCATTTCAACGGTGAGAATAATTGCTGTAAGAAATTAAGGTGCGAGCACACGCTTGCTGTAATTGGGGCGCACTTGTTAGGTGCTCTTCCCTTACAGCCTCTCTCTCTGTTGGGGACCCATGCAAATGTGCATACTTATGGGACTGGTGTGATTAGGGGTGGTGTAGTTCATTCAGCAAACACTTCTTAGTGTTTGATGTGCCACAGCTGAGCGTCACATATGATTTTACACTTTTATCCTCTCGGGCAACTGACAGGTCTCTAATCTCCATCTCAAAACCTTCACTCAGCTTGAACTTTGGCTCATAAAGGTCATTTTTGTACCACTTGGGACCAAAAGCCACATCCACGAAATCCCATAGAGTCGATAGATGCGATAATAGCTTTAGGCACATTTTGTTAAGGCCCAAGGGGAAAGACAATTTCAATAAATGTAAAACTACGCCATGTGCAACCTGCACAGTGTCTTAGAGAATCCCACAGGAACAAATCTTCCCTTTTCCTTCAGGCAAGAACCGACATAACAATAAAAGTGCAAGGCGCTATTAAGGATAGGGGGTAACTGGGCTAAAGAAACAAGAAAAAGCCTCATACATCCACCATCTCTTCAAAGACAAAACCACATTCTCACATTTGAACTGTCATCGTCCTCATTCCAAAATGGCCTGTAAGACACAGGCTGAATATTCCTGTTTTCAAAGGGACTCCATGTGGGTCTATGCAAATGAAGCAAGCCAAGGATGTTAAAAGGACCCAGGCATATCATCAGATTATAAAGCAATTTAAATGTAGTTCCTTTTCTTCTTTACCTCTTAGTCTCATCTTCAAAATAAAATGAGAAAGAAAGCAAGCAAACCTTGCAGGGGTAGATGGGGGAGGATAATTACCAGGAGGCCCTCGGCAGCAGATGTCTGAGATAAGTTGGAAAGGGCATTGCCTTCCCTTGACATACCATCAAAGGGAAGAACAGGAATATTTAAATGAAGGAGTGGAGGCTACAGAGATGCTTGTTTGAATGTCTGAATAAATAACAGAGGCGCTTACATACCATGATTTAATGATGGGTCATGACGGTCATAATTGTGTTGACTGGACACGGTTTCGTATTGTCTTTGATTTATTCTCTTTCCTCAGTATTGTTCACTAGGCAAAGGAATGCTTCTTGAAAGGAAAGCATCCCCTCCAGCAAAATATTTCACTCCTTTTGCCTCTGAGAATTCTGCTGGCAAGACCCAAAAAAAAAAAAAAAAAAAAAAAAAAAAAAAAAAAAAAAAAGATGTTCTAGAAAAACTTCAAGTTCAGCTTAAAAGCAGTTTAAAACAATCTTTTAAAGGAACATAGTCAATAGGACAAAGTGAATCCAAACTTAAAAGATTTTATTTAAATATCAGCTTTGAATATTGTAATTTTATACCTTTTCATCATTTTTTTAAATAGTGTGTTAGTCACCACAAATCTCATCTTCTAAAAGACATTGTATTAAGAATAAGGTTACATTAAAAGGATTCACCCCAAACATAGTTGAGATCCACAGAGGAATTCTTTCCTTATTTTATATGTATGAGCATTTTTACTTCATGCAGGTCTGTATACCATGTATATGCTCAGAGCCTACAAAAGCCAAAAGAGGGTGTCAGAGCCTCTGGAACCAGATATGGATGGTTGTGAGCCACCATGTGGGTCCTGGGAATCAGACCCTGGGAATCTGCTCCCTCTGTAGGAGCAGCAAGTGCTCTAAATCACTGTACCATCTCTCCAGCTTAGAGGAATTACTCTGAAAGCTTGGATTGGGATTTTAACTTGCTCCTAACCATCAACTGGTGTACACCTATGCAGACAACACTCGATCTTTCCTGAGACCATCCTAAGAAGTGTTGAAGCTTGGGAAAACAGGGAGCTGTGTAGGGAATGACAGCCTGAAGTGGAAAATGTAGCAGTGCCTCTAGCAAAGGCTCAGTGATAAGTGCAGAAAGAGATCTTTGTTTTTATTTTCAGATTAAGACTATGTAAATTTTTCCATACCTTCATGTTGCCTTCTCAGACAAATTATAAAGTGGTTAATCCTGTTTTAGAAGTAGTGTAGAATACAACTTCTTAAACTGAACAATATGTGTCTAAGTGTAACAAAATCTGGAGGCAAAGTATTCTGACCACACAATGATCAAAGCTTAATTTGAAATTAAACTTACAAGGAACCCAGTTTTATGCAACACTTGCTTGTGTTGCATTGAGTGATTTCACTACAGCCTTCATTCTCAACATACTGTGTGGACACATTGTATCGTGTGTGTCCTTACACCACACAACACTAATGAACATTACCTAAAGCACTTAACTCGGATCCAAGACTATTGTGTATTATGACCTGGGGTAGTTTTGCAAAGTTTTCTATCAGTTTAGAATCATAATTGTTTTTTTTATGAAAACAAGCACTTTAAAACATCTTCCTATCATCTTTCCCCAGTGCTCATCAAGTTAGTATATTTTTGCATGGCATTGTGCTGGAATGTTTGGTTTTAAAGAACTATGTTTGAGATGCCAAGCTGGGTTTTATTTTAAAAAACTCAGTAGGTAAATTTGGCATGGGACTAGAGAGAAATTCCTACAATTCGTAAAATGGTGCTAAATGTGTCATTTTGTAACATAGATTAATACAAAATGGCATTCTTGGCTGAAAATTGTTGAATATGTGTACTACATCTGCATCAGTACATATTCAGCAGTTTTAAATCTTCATGTAAAAACTAAATCGGTCGGTCTCATTAGTCTGCACATTGTCCATCAATGGTAATGTTATATGTAATAAATAGAGTTTTAAATATATATCCATATGTAATGACAATCAAATGAATATCTATTATTTATTAGTGACTCTTCACTTTGTAGACCTTTTTATGTTCCTGCATCTATGGGGTCATGTACAAATTTCTTCCATGGTGGAAACAAGACAAATGGAAAGGTTTAAGAAACTCTAATGCAGAGCAGGCTTTCTAGAGCCCAGCATCTTGCTATTTACGGTTGAAGATAGAGCTGGCACTTTATAAAGAACAGGAAGTTGCCCTTCACAGTCCTGGAGGTACGGATGCACCTTCCAAGGTCCACATTTGCTTGTCATTAGAAGTTGCTCTCAGCTTTGATGATCTTGCTTTGATTCTTGTCCTCCAGTGAGGAGTGTTGTGTCCTCCTATAGCTTAATGTAGGTGGAGAGACTTTGAAAAGGCTGTGAAGTCTCTTTTACATTCCTTAAGAGCGGAGGAGTCCTCAGGGCCTCATTATCTCTGGGGGCATTTTGCTTTGGCCATTACTTTCCAGTGCTTGAAGGACGGTATGCATTCAGACCATGATAAAAATCTCGGTGCCACAAGTAAGAATTTTAGAGATGAGATTATTCTTTGGTAGCCAAGAATTCCCTAGAAGAGTTCCAGTATGCCATAAAATTTGAGAACCAATATGTTGTGCCATTTGTAGAGCACAAGTAGATGCGAAGGTGTATAAGTGTATAAAAGAGAGGCATTCGTGTTTCTTGAAGCTTTTTTAACACAGGCATGTATAGTGATGGAGGGGTAATGACAAATCCTTTATGTAAAGAATGGAATGACATGGTTTTTATTAGGATAAATAGGACTAGATATGCAACATTGACTTTTTCCTTTTTTTATTAGATATATTCTTTATTACATTTCAAATAATTTCCTCTTTCCTGGTTCTCCCCTCTCCGAAAGTCCCATATGCCCCCTTCCCTCCCCCTGCTTCCCTATTAACCCCCTCCCACTTCCCTGTCCTAATATTCCCCTACACTGCTGCATGGAGCCTTTCCAGGACCAAGGCCCTCTCCTTCCTTCTTCTTGGGCATCATTTGATATGTGAATTGTGTCTTGGGTATTCAGAGCTTCTGGGCTAATATCCACTAATCAGTGAGTGCATACCATGTGTGTTCTTTTGTGATTGGGTCACTTAACTCAGGATGACATTCTCCAGTTCCACCCACTTGCCTAAGAATTTCATGAATTCATTGTTTTTAATAGCTGAGTAGTAATCCATAGTGTAAATGTACCACATTTTCTGTATCCTTTCTTCTGTTGAGGGACATCTGGGTTCTTTTCAGTTTCTGGCTGTTATAAATAGGGCTGCTATGAACATAGAGAGCATGTGTCTTTATTACATGCCGGGAAATCCTCTGGGTCTATGCCCAGGAGTGGTATAGCAGGGTCCCCCGAAGTGTCATGCTCAGTTTTCCAGACTGATTTCCAGAGTGGTTGTACCAGCTTGCAACCCCACCAGCAGTGGAGGAGTGTTCCTCTGCAACATTGATTTTTAAATTCATCATACTTCACTGCAGGTATCTGGATGGAAAGGCAGTTCATGTAACT
This sequence comes from Apodemus sylvaticus, assembly GCF_947179515.1. Taxonomy (NCBI): domain Eukaryota; kingdom Metazoa; phylum Chordata; class Mammalia; order Rodentia; family Muridae; genus Apodemus; species Apodemus sylvaticus. The sequence continues at coordinate 33,930,257 of NC_067475.1, forward strand.
CAAGTTTTCAAAAGTTCATTTTGTGGTAGGTCAGCTCCATTTGGACTCTGGAGGAAGCAAGGTTAAATAAAGAGTTTCCAGCCTCACAGTTTACTGATGCTGAGGAATGCTGGTAGTTTGGGGAATATTTATTGATGGGCAAAATTAGCATCTCAAAACCAACTTGCCTTTTTGTGAGCTTAAAAACATATTTCTTTGTTTGTTGGCTTGTTTTTTCATTTATTTCTGGAAGTTATTATTTTTTTTCCTAGCACTGTGGTGGAGTAAACCTCTTTATTCTCTGATGTTCTGTAAAATCTAAGCTTCAAGTTTATTTTTCTAAAAATCTCAAAAACAAAGGAGTTAGAGGAAGTGAAGATAAAGTGGTAATGATGTAAAAAGAGTACTTATGGATGAAATTTGCAAAACAAATTAATTTAAAAATTCTTTAAATCTAAAAAAACGAGAGTATATAATCTTATCTAATTTATACAGTTATTTATAATAAATTTGCTAACAGTATGCTATTATTTATGAATTGACAAAATGCTTTACAATTTTTTTTAAAAAAAGAAAAAATGCTATTAATTTGCTCTACATTTCTATTCTAAAACTACTGTATATCCATAAATACAAAAGCTGTAGGGAACTTTTTCTTTATTGTCTTAAAATTTTCAAATAAAATATTCAGAAACAACCTCAAAATGTTCAGTGTCCTGTGATGAATGTACGTCTTGTATATATAGCAGAGATCATTAAATTGTGCACCTAGAAGATGAGTTTGCTGAATGCTCATTGGACCTCAGTAAAGTTATTAATAAAACCAACTGTGTGCAAAATAATAAGCTATTGAGATGTCAACATTCTCCTTTTCTGGGGCTTACGTTTTAGTGAAACCATCGGTAAACATATCAGCTATTTGTTTCTTTTCATGAACTTATCTTGAAGGATGTCATAACAGTCATTGAAGTAACATTCTTTTTTATACATTTAAAATTTTAATATAATCTCTCACATGTACAATGTGCCTTGGTCAAGCCTATCCCCTACCACCTCCTTCTGTCTCACCCAACTCATCTCCTTGACCCTCCCACACATCTCCTTCCCAGTGTCTTTCCTGCTCTTATAACATAAGCTCAATTAACGCTGCCTTTGTGCATATGTGTGTTGCCTGGCCTTACACTGGGCCATGAGCAAACACCGTGCCAGTACACACCTCAGGTAAGCTCACCTCCCTTTCTCAGCACTTAGCACCAGCCGTTTGCTCCTTAGCTAGGGATGGACAACATCAGGGAGCCATTTCCCCTCAATACTGAAAAATTTAACCTCCTGAATCTTGTGGCTGTCTTCTATATAAGCACACCCAAATCACAGTGGATGGAACTACAGAAGCAATAAACTTTACTGTGTGAGTAAGGATTTGGTCTTTTCAGGTGCTTTCTCTTTAAAGGAATGACAGACACATCAATACTTTCAAAAATCTGGTGCCTGAGGAAAGACTAGGGTTGCATAGTGAGACCCAGCTTCAGGAAAAAAGGAAACAAAACTGAGACATGTTCGAATCTGAAATTAGAATAATGAAGAAAAGGAGGATGTGGCAGGATTTTCCCTGTCCAATCACATTAGGGATGTCGGAGGCCTGTGATTGGACAGGGAAAGGGGAGGTGGCGCTAAGAGTTGACAAGAGAGGGGCGTCTCAGGGTAGGAGGGAAGGAAGATGGCTGCTGACATGGACCTGTGTGGTGTTTCCCATCCACAGGTAGCTGTGATTTCACAAGGTTAGGAATATCGGGATAACGCGTTTTTTCTTTTCTTTTCTTTTTTGTTTTGGTTTTTTCAAGACAGGGTTTCTCTGTATAGCTCTGGCAGTCCTGGAACTCACTCTGTAGACTAGGATGGCCTCGGACTCAGAAATCCACCTGCCTCTGCCTCCCAAGAGCTGGGATTAAAGGAATGTGTCATCACTGCCCGGCAGGAAAAAGTGTTTATCATTATCAATTGTTTCTAAAACAGCTTGTTAGATTGTTATCTTGTAAATTGTAATATTATTGAAACATAAACTTCCCAGGCCAGCCTTAGTCTCAGCTGTGAACATGAGAAGGCATTGGAAAGGCTAAATCCAAATGACGCTACAGATTGATTTGCTCCTAGAAACTTGTTGATGCTGATGGTTTTATCGAAGATAAAGAAAAGCAAGCACTATATTTAAATAAAATGACAGGAGATAATGACAACTTGGTCTATGGCAGTCGTAGGGACCAAGAACATACAATTCTTTTACAATTTAAGTGTTACACATATGAAAATGAATACATTATACTTATAGATTCTATTTAGTGGATAGAGATGAACTTGTTTACAAACTTCCCAGGTTTTGTCTCATTTAACTAGATGGATGTAAGAACATTCACTGACTGACTGAGGAGGTCATAATTACGATATTATTTGTTTGTTTTCATACTGCCTTGAACTTGAAGTGCTTTTGAGAGGGCCAAGAGGAGAAAGAACCAAGAAGAGAAGCATCCAAGTCAATAGCTCAGAGAAGAGGCAGTCTTAGCTGAGGTCAAACAAAAAAACTATAAACAGCTGGCTGTAAGAAAGCATTAGAAACCGGAATTCATGACCTTGGTTTTGATAATGACTTTTTAATATAACATCAAAGATCAGATCAAAAAATAACTGGTGAGCTGGATTTCACAGAAAATAAAGATTTTAATTTGGTAAAAATGTTAATATGGAAATAAGGGTAAATATGAACAGATTAAACCATAACCTAAGAAAATATTTGCAGTACACTTATTGGATGAAGAACTTAACAAAATGGAGCTGGGTCTACTTTAGTCCATAAAGAGCCTGCCTCATAGGAAGGAACTGGATTTGTGTCCTCAGAAGTCACTTAAAAGCATAACCATGGCAGTGCCCATCTGCCAGCAAGTACTGGGGTACAACAAGAAAGGGGAGTCCCTGAGCCTCTTTGGCTAGCCAGCCACTTTGAACCATTAGTTTCAGGTTCAGGGAGAGATGTTGTTTCAAAAAAAGGAAGGTAAATTATGATCAGGAAAGAAACTTAATTTCAACTTGTCTTCTACATACACACCTTCACATGTATGGTTGCATACACATGCAGACACACACTAAGAAATTCACACAACACTCATAACACAAGGTCATACAGTTAAACAAAACAAGTTTTTAAAAAATTTACTAAAATATATCATTAATTCTTTGAAAAAATGCAAGCAAACAAATTTAAAAATAGATAAAAGACATAAGATATTTCTCAATAAAGACGAAAGAAAATGGAAAAGAAATGAGGTCTTCAGTATCACATGTTGCATTATTCAGGGATCTCTAAAAGAATGAAAATAATTATACATAAATATAATAATTAACAAATATTATATAATACATATGTATTTATATTTTATTAGAGTGGCTTATAGGCCGTGGTCCAGGTAAAACAACTATGGCTCTATCATGATGGAAAGGCCAAGAATCAGGTAGCTCCACAAGGCTATCTGTTTAAACAGTTCCAATCTGACTCTAGATTTCTCTAGTATTTCTGGAGAGCTTCTGATTTTCACTATTGGAATCCCAAAAGAATTTGGTTCTAATACCAGAGAAGTAAAGAGCAGATGAACATGTCATCTGAGTGAGGTAACCCAATCACAAAAGAACACACATGGTATGCACTCACTGATAAGTGGATATTAGCCCAGAAGCTCAGAATACCCAAGATACAATTCACAGACCAAATGAAGCTCAAGAAGAAGGAAGACCAAAATATGGATATTTTGGTCCTTCTTAGAAGGAGGACAAATACCCATGGGAGGAGATACAGTGACAAAGTATGGAGCAGAAACTGAAGGAAAGACCATCCAGAGAATACGCCCCCCGCCCCCGGGGATCCATCCCATATACAGGCACCAGACATGATTGTGGATGCCAACAAGTGCTTGCTGGCAGGAGCCTGATATAGCTGTCTCCTGAGAGGCTCTGCCAATACCTGACAAATACAGAGGTGGATGCTCTTGGACTGAGAACAAGGTCCCCAAAGGAGGAGCTAAGAAAGGTCCCAGGGAGCTGAAGGAGCTTGCATCCCCATAGGGAGAACACAATATGAACCAACCAGTACCCCCACCCCCCAGAGCTCCCAGGGACTAAATCACCAACCAAAGAGTACACACGGAGAGACCCATGGCTCCAGCTGCATATGTAGCAGAGGTTGGCCTTGTTGGACATTAAAGGGAGGAGAGGCCCTTGGTCCTGAGAAGGTTCCATGCCCCAGTGTAGGGGAGTGCCAGGAGAAGGCAGCCAGAGTGGGTGGGTTGGTGAGCAGGGACTGGAGAAATGGGATAAGGGTTTTCAGAGGGGAAACCAGGAATGTTGATAACATTTGAAATGTAAATAAAAAAATCTAAAAAAAAAAAAAGAGTGAAGGCAATCAGGCAAAAGCAGTTTCCTTCTTCTATGTCCATTTATTTGGACCACCATCAGAAGATGTACAGATTTAGGGCGGGTTTTTCAGGTTCAAATTGTCTAATTAAGAAGACTCATCACAGGATTGCCTAGCATCTTGTGTTTTAGTTGATTCCAAATGTATTCAGGTTAACAACCAAGATTATCCATCACAGAAGCCATTTGTAAGCTAGAAATTAACATCAAAAAGCTATACCTCTGTTCGAATGGGCAACACTCAGTAATATAAATTCAGCACATTGGCACACCAAAATGTAGGTATAGAGGATGAAACATGAGGAAGTCTATTCATTGCTGGTCAGATGCAACATGTATTTGGAAAGACAGCTTCATTTCCTTTCACAGTGAAATACACTCCTGCCACATGATACATGAACATACCTGGATATCTACCCAAAGACATTAGAAGTAAGTCTAAAAAAATTAGGTATCATAGTAGTTTTATTCATAATTGTTCAAACCTTGAAACAGCCAAGGTTTACCAGCAATTGCTCAATGAAACAACTGTGGCATAGCTAAGCAGAGAGATATTGGTCAGTACCAAATGAGTTATCAAGACATGGTAAAACATGAATTTTATGTGAATAGTTTTTTAAAATACTATTTTAATAGATTCTTTGGTAATTTCACATCATACACACTCACTTTACAGTCTTTTCATGCCTTCTCCACTTCTTATGACTACCTCTACAGCCAAAAAAGTAAAAATTAAAAAATTGAAAAAGAATGGTTCCATTTGTGTTGTTGTTATACTTATTGTACTTACTGGAACAAAGTCAAACTCTCAGTGGTCCACCCATAAAGAAAACTGAATCTTTCTCTTCCTTATCCCTGTCAGAAACCATCAATTGTGGAGAGTTACACTTCAGCATTCTTATCGCATTTAGTAATAGTTCTTGATGGATTCCTTTTTAGGCTGTTACTTTGGGGACCTGTTGGGTGGCAGGGATTGTCACAGAAATATTCCATGTTGTTCTTTCTCCATGGTGCATCATTGGTCATCAATAGCACTGCCAGCTCACTTCCTTATTCTTTATAGTCAGTAGAGCTCTGCTCAGGGGCATCCTCATTGTTTCTGGTGACAGCACAGACCACAAACATGACCCTTGGCTGCAGAAGGACCACAAATCTAGACAAGGCCCTTGAAGGCAGGATGACAATGGACATCAACACATCCTCAGGAGACAGCACAGACTGTGGGCATCTGTATGTCCTTCAGTGGTAACAAGAGCCATAGACATCAACACAGACCCCAGCTGCAATCCAGACATGGTCCTTAGTGGCAGCCCATAGATCCACACATCATCATGGCCTTGGCAGTCCAAGCCACAGACATCAACTTGGCCTGAGGCCACATTAGTACTGTTGACCCATAGATATTGCTTATAAGTACAAAATTTTAAGGTTAACTGCTGGTATTGAGTAACCATTTAAGGGGTTCATCATTGGGAAAGACTTATTCACAGCACCTGCTAATGGCTCCAAGCTCTTCATCTAAAAGTGGAGCTTCATGAGATTTCCTCATCTATGTTGGCATGTTGGTGGTATCATTGTTCAGGTCTTGTTTAGGCGGTCATATAGTTCACATTTCATCAGTAATATTTCCCTGTGTTATGTAAATGGAAAAAAATCTCATAGAAGACTGAATGACCTTGATGATTTTGGATCAAAACAATGACCACTAATGCAAAATATTCTTAAAGGTGCCTAACAGCTATAAAATTGGACGTAAGACCCAGTCAGCAGAAGGGAATTGATGTCTGGACCTATAAACCTACTCAACCAGCCATAACTAGTGAGGTTATGGATCTTATAACATATACTGCTGTCATTTTCCTAATCTAGTATTATTTCTAACTGCATTTAACGTACTTATTTTTATATCCACAAACAAGTCTAGCTTTCATCTCTCATCAAAGCAGCTTATGATTTGAAGAAAGTGGAGACCATTGCAGAAAGCCAAAACTGCTCAAAATGCAGAAACCAACTGATGATGGTGTGCCCAAACATAGTTAATAACATGTACCATATAACCTCAAAGTGAACACTTCCAAAGAGGGAGCAGAAATATTTGTACAACTCTTTCTTGTTTCAGAGAGTTTCAGAGTTTCTTGGAGAGGCAAACACACCACCACCTCGATGCCCTCATAGTCAAGACAAAAGGAAATGCTGTATTTAGATGCCCCTAACGTGGTGAACTCTAGACAAACTGTTACTGCTAATTCCCCAAGGTCTATAAGTTTTGACCATGTTAAATACACATGATGGAAATAAACATAATAGATTACACAGAACACAGCTGTGCTTGACAAAACATGAGTTCACGAGTGAAACTTTGTTGTTCGTGTCTCTGGGAACTTTCAGAGAAACAAGAAAGGAAGTTGGCCTGAAGACCTTGTTGTCATACATGAAGAGAGTAAAGGTCAGACACCCATGTTGGGTGTGCTGATGGCACAGGAAAGAGTTCTGGATTTGTGGAACTCTGTGTTTTTCTAAACAGATGTCCTCATCATGGAAGTTATTGTAGTCTCCACTTAACCAGATGGGATACCAAACTCCCTGCTGTGTTCAGAACCGGCAGGGCTCATTAAGTTGGCTTTAAATTGGGTATTAAGAAAGGATCTTTTGCTTAGCCCAAATAATCTCAACATGCACAATGGAGAGAGGAGGGAGTTCAACACGCGAAGACAAAATATAAGTGATAAGTGATATTAACATACTGGACTTAATTGTCTATAAGTAACTACAAAGTAAATGGGAAATTAAAAAGATTAACTGGAAGTGTTTCTAAATGATGGAGAATATGACCTAATGAGCACTGCCAAAGTAGAAAGATAACATTTCCTTACTTGGAATGTCAAAACTGAGAGAGAAATCCAATTTATATAGAAGATTAAAGCAAATTAAACCTGAAGAAGAGGCATATGTATTTGGTCCAAAACTAGATAAAATGCCATGGTATTTATTAAGTAATAGCAGGGAGCATATTTTGGTGGTAGATACTGAAAATTAAGATAAAATGCTAGAGTTGGTATTTACTTAACCAAAAGGAGTGCAATTTCAGTTCATTATAAAATTTCCCTACAAGTGTATATTTCAGTGTCTTTACAATTGAAGGCTGTAGATGTCAAAATAGGACATACCAATATTCATGTGTATTGATTCATATGATAATCAACAAATGTACTAGCTCAGAGACAAAGAACAATGGATATTGAATAATGTATGGTGCCTGTCACAATGAAGCTGATTTTGCTCTTGGAAAGAGTAAAACGTGTAATATACTGCATTTGATTGTCAATTTATTGAACTCACTGTGCTGGCAAATATCGACCACACTAAATACTGGTTACCTTAATGTACTAATTATAGACAAAATATTAATATTTTGGTATTTTATACTCATTATGAACATTATTATAACATACTTTCTCAAACCTGTATAAATCAAGGCCATGTTAGTAAGTCAACTTATTACTTATAAGCAGAAATTATGTAGTTACTTTCCAATCATCCATTGTTTCATTCATTAGGATGTTAACTATCTGTTTATACACTTCTATGGTAGGTCACATAGTTATTATCGTTATTATTATTGTCTTATACCCCTCTTAATTTCATGATTTTATGATAAATTTGGTTTAGTTTTTAATTGCTATCTTAAACTTAATTTTAATCTTTCATTTATTTAATTCTAATTATATTCTACATACTGAAGTTATAGAAACATTTATAGTATCTCCCCAAAATCAAGATAAATAATATGATGCTCCCTATATAAATAGAGCAATGATTTTTACAATTTTTAATAATCTTATTAAAGTTTCATAATGATAACCCAAACAACTGTATCTTTTGGATTAGATTATTTATTAACTCTTTTATATCATTCTTTCATTGATGTCATTATTCCTTTTCCTTTCTTTCATGTCAACCACTTCCTATTTTATATTCTCTCTATATTTATAAAGATAAGAAAATTGCCTTGAAAATTTCTAGACACAAAGCCATGTTATTATGGCATCTTTTAAAATGTAAACAAATTATGGCTTGATTTCCTATTTTAACAAGCAAGAGCCCATAAATTCTGCCTTTACTCTCTAGTATTAGATTGCTCTGTCCTAAGTATAACTCTTTTTTAATATTTTTATTTTCTATATTCTCTAAGTATAATCTTATATTCTAATTTGTAAAATTTTCTTCCTACTCAACTGATATTATGCCTGTATATACCTGTTAGGTGTTGCCCCTATTTCCCATCTGGTCTTTTCCAACTAGCATACCCATCGGAGCATTAAACATAAGCTTCTAGCCAGGTGGTGGTAGCACATGCCTGTAATCCCATTACAGGTAAAGGCAGGTAGATCTCTGAGTTAGAGGACAGCCTGGTCAATAGAACAATGGCCAGGGCTACACAGAGAAACCCCATTTCAAACTACCACCCCAACTCACCCTCAAAAATCTCTGATCTAAGGACAGTTTTCTGACTCTTCACAAAACAACAAGCAATTTTATATTTCCTGTGATGTGTAAAATAGATGAGATGAATGATATCCTTTGGTTTGAAATGAAAAACTAGTTCCTTAGCCATTCCCATCAACATAGTACAATACTGTAATGACTTCCTTTGCTGGTACTTTTATTTCTATTTGGTTCAGAGTATCTCTCAGTCTTCATTAGAGAAGCATCTCTATACAGCACATAGCAGCTTACTCAGAGACTGCCACTGGTCAACATGCAAAGAATGTAAGGTTTTGGACTGATCAGCCCTAAGAGGTCCATTTATATCACAGCCCTCCTCCACAAAACTCCTCTGCAAGTGTTGCAGAAAAGGAGGAAGCAAGATTGCAAGAGCTGGAGTTGGTAATTAGCATCAAGAAAACAGACATAACAGGTCAGATACACATGTGAACTCATGGTGGGTATGACACTTGCACAAGACTTTCAAAAACTATAGCCAGACAAAAATCCCAATACAGAGGGAGAAGGTAGAGACATTCTTAATAGACTGTGGCACTATTGAGTTTTATAGTTGCTAGGATAAGGAGTATTCGTGTCTCTGATGATGGAAAGCTGGCCACATATAAAAGGCAGTGTAGGCCCCAATTTCAAGTCAAGCTGTAAAATACAAACTAACTAGACTCAATGGAGAAAGAGGAAAAAGAATCTGTTTTCCCTTCAAGTTGGGTGGGAAGGGGTGAGAAGGTGGAAAGGGTATTAAGAGAGGAGTTGGGGTTGATGAATAGGCTCAAAATATATTTGATAAACTTTCGAAAGTATTCATAAAATATTGCAAAAAGAAGGTATTTTAATAGCTGATTAGTAAAACAATTTAGCAAACAATGTTCAGCATAACAGATGGTATGTCTTCACATACAGAAAGGTTGCTTGCCCTGTTGATATAAACAAGTCACTTGGATACTGTCATTTTTTGAATATTCAGTGTTCTCCACAGGCAACTGTTTATAGCTTGGTTCTAGGAGGTAGTGCTGTTTGGGAAAGTTGCTGAGCCTTTAGGATGCATGTTTTGTTTTATCTGCAGGTTGTTGGCCACTGGCAACTGGACCTTAGTGTTATATAGCTCTACCCTGCTTGCTGTATTCTCTCTACTTCCTAACACCTGTTCTCTTGATCAACCAAAACAACAACCAAAAAACCACAAACAAGCAAAACAACAACAGCAAAACACTGCAATGACTGGGTTTGTATCTGATATAGTTTGACTGCCAGGCTAAGAGTGTCCCTTGCTCTCTCTCCCCTGACCCTGCATGGGTTCTGTACTGCTGCTGGGACATAGAACTATTTTGAGGAAAGCAGAGATTTTTTTTCCACTCAAATACTGCTTTCAAAGGACTTAGCATAGCATTTCCAAATATCACTTCTGAGTCTCTTATGTGTGTATCACTTTCAAAATTGAAAAGTCCTGTCAGACCTGTTACGTATTTAACATCTGTAGGCACAGTGTGAAATGCAGACTCTGTGACTTCTTTATAGTCTTTTAAGTGCACATTAAGCTCAACAAGCAATGTAGAGCTTCTTCCCTTTTCCTTCCATTCAAAATTTCTTAGATATTTCTTACAACTTCCTTGTGTTGAAAAAAACTGATTCCCTAGCTATATACAGGAATGAGTTTCAAGCTAATCACTGAAATTCCTTTTTATTCTTATTCTCTTCTGTCTTCCTAGAGAAGCTATGGTAATTCGTTAATTTAGACTCTAAAAAGCAAATAAAATAACAGACTTATTCTTGAGCTGTTCCTAACTATCGTGTGAACTTGGGTTTTTACTTTAGGGAAATCCATATACACTAACATCTTAGAGCATCTTTATTTTTCACGTTTTAAAATGTTTCAGATGCTCATTTTAAGATTTGACTGATATATACCTTATAACTTATGTAGTCCATTGAATTAGAATAGAGCTCGTGGCATAAAATGCACAAGCTAGAGACAAAAAAAGTTTTGTTTTATGTTGTTTGTATACTAAAGTTCCTTTCTTATGTCAAACAGAATTGCAAAAAGCCCACAGGAATCCTTCCGTACTTCTCCACTGCTCTTCCTATGCTAGCCCAAGTGTGTGTTTATTATATTTCCATTGTAAAGGAAGCATGCCTTTGGATTCTTTTTGTATGGTGTGTGTTAATCATCCAACTACTATATTTATTGTGTCTCTAGAGTATAAAGGACCCTAGAAAATCTATAGCAGCAAAAAGAATCTCCCTGAAAATGCTTATGAGTAATTCCCAAAATTCATACCAAGCTGAGTAGTAAATATATTTTCAAAATTCTTAACAATTATTTGTCAAAAGAAAGCAAATCATATCCGCAGTGAGATAGACCCTCCACTAAAAGCTAAGGCTCACAAGACTGATGACATCAGAAGCTGAAGAAGCTGTGGAGCAGCAGGAAATTCAAACCTTGCTGGTGAGATTGTGAATTGGTTCTAGATAGGAATAAAGGCATCTATTAGTGGTAAGTACAATTCTACTGTACTGAAAATACTACTCTACTCCTAAATGATTTCATAATAAATGCAGTTTTATCTCCATCAAATGTCTGTCTCTCTCTTCCACCAATCTCCACATAATTCATTGTTAACTTTACTTACAAAGTTTCCAAACTGTAAGTGATTAAAATCCAAACATATGAAAATATGTAAACAGAGCTAGGTATGTCTGTATACAGAACAGTATGTAGTCGAGGCTTCTGGGTCACAGCTGGATGCACTCAGAATCATTGAGCTGAGCAAAAGATAACAAAGATTTTTAAAGAACACATATTGTGTTGTTTATTCTAGTAAAACACCAAGACAAATGGTATCAGTGAAGAGTCAGAACTGAGTTATCTGAGTTGGAATGGTATTGAATGAGAAGAGGGAAGAGATATCTTCCATGTGTTGGACTGTTCTGCATGTTGATGTGGCTGACTTCTACATAGATGTACACATAAACAGCAGTACATTCACACCTATTTCCGTGCTAAATGTACTACTGAGACTTCATAGCTTACACTGGATAGATTTCACTTTAACTCAGAAAATTGACAGTATGGAAAAGGGAATCTTGCATAATACAGAAATAATTGCTAGCAAAATGCTGCTGTCTTGTTTCAGACCATGGCACATCTTTTCTTTCATGCTTGTGTATTAGATCCAGGAGACTTTGCTTGTAGTAGATGGTTCTTCAGAAAGGACAAGACAAATGGCAAAAATTTATATATAGGACAATACTGTCTTTATGATACTAAACCAAGCAACACAGAAATACTCTAATCTTGTTAAAGTGGACTGGAGGCAAAAACCCCAGACCCTTACTTGGGTGTTTAGAAATGCAAAATAGGAAAAGATTTTGAAAGTAATAGTTTTAGAAAGCACATTGTATCTGTACTATGTAATTAAAGTGGATTTTTACATCTACTTACTGTTTACTAGGGACTGAGGGTAAGTATTATTAATATCTTGGAATTTTAAAGATGTGAAAAACAACTCAGTAATTTGTTAAGCTCACTTAACTAGTGAGTGGCAGAGTCAACAAATGAAACAGGTTTGTCTGGATCCAGAGCCAGAGTATTCGTCTAGAATTGGTGTAGTTTTCATGGAGGGTGCTGTCTACCATGTGACGCTCTGAGAATCCAGTCGCCTGTGGCGGTAAGATTTCCAGCAAATCCGTGAAGATGGGGGCACAAAGTCCCCATGTATGCACCAGTGTGGACACAAAATGTGAGAAACCGGGGAAAACATTCTATGACTGACACTGGATTAGCAGATCTCTGTCTTGTCCCAAAAACCAGCTGTGGAGATTTTCCCTAGATCTTCTCATTAATTTCACCATAAAATACATTTATGCTTTATGGAATTGAACATTTCATATTTCATTTACAATTTATGTCAGAGTTTTATTGTGGATAACACATGCTCTTATCACACATTAATATTTATTATTGAGTGTTCTCTATACTTAACAATAAACATTAGTGAAACCAAAGTTTGTAGTGTGTATATTATAAGCATCTCCTATGAGGTTTTTTAAAATCAATACTTTCAGCAACCTTGTGAAGTAAACGTAATTGTTATTCCAATTCTATGAATGAAGAGACAGAAACACAAAAAAGTTTCTGTAATTTTCACAAGGCTATACAGTATAATTTTAGCCCAGAGACTCTCAGCTGGCAGTTCACTGCCAGAGTCCACTATGTTATATAATCTCTTGCAAGCTTAAAACTGGGGACCTATGACCTTCTCCTAAAATGCAAGCCAAAATTAGTCATTTTAAAGGCACTTACACCTTCTAATATGCTTTAACTGAAAACCATTTATTTATTTGTTATTTATTTACTTACTCATTTACCAAAAATGTTGCTTTATATATAAATGAGCCAATGCTTTTAGTAACTATTTTGTACAGGACTTAGTAGGAGCCTTGCCCTTTCATAGTGCTCAGTGTCAATGTCATTGACCCCAAACATGAGCTGGCAATAGACCAACTTGAGTACCACCAACTAGGCTCGAACTCAAGCAGACTACTTTGGTTATTGAAGTGAGGCAGGGCAGTTATTTTTGATTCTTATTTTTTCCCTGATACATTGCAATGTTAAATCAATGTTAAATTAATATGATTTTTCTCTAGTCACTAATTTGATTCAGGGTAAGATCACAGATGAGAGCTTTTGTTTTGCGGGGTGTGTTCGCAGATCGCTCTGGTTCTGCGCCCTAATTAGCCAGTGTTCATGGGGGAATGCAAGGTTATTTGCTTCTCAGCGTCTGCAGATCGACTAATAGCATAGCAGGAGAATTCAGAAATAACACATGCTGCTTTTCATATTTGCGCCCCTTTCCCATGGACTCTTACGCAATTATCTAGAAAACGTGATCCACTGTTGCTATTGGAATTGTATCTCCCGCTGACAGGAAATCCCAAGACTGCAAAATCCTCTCTGTTACTAGGTCTTTTGAGCATAATATTATTCCAATATGTTAAATTGAACATATCATTATATTTAGAACTCCTACCACAGACCCTGACCTTTCTAATCCGGAGAAAAGAGAGAGCATTTCTTTTTCTCAATTAAATCAGTTTTTAAAACATGTAATAAAGCATTGCTCATCGACTGAAATAAAAATAGTGTACGATTTTCCAATTTAGTAGAATAGTTTAACAGGATATTGGGATCCAGTAAGGTTTAGCTAACGATCAAACCTAAAGAGAAAAATTACTAGACATCCTTATACGTTATCATTAGCCCCGTAAAATTGACATATTGAGCAGAGCCTCAAATCAAAATTTTACAACATTACTCCCAACGCAGTACACACTGGGGCCTTTGCCTGAAGGATCCACTCACTCATTATCCAGGATTGTGGGGGAAATATGACAGCTGCAAAACTGAAGCTGTTCTCTCCCGGCTGGCAAGTAATTTTGATTGCAACAAGTACCCTAGGTCAAAAACAACCGCTATTGCTTTGAAATTGCCTTATGAAAAATCTCCTGACTGGTCGGGTAAAATTAAAACGAGTGGAAGATGCTCAAATTTTAGCATGTTCTGGCTTCCAACTCCTAAGAACAATTCCGTGCATTGGTGTAAAAATTATTTACATAATTACAGATCAAACCAATCAGTTACTACCTTGTAGGGCTAAAGGTCACGTCTAGCATAAGCAAGCGGCTCCACTGCTGTTCTGTTGCTAATACCTGCTCACTCCAGGGCTGCCGCCCTATTCCCAGGGCTGATTGCCCTCTGTCCTGTGGCTTCAAGTAATGTAAATTGTATCTTGTCCCTGGGTAATCGAGATCAGTGATACCTTGTCTGTCCACTGCCTGCCAATGTCCTCTCTGTGCTGCGATAATGGTTTTGGTGGGCAATCAAGAAGCAGGCCTTCTTGACTCATCTCTCATAATAGATTGTCCTCCTCAGGCAAAATTGAATAACCCCCGACATGGCCTGGAGGCAAGCAATGAGAATTCAATAAGTCTGCAGGGTCAATGTCCTGTCATTTTTGGCAAGCAAGTAATTATTCTGCACTAACATTCAGTAATAGGAGCAGGAAACGGCTGTGGACACCTTCATCCTGATGCCCAGGAAAGTCACCTTAACAGGATTTTCCTTCTAATCAGCAATAATTCTTCTCCCTCTTCTGATGTGATTTGGTCCACTTTTCATGTGAGATGCATATGTGGATTTTCTGGACACTTTTATTTGCCACCCCACCCACCCCAAACCTGCCTTGTCTGTGGGAAAGTTTAACAACTTCACTGCCTGTTGTTTAATATTTTCCGTTTTTATAGACTGCAGTTGTGCTGTCTATTTGCCTTTACTGATTTATGAAAGATTTATTATAAACCAAATACAGCTGTTCACCCCTCTCATCAAGTCCAACTATTTTGGCAAACCTGTTTTTCACTAATGTATGGAAATACATCAGGAATCCTCTCCCTCACCAGCTTGCCTCTCGTAAGCATGTGTTCTGCCGAATGGGGCAGGAAAAGAGAATGCATGTGCTTCAGGAGGAAGTGGGCAGACGGGAAGACATGGCTCTTTTGCTTAATGTTGGGATTCAGCATGATTCCATACAGATTTCAAGAGGATGTAATTACAACATCCAACCCAAACCCCTCTGCAATTCAAAGCCCTCCAGTGTTCTGTTTGTGCACTCCAACCTGTGATTCCATAGATTTAACTGTTCAGCTTTTATCTCAAATTAACATTATGATTAATCTCTGGGCGTTCTTAAGCTGTTGCTGCTATCTCTTCCCTCACCACTTATCCCCAGGGTTCAGAGTTCTTAAATCTATATTTATAGAAATGTATCTACATAAAGTGATCAATCCCCATTCTCCCATTTACACGTCCCGACTTAGGAAATGTTGCATTTTCAGTTTTTACGAAAGCAGACTTTCATATCACTTCAGTTATTTTTAATGCCATTTAGAGAAATAGCTAATTTTTTTTTGAAGGAAAAGAAAATCCAAAGAGGAAAACAAAATCGTCTCCTAAACGTGTTTTCGTTTCGCGTTCAGGTTTCACTGTGCAGAACAACTATGCCTTATTCATGGCTAGGAACCTTATCTTCCCTCTCCTGAGGTTGGTATTCAGGGAGTAATGAAGAGGCGCCTGCAGGAGCACAGTAAGCACTTTCCATGACTGATTGGCGATTGATTATTGCTGCATGTCTCCCCGCGGTCGCTCATCACGATGCTTTTTTGACAACCAAGCTCTATTTCTGACATGAAAAAGGTGTTTCTGATCTGTATCAATTTGGCTTGTTAACTGTGACAAAACTAGAACGGATACGGTTCATGTTCACTTGTCAATGCCCATTTAGATCCTGGATGTAGAAAAGACTCGTAGTAATAATTAATAATAATAATAAATAATAATAATAATAATATACTTTACTCTTTAGGATATTGTGATATTAGGGCATCATTTTTACTATGTTCATATATTTAGTCTGCTGATTACTGTTTTTAACTCTTGGCAATATTTTGTCTTACTGGTGCTCCTTTTAATGAGTTTGTGAGTTTGCTTCAGAATTTCTGATCATTTTTTTTATTAAGATCATTTTACCTTGTGACATTAATATTTGCTTCATATGTAAACTACTAAAATATGGATGATTTAAAAGAATTACTGAACACTAAGTAAACTTTCTTTGTATGGGAGCTCTAGGGCAGGACAGAAAATAAAATCTTTCTCAAGATTCTATTAAAGGAAGAAAACACCGTGTAACCTCTAATATTTTTCCCAGTGGCTGTAAGTCTAAATAATAAAATAAACTGTGTGTAATATGTTACTCTTCTTCAAATGTTAAGACTAAGATTTGTTTTTAAATATTAGAATACATTACAAATGTGTATCAAATTATTTTTCCAGGCACAAGCTCAGGCCTGCCTTTCAATGTCTTTACTATTATTATTTATTTTTGTGGCTTTGTACTGAGGAATTATAGTGAAGGCAATGAAAATTAGTATTCCAAACTGAATTCTGCTTCGAACTAGAAATTAGAGAATTTCTTTTGCAGCCTTTTCTTCTCTTTCTTCCACGAGATTTGCCAAGCAGCCCCTGTCCTTGTGGCACGGAGCAAGCTCACTACAGGCAGGGAACACTTCGAGTGTTCCTTGTGCGAGCTTTGACCATGACCGTGAGACCTCAGCCAGTAAAGTTAGAACAAAACTGTCTCATATAGACTGTGAAGTATCATTTCGGGCTCCTGTCACTGACTCTCTTTTTCTCCTTCTAGTTCTGCTTCCTATTAATTTCCTCATTCAAATTTGCAAGCAGATTTCATTGTTAAGGTATGTTAGATTATGTTTCCTAAATCGCCATATTGAGATCACTGCACAATTATCTCATTAACCTCCCATTATATACAACTCCCTTATGGTGTGGCACGTCTGCTTCAGTGTTATTTGTGAGGTGTTAAAAATCATCACAAAGCACATGTAAACCTCCCCGACACGTAAGACAGACACTATGTGCAAGCGAAGTTTTGGCTGATGCCGGAGGAGCTACGTGCCCCCTTGCTCTTACCTGTGTTTTCCTACTGAGGCCGTCCTGTGTCATGGAAATGGATGTGCTCCCTTCGCACCGAATCTCGCTAGCTCGGAGTTTCCAGATGATTCTGTCTCTCTTTGATGATGAGTTCCTGATTGTTTCTTGTTGTGTCTTCAAGACAGATAGCTCAGTGGGCTGTACCCAAAGCTAGCTGGCGGTGCTGGCATCTAGCCGGGCCAGGCCCTGATGGCAGCTGTCTGCAGGCTCAGGCCCCACCCTTCACCTTTGGCTCCAATGTCTTTGTGAACTGCATATGGGAAAAAGCTCAGGAGATCTGTTGTGGGAAAAAAGGGAGACCAGAGACTATGAAACTGAAAAAGAAAAAAAGGAAGGGAAGGAGGGAGTGAAGGATGGAGGGAGAGAGGGATGGAGGGAGGGAGGAAGGAAGGAAAGAGAGAGAGAGAGAGAGAGAGAGAGAGAGAGAGAGAAGAGGAAATGTGCTTCATCTGCTCCTGCTTCTGAATATTTTCCAGCGATCACAATGGAGATTGTGGTCATGGCGTTTTGCATGTCTTTCTCCCCTTTGAATTTGGCTTTAGCTTTCTTTCTTTTTCTAGCTCTCTTTCTTTTATTATTATTATTATTATTATTATTATTATTTTATTTTATATATTCTTTGTTTACATTCTGAATGCTTTCCGCTTTCCTTGTTCCCCCATCCCCACCAGTTTACACCATTTCATACATTTTCCAACCTTTAAATTAAGGCTCCAAAGCACTTAGCAGAGCCTTAGAGGGAAGCATTGTCACTATCACTGCCATGTGTGTAAATGAAGGCCCTTTGGGAGACCCAGAGAAGGAATCAGGCCAAGTCTTAGTATGAAAGAGAAACTGAGAACTCAGATTTTAGAGTCAATGACTCTTGGCTCAAGCTTTGCCTTTCCATGTCTGTCTCTTTCTCCGCCTTAGAACTGCATCTACCATCTTGTGTCTTTACTTACCCATGTATTAAATGCAGCTATAGTAGAAGCCAGTTGTAAAGCTGCTGTCAGGAATAAATAAAGCAAAACAGCCACCATACATCATTGTGTAGAAATGGAGTCCTTATGACATGTTTTTTTCAAACACTATTCTATAGACTCTCAAACTGCAAACACATTTTTCACGGATATAAAATAAGGCAGGAATTTAACTAAAAAGACATCATGAGAAAATCGTCAACGGTATGAGGGAGGTTTTGTCTATGCTCACACTCATCTTCCCTGAAGCAAATATTTGTCTCCTATTAGACAGAGAAGATGGCACTCATTGAGAATAAAAGGGACACAAGAAAGAAAAGAACAGTGAGAAGCAACATGGATTATAGAAATACTAAAAGGGAAGACAGAACCTCACACAGCACCCACTAATAATAAAAAATGGGGCTCAGTGATTTCAGAAAGTCTTCAATAATTTGTTTATTCAAAATCTTCTGGAGCACAACTGTGATTGTTAGGGCATACCGGTAGAAAACAGGTAATAGCCTGTAGATTTAATTCAGTTTTGGCAAAACAATAAAAGCAAACTATCAGTATGTTTTGTGTCTATATGATGAGTACTTTTTATGTTTTTTATTAATTATTTTTATATACTCCATATTTTATTCTCTACCCTGCCAACCCTTGTCCATCCTCCTACTGTTCCACATCCCATACCTCCTCCCCTCCCCGTGTCTCCACATGGATGTCCCTACCCCCCACCCCACCTGACCTCTAAACTCCTTGGAGCCTCCAGTCTCTTGAGGGTTAGGTGCATCATCTCTGAATGAACACATACTCAGAAATCCTCTACTATATGTGTGTTGGGGACCTCATATCAGCTGGTATATGCTGCCTCTTTGGTGGTCAAGTGTTTGAGAGATCCCATGGGTCCAGATTAATTGAGACTGCTGTTCTCCTACAGGGTTGTCCTCAGATTCATTCAGCCTTCCCTAATTCAACAGCAGGGGTCAGCTGCTTCTGTTCATTGGTTGGATGCAAACATCTGCACCTGACTCTTTCAGCTGCTTGTTGGGTTGTCCAGAATTCTGTCATACTAGGTCTCTTTTTTGTGAGCGCTCCATAGCCTCAGTAATAGTGTCAGGCCTTGGGACCTCCCCTTGAGCTGGATTCCACTTTGGGCCTGTCTCTGGACCTTCTATTCCTCAGGCTCCTCTCCATTTCTATCCGTGTAATTCTTTCAGACAGGAACAATTATGGGTCAGAGTTATGACTGTGGGATGGCTCTCTTCTCCCTTATTTGAAGTCCTGTTTTCCTGCTGGAGGTAGGCTCTATAAGTTCCCTCTCCCTGATACAGAAAATATGGAACATTTACACAATGGAATACTACTCAGCTATTAAGAACGAGGACATTCTGAGCTTTGCAGGCAAATGGATGGAACTAGAAAATATCATCGTGAGTGAGGTGACTCAGACCCAAAAGGACATGCATGGTATGTACTCACTAATAAGTGGATATTAGCCCCCCCAAAAGGACAGAATACCCAAGATACAGTCCACAGAACCCCAAAAGGTCAACAAGCTGAAGTGCCCAAGTGAGGATGCCTCAGTTCCATTTGGGAGGGAGAAAAGAACAATCACAAGTGAGGAGGGAGTGAGAAAGCTGGGAGGGAGAGTAGCTGGGGCTGGGGAGAGGGAGAATAGGGAGGATGGGGGAAGGGGAACCTGATCTGACATTGGGGGAGGGAAAAAGACTGAAGCCCTGAGAGTCAGCAGAAAGAATGGAAACAGGCAACCTCAGGAGATAGGAGGTTGGGGAAACTCTCCAGAATGCACCAGAGACCTGGGAGGTGAGAGACTCACAGGACTAAAATGACCTTAGATGAAATGATGAACACAGCTTAGGAGTACCTGTCACACGCTGATAATGTGCAACATTAGGAAGGATTATCTGGAGGACCTACAGGAAAGAAGCTGTGAATTTAGTCTCTAGTTATAAAAAATATTGCGGTCACTATTTTAAGAATAGAGCATATTTTGTAAAACCAGAAACAAAATAAATCCTGGAAACTCTTGTCATAGTTTAGGCAAGATAGACCATGGTTCAGATTGAATTTACAGAGTATGAATACAACTCAGTAGGAGAGTACTTTCTTAACATGTAAAAGGCTCTGTGTTTAATCTTCAGTACTGAAAAAAAGCATAAATTTATTTTCTGAATTGATGAAGTTTGACTGTGTTCATGGATGGAGGGGTTTCAGTAAAGAGAGACTTGTTTAAGACAAAATTTAGAAAGTCAGTGGGGAAGCCCATTATTAAGTGCAGAGTTAACTATCAGTCAGGGGACAGAGTCTCTGAGCTGAGAGGAAAGAAGAGGTGGGTTGATGGGAAAATTTAGAGTAGAATTATATCATCAACCAGTACATACTTAGGACACCTAGACAAGGGTCCTGTCATGAAGTCATGATGGCCGCCTGGCATCTGTAAATATTAGGGGTCAAGGAGGTGAACAGGAGCTCGCTGATAATGTTTGGGCCATGGTAAGAAGCAAGCTTGACAAACAATGATTCATTGCAGCTAAAACCATTAAGATGACTCAGACTGAACAGAAACAGCCAAAAATAGAGACACATGGAGAAGCAAGCTGACAGGTACTCTAAAGGACACAAGAAACAAAAACAGAATGCAAGGTATATTAAAAATCTCTATGGTCTCTGGTTTCATACTATAAAATGTGATGTCACTCATTATTACATAATAATGTAATTATACCCATAAACATTTGCTTAGAGTCTATGTGACACAGCCAACCTATTGCTGCCTCTAAATTCAAAGCACTGGATTCAAGAGATGGGAGCAAAGCAACAACTACATAAAAACATGATGTTCTTTTGACTGAGTGAGGAGTTTTCTCTTGCTGTTAGAAAAAGAAAACTTAAAATAATCTGTAAAAGTCTGAATTTTAGGTTTTTTTTGTTTTGTTTTGTTTTGTTTTTGTTTTTGTGATGGCCCCTTCTAGCCTGGTGTCTATATTTTTATCTGATGCTCTGTGTAACTGTCTAGTTGACTATCAATAATATAGTTTTCTAGCTAAGGAAAAAATTTTTGAGACAGGGTTTCTCTGTGTAGTGCTGGCTGTCTTGGAACTCACTCTGTAGAACTGGTTGGCCTCAAACTCAGAAATCTGCCTGCCTCTACCTCCCAAGTGCTGGGATTAAAGGCATGTGCCACCACTGCTGGCGGAAAATATTTTTAAGAAATACAAGATTTTAGATATTGGGGGAAAACCTACAACTTTGGGAAAAAGAAAGTTAAGCATTTCCGACATAATAGGATTAGCAACATGAGGAAATGAAATATTCTTGATGGCTAGTAGGAAAAAAAAAGAACTTTTCTATGCTCAAAAAGCAGGAAGACTTGTTCTAACATAATCTGTAAAGATCAAGTATGGCTTGCTATGGAAAAACTTGCAACAAAGACTGTTGAAAAGTTGAACATTTGTTTCTGAATCTCAGACAAAGGTCATGAGTTAAATATACATGTACATGGCAAATTAAGATTCTTCTTCAGTGTAGACTGGCTATTTCTGCAGGAATTCTCAAGTGCATGCTGGATTTAAAAGCAGTAACAATATAGATGCTTGAGAGATGAGGTTATCTTTCCATGTAAGGTCAATACTTCATTTGCATATTTTGAGCAGTTCACCAATTCGATAAAGCTTTTCATCTTCACACTTTGTATGAAGAGAAGAAAGAAGGTGACTTCTGCCAATGGAATGGATAGAAAAAAGAAGGGATATGAATTATAGGGCAGCATTCCATTCCGGTGTCTAGGGCTGTATTCCCCTTTGTACATTTTTTGTAATTGCATACTGACCTCTGAGATCAGTGGCTGGTTACTTTTGGGATAATATGATTAAAGTATACATAACAAGTATGCTAAATTATTTTTAATGCAACTCTAGTGGAGAAGATCTGTGTAATTGCTAATTCCATTTCATCTGAGATAATGTCCCTTGGGCCCAGGCCTATAAACTAGACTGAGGCTTTGTTCACACAGAGGCCAGTTTGGAAATACTTGGATTGCTTTGCCAATGAGTGTTTTGCTAAGAGAAAGAAACCTGAGGCGACTTAGAAAAGCTAAGGGGAACACATGTACCTTTCAATAGATACTTTGAGGCGTGCAAATTATTTTCCCTAAAGTCGTTGGGTTTTGTGTTATGTAACTACCTTGATATTTTTGATGGTTGCATATTTTGATGAGGCCATTTCAAGTGTCTTGGAAGTATTTTTAGTACCTGAAAATATTGTCACTGGAGATACTTTGAAATGGCATGGAAATTTATCAGCTAATAAGGACAGGGGCAAATAGCTAAGAAAAAGCTGTTGATAATGGTAGATGGAACATCACAGAACGAAGACTTTAGAAAGGATCTGGGCTGGGCAGTGGTTCTTACCATGGAAGCATGAGTCTGAATCCCTAGCACTCGTGTAAATAAAACACATCATAAATATGCTGGATCTAACCCTGAAGCATGGATACACTGCAACCATTTGCCTATAAGCACAAACGAGGACTGAAGACTGGAGGACCCAGGAGTCGTTGAATACACAGACTACCCAAACTGGAAAAATTCAGCATCAGTATCAAAGCAATAAGGAAGCCAATGATAGCGAAATAGATCCAAAATCCCCTTTCAGCTTCTGAATATGCACACAAAGGCCTGTACTTACACAGGCCTCTGCTACAACCATATGTCATGAATACCACACAGACACATAAGCATGTTGAAAAAAGAAAAAATGGACCATAAGGATCATGGGATACTGAAAGAAAATATTTTTCTCAGTGCTGTGAGAAAAATGATGTTGGAAGTAGAGACAGGATCAGACAATGGCTCCTCTATCCATGGAGTCTGGTGGGACAGAAAGATAGCAAAAGAGAGGATTACTGTGTTTCATAAAACTTAATAACATGCTAAGACCAAGTAAATTTCTTAATTTTATCTCAGAGTTTTTCAAGTTTTTTTATTAAAATTAAATGTGTATTTAAATTACCTGGAACAATATATATACATATATATATATATATATATATATATATATGTATATATATATATGAAATCATAGTGATAATATTTATTATTAATGACCCATATTTCAGCTGCCAATTAACTATTACATATCACACATAGTGAGTATAAGTTGACAGTTTAATGTAGTTTCATTTTTGTCCATATACACTATGCCTTAGAATTCTGACACATGGTTAAAAAACCATTGGCGTTTAGTTCCTCTGATCATTTAATAATCATGACCTACTGGAAGACACTCCTTTCTTCAGTTAAGATAATTCCCATTTCCTTCTGAAATATGTTGGCTGAGGATCAGTGATTTACTCAGTAGGGCCTATGGAAAGGAAAGTGGACTTTTGGTCCCCAAGTTTAGACACCTGTTTTGAAGTAAGCTCTGTGTTAGCTTCACAGAGTCGGTGAGCTCTCTCCAAAGAGTCAGATGCTCCGAGCAAAAGCAAAGCCAAATTTTATTTTTACACTCATTTTCAAGTAAGTAAAGGGCATGATGATGTTTAATAGGAATTCTCTGGTAGCAGATTGACAGGAGATACTGACTCACAAGTTAAAGAACCCTTGCAAAATTTCTTCGGTTATTAGTTCCAGCGGTTTCCTCATCTGGACATGTATCATTGTCCACTGGAAAGATCTGGATGGCTGTTTGAAAGAATCTATATAAATGAAGGTGCAATATGCAACTCTTGCTGTCGAAGTTTACACTTAAAGAACATTTTTATTTTACTTCAACTTGTATTTTCAGTTCTTAGGAGTGATCACGTAGTAGGTAACTGGCGTTTATTAGGCAAGTGAATAGATGAGTCTTATGGATAAAGAATACATGTGTATTTAGCTTGAAGAGGCTGGTGCATATGTGACTAGACACAAATTTCTAGTACAAATGGGCTACTCAGAGAAACTTGAAGTTTGAACCATGGAAGTTTGCAGTTATGGGGCTACTGTACTTAAGATCAAAAAGAAAAATTTGAATGGCATCTCACAAAACAAAGGAACCCAACACCGCAGATCGATCCTTTATAGAAAAATATTATGTGGGTAATTGACATGATATTAAACAAACTGCAAAAGATCCAAATTTTATTGAATGCTGACACAACCTACTAAGAAAGACTATACTACTTTTTAATGTATAATTTCAGCATTTTCAGGTGAATCTGCCATGTTTTTAGTTTATATAAGCCTCCAGGGAGGCATTATTGTTTTGCGTTTGGAAGTCATTAGTTTGTCCAATCAACAAAAAAAAATTTTTGAGTATTTTTGTGTTACTTGTCATGTTTTATACAGGGGAATAATAGATAAAGGAACCAGGGTTATATGAGCCTCTAAACATAGGTAATTAAAGGGTAGAAAAGCTGTAAGGTAATAAAATATGCCACTGTAAAATGATGTTGGGAAACAACAAAAGAGATTGAAATTTCAAAGAGATGAACCCAATTACATATTAAACCTTTTTTGCCCAATTAGTGTTACAGAGCTATATTTTGTGATTAATATAAAAATGATTCCTCTATTGACCCAATAAAAATAATAACTTTAACATACTGTCAAGTCTTGCTATTTTCTTACTTTTACTATAATACTGCAAACATAAAATAATTGGCACCGAAGCTCAGCCGAGGTGAGGGTCAACCTGCTACTTGGAACAGATTTCAACACTAGGGCTTGGAAGAACCCAGTGGATTTGGCTATGCAAACATTTAGATCAGGAGAAGTACATCAAATAGACTTTGAGGTCAGCCTAGCTGCCCAGGAAGACCCCCACTGAGCTAGCCAAGGTCATCAGGGTGTGTGCACTGCCTTTCTCCAGTGTTCACCCTTTGCCATCTTCTCATGATCTCTCTCTCTCTCTCTCTCTCTCTCTCTCTCTCTCTCTCTCTCTCTCTCTCTCTCTTTCTCTCTCATCTATCTATCATTTATCCCATCTACCTATCTACCTATTCATCTATCTATCTCTGCCTGCCCCCACCTATTTACACAGCTGTATTATCTGCCCCTTCTTCAAAACCATAATCCATTGCTACATTTTTCTTCCTTTGAAATACTACAGACTGTTTTATTTAACAACAGAAACTACAAACTAATCAGAAAGCAAGAAAGTTTTCAATCCTTGGCTAAATCTCTAATATGCTTGTGCTGTGCTAAAGAAGAAAAGAAGAAGAGAACACAATAATCAATGACTGCTCTAAAACGTAGGACTTCAACTAACTTCTCATCAGAACTGCAGCAAGGCTCTAACTCTAACAGAGAGGGAGTGGAGAACAACACCTTTGCTTTCCCCTCCACTATGAGTTTAAGGTGTTCTCAAATGTAGCCATTGATTCAGAGTTTGGTTTAATCACTGAAAGGACCAGAAACAAGGAACACTCACAGTCCTTAGGTATTCTCTCTGTCTCTCTCTGTCTCTGTCTCTGTCTCTGTCTGTCTGTCTCTGTCTCTGTCTGTCTCTCTCTCTATGTCTGTCTCTGTCTCTGTCTCTCCCACTTTCCCTTTTCCCCCTCCCCGTCCTCCTCCCTCTCTCCTCTCTGTGTGTTTCGAGTCATGCTTATTCTTTTGAGTAATACAGCTTGGAAAACACATATAGTAAGAAAGGAAGTTATCTTTCTTCCTTGCATAAGGGAAGACAGGCTGAACAGAATCATGTGTAGTGCTGCAGCAGGACCGTATGCTGAAGAGGACAGGCATTGTGCACATTTGTTATCCGAATTGGAATTCTGGTGTTTGCTTGCCTCTCAAATGAGGAATCACATTTTAGAGTTATGGGCACTCATATAAACTATGTTAACTTTGGATTTTTCGTGTAGAAAATAGTGATGATAAATGAGCTGTGATGTTAGGAATGGATCCACAATGCAATTAATTGAATAACTGTCATATTAGCAAGCATGATGCTGGACAATGACAAGACAGCAGCGGGTAAGACAGGACAGGATAAGCTTCATAGAGTACACACAGCATCCATGCCAGTGGAACAAGAGACATCTGTATGTGCATGTCCTGTTATAGGTAAGCATTCAGTAAGTAAATAACCTCCTTCTTATAACATCATAAAACTCAGATGTCCAGGGATTTTTCCTAGTGTGAAGCAGAGATGAAGCGCCCATCTAAAAAAGCTTAACTAACGACAATTTCAAATTTTCTTCCTCCTGAATGACTTTGCATGATTTCTCTTAATTCCACACAAACATTCTGTGCTCAGTGAGTGTTGACACTGATCATGCTCTTAAAAAGCATCTCCCCCAATGACAAGGTGTATGACAAGGTGCCTGAACGAGGGTTTTCAAATTTTTATATCTAGCACAATGTATTAGTTCTTTGAAGCAGCGTCTTTGACCCTGCACACACTGTCTATATAGTGTAAACATCTGTGTCATGACAGGTTGTCCTATAAGGACATCTTTACCCTTACCATGATTCTTAAACCTTGGGATATTTTTTAATAGAAACATCTCTGGTACCATTGGACTATCTCTGGACTATCTCTGTCTTTGTCTCTTTCTCTCTCTCTCTCCTCTCTAGACTAATTATATACTAATATCATAAATTGTTATTAAATTTTTTCCAGACTGCTCTTTTGCCAACTCAAATTGCGCAAGCCCTAGATAGGCACTCAATACTACATGGTAAATGATCTAATCAATCATTCCGACTACATTTTGAGCTCCCTCCTGAGGACAATTCATATGTTGTTAACTTGTTTTGTAAATTAACTTGGTGGAAGGAGTATTGGTGTTAGAAATTTCCGCCCAAGCCACTCCACATGTCCATGTGTCTGTCACTCCCTACCAGAAATAATATGGGCCTTACCTTCAGTGGGGATCAGGAGAAATGTGGGCCACGGATGACGCAAAATTCCTTCAGAGTTCTTTAAAGGCTTACTCCACACTCTCTTTTGAATATATATTGAAGAGATGCTAACCTGTGGTATACTGGAACAAAATCATCATACACCACACTTAAGTGGGATTCTGGTAACTAATTGTGTTATTGAAAGCCAAATAATTTGCTACAGATTCTAAAGGAACGAGCGAGTTATAATGAATAATGTAGTGGCCAAGAGTGAGGGTCACAATGGGGTTGGCTCAGTGTGTTGGATAGATGCTGATACAAAGAAGTGCCAATCGCCTGAGGTGACAGAAAGATCTTACGCTTCCCCTTTCCTCTTCTGTGGTCTCAATTCAGCCATGTCCTCCATCTCCTCTAGATCCAGCACTAACTGACAGGTTGAACCAGATCAATGTAACTAGCAAAGTGTACAAATCTGGGCCATTACAGGGATGATCTTTGTTCTGCCTTTGCTGACATCGAAATTTACTGATATTGATATAATAAGCCATTTTGTGTTTTCATTTGTATAAACCAAATGTGTGGCTTAGCTTATTGATTTTATAATCAAGATATAGTTTACTCAAGTGTTTAAAAATCAACTTGTAAACACACATCCCATACCCATTCATTAATCCCAGAAGGACCTCTTATGTCACCTGCCTTTCGCTGAGTTCTAAAGAAGATTTGATTTTGGTGAAGTGGCAGGTAGAAAGGTGGTGGATGAGGGAAGAATGAATACTTAGAATCTTTCTTCTAACGTCCAGAGATTTTATTTAAAAAAAAAAAGAGTTGAAAAAAAGGGAAACTGAAAATATGGTTGTCTTTTGGGTTTGTGTTGAATGAGAAAGCAAAACTACCTCATCACCAACAGCAACGCCCCTCCAAAGCATCCACGAGATAAAAATAAACTGAGGGTGTTTGGGTTATGGCTCAGTGGTAAGATCAAGGCCCTGGATTTGATGTTTGGTGCAGGAAAAAGACATCAGGAAATAAAAATTATGCAAAGGAGGACTAGAAGATAGAATAATAAGACAATGAGGGCTCTCCGGGGTTCCTATAGTTCTAAATATAGCATGTAATTCAATGTAAAAACTGTATTATAATTGATTAATATTATCCTTATTTTACAAACTAAGAATTTAAGCTCAGTTGGGGTACTGTCTCAATTCACATGCTTTACTGTGCAATACCAGAAGGGATGCCATTCAGGATTGTTTATTGTTTATTCCAGTTCTCAGGGGCATGGACACAGGTTCTTAAGGTTGTATAGTATAAGCTATACCTTTTACTTGGAAAGAATAAAAAGACATTGTGTGTGTGTGTGTTTGTGTGTGTGTGTGTGTGTGTGTGTGTGTGTTTAAAAAGACAAAACACTCAGAATGTGCAGAACCAGGATGGAATTGTCGTGCTGATTGTGATAAGGAGATAACAGTTATCTGGAACGCCAACAAAGAGGCATAGAAGTCTTCGGGGCATCTATAATCATAGAGGCCAGGTCAAGTTTGTTTCTGATCTGTCTCTGTGATGCCTGGTAGTATGCACACATGCAGAGCTACGCATGGCTGCTCGAACTGCTGTTAGACTTACACATTTCAATCCACTGCTTCAAATCGCCCTATTGTTCTGTAGAAATTTAAAGTGAAACCTGCGTATGAATGTATTATATTTTTATTCTTTTAAAAAAGAGATGTGGTAGTTTTTTTTTAAAGGAGTGATGTGATTAGATACCTTCAATCCTGCTACTCTAGAAGATGTAATATAAATACCTATACATAGGCAATCTCCTCACCCATACAGCAGACCCTGTAACCTCTTGTTTTCCTTTGGGTTATCTTCTAATTTCTTTCTTTGGGTTAAATCTATTCCCTTCAACCCCTTTACCTGTAAGTACTTGTGGCCAGTCTCATCTATTGCCAGTTGAAGAAAACTGCCCCTCTTTGGCTTGTTGTTTCTTTCTCTTTTGAGACCTGAGACCTAAAAATCCCCATCTGTTTATGGACGTTGGAATAACAACTTTAAGACTACACAGCTTACTAATTGAGGAACTTGGGATACATTGGGTGATCTTCAGAAGTACAGGTTTTATTATCTTGAAGTGAGAATAATGATACTTAAAAGGTATTCTATGATTTGATGGTTTTGTTGCTACATGTGGCATGGAGCTAGTACATAGGAAGATCTCAAAAGGCTTAATGGTATTATAGTAATTATTATAACGCTAACTCATAGAGAAGTTACTTTTTTCTTTTATTGAAAATAGATTTTTTCATATAATATATTCTGATTACAGATTCCCCCAGACCTGCTTCCCAGTTCCTCCCCACCTCTTTTCCCATCCAGATCTGTCTCTTGTTAGAAGACAAACTAGCATTTAATTAATAATAATAAGATACAGCATAATACAATAAGATAGAACAGAAGTAAATAAATCAGAATTAGAAAAAACAACCAAACAAGATAAAGAGCACAAGAAAAAACACAAGAGATGCATATAGATGGAGATATATGCTAGAAGAAGAGATGCACATAGAAGGAGAGATGCACATAGAAGGAGAGTTGCACATAGAAGGAGAGATGCACATAGAAGGAGAGATGCACATAGAAGGAGAGATGCACATAGAAGGAGAGATGCACATAGAAGGAGAGATGCACATAGATGGAGATATGCACAGGCTCACAGGTTCACCCACACAAAGAAGCATCATCTCTCTTCACCAAATGAAGCTTTTCTTTTCCTTCAATTATGAGTGCATTGGCAGTTCCATTCACACATAATATCTCTGCTTTATTCACTAATTGTCTAAAGACCACACTTAAATTTGAGAGTTTTCTACTTCATTTGATTATGGGCACTTCCTCTTTCAAATATGTGGCCTTCTGCACCTTTGGGGTGAGTGACTATTTCTTGTCCCTATAAACTCCATGTTTTCCACAGTTTTCCTCCTGTTTCCCAGAACATCTCACAATTTTGAATCCTCTCTCCAGTCCTTTTCCCTAAGAATCTGGATGTTCTTTCTTAGGGCATTGGGTTTCAAATTTTTGCCTATCCTCATCAACTAAATGCACAGCTTCAATTCTCAGGAGCCATCAAACCCAGCATATTTAAGTTATTCAAAGTATGTATGCTACAAGTCACTGGGAATTTCTACCATTTCCAGCTCAAATTCATTATGCTCATAAATAATTAAAATATTTTTCATTTTTTCCTGTGGAAGAGTTTCCTTTAATTATATTCTCTTGTTTGTATTAAAAATCAGAAAGCTGGTTGTCATCTTAGATATCTATCTACTGTACCATTAGCAATAAAATTCTGTAAACTGTACTGTTTCTATGCCCCTGTTTAATTACTTCTTTCCTGCCCATCTTACCTGTTGCCCAGACTTCAGGCCTCTTTGACTAGTATCTTACAGTTTCCCTCTATATCCAGTTTCATCATCTTTTGCTTTCTACTTGTCTTAGAGAGTGGCTTTTCATTTTTATTTTTTTAAAAATCTCGTTATTTTCACATTAAAGGGAAAGAAAACAATCCTGAAAGCATTCTAAATAATACTCAATGCCTTCAGGTCTCTGAATTCCTCCTACACTAAGCCTCCTCCCACATCTCCCGTTTCCCACAGGGGAAACCCTGTGTCCTGTTGGAGGGCTATCAGCAACCTCTTGTTACCATTTGTCTTTACTTCTGTTTTTAAACCCAACTCAAGAATTCCCTGTCCTGGGCATATATCCAGAGGATCCCCCAGCATGTAATAAGGAAACATGCTCTCTATGTTCATAGCAGCCCTATTTATAATAGCCAGAAACTGGAAAGAACCCAGATGTCCTTCAATGGAGAAATGGATACAGAAAATGTGGTATATTTACACTATGAATACCACTCAGTTATTGAAAACAATGAATTCATGAAATTCTTAGGCAAGTGGGTGGAACTGGAGAATGTCATCCTGAGTGAGGTGACCAAATCACAAAAGAACACACAATGGTATGCACTCACTGATAGGTGGATATTAGCCCAGAAGCTCAGAATACCCAAGAAACAATTCACATATCAAATGATGCCTGAGAAGGAAGGAGAGGTCCTTGGTCCTGGAAAGGCTCAGTGCATCAGTGTAAGGGAATACCAGGACAGGGAAGTGGGAAGGGGTTGATTGGGAAACAGGGGAAGGGAAGAGGGCTTATGGGACTTTCAGGGAGGGCAAATCCAGGATTGGAGAAATCATTTGAAATGTAAATAAAGAATATATCAAATAAAAAAATACAAAAAAAAAAAGAATTTCCTTATGCTGCAGTTAAGACTAATTGGTTAAAAATGTGTACTGCTGTGGCAGAGGTTCCAAGTTCAGTTCCCATCCCCCTTGTCAGATAGAATGTTACTGCCTGTAACAACAGCTTCAGGGTCTCTGATGCTTCTAGTCTTCTTGAGCACCCAGACACACATGCAAATATACACATGTGCACATACACACACAATATTAAACATAATACGTTTCCTTTCAAGATTTGCGTAGAACTTCCCTAATGTCCTGTTCAAATATTTCTCATCTCTATGCAAACTACATAATGTTCCTTGTACCATGACAGAACTCATCAAGTGTTTTCCCACTGAAATTCCTTCCTGCTTTCTCCAGGATAGACTAGGTAAACTTTAAGGAAGCCATTGGCTTTAGGACTCCAGTGTTCAGCTAGCAACCATACACATCATGGCTACTCAACCCTTACTCTGAATGATGAAATTGATAGGTGCTTTGCTTCCCTCACTGTCAGACTGTCTGCTTATGAAAAATGGAGCCCTTATTAGAAATATTTGAGTATAGTCTATGACTACCCCGCCCTGATCCCAGAAGTTAAGCAAGATCAGCCATGGCTAGTGCTTGGAAAGGTGACATATTATTTGCATATCAAGTGGTTCCCACATGGACTTGTGAGCTGCCTTTCTATCACCTTCTCCATCTCTGCTATATTCCCAGCTTTATATCCATTGAGCCTATTTTCTACATCTATCAGATGAGAGATTAGAAAATTAGATATTTTATATTACTCTAAATATAGATATATTTTAAATTTTATTACATAATTGTATTGCATAATTTAACCAATTAATACTTTTTGAATAATTTCACCTATTATGTAGGTTTATAAAATGTCAGGGAATGTATGTTTTTCAGGTATGTTATTTCATTTTTACATTTGAATAACTATCTTTTTCCATTTGCTGGTGCATCGATGACATGTTCCAATCTAAAAGCAGAGCATCTTGTTTATATGTAAGAGCAACATCATAAATAGCTTGATCTATTGAAAACAATAAACTAAACATGGCACAGAAGAAACTGAAGCCTTTCATTGTATTATCTCCTTCAAGATGACAGGCAATCTCGGGAGACCAGAGAATTCTTAGTTGTATGAGTTTGTGACTAATAGGTGGTTTGATGTGACAAGAGCTGGCTGTCCTGGGAAATTGAACTATCTCTCTGCTCGATACCCTTTGTGTCTCATTCTTTGTAGGTTATTGTTGGAGGCCTGTGGGGACCTCTTTTACAGTTTGCATTCCCAGACAATATGAGATCAGCAAGAACTCTCTAGTTTTACTGTCATTATTGATCTACTGCCTTTCCATTCAGGAGCTAATTTGCTTGTTAGCAGTTATTTTAAAACCTATTTTATTTTTTGTATTAGCTCGCTCTACATTACACCTCAATTTTCTTCCTTTTTCCTTTTTTCTTTTTGATGAAATAAAAACAAAGCAATTCATAACAAATTTATACCAAAACAATTTATTGCAAAAAAAGACTCAACACTAAATGCTTTCTGAGGTTTGAAAAAAAATGATAACAAAAATCTCAAATGTAGTGCTATGATTTTGATATCTCTGAAAGAGTCAACACAAGTTCATAAAATTTAAGGAAAATTAGTAAACATACTCAAATGAAAATATCACTAGTATGAAGTCTTTTGACCTGTAAATTTATACACAAATCCTAAGAGGAGTGATGTATTGGGAATTCATGAACACAGCTTCTAAAGTTGGGATTTATTTGATGTTGAACACTCAATAAATGTGCCAGTTTATTGACTGGTTTTCTGTGCTGAAGGTGACCATAATACAACTTTCTTATTCTTTCAAATTGCTGAAGGAAGAAGTATCCTCTGGTTTCTGCAACAAGGGGTATTTTCTCCCCAAGTCAACTTTTGACATACATATTCATACCAAACAACATGCCAATAAGCTGGGAGTTTTGTGTATGCTCTTCAGATTTGCGAGACCTACATAGAGCTCATAACTTACATAAACTCAAAACTGTGGAATGCACACACACACATACACACACACATACAGTAAAAATCATGATTTGTCTCCAAATTAAAAGAAAGCCAAATGAAGAAAATGCATTTTAGAATATATTAAACTTCTTGCAAAGCTAAGAAAGCAAATGTCTTAGTGTTGAGGTAGAAGAAACTGAACTCCAAAGAATAAGCTCTTGAGCTTCTGTCCTCTTGGCATGGGGTAGGGAAAGGCAGTTAAGTGTGGAACTGTGGCTGGCTTGCTATTTGAGAGAGAGAAGGAGGGAGGGAGGGAAGGAGGGAGGGAGAGAGAGAGGGAGAGAGAGAGAGAGAGAGGGAGAGAGAGAGAGAGAGAGAGAGAGAGAGAGAGAGAGAGAGAGAGAGAGAGAGAGAGAAGGGAGTTTGTCACATGAGAAAATTCAACTGAAACATCTAACATCTGTCTGTAAAATTTGGACCCTCCATTAACAGGATTCAAAGACTTCCAAATGAAGGGCTAGAAAAAAGTCTAACCAATAAACTGGGGTGGGGGGAAATCATACCATTATAATAAGCTTTTGTGAGGATTTATGTTCAAATGTACTTTGATTTTACACTATGTGAATGGCTCCAAGAAGGACAAAACAAAATGGCCTCTTGGCATTGAAACTTGGAAATTAGGTAAATGAGAAATAAATTCAATTAAAAAATAAGTACATACACAGAAAAAAAAAAAAAGGAAATACAGACATCAGAAAAACTGAGTGTTGGAGGTAGGAGGAGTATACAGAAGAAAAAGAACTTCAGAAGTGAGACTGACATGATAGAGATAGTGGTGAAGGCAGCCATGTTGAAGAAAGAAAGAACACGGGAATCTAAAATCAAGCCTCGAGAAAGTGAGTGAATGCTCTGAGGAAATTATTGATACATGCTTGCCAAAGAGTAAGAAGAAAATAAGGAAGCAAAGATGAGGGGGAAAAATGAGAAATTGCAGGATAGTCTCCAGAGCTCTGGGTTTCAGAGTAGAATAAGCAACAGCATCAAAACCTCAGCATTTTCTTTTTATTAATCATTTTTTGTACATTATAAATGCTATCCCCCTTCCCTGTCTCTCCTCCATGCCCCACAAAAGGTAGGGGAGAAAAGATGGTAAATATGGCAAGGAGATGTGGACCTGTTTAAAGTTCTTTGGAGTGATTCCAATCTCAGTTGTCAGGATACCAGCAGTCCAGTTCAGTTCGGTAGTGTTAGGATACCAAACACGAGTCAGCAGTGGTGGCATGACCCAACAGAATCGGCATTAGTCAGAGGGATAGCTAGGATCAGCTGGGATACCAGAAGTACTGTGTTGTGCCTCTCTCAATGAAGTGAAGATCAGACGCCAGACCAGCAAAGCATTGCAAGGCTAGCTGTCCAAGCAACCCATCACAGCCCAGTGAGTCCTATTTATACATTCTCCAAACATCACATGTCCTCCCAGGGGTCTTGCCTCAGCAAAACACCATTTGAATCTGCCTCAGCAAGACACTTTGTGAGTCTGCATCACACGACAAAACCAGAAACGTCTACTTCAAAATTTGGAATTTTCTCTTTCTATCGCTCTTTCAATTATAGGAACATGAGGTAACTGAACATTTTGGTAGAATTTGTCAGGATACCTTATTGATTCTGGGCTTCTGGGCTTCATAAATCTTTTTATTACTATTTTATTCTTATAGATTACAATGGATGTTTTAAAATAATTTCAATTCTCTTGATTTAATTTGGTAGATCATATGTCTAGGAAGTTGTCACTTTCTTCTAGATTTTCCAGTTCTATTAGAATGTGTTTTCAAATGTTCGTCTGTACTTCATTATCTTTGATTTTTGTTGTGTTTTCTTTTTTCTAGGGTTATTTATGTTTTCAAAGAACAAACGAACAAGAAAATACAACCCTGGAATTGAGTTCTTCTTTGTTCCAGTTTACTACTTTCTCCCCTGATTTTTGTTACTTCCTTAGCTTCCTAGTTTGGCATTTGTTTTGTTAAAGTTTTTCTGAAATCTTAAAATATATCATTAAGTTATGTATTGAGATCTCCTTGATCTCAAATAAAACCATAACTTTCCTCCTAGGACCACCTTTCGGATATCAAAAATGTTCTGACTAATTTTGCCTGTTTCTTCTCATTATTCCTAGAAATTTATGCTGCCCTTTAGATTCTCATGATTCTAAGACATTTACATTTCCTCTCCACCATTTCTTCAAGCTCCCACTCACTGTATGCTGGTGTATTATTTGACCTCCACATATCAGGGATGCTTTCTCATTGTGTAATTTATATTTGTAGCAACCAACATTTTTGTTCTATGATCTATGATACAAAAAAATATCTTTCATCACTTTGTATGTTTCAAGTTTTGCATTAGAACCATTACAGGAAAAGTTCCATTTATTTTCAGTGTCTTTATACACGATGTTTTCTCTTTTTCATTTCAACCCTCCTGGTGGGGCCGTGAGTAATAACATCATTCAATGTAATAACATATTCACTTCACAGATATAATATATCAATATAATATATAGCATATCAATATAATAACATAAAATATATGTATATTATGTATAAGAATTTTCTTTTTTTAGTATTTATTTATTTACTTTATGTATGAGTACATTGTAGTTGTCTTCAGACACACCAAAAGAGGGCATCAGATCCCATTACAGATGGTTGTGAGCTACCACGTGGTTGCTGGGAATTGAACTCAGAACCTCTGGAAAACTAGTCAGTGCTCTTAACCACTGAGCTATTTCTCCAGCCCCAAGAATTTTCTACTCAAGACCAACAGATGTCTTCTTTTATGAAAATTCTGTACAAGACCAATGCAAGCCTCCCTTTATGAATTACTTCTTTGGGTATTTCTGTTTTGCTCAGGAAGTCCATCTTTTAAATTTATTTGTAATTTGCTACATGCACCAGAGAAAATTTGTTGATAACTTTATTAGGAAGGAGTGCTTTGACATCAGCACCTGACTGTTGTTTGGTTTTGTGATCATGGTCATGATCCCTAGCTTCAAGACAATGTTCCTACCACTCATGGTAGCCATAAGATTGGGTTGCTTGACAAATAGTTTTAACCATCCTCTGAGGTTCATGTTGCAGATCGTTCTGTGGGGATTTATTTCCACTTTCCCTCTATGGTGTTTTGTGGTGGGCAACAGTCTTCAATTTTAATAATTTAAAATTCACCAATGCTCTTGTTTTGTGATGAGCAATGTTTCGTGAAATCTTTTATAATTTATAAATTATTTATGTTTAAGAAGTCTTTGTTTATTTCATATCTACAGAAATGATCTCCAGTGTTCTCCTCTCAACATGTTAGTTTTTTCTGTTGACATCCTGTTATCAACAATAGTTAATCAACAAAATTGGTTATTATGTATGAGGTGAGGGAAGTTGCCAATGAATTATTTTACTATGCGTTATAGACAAAATCCATTTACCCATCACCCTGAAGTGCTGTAAACCAGGTCACTATATGTGTTTGTGCTTTCCGTCACTAATCTCCTTTCCAATGGACAGCCTCTTCTCTATCAGGAGGTCAGTGCCTATATAGCATTAGTATTTGTAAACTTTGGCATGAACTTGAACATTTCAAAGAAAATCTGTGAAAATTTATTAGGATTGTACTGAACGTAAAATATTCTAAAGAAAAACATTATTTCAGAAACTGAATCTTTTAATTAATATGTCCTTCTTTCTAAGATATATGATATTAATATGTAAAATTTTATCCAAATATTTTACTTATTATGTATTTTCGTATCATTAAATTTTTAAAAAATGTTTTAAATTGAAATATAATTCCATTACATTCCCCACCCCTTTTCTCTCTCCAGCCTTCCCCAGCCTTCCTTCCAATCTCTCTACTCTTATGTTGAAAGTCCCTTTTTCTTTGACTATTATTGTTACAATAAATAAGTTTGTATATGTATGTTTATATGTGTATATGTATATGTACATATATGTATGTTTATACATAAATATATAAATAAAACTCACTAAGTACATTTTTGTTCTTTGCATGCATATGAGTTTTAAGCCTCACCACCCTGCAATGGACAGTGCAGCAGAGGTTCATCCTATGAGAAGCTACTTCTCCAGTTTCCAACAGTCACTAACAGCCTATAGTTTTCTGTTTAGGGATGAGACACCACAAAACTTTTTCTGTCAATGTTAACATGTTCATTTATATTGCCATTGTTCCATATTGTTTATATAGCCATTTCTAGTAGAGATTCTACTACCTCAGACTTCCTGGTGTTATGGCCCTAAAATCTTTCCATCAATAATAAACTTTAATTTTTTTCCTACAATTTTGCATTTTAGGCATATCATTTTGCATTTATCATTAACTTATCTATTGCTAAAATACATAAATATAATTATCTTCATATAGTGACTTTGTGTCCTATGGCTCTCTTACATTAATTGTCTAATATTAGTTCATTGACTCAAACATTTTTATCTCCTCTTAAATGTACCATCATATTGTCATCGAATAATACCACTTTTGTTTCTTTCTTTTCAAATTACTAGTGCTTTACTTTTAGTTTTCCTTGCATAATATGACCAGATGTGACATTTAGAAAAATGAGTAATGGACTTTATTCACATTTTATATTAGATGTAGTAGTAATGGGTTCAAAGAAGATTTCAATAAAAATGCTAAAAACAGCAAAAAAAATATAAGTAACTATGGTGGCAGATTATAGTTTCATCATATTTTAATTTGAGGAAGATGTTAACTTTCAGCAGTTAAGATGCTATTGTCTCAACACACTGCACATCAGATTGAATACGTTCCTCTCTTTCCCTTGCTTATTAAGAATTTTAACTTGTGCATTTGTGTTCAGTACCATTAATGATTTTTCTGCTGTTGTTGAAACGATCCCTGTCTGTTAATACAGGTGTCAGAAATGTCTGAAAGTTTACCTTATCTGTAAGATTAGAAACTACCCTGTCACTGTTTACAGATGATAGAAGGAGATAAGACTCTTGAGTTTGAGAAAAGATGGTTTATTATTCACAGCATAGCAATTACCAGAGGATCACTGGGTCTAGTACCTTGAGCTTCAGTTCAACAAGCAAATACCAAAACACACATTGATGTGCACTAAAAGAGAGCACTCATTAGGAAAGATAACCTAAAGCTCCTGTAACGTGAGCAGTAGGCATACCCGCTGTTTGCCCCACAGTGAGATGCTATATTTATTATGCTGAAAAGAAAGAAAACATGCCCTTTCTCTGGAGGGCTATACTATGGTTACATTCTTGAAAGTATGTCTGCAGTAGGCCTGTCATTCGCAAGATATGTAGATATATGAGAGTCCTATAGGGAATTCTTTTCTAACAATAGTGAATCACACTGAATAATTATAAAATGGAATACTACTCCTGAATATTTAGAACAAAGCCACTTTCTATTTTTACTTTTTAGATTACTTTGATATTTTATCCAGGATGGTTCCATCTATGTTGTATATACTTTCTAAAGATTTTACCACCTTGACATATTCTTGTTAACTTTAAAATTAGTTTATGTTGGCCTTATATAATGCATTAATATCTTTATCTTATATTGTGAATGATTTTATACAACTATACAGTTGTTTTCAAATACTGCATGATATGGTATTTGGATGAGGCTTTCTTAGTTTTTAGTCAACCTTAATGAGTCATGAATCAATTTGTTTACAGATTATCTTCAGAACTTGTATTATTTTAAAAAATGTACAGTTTTTAAATTATAAAATGCATTGATACAGTTATTAATAACACATCTCTAGGACATTTCTAAATTATGAAGATGAAATTTGTCTGCAGTATCATCACTCCATATTGTTTCTCCTGCTTTACACATAGTACATGCACACTGCTGAGAACAACCTTCCTTGGAGCATAAAAATAATTTAACAAATGAAGCACCTGTGAGCCATGGACTCTGAATGATACTGAAGTTCCTACAGGGTGAGGATAAGTTAGGAGTGGGATTGTTCTTGGTAGTCAAAAAGACACCCTGACAATTATAAGACTTACCCCCACCAAAAAAGAAATATATGCTTCAATTTGGTGATTGTATAAGCACCTTGGAAGCTGTCTTCACTGTTCTTTTAGTAATAAAATATATGTAATTTGATCCCCTGATGAATCTGAAATTCTATAACTTACTTATTCTATAATAAGGATTGGAAGAAAAGAAACATGAATTTTCAAACAATAATGCAAATGGCTGAGGAATCCAGGATATTACTGAGGTGATGGAGTACTCACAAAAATGGACCTCGCATGACCGCACTCTGGAAGACCCAACAAGCAGCTGAAAGAGTCAGATGCAGGTCTTTACACCCAACCAATGGACAGAAGCAGTTGACCCCTGCTGTTGAATTAGGGAAGGCGGAAAGAAGCTGAGGAGATGGGCAATCCTGTAGGTGGACCAGCAGTTTCAATTAACCTGGACCTCTGAGATCTCTCAAACACCTGACCACCAAACAGGCAGCATATACCAGCTGATATGAGGCCCCCCCAACACACATACAGTAGAGGACTTCTGGGTCTGTGCTCATTCAGAGATGATGCATCTAACCCTGAAGAGACTGGAGGCCCCAGGGAGTTTAGAGGTCAGGTGGGGTTGGCGTGGGGACATCCATGTGGGCACAGGGGGATAGTATGGGATGTGGATGAGGTATGGGCTGTGGAACAGTCAGAGGGTGGGCTGGTGGGGGGATAAATTTGGAGTGTAAAAAAATAAATTTTTTTAAAAAAGGAATTGAAGCTAGAAAAGTCACTGATTTGAAAACACTGATTGGCACGGAAGAATAAAAAGATACACAGTAGAGTTGTGGATTCAGCTCAAGGGTAAATCATTATGCTGGGCTACATCCACAGTACAAGAACGACAACAAAACAAAACAAGAACCCCCACATAGCATTACCACTCTGTGATCACCAGTCTTCTTCTCCACGAATATGTGTATACACATGAGTATATGCAGAAGGAATTTTTGCATTCCCACAAACACAAAGACATATGGTATCAAATACAGATAAAAATCAGTGGAGGTTGTCCATTTCTTTGTGTTGGGGTATATCAAAATAACATAGGTTTAAGGACAGAAATTCTCTTATTATTAATATAAACATATTCTTCAAAGAGAAATGGTCCAAAAGAAAAACTACAGGTAGTCACTGTAATGGGAGATTCCAAAGCACAGCTGACGCTCGGGCAAGCCGCTCATCTCTCAAGGCACCTCCGTGAGATTATTTCAGTCTGTCCTCTGGATTCCGATTGGTCATAGGTATGTTTTTATGCTCAGAAAGAGTCCTCATTTTCATAATTTTTGCTTATATCTCTTTCTGTTTCACCTCCTCCTTTATTCTCTCTCCTTTCCTTCCCTTCTTCAGTGCTCTGTCTCTGTCTCTGTCTCTGTCTCTCTGTCTCTGTCTCTCTGTCTCTGTCTCTCTCTGTCTCTGTCTTTGTCTCTGTCTTTGTCTCTCTCTGTCTCTATCTCTCCTCTGTCTGTCTCTGTCTCTGTCTCTGTCTCTCTCTCTCTCTCTCTCTCTCTCTCTCTCTCTCTCTCTCTCTGTCTCTCTCTCTCCCTCCAACCCCTATTTCAGTGTTGGGGATTGAAACCAGGGTTTTACATATTCAAAAACCAAACCAAACCAAACCAAAACACCAAAAACCTTACCACTGAATAAGAATCCTTAGCTGCATTGAACTGTAACTTTCAATGCACGTATTAGGCTTTTTCCAGAAATAATCCTGGTTAAGGAGCATTGATTCAAATATGCTGCTTCTATAATGAACAGCCACTTACTTGTCACATGGATTGACTTTCCTGAAATATGTATTTAGACTTTTAATGTGCATATCATTGGGTTCACTGTTTCCTTGATACTGATTCTGAGAGCTCTCTATAATTTCGGGAGATAAGTCCTTCGATAGGTTTTGCGTGTATTTTCTTCCAGTGCCTGACTCTGACTTTTAAAAAAAATGTCCTTTTTGGTTGAGAATTTCATACAAGTATTTTGATCATATTTCCTCTTCCATATTCACATAGATCTACTTGATCTCTCTAAGCACCCACCTGCAGTTCTACCCTCCCCCACCCTTTTCTCCCTTCCTCCTTCCTTTTCTTTTTTCTCCATTTTATTCAGAACTCCTTACCCTTCCTTGGTAGAATGCTGAATGACTTCATCTTCTGCATGTCATGTGGAGGCAACCAAAGTTTTTATGAGTTCATTAGTTCAGAGGTCCTATCATCCCAGGAAGATGCTGTTTCTCTGCACCCCTAACGGATTCTGGGCTCCTACCATCTTTCTGTGTCATCTTCTCCAAGGTCCTGAGCCTTGGAGGAAAATGGATGACTTCTTCGGATAAAACCTACAAAAATGTTATCACACTTGAGGTTGTGTTTGCACTCACAAGCTTTGGGAATTTAGGATTAAGCTTTAGAATTATGCCACATGTAATAGAAGGAAGTTGAGGTATCTATGTTGTTATTGCGTGTGGTTTTATTCTTTTGAGTGGATTGAAGTGTTCCTGGTATCTTTCTGCTTGAATGATTTCCTTTAACTTTTCTTGTAGTACAGCTCAGCTTGTGGTAAACTTATTCAACACTTGAATGTTTGAGTAAGTCATTGTTTATATTTCGCTTACTGAATTTCTTTGGTCTGGATTGAGAATTCAGAATTACAATTGTCTTTTCTTTTGAACATTACATATGTTCTAGCTTCTCCAATTATTCTTTAAAAAATGCCACATTATTCTTATCTGTAGTCTCTTTCTGTTTATTTTTATGATATTTATTACTAAATGTACTTGATTTTTATGATGCCCTATGCAAAGTTTTCTTAATATTTTCAATTTGGATTCAGTTCCTTGGATCTGTATGCTAATACATAATAATTTACATTATTGTTTGAAACATTTATCTAGTCTCATTTTTATAAATGCATCCAAAGTGTACATTGTTTTATCCCTTTTAATATATAATCATTATGAATAAATAATAATAAAAATATAAATAAATAAATAAAATTTATGTAAAAATATATGTTCTCATACATTACATCTTGACTGCATTTTTCCCCTTCCTCCAGTCCTCCTCCTCCTCCTCCTCTTCGTCCTCCTCCTCCTCCTCCTCCTCCTCCTCCTTCGCCTTTTCCCCAAGATCCATTCCTCTTCCTTTTCCTTTCAGAAAGCAGACTTCCCAAGGATACCAATGGAACATTGTGTAACAAATTATAATAGGACTAGGCACAAGCCTTTATATCAAGGCAGGAGGAGGCAACCTGAGAGGAGGAAAATGGCCCCAAGAGTAGACAAAAGAGCCAGAGACAACTCCACTCTCACTGTTAGGAATCTTATAAGAACACCAAGCTACACAACCATAACATTTACATAGAAGACCTCGCTCAGACCCATGCAGGCTCTGGGATTGTCACTTGAGTGTCAGTGAGCCCCTATGAGCCCAAGTTAGTTGATTCTGTGGTCCGTCTCTTCCTCAACCCCTCTGACTCCTACAGTTCTTCCTCCCTCTCTTCTGCAGGTTTCCTTGTGCTCTACTTAATGTGGGTCTTGGCATCTGCTCCCATGACCTGTTTGATGAAGCTTCACTAACGACAACTGGGCTAGTCACCAGTCTAGGAGTAAGTCAGAATATCATCAAGGATCATTTCATTTACTTTAGTAAAAATATTTTTTTGACTAGTCATATTTGGTTCTGTCCTATGTCTCTGGTTCAGCCTATTCAGCCTTTGGTTCCTGGCCATCCAGAGAGTATCAGGCATGGGCTCCCTTACTTGGCATGGGCCTCATGTTGCAGGCGGAAGAATTTGTGGGTCAAAGGTTTTGTGGCTAGTGGGAGCCTTGCTGTTAGA
Source organism: Apodemus sylvaticus (assembly GCF_947179515.1). Classification (NCBI taxonomy): domain Eukaryota; kingdom Metazoa; phylum Chordata; class Mammalia; order Rodentia; family Muridae; genus Apodemus; species Apodemus sylvaticus. The sequence goes on from NC_067475.1 coordinate 33,973,776, forward strand.
GGATATGGCTACTTCAGGTTCTGATCCCCATTATAGAAATCTTTGCTAGGGTCACTGTTATAGATTCCAGGGAATTTCTGCTGCACTAGGATTCCATATCTCCTACCAAATGACTCCCAATTCCAGTTATCTTTCCCTGTGCTCGGTCTCTCAATCCCTCCCCATCTGACCCTTCTTTGTTTCATGCCCAACCTGCCCCCACACAAACAACTTGAAGCCTCTACAGTACTAAGCCTCTCTAGGTCTCTGCTTGTAGCATGATTATCTTTTAGTTTACAGCTAATATCCACTTAAAAGTGAGTACATGCTGTGTTTATCTTTCTCAGTCTGGGTTCCCTGATTCAAGATAATATTTTTTAAAAAGTCTTATCCATTTGCCTGCAAATTTTATTACATCATTGTTTTTAATGTCAAAGTTTTTAATTAGTACCTCTCCACCATGTGCAAGCAACACAGTTTCTTCATCTGTTCTTTGGTTAAGGCACATCTAGGTTGTTTCCAGTTTCTATCTATGAACCATAAATCTGCTATGAACCTAGTTAAGCAAGTACCATGATGGAGGATGGAGCATCTTTTGGGTTTATACCCAGGGGTAGTATAGCTGGATCATGAGGTAGAGCAATTCCCAATTTTCTTAAAGCCATCATTTTCCTCCCTAAAATCACTGTACAAGTTGGCACTCCCATCTACAGTGGAGGAGCAGACCCTTTGTTCTGCATCCTCACTGGCATGAGTCACTTGTGTTTTTTTATCTTAACCATTCTGACTGGTACAACATCAAATCTCAGAGCCCTTTTGGTTTACATTTCCTTGATGGCTAAGGATATTGAACGTGTTTTCTGAGCATTTGATAGTCCCAGAGAAAGTCTCTCTTTACATCTTTACTCCATTTTTAAAGTATATAGTTCAGTTTGTTGATGTGTTCTGGAGTTTTTTGAGTTCTTTATGTAGTTTGAATATTAACACTTTGTTAGATATGGAGTTGGTGGAAATCTTTTCCTAATCTGTAGGCTACCAGTTTGTCCTACTGGCAGTGTTCTTTGTAGTACAGAAGCTGTTCGCTTTAATGTGGCTCCATTTGTTAATTTTTTATTATACATATGTTTTTTTTATTTGATATATTTTTTATTTACATTTCAAACGATTTCCCTCCTTCAGGCCCCCCACTCCCCGAAAGTCACATAAGCCCCCTTCCTTTTTGATATTACTGTCTGCACTATTGATGTTCTGTTCAGTAAGTTGTTCTTTTCCCAGAAATATCTTAATTTTTGATGTAATGTTTAATATTTCAAGATATATCATATATGTATCCATTTATAAAGTGCCTCAGATAAATCAAAAGTCCATTCTATATCAGCCTAGCTTATTTCAAAGCCTGCCATGTGATTCTCATGATCCTATGGATTTATAATTATATTGGTGTAAATTCATTCTCTTAGTTTGAAAATAAATCATCAGACTCAGATTTAATGTAAAAAGAGGTGCTATATTCAAAGCCATTGTGTCACTTCCTATTCTCAATTGGTGTAGTCTTCAGAGAAATAATTACTGAGAAATTAAATCTTTGAACAGCACACAGGAAAAAGTACACTGAAGAAAGCTTGTCCTTCACTGTGCATAGTTATGGTCCAAGGAGCTATGGATTTTGAGTAAAATACATTTGTGACATTAAATTAATATTTTACCTAAACTATCAAATAATAGTAATAATTACTTTATTATAAATAATATGTATATTGTTGTTATTATTTTGAGACAAGTTTTCACTATGCAGTCCTTGCTGCTCAAAAGTTCACTGTATAGACCAGAATGACCTAAAACTTACACATCCCCCACTCTGCCCCCAGAGTAGTGGGATTAAAGGCATGTAGCACCATACGCAGAAATTGATTTAATTTAAATTAAAAAATTGCCTTGAGGCTAGAGAAATGGTTTGGCAGGGAGGATCAGTTACTAGTCTGCCAGAAACTTGAATGAGTTTGTTTCCCAGGATTACCTTTGGAAGACACCTGTAATTCTAGCTCCAGGGTATCCTACATTCTCCACCGGGGCCCATATACTCCTCCACACACAAAGCAACAATCTCTCTGTCTCTCTGTCTCTCTTTGTCTCTGCTTCTGTCTCTCTCTCTCTCTCAAACACACACACACACACACACACACACACACACACACACACACACAAGACATACCCTAAAAACTTAAGGTATACAAACAAAGGAGTAAAACTAAAAAGCATGCAAACAGTCTTTCAAGTCATTCTCTCTGGGGCTGGGTGGAGGAATCAGAAAACCAGTTAACAAAACATTTGCTATTGGACTGATGAACAATTTCAGTCCCTGGAACCCAACAAAAGATGGAAGGAGAAAACTGATGTCACAAAGTTGCCTTCTGACCTCTCACACATGCACGGTGCACAGTGGCCCAGGTCACAGTTGCACATCCCATACGCAGACGCACGCTAATACAAGTAAACATAGATATATAATGATAGGTGAAATTTTATAGTAAAGTATTTTTCTTTGACTAGGAATCATGGTTTGCTTGCTTTTTATACTGCTATGAAAAATAAACTTTATTAGCTTACCAACAGTTGAGATAGGAGATATTATAATCAGATTTATTTATTTATTTATTGAATTTTTGCTTTGTGTAAAAGGAATCTGAAGAATTTTTCCAATTTTCAAACTGCTTTTGTCATGCACAATGAGATTTAGCTTCAAATACATGTGACTCTTTATTCTTGCTTTATTTTTAAGTCTTATCTTGAAAATTCATCAGTTGGTTAAAGAATTCTACCTTTAGTTAGATTGAAGATATATGGGTCATAGATCAATCGATATAAAATACAGACCCCAAGCTGAAAGGGCTTACATAAATTTAAATCTTAATCCTTTGTCACTTTTATTCCAGAGATTGTCCAAGCCTAACATTTTAGTTCTGTTTTACAGAACTCTGGAAACTCACATGTCTTTCAGTTTCTTACCCTGTCAGATATAGGGTGTGATTCAGCATCTCAAACCTTCATAGAGGTCACATAGTATATAATAATATTAATAATGATAATGATAATAATAATAATAATAACAAAGCAGACTCCTATACCAAATCATAGAAGCAGATGTTCTTTCTTATCTAGCAATCTATAAGCAAGAATTTAATCCCAATAATGCATATAACTATACATGACATTGAGATTTGCAGACATCCTATTGGTTAGTAATAGAAGTAACTGTGAGAAGAGAGGACAGGTGCTAGGGAAATTTATGTTTGTATACATTTGTAATAAACACTGACGCATCATACAGTTGCAATTTTCCTGCCTTATTACTGTGATTTGAGTATCAAATTTCCCACCCAGGTCATGTGCTGGAGAGGAGTGACTGTCACAGCATCACTTTGTCGGGTGATAACTTAGGAGACAGGCTCTACGGAGGGTATTTCTATGCAGGGTATCTTGTCCCTGTCTTTGTTCTTTTGGACTAATGTCTCCACAGGTGATCAGCTTGCTTCCCTTCTTTCCACAGACCAACAACTACAGAACTGAATGAAACTATGAATGTGTGAGCAAAACCACAGTGATTCTCCTTTAAATTTCTCAAGTATTTGGTAGTAGAGATAAAATATCTCATGTACATACTAATTTTTCTTCACAGCACTGTTTATTGTACAGACAATATATTTAAATTGCCATTTCTGTTAACCAAAATTTCTATCTTATGTGCAAAGAAAATACTTGTTTTCAAGGTGTCAAAAAAAGAACCTAAGGAATTACCAATGCTCAATAAATGCTCAGTAAATATTCAAAGGGAACACGATGAAAACATCTTTAAGGAATAATCACACTAGTTTATTTAGTAATTAAAATAAAAAAATCATAATTGCTCAGAAAGGCAGTTATTGACTTTATGTTTGGAAAACTAAAAGATGGTGAACATACAATAAAGGAGACTAAAAATGAACATTAGAAAGTAAGGAAAGATGTGTAATTCATGGGAATTAAATAACTTTTTTTTCTACTAGGGACTTTTATACTGAGAAGAAAAAAGGTAGAAAGGCTTCTTTAAGAGAGAAGGCCTGTTTTAGGATAGAAAGGCATTGAAAGCAGGGCTTTGTTGGGTTCACCTAAGCAAATAGAAAACAAACTTGTTACGTAATATCTGCTATTTAAAAACTTGACCCTGATAAAGCCCCCATGCTGGATTGATTGTATACATCACAAGTACATGGAGTGGGTATTCTTAAAAAATCAATGAATAAAGAAAGCTGACAACCTAGATTTTTACAAATCACTAATGTCCACATAATTAACTCATTAATCATTTCAATTGGCTCAATGAAGTCCAGAAGAGACCCAATGATGTGCCTGGTTTCTTCAGCTGTCTTCTTTTATCAGCTGATGTGGCATCAGTGACAAGCCACACAGCAGGTTCCATGGGCTTAATTGGAATACAGCTGAACTCTTAAAGTATATTTATTTTATATTGTTTTCGAATCCTAATATTTAACTTGTAGACTTACTTCTAATTGCTTACATTTAATGTGTTTCCCTAAAGTGAAGTTGTACTAAACTAAGAGGCATTTGCAACTCCTAGAACTGAGCTGTTTGCAGTCAGTATATTTATCTTGTTTTACTTAAGAGACTTTGTATACAAAGTAGACTAGCATTTGTGATGGAAAATGTAAGAGGATTCAGACTGTCTTCCTACAAGGAAAACTACATTAAATAATTATGGTGTATATTTTTCAACTGCTGTTGATTATTATTCTTCCTTTGGGACAGTGTGTGCTAAGTTTGTTTCCTTTTACTCGACAGTCATCAAGGGAGTAATGAGGGACTATGACTCTTTGTGCCAAAAAAAATCAATGCAAATATACTGCCTCAAAGGATAATGAGGAAGATGCTAAAACTAAATGAATCGTACATGATGAGTACATATAGATGCATGCATCAAGCAGAATACGGAGTTCATGTAGTTCTAGCACGAAGAACTCGTGTTGTTTTCTTTGAGTTGTAAGTCACTGTGTGATAAAAAGAGAAGAATATTACCATAACATTATAATTTAGTTGAATACAAGTTTTGCAGGATTGCAAAAAATATATCACACAGGAGTTATCATTGTTAAAACCACTCCTGCAGCTATAAAATGAGCTGTGAAATGGATTTAATTTTATAGTATTACAAGTTCTGCCATTATGGCTAATATTAACTGTATAGCCTGATAAGGTTTATTGCTTTCAGCAGTTCAGCCATATGACAGAGAGAAAAGCACTTGGCAATTAGAACTGACTTATGGGAAATAGAAGGATAGAGAAAGGATACCTCTTAAGTAATTATCAGTAAAAGAAAGACAAATGATTGGAACAAAATAATCAGAAAATGTATGTGAGAGGTTTTAATGGTAGAATAAAGCTATAATATTTTGGGTTCAAATGAGTGATTATCTGGAGCTTATCTAAATGGAGAGATTTTCTTTTCTATGATGCTCTGTGGACTTTCGGGGAGTTGGGGGCTAGAAAAGGGGAAATCATTTGAAATGTAAATAAAAAATTATATCGAATAAAAAAAAGACATATTCTGTCTTCATATTGTAATGAGGAAGGATGCAGTTCAAGTATGTAATACTGTAATTCTTGAAACTGAGGGAACTATTCAGTTTCTGCCTCTAGCCTCCACACGCAACACATGTAGACACATATGAAAATCTATATGCACCCATATATGGATTTCTTAGTACATTAAAATAAATTTGCCTGAAGAGATGCACCTATGTTTAGAATCCCCAGAAGAAAACATGTATGCTAAGGTGACAATTTATGAGATAATTTAACTGGGATAAAAATATTGATAAGATTAACAAACAGTAAAATTAAACAAGACAGTGAGACAGGGAAGAGTGCTATATCCTAATTAAAGTTGTACAAAAGTTTAGATGCTAATACACCTAAAAATTCAAATAGTCAGAGTCATTGAAAATAAAAATGTGATTAAAAACTGTAACAAGCAGGCAAGTTCAGTAAGTTGGTAAAATATTCTGAGGAATTTTTCCCAGAGAGAATCTAGAAGCTTTGTTAGTACATTTTTATTTGATCAGAATATTTCACATACTAAGTGAGTCAACCCAGTCTCAAAAGATCAATCATGATATGCACTCACTAATAAGTGGATATTAACCTAGAAAACTGGAATACCCAAAACATAATCCACACATCAAATGAGGTACAAGAAGAACAGAGGAGTGGCCCCTTGTTCTGGAAAGACTCAGTGAAGCAGTATTTGGCAAAACCAGAACGGGGAAGTGGGAAGGGGTGGGTGGGAGATCAGGGGGAGGGAAGGGGGCTTATGGGACTTTCGGGGAGTGGGGGCCTAGAAAAGGGGAAATCATTTGAAATGTAAATTAAAAATATATCGAATAAAAAGTAGGGCAGACACATTAAAAAAAAGAAAAAAAAAAGAAATTGTGAAATTTGGAGGTAAAGAGCAAGAACTAGAAAATATATCTTATGGGGTAACTTTGCTGAGGTTTGGTCTGTTGCTGTGTATTGTAATGCTAAATTCTGTACCTGAAGGTCTAGGCCTACCAATGAAGTCTCATGTTTACAAGCAAAAAAAAAAAAAAACAAAACAAAACAAAACAAAAAAAAAAACAAAAAAAAAACAAAAAACAAAAAAAAACAAGAAATCTAATCTAACAAAAAGGTTTTAAGTACACAGTCCTGCATTGCTAACTATTGTTGCTGAATTTCACAGAAAGCCTCTCAAGCTGATGTACTTGGCTTAGCTGAAACTTTATGCACTTTGTGGGGGTAGCAATGCCCCATTCTTCCTTTTTGAAACCTCTATAAAACACCCATTGGCTTTTTGTTCCTATTAATTTGGCTCTTTTAGGTCATCCTATATTTAAGTGCAGTGTGACAGTGTCTTTTGTTCTCTGACATTGTATCATTTAGCATGATGTCCTAGGACTCCTCCATACAGTCATTTATTGCACGGTTTTATTGCTTTTCAGACAGATTAATATACTCTATAGTATTTAAAATCCACATTTTCTCTATCCATTTATTTCTCAATGGACATTTAGAATGTTTTTGACAACTTGGCTACTGTGAATAGTGTCTTTGAAATGTAAATAAAAAATATCTCGAATAAAATTAAAAAGATCATCATTCGAAAAAAGAGTATTAGAATCTGAATGTTCTATGCAAATTGATAACATAAAGTCTACATATGTAGAGAAGTTACACTGAGTTCATGTGGGATGTAAAATCATGCCAGAAATTTTTGGCAGCTTGAGACCTGGAGACTCAGTAGGCACACATCTGAGGCTCGGTGACTCCCAGCTCCCTGCCAGACTCCTGACCTGAACAAGTGCCATGCTTTTCCCATAAAACAAATGGTCCCTATGGTCATGTAGGCCCAAATGAGTTCTTTATGCTAATGAGATACCTAGAGGCTCAGAGGTCTTAGCTTCCCATCCCAGACATTCCTCCCTGCAAAAGGTATTTAATCTCAGGCCCACCCTGAGGAGTGGGCAATGGTTTTATGTATCCACTTTCCTCCATGACAATAAACTGTTTAGAACCATGGACTGCCACTTTTCATCAAGATTCTCCATGGGGAGCAAAGGAGAAGGTCTTTGCCTACAAAGCCACAGAATAATCTACTGTAGAATGCCTCTCTACACAACCAGGCACAACCACCAAACAAGCCTATAGCCACCATGCTGAGGAAGATCATCCCTGTGAGACAAACTGGAGTTCCCCTTTCCCCCCTGGCTCCAGGATAGACATTGACCCTGGCCTGCTGGCCTCTGACTCCAGTCTCTACTCTTCTGTGACTCTCAGCGGTCCCTGAATGTCTAAGAGTCTGAGAACTCCAGGCCCCCAGCTTGCTGCACGCCCCGGGACACCCCCTCAACCAGCTCAGGCTCACCCACATCTCAGATTGGACTTTCCCACTCATGGAGTGTCTTGGTACTTCCTTCCAGCCTTGCACCAATCTCTGCTGCTCAAACTCCCCGCATTCTACCTCCCCAAGTGTCCTTGCCCAGTAGCAGAGCAGACCCTGGCCTACAATCATACACATTTACTCCAGGTCTGAAAGATTATTTTAACAATAACAATGATGTGTCATGGCACTCGAAGGCATCTTCCATAACTCCTGGCAGCAGAATTTGTTATCGAAGGAGGAGACTGACAGTGTCTCAGAGTAAGGTGCACAGATACACAGAGTTCCATAACTCCTGATGCAAGCCAATGGACTAAGACAGAAGTTCAATCAAATAGGATAACTAAGAGTAAAGGAATATATATATATATATATATATATATATATATATATATATATATATATATATATATATATCACTAAAGACAGATATAATTTGTCTTTATTCCAAGAAAGTGGAACAAAAAATCAAACAGGTATAGCTATCATAGTATCTGACAAAACCATGTACAATCCAGAAAGAGTTAGAGGAGATAACAGTAATGTCATACTTATTAACAACACAATCCACCAAGAGGACATCACAATCCTAAACATATATACACAAAATACAGGCTCACAAAATTGCATAAAATGAACATGACTGGTTGTAAAGCCACAGATTTGTGACAAGAGAGTAGCAGTCAGGTGATTTTATATCCTACTCTTATCGATAGATAGGACATGTGGATAAAAAGAATCACTGGAATTAAATGATACCATAAATCAAATAGACCTAACAGACAACTACAGGACATTCCACCGGAACACTAAAGAAGACATATTCTACTTGGTATCCCATGGGATTTTCTCCAAAACTGATCACCTATTAGAACAGAAAGCAATTCTCAGTAAACATATGGAAATTGAAAGAACTCTTTTATGAATGACCCTTGACCCTTTGGGATAAATCTAGATATCAACAGTAAGAAACTACAGAAAGTACATATATTTGTGGAAATTAAGCCACAGAGTAATGGGTTATATCTGGGACAAAGAAGAAATAAAAAGTATATTTCTAAAAATTCTAGAATTGGATAAACAGAGAGACATAGCATATCAAAATATGTGGGACACAATGAAGACAGCCCTAAGAAGAATGTGTGTGCACTAAAATCAAAGTGGTTTTAAGATTTCACATAAATAACTTAATGAAACAGATGCACCATTACATCTTGGATAAACAAGGACAATAAAATGCAGAATTAGAAGACAGGAATAAATAATCAAATTAGGACAGTAACTAATGAATAGAGATTTAAAAAGAAAGGAAAGAGAAACAAATTGATTGTTTGGAAAACCAAGGAAAATCAGCAGACCATTGGCTAAGTTAACCAAAAGACTGGTAGAACATCAAAATTGTAAAATCAAAGATGATAAATGAGACTTCACAATACATACTCGTGAAATTCAGAAAGTTAGGTGACATTCCACAAAAGCATATATTTCTTTAAGCTAGAAAACCAAAAAGAAATAGATGAACTCCTTGACCTATCTTCCAAAGAAAAATTAAATGAAGACAAAATAAATTATTATACAGGTCTAGAACCAGTGAGGAAGTTGAATCATTAATAGAAAGTATCTCTGCCAAACAAATCTCAAGACTGGATGGATTCACTGTAGAATTCTGCCAGAACTTCAAAGAATAAGCAATGCCAATATCATAAAAAATATTCAGTAAAATAGAGGAAAAGGATTTTCAAATTCCAGTTTTGGAGATAGAATTACCATAATATCCAAACCAGAAAAATACTTCCCCTGAAAATAAAGGGAATTATAGACATTTCTCCCTGTTGAACACAGTTGTAGAAATTCTCAATAAGGTTTCCAGAACTAAATTCAAGATCAAGTAAAATAGATAATTCCCCATGAGCAAGATGGCTTTATTCTAGTGATGCAGGAGTGGTCCAATATATACAAATCTATAAATGCAATTCATCATATAAATGTGCCAAAATCAATAAAAAATTAATATTTATTAATTAAAATAAACACAGAAAATGTCTTTGACAAATGGAAAGTACTTTGTGATAAAAGTATGGATGGATGGGCATTTATCTATGTAATAATGTCTACTTTCTTTATTTGATATATTCTTTATTTACATTTCAAATGATTTTCCCTTTCCTGGATTCCCCCCTCCCCGAAAGTCCCAGAAGCCCTTTTAGCTCTCCCTGTTCCCAAATCCACTCCTTCCCTCTTCCCTGTCCTAGTATTCCCCTACACTGCTGCACTGAGCCTTTCCAGGACTGGGGGCCACTCCTTGCTTCTTCGTGGCATCATTTGATATGTGAATTGTGTCTTAGGTATTCTAAGCTTCTAGGCTAATATCCGCTTATCAGTGAGTGCATACCATGATTGTTCTTTTGAGACTGGGTTACCTCACTCAGGATGATGTTCTCCAGTTTCATCCATTTGTCTAAGAATTTCATGAATTCAATAATGTCTACTGAAGACAGACCTGTGGACAATATTATACTAAATGGAGAAAACAAGAATTTTCTATGTGAGTCACCATAAAAGAAACCATAAAGGCACCACCAAAATATTTTTGGAGCTAGAAAACACTTTAGTAAAGTGATAGGATTCAATACTTATGCATAAAAATCAATAGCCTTCTTATATACTAATAACATGCAAACTGAAAAATAAATTTTAAAAAAATCAAGGAAATAACACCAACAATAGCTACACACACACACACACACACACACACACACACACACACACACACACATATATATATATATATATATATATATATATATATATATATATATATATATATATAGAGAGAGAGAGAGAGAGAGAGAGAGAGAGAGAGAGTACATGGAGGTAAATAGATAAAGTAGTCAAAGTAGTCTTGGACAAAAGAATACTATGGTTGATATCACCTACCTAAAATTGAATTATACTTCAGAGCCATAGTAAAACAATCAGTATGATACTGGCACTAAAACAGATATGTAGGTCATTGGGGTGGAAGACACAGATATACAGTTGACAGACTTTTGAGAAGGTTGTTAAAATTTACATTAGAAAAAACATGACAATAAGCAACTTAGTAGAAGAAGGATTAATTTTGCCCATGATGTGAGAATGTTCAATAATAGTAGAGAAACTGTAGCAGAGTTCAGTGTGAGCAGTGTGAGTGTAACTGACAGGAACACACATGCACATACACACACACACACACACACACACACATACACACATACACACACACACACATACACACACACACACACACACACACACACACACACACACCAAGGAAACAGTTCCTCTAGCTAGAATCTTTCTATCAAAGTTTCTGCAACTTTCATAAATAGATCTACCAGCTATGATCCATGAGTCCAAACACATGAGTCTTTGAGTGACATTTCATACCTAACCATAAAACTCTATGAAAATATGGCATGTATACATACAAATCAACACAGATATCTACATGTTGGTAGTTAAGAGTTTAACAGGTAAAAATGACTTCAAACTATTAGAAATACTATTAAATCTAAATATCACCTTGTCATCAATCAGGTGCCTAGACTTTTGTTTACTCTGTATGAACAGAAGGTAAATTGCGCAAAGATTTCCAGGGCAGGCACTTAGCAAGCTTTGTAACCCTTGTCTTGATGCAGTGAGTGGCAGGCAGAACAAACCACCAAGTAGCACAGCTGGCACCCAGTGGTGTCACAGTTGTGGCATGAGTCTAGGCACTGCAATCTTTAGCCCTCTGACTATTGTTACAGCTGTCTTGTGGACCTTGATCCTGGGATTCTCTAATACTTTGTAGCAGGGCATCAGTGCCTGTTCTAGCTCCCAGGTTTGAGACCCCTGGCCTTCAGTGGCTGACATCTGGAATTCTTTCAGAAAAAGGGACCTGCAGAGTGTTTTCTCTTATTACTTTCTGTTCTTTAGAGTCTGTCCTGCACATTCTCCTACATCCTCTTTACTCCTGACTTGCTTTGTCTTGTCTTTGCCCTTCCCCACAGAAGTTTTCAGCTCCTCATCTTGGCACTGTCCTAGCTGCCTTTGCTGGAGCAGAAGTCACTCTCATTTTGTCCTGCTTCTGCCACTGCGGTAGATGTCACAACCGCACAGCATCTGTCTGAGATAGTGCGCCACTGCCAGCTCCCACTGCTGTCATCACCAGTGCCCCTCAGCTGCTTCCTTCCATTACTGTCCACGCCTCCCTCCTTACTGTGGCCGCTGTGCTGGCGCTGGCCAGGCTGTTGCTGTCTCCTACAGCTCTGAAGCTGTGGGAGCTACTTCTGAAAGCCTACCACTAGTGTAGTGTCACTGGTCAGTGCCTCTACTCCCATGGCTCTGCTACTGCCTGGCCACCTTTATAGGTCTGCAAGTTATACTCTGTTATCACAGATGCCACCCCTGGCTTTGGTAGGACACCAGCTCAGCCTTTTTTGCTGATGATGTTTTTTACATTAGGCAAGGAAACCCACTGAAGAGGGGCTTCTGAGTGAGCCTAAAGTTCCAGCTCCAGTGTTCTTGTAGCCCATCCTGCCAAGAATGTAAGCAAAACTCTGTGTGTGTGTGTGTGTGTGTGTGTGTCTGTGTGTTGCTAGAGGAATAGTACATTCTCTTGCCTAGTTGCAACACTTTCAAACAAAGTCTCTTGAGAAGTGACAGGAAACTTGATGGCTCAGGTTGCATCTCAAGAAGCCAGAATAACTCAGTTAACAATGCTCATGCAACTTCTTCAAGACAAACTTGCTAGTGTAGATGGATACTTGACTGATAAGTTTATTCTCATTGGATCCGTAGGCTAGTGTAGACAAATGCTTGATCGATAGTCCTATGCTCATGGCATACAGAGCTCTGAATATGGGTATTTAAGAAATGTCAAGTAGAGGATCAAAATTCCCCTTTCCTTTTAATATTCATTTGTTCATAGAAAACATATATAGAAGGAATATTTAGAAATAGGACTCAAAATTGTCATTAGCAATAATTTTCTAGGATGTTGAATAGCCCTTTATATAATGCTTAATCCTTCACCAGTGTCCCCAGAAGGTGAGTTCCCTTATGTCGTGCAATATAACTAACTCCATTCTACTTCAAAATATGTACAGAAGTAAAATATATCCAAAAAAGGTCATGAACATCATACTATGTATTTAAAAATGTGACAAGACTAGGTCAAGTTAATTAAAGTAATATTTTAACTCATAAAATGTATTAATATTCAACAAATGTAAAATTGCAGTAAATTTTTACCCCTTTGTACATGGAAATCTGTTCCATAGTTTATATGTCAATTTGTTCTAGCTTGTGCCATTCTCTCTCTCTCTCTGTATATATATATATATATATATATATATATATATATATATATATATATATATATATGTGTGTGTGTGTGTGTGTGTGTGTGTGTGTGTGTGTGTGTGCACACGTGCGCGCGCGCATGCGCGCTAAGTAGATGAAATGTGTGCTATCACTTTCCAAATGAGACAGTTCAGTTACAAGGCAATATATGCCTTAGTTAACATCTTTTATTTCAGAGAGAGAAAGGTGGGGGAGGGATGGGGAAGGGGTGGGGAAGGAGAGAAAGAAGGAGGGAGGGGAAGGGAAAAAGAGAAGGAGGGGGTGGGAGGGGAAGTGGAGGGAAAAAGAAGGGGAGAACAGTCTTATCAGCAGATTGGGTATATTTTCATATATATCTTTATAACATTTGTTAGAACCAATTGTATATTTTAAAACAAAGATTTCTCATGTCCCTGGATTGGTATAATTTATATTGTGAATAAAATCTTCTCACAAAAGAGCAAATAACAGATTCAGCACAATACCCAGCAAACTCTAAAGTAGTTACCCAGAGAAATTAAAGTAATTTTAAATTTCACAAGGAAATACACAGACATACACACAACAAGGATAGCCCAAACAATTCCGGTCAATAAAAAGAAACTGTTGGAGGTACCAGCATCACAGATTTCCAATGATACTACAGAGGTATAGTAACAAAAGTAGCACAATACTAGCATAGAAATAGGCACATTGATCAATAGTAAGATTGAAGATCACATGTAAGAGACCAAATCACATAATGGAGAAATGACAGCATCCTTGATGAACAGCACTAAACAAATTAGAGTACTATGTAGAAGACAAGTGTCAATCTTTATCTCTTATCCTGCATGAAACTCAATTCCAAATGGACCAGGACCTCAACATCAGACTTGACATCCCGACTTTGACAGACATAAAAGTAGGTAATATAGCTGAGCATATTGTCACATGAAAGGACTTTCTCAACAGGATACCAGTAGTGAAAGCATGATGGCCAATCATTAATAAATGGGACTTCATGAAATTAATAATATATAGCTATAAAGTATAGTATACCATAATTTGAATAAAGAGTCAGTCTATAGAGTGGGGATAAGCTATATACCCAAGAGAGACTTGGTATCTAGAACATACAAAGAAGAAAATAAACCCTAAGCATCAAGAAAACAAACAACAATCCAATTGAAACTTTGGCCAAGTAATTGACCAGAGAGTTCTCAAAGTTGAAATTCAAATGATTGAGGAAAGACTTTTAAAATATTCAATATCCATAGTATAAAGGAGAGTCAAATTAAAACTACTTTGAGATTTCATTGTCTCTTGGTCAAAACAGCTAAGATTAACTTGTTGTGTTTTGCATTTTTGTTTTTGTTGTTTTAAAGATGACAGATGCTATTCTGGGTGTGAGGAAAGGGGAATGCTTATTCGCCTCTGAAAAGAGCGCAAATCTAGGTGGCCTGTGTGGAAATCAGTGTGGATGTTTCTCAAATGATGGGTACCATTTGAGCCAGCTATGCCACTTTGGGCATCTACTCAATAGAATCTATATCCTACCGCATGCTCATTTATGTTTGCTGTTGCTCTCTTCACAATAAACAGGAAAAAGAAGCAGTCCAGATATCAATTGACTGATAAACAGATAGTGAAAATGTGACACATTTATACAATACAGTATTATTTAACTGTTAAATAAAGTGAGATAAAAATATTTATAGGTACACAGATGCAGCTGGAAACACTCATTCTGAGTGAAGAAACCAAGCCAAAAAGTTAACATGTTTTTTTTTTTTCTGATTTGTTGATGAGTCTTCAGGTATGTGTTTCATTTGGTATTATAAAAAAATTTTATTCGATATATTCTTTATTTACATTTCAAATGATTTCCCTTTCCTGGTGCCCCACTCCCTGAAAGTCCCATAAGCCCTCTTCCCTCTCCCTGTTCCACCATCCACCCCTTCCCAGTTCCCTGTCCTGGTATTCCCCTACACTGTTGCACTGAGCCTTTCCAGAACCAGGGGCCACTCCTTCCTTCTTCTTGTTCATCATTTGACATGTGGATTATGTCTTGGGTATTCCAAGTTTCTAGGCTACTATCCGCTTATCAGTGAGTGCATACCATGAGTGATCCTTTGAGACTGGGTTACCTCACTTAGTATGATGTTCTCTAGCTCCATCCATTTGTCTAAGAATTTCATTATTTTTAATTATTTTTTTATTCGATATAATTTATTTACATTTCAAATGATTTCCCCTTCATGAATTCATTGTTTCTAATTGCTGAATAGTACTCCATTGTGTATATAATACCACATTTTCTGTATCCATTCCTCCATTGAGGGACATATGGGTTCTTTCCAGCTTCTGGCTATTATAAATAGGGCTGCTATGAACATAGTGGAACATGTGTCCTTATTACGTGCTGGAGAATCCTCTGGGTATATGCCCAGGAGTGGTATAGCAGGGTCCTTTGGAAGTGTCTCATTTGGAATACACATAACATTCTATAAATTAGCTAGAGGTGGTGGGCTGAGCTCAAAGCAGGGGAGAGATAGATCAGTTGTATGCTTATAAGGAGGGGTAGTGGAACAGGGCAGAGCACACTGCTCAGCATACATCATATTACACAATTGAGTCATAGAACAGGTAAAGATCAATCTTGTACCAGCTTCTTTCATGGTGCTAGGGATGTTATTATGTTAAAGAAGAGAAATGACATCAACAATCTTACCCACTTATGAACTATAATAATGACTGGCCAGGAAAGATGAGCCAACTGTTGCAAAACTGTCCTGGATGTCAGGAGAGTACTCGACCACTCCTCTTATTAACTGTAAGGCCTACTTCAGAGATGAAACTCATTCCTGGCTCCATTACTGAGTCAATAACTTGTGTCTAGCTAGATAGGTCAGAGCTAGAACACATTGCTATTACTGCTCTGCTAAACAGACTGGTGGGGCATCTTTTGGGTATTTGCCCAAGAGTGGTATAGATGGATCTTCAGTTAGATCTATTTCCAATATTCTGAGGAACTTCCAGATTGATTTCCAGAGTGGTTGTACCAGTTTGTAATCCCACCAATAACGGAGGAGTGTTCTTCTTTTTCCACATCATCACTAGCATCTGCTGTCACCTGAGTTTTTTATCTTAGATATTCTGATTGGTGTAAGGTTAAATCTCAGGGTTGTTTTGATTTGCATTTCCCTGATGACTAAGGATGTTGAATCTTTCTTTACGTTTTTCTTGGCTGTTTGAGATTTCTCTGTTAAGAATTCTCTGTTTATTTCTGTACCCATTTTATTGATTGGGTTATTTGGTTTTTTGGAGTCTAACTTGAGTTCTTTATATATTTTGATTAGTAGCCCTTTGACATATGAAGTGTTAATTGAGGATCTTTTCCTGATCTGTAGTCTGTGGTCCTGTACTGATAACGGTGTCCTTTGACTTATAGAAGCCTTTTCTTCTTCTTTTTTGTATTATTTTATTAAATAAGTTAATAATAGTATTTTGATTGTTTACCCTTTCTCAGCTTATTACACATCCTTCACATTTCTTTGCAATCCAACTTCATGACATCTCTCTCTCAAAATAAAAAGTAAAACAAAACAAAAAAAGAAAAATCAAAACAAACATAATAACAAGACAAGAGACAGCAAAACCAAACAAAGTGAAACAAACAACCCTCCCCCTGTAAACCCCCCCCCAACAAATCATTGAGTTCATTTCTTGTTGTCTAACTACTCCTTGGACTGGGGCCTGCTAATGACACTCTATAGAAGAACCCTGATTAACCCTTTCCCAGAAATGATCAACTGCAAATAGCTTCTTTGTCAGTGGTGTGACTTGGCATCCACTTCCCATCTTCAGTGCTGACACTGGGAAGACTGTAGTCTGGGAGTTCATATGCACATCAGTGCTGCTGTGTTGGGAAGACACTGTTTTCTTGGAGTCATTTACCACCTCAGGCTCTTACAATCTTTCTACATAGATTCCCCAAGCCCTGAGAGAAGGGTTTGAGAAAGACATTTATTTATGTCTGAGGGCTCCAAAATCTATTACTCTCTAAACATCATTTAATAGTGGCTCAGTTTGTTAATTACCACCTACTGCAAGAAGAATCTTCTCTGATGAGGGTCAATCAATACACTCATCTATGGGCAATATGTCATCAGGAGATGTTTTATTTCTAAGTAGTCAAACACCTTTTATTGAATTTAGGCCTATTCCATGAGATAGAGCTCATACATGGCCCTGTAAAAGTGACTAGGAACCTGAGACTAGGTAGGCCATGGACTTAGGAAAAAACGTACTATTTATTATTCTGCAGAAGGAAAAAGTAATAATTTGAAAGTCTCATGGCTCAGAAAAAAATAGTAAGTTAGGTGAATAATAAGTAAAGTGTGTGGTATAACACTTGATTCAAAGACAAATAAGTAACAAACTCTGAAAAGCAACAAAAATCCTTTATATCAACAGGTAAAATTCAGTTATATACTCACTAATAGAATAGAAGACAAGAATTGGAACAATTGAGGATATAGAAATGAGCTAAAGTCAACTAAAATAATTAGTAAGTTAAAGTAAGATATACAAAAATAAAATTACAATAGGATAAATAAACATAGAAAAGAATGTAATACCTCATATTGATAGTTCATTATGAGATATAAGTCTTATCCTAGATAATATCTCTACATGTCTTATCAGTTAAAAAGTTCATTATTGTACAAAATGTCAACTGGTCAACACTACGGTGTTAAAATATTATGAATGAAATCATCATTAATATCCGCTGAGACCATTAAGAAAGTTTCCAGATCCTTGGTGAAACTTTAACACAGAAAGCAAAGGGCTTTTCAAGCAGAGTAGATCAAGATGATCAAGAAAGGCATGACATTGTCAAGAGGTCAACCCAAATGTTCAACAACACTGGGAAACCATGCAGACATCCTAGTAAAAAAGACAAGACATCTTCATCTAAGGCTGAGGTTGTATTGTGTGCAAATATTAGGAGAAGGAATGCAAAAATATCTGATAGAAATACAATAAGCTCAAGTCAATAACTTACTTTACACCAGCAGTTTTCTAGAAGCAAAATATTAAGAGAGAATTCTTGGGCTTAGTGTTTCTGAGCAATAGAAAACCACAGAAAGCATTCAGGATCTTTAAGAACTACAGTTTGTCAGTTCTTCTGGAGAAATGCAAATCAACTGCACTTCATGTGTTTAACTAAATGTTAATGCATGTTAAAATGAATACAATTTCTCTCCCTGGAAAGTCGAAAACATGATTGCTGGCTAAAATTTGTAAATATATTTAGTTTTCTGAAGTGCTCTAAGACATTGCTGAATTCTTTTTCATTTTATTAATGAATGCATAAGAAATGCCTATCAAAATGTAACATGTGATGACCAGAAGAAAGCAAGACAAATAAATATTCCTTAAATTTACCAACAAAAATACATTTGAGAGTTGTTTCAATGTATATTATTTTAGAAAAAACAATAAAACAAAAAGAAAAACCACCACCACAACAATAAAAAAAAAACAATTCATTTTGTGTGTCTAATCTGGTGTTCATATTTTAAGATGAGATATGGTAACGGTTTCTACAGTTTAGTAAGCAGTTCAGACAACCTCTATATACTCATGATGTTTCAACTTTTGCTGCCCATAAAACCACAAAAAAAGATTCACTGGACAAAACAAAGGCTGGAGGACACAGGGTGTGTTGGCTAGGACAGGGTGAGTAAGGGCACAGAGAAGATGTAAAGACCAAGTCTATCGATGGTTTTCTTCAGTGAAGGTTTCAGAATTAACCTATGACCTTTACACTTTTCTATAAAGGTAAGGAAAGCGGAGTCGGTCATAAGATCAGCATATAAGAAGAGAAACAGATATTTTTAATACCACTAGCAACAGAACACAAGTTCTGAAAATCTGAACACTTTTGGAATGAGAATTCAGCAGCGATTTTTGCCTCTAATTTTGCATTTATTTTTTTAGTTAGAAATCAGTCAGCCAATCAATCACCAATCAATCTAGTCAACAGAGTTCAGGAGTTTTCCTCCCCTTTCTTGCGTGTGGCACAATAAAGATAGGAAGCAAAATTGATTTTGTTCATTTGTCCTTCAGGGTGCTGAATAGGATACAGTTTAACCAAACTCAGCTTCCCTCTAGAACAGAACATGGAGATCCTGGATAAAAATTATTCTCTGAGCCACTTAATTCCTGACATAGTTATCGGTTTAATCATACGTTCCTTTCTCTTTTGAGGGGGCGAGTGATGTTAATGATTTACATGTGCTGTGCATTGTGCTCATGCTTCAGAACCTGTCATGACGCTAACAATTCAATTTTGGACATGCGGTCTGAGTCTCATTTTCAGTCAGAGCGCAGAGATCATGTTCATTTCTGTGAACGAGGGCCTCTGTGCGATAGCATGCATGCAGTTTTTAATTATTGCCCTCCTTTTCACAGTTTTGAGTCATTTCATGTCCTCGCTGCAGCACCATATTAAAAGCTTCGTAGGAAAGATGAACAGACAGCTCGGAGGCACATGGCTTTGGTAGTAATTAAATGGCAGCACATTTCAAAGCTATGGATATTTAATGTCACCAAAGTATCAGTTTCACATTTGGTTCAATGCTGTGTGTGGGAATTAAATGCAGAACAGTGTGTTATCACTGCTTAATCATGTAAATGGTATTCACATGTTAGGCCTCTGTTCTTAATTGAATTTTTACTTCTTTATTTAGAAACAAAGATTTCTTGATAAGGTTAAATTGGTTTTAAGCAGAAGCATATTCTTAAGAAATTAATTTTCATATTTTCTTGCTGTTACTCAGATGTAAGAGACTATCACAGTGTGTGGTATGACAGTACAGCACATTCCATATCTATTCTAGGGCCATAGCACAAAACAGACCAGGAAAAAAAAATGGAAATTGGGTGTGCTGCTGAAAAGCCAACTATGGCTATATCCACAGTCAAAATGCACTTGACTTTGATACTTACACAAAACTTGACTTATAAACACCACAAATTAAGGTGAAATGGATATCAGAAAAATGTGATCTATAACAACGATTAGCATTATTCTGAGACTTAGGTTCTATAATTAAGTGGTCAGGAGTGTTCTTATATCTGTCATGGTGTGACAGCTTTAAACTTGTCATCCATGAAATACTTCTTATGATTTGCTAACATCACCCACCCCCAGTGGATATTTATATCAAACAACAAAAATCCTGTTTACGCTTAATTTTCTCTGTATCTTTATCAATGAATGACTTCTACCCTGAGCCATCATCAGCTGGATCTCTCAAGTTCCAAAAATTGAGAGTTTTTAGAGTGCAGCTAGATTATTGATAAATTAAGTGTGGTCATTTACATACTAATGACACGCATACAAGACATTTGCTTTGGATTTCAGTTGAGTTTATTGTACTGGAAGTAGACATTTGGAAACAATGAGGGCATCAACACTTATTTACTTATTCCAAAAAATGTTCAGTCTTAGCAGAGCATTTATTTCAGAGAACATGTAAACAAATTTAGTAAGCTGTCATCCAGCACACTGGACGAGTAAACAGAATGAATTTTCTGTTAGCCAAGTTCAATTTTTATCATAATAATAGAATTTCAATCTTATTATGAAAATATATGGAAAAATCACCTGTGGGATGTTTTGTATAAGCTGAGAATTTGGAAGGATTTCCGAATTCAAATCCCTACCTTGTAAATGGCCATGCAACTCTAACCAAATATTGATTTAGTTTTGGTGTTTAAAAAAACTGGAAATATTACAGAGTTTTAAAAAATAATATCAATCTTATTTTTAGATAAAACTATTGATGAATGTCTAAAGAAATTAGGATTCTTTTAGGACCCACTTCTTTGAAATATTCATCAGGTGAATATGCTTCTTAAACTAAAAATTCTAATTCAGAAGCCATGATCATTCAAGGTACATTAATGTATGTGACCATAATTTATTGCCTATAACTGTCTCCTTCCTTAGCCAAACTGAAGTTTTAAGTTGCAAATTTCTCTAATGCCTTTATTTTATTCTCTTTATAATAAACATTCAAACTGCTTCTTGATTTTGATAGACAATCCTTTGACCATTCTTTGCTGATTTTAAATTCCAAAGCCTTTTTGAGAATTTGGGGGACATTAACAATCAAACCAAACCAAAATAGAGTAAGTTATCCTTAAAAAATGGCCACTGTAAATGACCAAGATAAAAATGAATTATATAACTTCTTTGGAGAATTAAAGAGGACTTGAAGAAGATAGTTTTAAAAAATAGGAAATGACTCTACTCTTTAAAGCTATTAAATAAAAAATAACCTGTGGATGGATACTCAAAGAGAGGTAATGAGAGAATATCCACATTGTAGAGAAGTTGTCTAGACACTTGAGCTTCCTTATTTATATGGGCTTTAAGAAATCTTTATTTGTCCTCTTAATAATTTATAGTTTTGGGGGGCCAAAGGACGGTGCATTGTGTTGAACAACCCAAGCCTAACTTTGAGTTCAGTCCACAGGAATCATGGTGGAAGATGAAAACTAACTCACGAGGTCATCCAATACCCTCCACACATGCACTGTGGCATGTTCACACTTGCATTCATACTACAGCACACACACACACACACACACACACACACAAACACACACACAAGTGCATGTGCACAAGCATGCACACTATCACCACCACCAATAATATCAGTAATAATTTTAATTCATGTGAATGGACCTTGCTTTAAATATATAATCATAGTAATTACCATGTTTATTATCATCAACCTACAGTATAAAGAAGGATAATACCATCGCTTCTAGGAGAAGCATACTGCTTAAGGAGCGCACACCTTAATCTAGCTCTTCAGTCATACCTCCTGCATCCCTGTTACTTGCACTGATCAATCCACATACACACTTTAAGTTCCCAGAAGAACAAGGGCAAGGACACAGCTCCCTACAGAGCAAGTAAAACAGTACTGGACTGCATTCAGTTATCCTCTAGATTTAGATGTAGAGGAACAGAAGCTGCCTGAGGAGGTGATGGGGTAAGAGGGATGCTTCTGAGCAGCTCACTGAGACAAAGGCCTACAGAGGTTAAGCACAGACTATCCTTGAGGTTCTGCCTTCCAGTTCCTTGAATTCAGAGACAAGTTACCTGCAGATTCCACAGATGCATTCTTCCAGGCACTGTCATATCCCACCATGTATAATCTGGGTCAAAATGCTAAAGTGTTCCAGGGTAATAACCAGAGGAATAGCATTACAACTGACACAGGCAATGGAGAAAAATGCATAATTCATACATATAAAGGGATATTTACTAATTGTTTAGCACAGCCAATGGGATAGGATTGGAAGTTTACTAGCTTATTAAAAAAAAATAGTGTTATGAGCTTCTTTATAGTAATTCCAAGGGTTTCAATCATAAAATGTCACTGGAGTCAAAGAAATTTTCCTTAGTGATGATGAACCTTAAAATAGATGAACCTGCTCAGTTTATTAGATGATCCAAGAATACGATAGAAATTCTTTGAAATTTGTAATGATGGTGTCATTGGCATTCTAAATGCCATTGAATGCATGTTAACAGAATACTGTAATCTACATAATAGGTATGAATAGTGGTGATGTATAATTTATTTAAAATTTCATTATTCTAAAAATATTCAGTGAGTCGACTGGGCCTGTATCAATGCTAAATGATAATATATTGATCAATGTATTAAAAATTTGGATATCCTTTATGGGGTAATGTTAACCTATAGATTCAATGTAAAAATTAAATAACAGTATGCATGCTACACATCCATCTTGCAGTCTGTGATAATGAAAAGGGCAGCAGTTACATTCAGTAATGCATTAGTGTACCTTACTTTCATAGAAACCTAATGTCTCTAAGTCTTTAAATACATAAGCCCCTGTTATAAAATAATCCCTGTACAAACTAAAGAAAGTTAGTGTTTCACCTTGTAGCAACTGAGTGATTATGCAATTGTATCTGAGGAATTGCAAACAATTACAATAAGAATCTAAAGTGCTGGGAAGAATCTTGCATAGCTTGGGTTAGAAATCAAAGACTAAAACAATAAATGTGAACATTCAATCATAAAGAAAATTTCTTACTTTAGTCTATTCCAAGGGGGAAAAATAAACACAACTTTGGGTACACAGATCCTTGTGACATTTACAGAAGAAACAGGGACAGACCCTTGGTCACAAAGCCAGAAATAGACTGTATGTTAGGTCTGCTGGAACTGAGCAAATATTCCTTTTCCCTCACTCTCAAAACAAGAGAAAGGTCCCTGCTGGGGAACTAGCAGTCTATTACTGACCAGGTGGACCTTGTCTTTATAAACAAAACTCATTATAGAATCTTGCAGTCAGTGAGGGCTTATGTCCAAATAGATCTCTGAGCTACCGACAAGTTTAAATGGCAGACATCATGGAGGTGGAATGATTTTAAAATATTCACACCACAAAGGCCACTATTCTTTCTAAAGTGCTCCCTTTAATCATTTATAATGAAACGGTAAGGTCAGAACCTTAAAATCAAAAACTTATTTCAACCTTCCCAGAAAGTTTTAAGTACACAGTGGGAATAGATTGAATGCCGGTGCTCCCAAGTCCAGAGGGCTGGCACAGGAGAACTGATTCAAGCCGGTGTGCCATTCTGACCTCTCACTTCTAAAACTGAGACTGGATATAAGGAAGGACAAGTGACCTGAACAGACTCGCAGGAGTAATAGAAGGCAGACTCTCATCTCTCTCTCAAGCCTATGTATTCCGTGAGCTCCAGGAATATCCAGTAGTATTGACTGCTCTCCAAGTTAGTACAACCACATTAAAATATTGTTGACTCTGTTTGGTGTTTAAAATAATGAAAATTGTAACTAAAAACTAAGTTCCAGGTTTATATAATTTCTTGAAAGGGAAGACATGAAATAAGGGGAAATTGTTCTCTTCTCTGCAGTTTCATAGCGTTAAAAATGCAGATAGCTCTTCAGTGTTCAAACACATGAGTCCATCTTTATTGGTTAGTTTTCTGGAACCCTTTCTTACCCTAAAGGGCCTGGAAAAAGGACAACATGTCATTAATGGCAACTATTTTATAATTTACAAATATCTAATATGCACACATTATGAGTACCATTCCTGTATGTAAATTATACATGTTTCTTACCTAAGAAAAGTAGGATCGTGACCACCCTCGCCAGCAAGGAATGACGCAACGCAGGAAGATCTTCAAGCAGTTTATTCCCAGGGGGATTAAAAAACCACAGACACAGGTCATTCTGCAAGGAGAATGCCCCCCACCAAACTTACTGAGAGACCAGCAATATATATGCTAGAGGCCAGGGAAGGGAACAGGAAAAATCAATTATAGTCATAGGTCAGGCACCTGGGAAGTCCATACCACACTGGGCGGGAAGGCAGGAATCAAGCTAAGCCACGGGATGTTTTGCTCTCAAGAAACCTTTGCAAAAAGCTCAGCTGGGGGCATTGAGCCAAGCTCTCTGGCTCCCAACAGCTCTCCCTCTTTTATTTTATTTTATTTTTTTAAGAATGAATAGCGTCTGTCTTAGGACAGCTTCCTTCTGACTCCCATTACCCGTCTCTGGGAATCTCTGCCAGTCCCAGAGCCCCTGTCTTAGGTTGGTGTGGACTACAAAGGAGTTGCCCGTCATAGACTGACTATTCTTGATACAGGCTGAGCCAAATTTGAGCAGATGTATTATCCTGTGCCTAAGCACTTGTTCAATTACTGCTCTGGACTGGTTTTGTTGTTTGCACATACAGTTTAGCAGGAACAATCCCAATGTGGCAGCTCCACAAGCCAAAAACCCCAGTGCCATAGACTCAGACCTTTTCAAATCAGGGGTGGCAATAATGCCAAAGTCTCTCTGATGGTAATACAAGGTGACAGGGAATCTCCCTTCATTATTTAGAGGCATACACACAATTCCAGGAACCCTTCAACCACAGCAGCATCTTCATACTCTCAGTAGTTTGTCAGTACACACAATCTGCTATAACAATTCAATTTCTTCTTGTCTTCTTTCTGTTCATTAGAGACTTTTTGAACTACAGAAGAATGGGACTAAAACATATGGTTTAGTATTCATGGAAACATTGCAAAGCACTCTGTTCTACTTTTAATTTAACTGCAGTCTTCCCCATAGTTCTTTTAATCTCGAATATCTGATCCTTAACCTTTGTACCCAATAGAAGAAATAACCATCAGCCTACTTGCTCTAGAACTTGAGAAGCTGCTGGCCCTTTTAAAAGCAGCTTTTCTCTCTCTAGCTGTGCTTGACTCCTAGGTAAATGCAGGGCAGCTTAAATCAGCCTCTGCTGTGTAAACTGAGACTAAATCAAGAGATGGACCTCCAGCAGATAAAGTTTTTACCAATTTTTCTTTTCAACATGAAATAAAGTTTTGTCCCACTTAACTGGGAACTTTATAGTCTTTCAATACCAAGAACTTTACTTTGTCCTGCTTACCAGGGAAATTACCAGCATGCTACCCTGGCTGCAAAAAGTTCTGAGCCGTTCCTTTAAGAGGAGAGGTTGATTTCCCCCTACGGGCCACCACTTGTCATACCTATTTCGACTAGCGAGGGAAGACACAACACACGAACTCTTCTTTAAGCAGTTTATTCAGGAACCTTGAAAAATCTTCTGACTTCTCCCCCCTGACTTTCTGCCTTCTGCCTTCTGACTTCTGAGTTCTTCCCCCTCTTATTCTTCTGACTGCAAGAAGTTCTGATCCTTGAACACCCAAACGAGGAGAGTTCCTGGGTTTCAGCACCAGTTGTCCGACCACCCTCGCCAGCAAGGAATGACTCCCATTATCAATGGAGCAATGCAGGAAGATCTTCTTCAAGCAGTTTATTCCCAGAGGGATTAAAAAAAACACAGACACAGGTCATTCTGCAAGGAGAATGCCCCTCCCCCCAAACCTTACTGAGAGACCAGCAATATATATATACTAGAGGCCAGGGAAGGGAACAGGAAAAATCAATTATAGTCATAGGTCAGACACCTGGGAAGTCTGTACCACACTGGGCAGGAAGGCAGGAATCAAGCTAAGCCACGGGATGTTTTTCTCTCAAGAAACCTTTGCAAAAAGCTCAGCTGGGGGTGTTGAGCCAAGCTCTCTGGCTCCCAACAAAGTAGCACATTTCTGTTTCTTTGTTTTTGTTTGGTTTATTGTTGTTGTTCTTGTTGTTTTGAGATAGCCTGTCTTCTAGTCCAGGGTAGCCCCATAGGGTTGTGTAGCTGAGACTTAGAATTATTGTTGCACATGTGCTGAAATTGCAGACAGCTTCACCAATTACAGCCTCAAATAGTTACTGTGACAGACACGCCACTGTGTTTACTTGACTGTTCCTTGTAAGGTTCTTTTCTTTATATTTTATTTTGTGTTTGGATGTTGACCTGCATGCATGTCTGTGTACCATGTATGTGCAGTGCCCACAGAAGCCAGAAGAAAGCATTGAACCCTGCCCTGGAACTGGAGTGACAGAAGGTTGTGAGTTACCATGTGAATCCTGGCAATTAAACAAAGGTCCTCCAGAAGAACATCCAATTCTCTTAAAGCAACTGAACCTTATCTCTAGCCTGACCCTGATGTTTTTAGTAGCACACTGACACTATGCAAAGAAGTCTTAGAAATTCTGTTCACCCTTATTTATATGAACCAAGATTTCTAAAGCTAATGATTTTTGACAAATCCATGAATGTATTTGTTTTATCATCATTTAATTTATTATAGGCCTGAGTACAAAGAAAAAAGGCTGTTGAAATATTTTTAAAATGATAAATTGCTTTGTGAATACTGTTATTAACCACTTAGCAAGGGTTTCATGATATCTGAAAATACAACCACATGATCACACTGATTTACTACATTGATAAATATGTTCCAAACATGTTAATATTTGATTTTAGACATTTAACTAATTTGATATTTTTGAATAATTAATAGAGTGTATGGAGGGGCAATCCATGCTGTTATTGTGTATAGACAAATTTCAGGAGTCAGTTCGCTTCTCCCACAATGTGGATGGTGGGGATCCAGACTCAGGTTGTCTGATTTGGTAAATAGTGCCTTTGCCCACTGAGCCACCTTGCGGGCCCTCTGTTTTGAGTTATGATAAGTAACATGGTGATATAAATAGATGAACAATATGAAAATCTGCTGTGTCAGGGAAGTAATGTCAATGCCTTGAACGTGTCTCCTTGACACAAGGTCAGCAAGCCTGGCTTAGGAATGGTACGCTGGTAGGGATAAAAGTAGGACCTGGGTCAGATGACTTCTCTGTATCTTTCAAGGACAAAAGAATAATCTGTACCCTGGGATCCATATTTTTTAGTGTGGAGCTTTCCAACCTGCTGCATTCATTTCATGTACAAACCAGGCTAAGTTAAATCCTGAGTAGTATAAGAGTTGGTGTGAGAGAGGCTGTTAGGGTCAGGATTATGGTTATGGTTACTTTCTTCCCTAAATACAAAAGGTAAGAAAATTTGTGATTTTTAAGGATAATACATGAATATTATTTAACATATTATCAGAGCTTTAGTTAATCTGTCATCAATGTATGTCTGAAAAATACACATTGGAGAATATGAATATTAGAAAATTAACTTGTTTAAAAACATTTAATTTCATTTAACTATTCATAATTTGAAATAATCATAACTTTAAGAAAATAGTTGGTATTTTATTGAAAAAGTTACTTTATATAACCACAAATCATTTATATTGAACAAATGATAAAATACTATTGTCTTCATACCATCAGCCAATGGTAGCAAAGCAGGAGACATCCATGTCACCATTGCTATTTCTGAATAATATTGAGATTTGGAGGAAACTTTCAGATGTCTAGTCTTCAGTAACACTGTTCTAGTTTTCTCTATGTTTTTTTGTGATAAACACCATGACCCAAAGCAACTTGTAAGAGAAAGGTTGTATTTTTATGGCACATACTTCTGTGTCATATTGTAGGCCAAATGAACATGGTGAGATTTGTGTCTGATCAGCATAAGACTTGAAACTGAAACTATTCTATCTTGGCTTTTACAACAGAACTCCTGCCTTGTCTTGGAGATCATGGAAGAAGAGGGGGTGAAAAGGTTCTGAAAGTCAGAGGATCAGAAACCTGGCTGTGAGACTGTGTGTTCTAGAAGGTGTTCCCATGATGCATTATCAACATTGCTAGTATAAACATGATAGTATAAACAGATGAACAACACAAAAATCTTCTGTCAGGGAAGTCATGCCAGTGCAATGGCTGCCTACTTAGGATGGAAACATGGATGACATCTGTAGGCTTGCCAACACAGAGGAGGAATGCCCAGAGGAAAGCTATTAGATCTAGGGGTAACTAACTTAAGCTGGAAGTAGAATAAATCGTCCCCCCCCCATGAGTCCCCAAGTTGGCTAGGTCTTGATATTTTGATCTTTCTGAGTGACTTCAGCAATAGGCCTCTACCACCAGCTTTAGGTTTTATTTTGCTTGGTTGGTTGGTTGGTTGGTTGGTTGGTTTAGTTTGGTTTTATTGGAGTGGGGTACTTTTTACTCTGCTGTAATGATATAAAATAAAAGAAATTATCTTTGAACTTGCAAGCTATCCAAAAGACTGCCTGCCTATCCAAACTTTCATGCTTTCATTCCTCTCTATTGGGGAAAAATTATGAAAATGAAAACTCTACTCACCTGGAATGGACTGCCTCTTACCATTTACCCAGCGCCGTCATGCCCTGGAAAACCTTCAGCAAAAATTACAATTAAGTTCTCAGCAGCCATTTGTTGAAAGGTGATGCTTAAGGGAACGTGATTATATCTTGGTTAGAGAATAAACCTTCACAGACACTTTGCTATTGTCTTGGATTTCTAATTACAGAGAACTCCAAGGCTGAGAAAGGATTTGGGGTAAGATTCACAGCAAACTTAAATATATGCAGGGCAACCACTGGCCATGAAAGAGACCCATGGGCTCTGCCTATTCAGACTCCATTTCCAAGTACTGCCACTTCATAAATCTCTTATCAAAAAAGGACTGAGGCAGAAAAAAAAATGGCTGCTTCTCAGATAGGAGACAAGGGACCACTGAAAAAGAATTAAAATAACGTTGTTGAATGATATAGTAATTCTTTATAATTTTAAAAAGACAGGATTTTAAAAAGACAGGAGGTCCAGGGTGTTCTAGCTTTCAGAGGCAAGCTCTAGGTTACAATGGTGAGTACATGCGGGCAATTTACAAACAATTCAGAGATAGTAGCACACCTACCCTTGCTGTTTTACTCTTAGCAAGCAGAAGCAGGGCTCCCTTTGAAGAATAAATCAAAAAAGCACAAGATTACATATTTTGGGAGTTAAAGGAATGGCTCAGCATTTGCTGCTCTTCCCAAGGAACACAATCCAGTTCCCATTACTCCTACTAGTCAGTTCAGTTCATAATCTCCTCTAACTCCAGGCACTGGGAACCTGACACCCACTTTAGGCCTGCATAGTGTGAATACACACACACATAAAAAAGTAAAAATACATTTTCAATGATCATAGACTTTTCATGTTCTCTAAGAGACAATCAAAAGAGGCATTGAAGATTAAAATGAGAGACTTTTAATTTGGAAGTCATGGTTGTCTTCTTTAAGCAAATTAGTCAAGGATTTCTCAAAGATGATTATGCCATTCAAGCGACTATTGAAGACAATGATGTACATGTGGGAAAAACAAGAGGTGAGGCAAAAGAATGATTTTACCACCTAACAGATTCACAGGAGGCCTGGGGATGAAGAGCAAAAGAAACAGTGATCAGAAAGGGAGCTTGAGAGGAAATATGTAACAACAGCGTCAGTTATATCAAACACTCAGATTTTAAGTACACCAAAAGGATTTTGCCAAATCACTTTCTAGGAGGAATGGCCTCATAAGATCTTCCTTTAGAATATTACTACAAACTCAGGGAACCATATATAGTAAACGAGAAAGAGAAGAGTGAGTTTTTCCAACTTGGACTCGGATCAACTCTCTCCATCTTACTACAAGTGGGTTTCAAAAATGTACAAAAAGTGACATTTCCCAGAGAGAATCTGACTTTAGAAAAGACCATAATGTGAGATAGCATAGAGTTAGAGGGTACCTTGTGTGTTGTTAAATAAAGCTGTACTTCAGTGGGGCTCACAATTATTGAAAAGATATTTTTTGCTTTTTAATTTTATGACACTGGGAATTAGATCCAATTATGTGAACATGCGAGGCAAATGCACTACCAGTTAGCGATATTCCCAAAAGCACATTTTTCTTATTCTCGAAATTGTATTTGCAAAACTCTGAAAGCTGTCTGCAGATAAGTACATAATACTGTAGTTTGAATCTTGAAAGTGTGTGTGTGTGTGTGTGTGTGTGTGTGTGTGTGTACCCATCCATCCATCAATATTCTTTTAGAAATTTTATAATATAATAATTTTATAATTTTATAATATCCAAATTAACAAAAATCAACAAGATAGATAAACCCTTAGCCAGACAAATGGAAGGGCAGAGAAAGTCTCCAAATTAACAAAATTAGAAATGAAAAGGGAGATATTACAACAGAAACTGAGGAAATTCAAAAAAATCATCAGATCCTACTACAAAAGCCTGTACTCAACACAACTGGAGAATCTGGAGGAAATGGACATTTTCTTAGACAGATACCAAATACCAAAATTAAACCAGGATCAAATAGATCATCTAAACAGACCCATAACCCCTAAAGAAATAGAAGGGGTCATAGAGAGCCTTCCGACCAAAAAAAGCACAGGACAAGATGGTTTCAGTGCAGAATTCTATCAGACCTTCAAAGAAGACTTAATACCAATACTCTTCAAACTATTCCACCAAATAGAAACAGAAGGAACACTATCCAACTCCTTCTATGAAACCACTATTACGCTGATACCAAAACCACACAAAGACCCAACTAAGAAAGAGAATTTCAGGCCAATTTCCCTTATGAATATCGATGCAAAAATACTCAATAAAATTCTTGCCCACCGAATCCAAGAACACATCAAAACGATCATCCACCATGATCAAGTAGGCTTCATCCCAGGGATGCAGGGATGGTTCAATATAGGAAATCCATCAATGCAATCCACTATATAAACAAGCTCAAAGAAAAAAAACCACAGGATCATTTCATTAGGTGCTGAAAAGCATTTGACAAAATTCAGCATCCTTTCATGCTAAAAGTCTTGGAAAGGACAGGAATTCAAGGCCCATATCTAAACATAGTAAAAGCAATATACAGCAAACCGGTAGCCAACATCAAACTAAATGGAGAGAAACTTGAAGCAATCCCACTAAAATCAGGGACTAGACGAGGCTGCCCCCTCTCTCCATATCTTTTCAATATAGTTCTTGAAGTCCTAGCTAGAGCAATTAGACAACATAAGGAGGTCAAAGGGATACAAATTGGAAAGGAAGAAGTCAAACTATCACTATTTGCAGATGATATGATAGTATACTTAAGTGACCCAAAAAACTCTACTAGAGAACTCCTACAGCTGATAAACAACTTCAGCAAAGTGGCTGACTACAAAATCAGTGCAAGCAAATCAGTAACCTTTACATACTCAAAGCATAAGCAGACTGAGAAAGAAATTAAGGAAATGACACCCTTCACAATAGCCACAAACAGCATGAAGTATCTTGGGGTGACTCTAACCAAACAAGTGAAACAAGTGAAACCTATATGACAAGAACTTCAGATCTCTGAAGAAGGAAATCGAAGAATATCTCAGAAAATGGAAAAATCTTCCATGCTCGTGGATTGGCAGGATTAGTATAGTTAAAATGGCCATCTTGCCAAAGGCAATCTACAGATTGAATGCTATCCCCATAAAAATCCCAACCCAGTTCTTCACAGAGCTGGAAAGAGCAATTCTCAAATTCATCTGGAATAACAAAAAACCCAGGATAGCTAAAACTATTCTCAACAGTAAAAGAACTTCAGGGGGATTCAGTATCTCAGACCTCAAACTTTACTACAGAGCAATAGTGATAAAAACTGCATGGTATTGATACAATATCAGGCAAGCAGATCAATGCAATAGGATTGAAGACCCAGAAATGAACCGACACACCTGTGGTCATTTGCTCTTCTACAAAGGAGCTGAAAGCATCCAGTGAAAAAAAGATAGTCTTTTCAACAAATGGTGCTGGTTCAATTGGAGGTCAGCATGCAGAAGAATGTGAATCGATCCATTCTTATCTCCTTGTACTAAGCTCAACTTCAAATGGATCAAGGACCTCCATATAAAATCTGACTCACTGAAACTAATAGAAAAGAAACTGGGGAAGACCCTTGAGGACATGGGCACAGGGGAAAAGTTCCTGAATAGAACACCAATAGCTTACGCTCTAAGATCAAGAATTGACAAATGGGACCTCATAAAACTACAAACTTTCTGTAAGGCAAAGGACACTGTCAAAAGGACAAAAACGTCAAAAAAACAGATTGGGAAAGGATCTTCACCAACCCTAAATCTGACAGAGGGCAAATATCTAATATATACAAAGAACTCAAGAAGGTAGAACCCAGAGAACCAAATAACCCATTAAAAAGTGGGGTACGGAGCTAAACAAAGAATTTTCACATGAAAAACTTCGGAGGACTGAAAAACACCTTAAGAAATGTTCAACATTATTAATCATTAGGGAAATGCAAATCAAAACAACCCTGAGATTTCACCTCACACCAGTCAGAATGGCTAAGGTCAAAAACTCAGCAGACAGCAGGTGTTGGTGAGGATGTGGAGAAAGAGGAACACTCCTCCAATGCTGGTGGGATTGGAAGATGGTGCAACCACTTTGGAAATCAGTCTGGCGGTTCCTCAGAAAACTGGGCATGACACTTCCTGAGGACCCTACTATACCATTCCTGGGCATATACCCAGAGGATTCTTCAGCATGCAATAAGGACACATGCTCTACTATGTTCATAGCAGCCGTATTTGTAGTAGCCAGAAGCTGGAAAGAACCCAGGTGTCCCTCAACAGAGGAAAGGATACAAAAAATGTGGTATATTTACACAATGGAGTACTATTCAGTCATTAGAAACAATGAATTCATGAAATTCTTAGGCAAATGGATGGAGCTGGAGAACATCATACTAAGTGAGGTAACACAGTCTCAAAAGATCAATCATGGTATGCACTCACTGATAAGTGGATATTAGCCTAGAAACTTTGAATACCCAAGACATAATCCGCATATTAAATGAGGTCCAAAAAGAATGGAGGAGTGGCCCCTGGTTCTGGAAAGACAGTGCAACAGTATAGGGGAATACCAGAACAGGGAAGTGGGAAGGGGTAGGTGGAGGAACAGGGGGAGGGAAGTGGGCTTATGGGACTTGCGGGGAGTGGGGACCCAGAAAAGGGGAAATCATTTGAAATGTAAATAAAAAATATATCAATAAAGAAAAAAATTTAAAAAAATTAAAAAAACTCAAAGAAAAAAAAACCGCATGGTCATTTCATTGGATACTGAACAAACATTTGACAAAATTCAGCATCCTTTCATGTTTAAAGTCTTGGAAAGAACAGGAATTCAAGGCCCATACCTAAACATAGTAAAAGCAATATACAGCAAACCTGTAGCCAGCATCAAAGTAAATAGAGAGAAACTTGAAGCAATCCCACTAAAATCGGGGACTAGACAGGGCTGCCCCTTTCTCCTTATCTTTTCAATATTGTACGTGAGGTACTAGCTTGGGCAATTAGACAACATAAGGAGGTCAAAGGGATACATATTGGAAATGAAGAAGTCAAACTATAATTATTTGCAGATAGTCTACCTAAGTGACCCAAAAAACTCTACTAGAGAACTCCTACAGCTGATAAACAACTTCAGCAAAGTGGCTCGTTATAAAATCAACTCAGGCAAATCAGTAGCCTTCCTATACTCAAAGGATAAGCAGGCTGAGAAAGAAATTAGGGAAATGATATCCTTCACAATAGCCACAAACAGTATAAAGTACCTTGGGGTGACTCTTACCAAACATGTGAAAGATCTTTATGACAAGAACTTCAGCACTCTTAAGAAGGAAATGGAAGAAGAGCTAAAAAAATGGAAAAACCTTCCATGCTCATGTATCGGCAGGAGTAATAGAGATAAAATGGTCATTTTGCCAAAAGCAATATACAGATTCAACGCAATAACCATCAAAATCCCAACTCAATTCTTTATAGAGTTAGAAAGAGCAACTCTCAAATTCATCTGGAATAACAAAAAGCCCAGGTTAGCTAAAACTATTCTCAATAACAAAAGAAATTCTGGGGGTATCAGTATCCCTGACCTCAGAGCAATAGTGTTAAAAACTGCATGGTATTGGTACAGTGACAGGCAGGCGGATCAATGGAACAGGATTGAAGATCCAGAAATGAACCCACACACCTATGGCCACTTGATCCTCAGCAAAGGGGCTGAAAACATACAATGGAAAAAAGATAGCCTTTTCGACAAATGGTGCTGGTTCAACTGGGGGTCAGCATGCAGAAGAATGCGAATTGATCCATCCTTGTCTCCTTGTACTAAGCTCAACTCCAAATGGATCAAGGACCTCCACATAAAGCCAGACACTCTGAAGCTAATAGAAAAGAAACTGGGGAAGACCCTTGAGGACATCGGTACAGGGGGAAAGTTTCTGAACAGATCACCAATAGTGTATGCTCTAAGATCAAGAATTGACAAATGGGACCTCATAAAATTACAAAGTTTCTGTAAGTTAAAGGACACCATCAAAAGGACAAATCAGCAACCAACAAATTGGGGAAAGATCTTCACCAACACTGCCTCAGATAGAGGGCTAATATCCAATATATACAAAGAACTCAAGATGTTAGACCCCAGGGAACCAAATAACCCTATCAAAAAATGGGTTACAGAGTTAAACAAAGAATTTTCACGTAAAGAACTTCGGATGGCAGAGAAGCATCTTAAAAAATGCTCAACTTCATTAGTCATTAGGGAAATGCAAATCAAAACAACCCTAAGATTTCACCTTACACCAGTCAGAATGGCTAAGATTAAAAATTCAGGAGACAGTAGGTGTTGGCTAGGATGTGGAGAAAGAGGAACACTCCTCCACTGCTGGTGGGGTTGCAAATTGGTACAATCACTCTGGAAATCAGTCTGGCGGTTCCTCAGAAAACTGGGCACCTCACTTCCAGAAGATCCTGATATATCACTCCTGAGCATATACCCAGAGGATTCCCCAGCATGTAATGAGGATATATGCTCCACTACGTTCATAGCAGCCCTATTTATAATAGCCAGAAGCTGGAAAGAACCCAGGTATCCCTCAACAGAAGAATGGATGCAAAAAAATGTGGTATATCTACACAATGGAGTACTATTCAGCCATTAGAAACAATGAATTCATGAAATTCTTAGGCAAATGGATG
Source organism: Apodemus sylvaticus (assembly GCF_947179515.1). NCBI lineage: Eukaryota > Metazoa > Chordata > Mammalia > Rodentia > Muridae > Apodemus > Apodemus sylvaticus. The sequence goes on from NC_067475.1 coordinate 34,009,565, forward strand.
GAGCTGGAGAACATCATACTAAGTGAGGTAACCCAGTCTCACAAGATCAATCATGGTATGCACTCACTAATAAGTGGATATTAACCTAGAAAACTGGAATACCCAAAACATAATCCACACATCTAATGAAGTCGAATAAGACTAGAGGAGTGGCCCCTTGTTCTGGAAAGACTCAGTGTAGCAGTATAGGGCAAAACCAGAACAGAGAAGTGGGAAGGAGTGGGTGGGAGGACAGGGGGAGGGAAGGGGGCTTATGGGATGTTTGGGGAGTGGGGGGCCAGAAAATGGGAAATCATTTGAAATACAAATATAAACTATATCGAATAAAAAAATTTTGGAAAAAAAAGTAATTTTATAATATCAGACAGCTTATTTTTTCCATTTTCTTTCTTTTTTAAATTATTTTATTTACATTCCAGTTGTTGCCTCCCCTCTCAGTATCTCACCCCAGTTTCTCATCCCATTCCTTCCCCCCTATTGTCTGAGAGGACCTCCCCCCCAAAAAAAGATCTCCCCCTTCCCTTTGGCCTCAAGTCTCTTCAGGATTAAGTACAATTTCTTCTACTGAGGCCCGGCAAGGCTTTGCTATACATATATATGCCAGGGGCCTCAGACCAGCCCATGTATTCACCTGGTTCGTGCCTTTGTCTCTGAGAGTTCCCTGTGGTCCAGGTTAGTTGAGACTGCTGATCTTCCTATAGAGTCACTCTGCCCTTGATCTCCTTCAGTCCTTCCCCTAATTCAACCATAGGAGACCCCGACTTCAGTCCAAGGATTGAACAGAAGCATTTGCTTCTGTCTCAGTCAGCTGCTGGTAGGGCCTCTCAGAAGACAGCCATACCTGACTCTCATCTGTAAAGTCCATAATGTCATAACATCAGTAACAATGTTATGCCTTGGTGCCCCCCAACCCTATGGTATGAATCCCAAGTTGGGCCTGTTACTGGACCACCTTTCCTTCATTTTCTTCTCCATTTTTGTCTTTGCAGTTCTTTTAGACAGGAATAATTAATTTGGGGTCAGAATTTTTGACTGTGAGTTGGTAACACAGTCTCTCCACTTGAGGCTCTGTCCATCTATTAGAAGTGGACTCTTTGAGTTCCCTCTCCCCAGTGTCGGACATTTTGGGAAGCTTATTTTTGAATGAGGGTGCTGGGTAGTACAGACTATAATCAGTCAACTTAGTACACACAGTAAATATTATATCTTTAAATGTTTCATGTAATTGTAAAATATCATTGTATAATATCAAAGAAACATGAAGAATATTGTATAACTATGTAGAGGCAAGTAGTTTTTGAAAAATTGAACACTTGCATACAGAAATTAAAGCTTGGACTCAAGATTTAATCTTGTGATTAAACACAGTGTTTCTCTACACAGAGTATACAGAGTACTCTGAATCATCTCTAAGTTTTGATCCTGTGTAGTTGGATGCTGAGCGTCCAAACACTGCCATATGTTCAACGGATAATGTCTATACTGGGAGAAGAGTATGTTACAAAGATAATCTCAGCAAAAGTATTGATGAAGTGGTTTCTATGAGTGGTGTGTTGTGTATGTGTGTGTTTGTGTGTGTGTGTGTGTGCGTGTGTACAAGAATGTAAGGATATGCGTACATATATAACTCTAAAACAGATACAAGTTCAAGTTCATGGTTTATTCAAGACTGTAAAACCCTGTACTTTGTATGTAATTATATAGATACAAACTCTGGGAATTATGTGTAAATCATTTTGTTACATGCATAGTGGCAATTAAATAGCTACTCTACAGCTACCTTCCTGCCTTATTTTTCTCCTTTGTCCAAACAATGAGGACATTCTTGACATCCATCAGCATACAACAGAATATTTAGATTAAATTACTGGTACTGCCCTCATTCTAAAAAGATTTACACTTGAAACAATAACTTTAAATAAAAGTCTACTTACCCCTGTGTTAGTTGCCTTTCTCATTGATGTGACCAATGACCTAACACAATACAACTTATGGGATGAAGGACTTACTTGGAAGGGTAGTGACCAATATGGTGTAGCATCATAGTAAATTCAAGGCAGTTGGCTATATTGTTAGGCTCTATTCTAGTCAACAGTTTTTATTATATATTTTCTAACATATAACTAACTGTTCTTTTAAAAGTTTTTCTTTTACATTTTGCCTGTCTTCTTTTTTCTTCTTTATTTTTTAAACAAAATTAATGTTGCCATGAATAGGAGCTTCTTGAGCCTATCACCATTAATATGATAATGCTTGAAATAACATTAAACAAGCATATTTTTTGCTGCAAATCAGATGTCAGGATAGTATTCTTACTTCCTTTCTTTCTTCTTTCCTTCCTTCCTTTCTTTCTTTTCTTTTTTTTTATACCAAATAAGCCTAGTTTGTTGCTTCTTCCAGATCATTACAAGCAGAGGGATAATGTTTTTAACTGGATACCCCATAGAGGAGCAGGCTGCTTCTGCTTGACACAGTACAAATCAAGAAAATATTTCCATTGCTTCTTAGTTTGCCTCACTTAAATTAGTTCTCATTTAGTATCTTCTTTTGCAGTACTATTTAAGGCAAAGACTCTGGATACAAAACACATCAAAACTCTAAGAGAAATGTGTGAGGAATGTTATTGCTGTGATGATGCTCTCAACCTGAGGGTCAAAATGTTTTGGGGGGCCAAACAATCCTTTCATGGATGTCACCTAAGACCAACATAAGAACTCTCTCTTAGGAGAAACTTGACTTTGAGGACCACTTCATAGAATTGTGTATCTTCAGGAGTGGGAACTGGAAAGTGGACAGGGGCAGGAAGGGAATTGGGGGAGGGGAACATGATCTGGTTTTGGGTGGGGGACAAGGACTGAAGCAGAAAGAATGGAAACAGGCAAACTTGGGAGATAGGAGGTTGTGGGACCCTCCACAATGCTCCAGAAACCTGGGAGGTGAGAGACTGTCAGAAGTCAAAGTGCAGGGACCTTAGATGAAATGAACAACAGTAGGGAGTGGGAAATTATAGAGCCCATCTGCAGTAGGAAGACTGGGCTTCAAGTAAGGGAGCAGGGGGCTGGGCATCCTTCAGTAACAACTCTGGCCCATAATTGTGTCTCTCTGAAAGAATTACATAGATGGAAATGGAGAGGAGCCTGAGGAAATGAAAGTTCAGAGACAGACCCAAAGTGGGATCCAGATCAAGGGGAGGTCTCAAGGCCTGACACTATTACTGAGGCAATGGAGCACTCACAAAAAGGGACCGAGCATGATTGAAGTACAGACGATCCAATAAGCAGCTGAAAGAGTCATATGCAGATATTTGCACCCAACCAATGGACAGAAGCAGCTGACCCCTGTTGTTGAATTAGGGAAGGCTCAAAGAAGCTGAGAAGAGCAGTCATATAGGAGGACTAGTAATCTCAATTAATCTAGAACCCCCCCAAAGATCTCTCAAACACAAGACCACCAAATAGGCAGCGTACACCAGCTGATGATATGAGGCCTCCAACACACACAGAGTAAAGGACTCAGTTCATTCAGAGATGCTGAATGAACCTAACTCTCAAGAGACTGGAGACCCCAGGGAGTTTAGGGGTCAGGAGATGGGGGTAGGGGTAGGGCCATCCATATGGAGACAGGGGTAGGGAGAAGGTATGGGATGTGGAACAATCAGAGGGTGAATGGGGGGTGAGGGGAATAAAATATGAAGTATAATAAATAAATAAATAATTTTTAAAAAGATGGGGGGGGGGAGCCCAAAATACCACTAACTTTTACTTGCATTTTTATTTTTAACATCCTCTAGACTTTGAATTTCTTGAGGGTCCAGATAACCTGAAACATAAGAAATTACTTAACATTGATGGTTTATGTGCAGGTTTTAAATAACTTACCTAAGGATCCAATTATATGCTTTCACCTTGACTATATGTTTGAAACACATTTATAAATAGGGCAGAATAAAATAATGTAATAAACATTAAACTGTCTTAGATCAGTCACAGTTCCATGAAGAGGTTACTTGGTTCTCTACAGTGATTTGTAATAAAATCATAGAAAATCCAGAAAAGAATTGACCTGAGAGCTGTGGTGTGAGAAAGGACCCTGACCCCGAGGTCATAGCAATGAGCATGCACTGTCCTAGTACTGGGCACCGCTTTAAATCTCAATTACTTTAAATCTCAATTTCTACATTTATGCTAGAATTAAGTGGTCTGTTTCTGCAGTTGAACAATCATTTTAATTTAGTACCAACATTATTGTTATGCAGGTGGTATTTTATAGAATTATGTTTCAGAGATTCTGAGTAATTCCTTAGATGTACTTCACACACAAAAAAAAATTTTCTGTATTGAAAGTGTCTTTAAACAAACATACCTTAAATAGTTATGCAGTTTTCTATGCATTTTCACATACATCATTATTATTATTGTTATTATTATTATTATTTTCCAGTCCAGCCACCCTCCCTGTCCCCATGCCATAGTTTCTTATCCCATTCCTCCTCCCCATCTCTAAGAGGATGTTACCCCCCCCCACACACACACACCAGGCCTTTCCACTCCCTGAGGCCTCAAGTCTCTTGAAAGATTTTTACAGAATTTAGCATATTTTTGGTGTATGTGAATGTACAATAAGAATTTGTTTACTTGTTAATCCTCATTTTAATACCATGCCAAAATCCTAGTAATTAAGGACATTTCAAACAATCTTAAAAATGGAAATTTTCCCATTATTTAAGTTGATATGTAGAATAGTTATATATATTTAAGAAATATTTTTTCTTTACCGAACATGATATGAATACCAGTAAATAATATTTCCTGGTGCATGACCTCTTTTTTCCCCATCCTTCTTGTAACACAATAATATTGTTTCTTTTTGTTGCTTTCTCTTAAATGTTCTCAAGTCTTCATCAAGATTGACCAGATTCAGTTGTCATTAAGACTTGGTGGCACTGTTGGAAGACTGGCTTTTGTAGGAGACGTTGAACTCTAGCAATAGTACTCGACACTTTGTACAGTGTACGAGAGGGGAGATAGTTCTTGCTGTGACAATTGCCAGCTTCACAGCAGCTGTGACACAAAATCTGGAAGTTTGTATTGGAAAGGGAGTGTTAGGCATAGATGTTGGAAAATGATATCGGGCATTTTCAGCCACCCTTATGGAGATGAGAGAGAGAGAGAGAGAGAGAGAGAGAGAGAGAGAGAGAGAGAGAGAGAGAGAGAGAGAGAGAGAGAGAGAGAGAGAGAGAGAGAACTAAGTGAGTTTACAGAACAGACTGAGCTCCTTTAAATGCTCCCAGTCCTGTAGAGCTGGTTCCTTAAAAATTAAGGCATCTTTGTTGTTGCTGGATTCCTTCCTGCCTCGCTGGGCTGATGATTGGGAAAGCCAAATTGCTTGCTTTGTGTCTTCCAAGTCTACAGCTGAGGTTGGGCAGGCTTTCAACATAAGCTACTCCAGCAAATAGAGCTGTGGGCACAGAGCCAGCACTTCCCAGGGTGCACTGCAGTCTATTTAACACAGCAAGCTTCTGAGCACACAGAGAGTGGCAGGCCATCTTATTTACCTTCACTTCGGATTGTATGCTTTGTGCGCCCAGAATAGACAAAAGGCAATATGAGGAGTGTGAGGGTCTGGTTCACATTCATTTGTACCAGATGGGAGAAGCCCCGTTTTTCCAAGATGTTTGTGGTAAAGCCACACTCACTGCAGAAGAAAACAGAAATGTGGCATTCAGCTGTATTTTTAAAAGTTGGTCATTTATATTAATGTATTAGAAGCAATTATTCCATTAAGCAAGTTTAATATAGTGAGTATATAGGATTAGCATGGTGTTACAGTGGGCTGGTCTCTATTAAAACCGTGCAAAACTATCAAAAATTGGTGTGATCTGCAAAACATTTTTTCCTCCACTTTGTAAAAAGCTTTGAAATCCATCATGTTTGTAGGAAACTCATATTGTCTCCAAATGGCCTGGGAAATGTACATTTGCAAAAACCCTTATGTTGATATATCAAGCCTGATGCTCCTGGAACTCCTTTCTCTAGGATGGCTCTGATTCCTGTTACATTTTTCCTGAGCTACTGATGATATTGTCCTGTCTCAATAACCTCACGAGTGCAGCTCACACAGGGTTTGGACATCCTCTCACAGCTGCTGTGAGCTCCTGGGTGCCATTACCCTGTTGTGTCCAAGGATGCTGTAACCTCGTAGTCATTCATTCACCACCTCTGGGTCTTACCGTCTTTCTAATTCCTCTTTAGCAATGATCCCTGAGCTTTTGCAGGAAGGGATATGATTCACATGTCTTAATTAAAGCCTAGACCATCTTCCCACATTGAGAGGGGAGACATGAATTCTGTCTGAGAAGCTATTATCAATTGATAGCTGCTGGGAGAGAACTAGCGGGTTTTCCCTAAGAGTGCAGCCTATGGTAGGTCGATTATATGCTAACAGAAGGCCACACATCCATGAAACAGGAAGCACAAATTGGACTTTATACATGAAAAAAAGAAAAAAAGAAAAAAGTGAAAAAAGAACACATACAGTTGAATGGACAGAGAAGAGTGGGTCTGGCAGGAATTGGGGGAGGGAGTGAATATTGTCAAAATACATTGTGCAAAATTCTCAAAGAACCGTGTTCCATCCTAAGAGGAAAAAGACCGCTCTGCACTTGAACTTTGACTTGAACCCCCCCCCCCACGAGTGTAGTGTGACCTCTCTTTCTGCCATGGTCACACTACACAGTGTAGACGATGAAGTGGTAAATGGTTGGAGGTGACATCCTTGGACATACTGATGCCATTCAGTCTTCTTCTTAGAGGCAAATGAAGGCCAAGTAATTCATGATCCAGGAAAAGAAATCTTTCCAGACTCCATTGGGAAATGTTTCAGGACCAGGGTGTCTGAAGGAGATAAAGAAGGATTTAAGACAGAGAAACACCCATGCCCAGATTCTCACACCTAAAGGAGCTTGAAGCTTGATGTGCTTAAAGATCTATAAAAACAAGTTCAGAGTGGTGAGAAATGGTGCACAAAATGGAAGAAGAAGATGATTGCCATGTCTATACCCTAAAAGAACATTTGAGAATGCGTTCAGGTGATTAGGTGAATCTTAATATATGGGATATCATTATATTTAAGGCTTTAAGCATGAGGATCAATATTATAATTGCAGTGTTATCAAAGCATGAACTAAATTTGAGTGTAGAAGGGTAGAGAGTTAGTAATATATTTATAAGTAAATGAGGGAGGAACTGGATTAATGTAGAATTGTTGTTGTTATTATTTATGATATGATATGGAAAAGTCCTAGAAAAAATGATTTGCTTAGGATCCAGTAAGACTTATCCTTTTAAAAGAAAAAGAAGTTGTTCTTCCCCCTTCTATTTTCACATGCAGAGAGATTTGCCCATCTGTCTGTGAGGAAAACACTCAGTAGCAGGACCAGCACTGTCTCTAACCAAAGTGTCTCTACACTTGTGTTTAACTACCCTGGCTGAAACCAGGGGCTTATGAGTATGACAAAGACTTAGATTGCTTGTCCCATTTGTAATTTCCTAGACCAAAGTAAACTTAAGTAAAGTTAACTTTTAAATAGCAAGGGGAAGAACATGATTGAGAAAGTTAAGTCATTGTACAGCTGTGTAACTCTGATTATTTCAACTGAGCTTTAGAAGAACTAATAATTGGGCACCTCAGGCCTCAAGCCTACCTGTACATGCATTATGAAAATTGTAGACACCCTAGTATACAATTCCAGTAGACAATGGCTACTGTGACATATACTTATAAATTCATGTTCTGTTAGAATTTTAATTTTAATTTTAATATATTATACTTTATTCTTTTATTAAATAAGATTTATTTATCTGTTAAAAGCAATAAGGTATGCCTAAAGTGCTTACTTAATGTAATGATAAGGATAATGGATATTATTGCAACATTCATTAATATATGCTGAGCACTTGTTTATGTGACCTAAAATAAGTTAACTTATTTAATATTCAGATTTTTAGAAGATAGATACCATTAAGTCAGGCAGTAAGGTAAGGAAAGGTAGATATTACTATTATTCTTCTCCTGACTAGATCCCCCTGTTCCTGCCAGCCCCCATAACAATCTCAGAATGTTTTACATCAACAGACTACAGGGCAAGACTGGTTTTCCTCATTTGTTATGAGAGAACCTCTGTGAAGTTACCTGTTTTAGTTTCTTTTCCCTATTGTTGTAATTAAAATACTCTGATAAAAATCAGTTTAAGAGGGAAATGATTAATTCTGGCTTACAGATCAAGGGTGCAGTCTGTTATCATAGGGATGTCAAAGTAACATGACACCGAAGCAGCCGGGTACACATTTATCCTCGGAAATAGAGAACAATGAATATATGCTGCTACTCAGATCTTTTCCTCCATTTATGTTGTTGACCCCAGCCAGGGAACGGTGCTGTCCAAAGAGGGAGAGTCTTCTCACATAAGCTAATATTATCAAGATAACACCCCACAAACATTCTTTTGAAGTTATGTTTATATTTGGATATATGTTGAAAATATCAGGAGTAGAGAGAGATGTTAGTTACTAGGGAGTTAAGGATATATGGCACTAATGTTTACAGAAAAGAACTATGGGATATTTTATTGCTTTCCTTGTACTGAGTAATCCTACCTCCATATTTTAACTTTATTTTAGATAATAAAGCATATGACAAACATGGCCAGTACTTGATTCCTTCCATGCACCTAGTTAATAAACAATATAGCCAGGATCTGAATATAAGCAGTTTTACCAATTAAATATACTTCCTATAATATAATGCCATTTCTACTACAACCTTGTATCAAGAGAGAAAATACTTGAAATACTGATAATAAAACTTTCTTCTGTACATAACAGTTTGGGAATCACCTGTATTCAATTTGGCTGCTGTCATTTGGGAAGCAAGATGAGTAACATTACCTTGTGGAAATGAATGAAAATGACGTACATGAAAAATAGGCATTTTATATAGTAGTATTCCAGTCAAGTGTCTCTCTGCTAAGCAGTGAGAAACAATAACTACAGAGTATCACACATTTGATTATTTTACATAATATTCCCAGTGGAAACAGACTCTCTCTCAGAGAAGCTGGGTTATACAGAATGTGTGTGGGAAGACTGAATACTGCAGTAACAGTATTACAGAGAGGATTCTCCAAGAGCAGACATTTCCATCGTTCGGAAATATTGTCTGCAGTGTATATATGCAAGTCTGCAGATTGCTAATACAGCCCTACCTGCTCATTCCATTTAAGAAACATGAGTGGGAAATGGGATTCCGCATGAGATTAATGTGAGGACGATAATGAAAGTGTGACTTCTGTACACAAGCCATCTGATCTGGCAAGAGATAGAAATTGATCTTGTAGAACAGCAGCCTCTCACTTGTGAACATTTATTTCTTTCACACTGGAAGAAGCTGTGCATTGGGCGGGGGGAATGTTTCTGTGAAGAGGGTGTACAGTTGATGGGACCATTGAAATGATACTTTGATTGGAAAATAATCCACAGTATAACAAAGAATGTAAAAGGGCAATGATATTTATGCATTGGTACAGGATGTATATATTCTATGCAACTAGTCATTAATATCAACCTGACAAGATTTTGATTATAACAACTAAATGATACACAAAAGAAGCAATACATTTTAATCATCCAAAATATTGTTTAAGACTTGATCTATTATCAGCAGGACGTGTAATCACTTAAATGGTCTTTTTGAGGAACTGAAAACTTTGGACAATTAGACACCTATGAAATGTTACTAGAGCCTCAGAAAGAAAGAAAATTTATGCTGGATTTTTATGGTATTTGTACAGGCAATGCATTTTTCAACATTGTTATATATTGGTTTTTATTCTGAAAAAATAAAAATACAGAGGGAGAAAAAGGCCCAAATAACTTATCTACTTTTTAAATCACCTTGAAATCAAGGACACCAAACAACTTGTTGCATGTGACCCTTGATAAGGAGTTTCTACTGATGTATGGTTGTAGAAATAACAACACAGTGCTAAGTATGTATCACCAAATTTCTCAGATGCTTTTAAGTTATTTCTTAGTTGCTGGGCTTTACTATGGTAGTTAGTCATATTGGCTCAAGGATTTATTTTACAGTCAATACACTTGACAGAACCTTGAATTTCAAAGCAAACACATTGTAAAGTTATTTACAGCATCTAAAACGTTTTAGTCTTTTTAAGTAGATATATAAGTAGATATATATATTTGCGCCAAACATTATTTGCAATTAAGTTGAATAATCCATGTATGGTTTAGGCTGATGTTGAATTTGGAGAAATTAGAGAATTTTAAATAGTTCTTTACAGAGTCTCATAGACTGCACAATTTTGTTTTGCTCTTTGAAAGAAGCACATAATGCAATGAATTCTCCAATAAAAAAATTTCTTGGTTGCACAATTTTTGGAAAATCACAATACCTTTGAACAGTAAAACTCAACACAGTATGGTAGTCTAGGCCTACAATCCAAGCACTTGGAAAGCCTGAGGTTCAAGACATTACAAGTTCAAGGCCAGAATGGACTACCTATTGAGTTCCAGGACAGCCTGAACTCCATCTTAGCATCATGTCACACAGACAATAATCAAAACAAGGGAAAAGTGTCCACATTCATCTTACCATCCATGAGCAGGAGAAATGAAACCAGACAGTAGGGAAGTGCTGGAAATCAGTCTATCTACTTTTGCATGGACAACATCTGCATGGACAACATCTGCAGAAAAGTTATCAGTCATTTCTGTGGTGTCATGATCCATGCAGTGCTAGCATTTTAAATTCTGTGTAAGCTGCCACTAATTAGAGATTGCAGAAAGCCTCTTAAAGAGTCAGTGATTAAATACTTTAAAGATCAGAATTAACCAATGTTCTAGTATGTACTAATTCTATAGGACAGAAAAAGGATTTGTAGGATCTGAAGTCTTCCAGAAGAAGCTTCAGAAAGATGATGTTAACTACTAAATATCAAAGATATTCTTCTATGGACTGGCATGAAGAAATAAATTGGAACTTGCAAACCCTTAAAGTTACACTATGTTGTTTTTCATAATGACTTTAACCTAAGATTATACTCTATTTTTCTATTCAGAGTCTCTCCTGGGCTAGTGTTTTTCCAGACATGCTCTGAGAAAATAATATTTTGCTATTCTATAAATAGCAAAATAAAATCATTAAAGTCATTAACTGACAACATATATAAAATGCAATTTGTTCATGAGCTAAGCAAATTATAAATTTTTATTTATTTATGTCTTTAGGTATAGATTATAGTTATAGTTTTAGATGCATTACTTATAACCATGTCACATAGTTATATATATATATATATATATATATATATATATATATATGTGTGTGTGTGTGTGTGTGTGTGTGTGTGTGTGTTAGATATTTAAAAAGCAATTGTCCTTGATGAGATTTTAATAATTTTAAATAGTCTTTACTTTCAAAATAGTTAACAACTGTCACTTTAAATAAATAACATTTAAGTTTCTTAAGTTATACATTAATAAAGAAAAGATTATAAGATGAAAAAAGACAACTGAAACATATGACAAGTACAATCTTTCCTTTGTTAGAAACCCATTTCATTTGTGCTCAAATTCTGGATTCACAAACCTTAGCCCACAAGGCCTGAGCATCAGAGATCACATCACAAAATAGAACTAAACTTGACCTTCAGATAGTAAACAAGGAAAACTGACATCCATTTTCCTCCTACAAACTTTTCTTTAAATTTTCACATCTCTCCTACATGTTTATCTGTTTTTTTCCTGATTTATCAGAAATATTTTTTGAAAATAATTTTGTTTCACATTTGAAATAAAAATACATTTTGTTTGGAATGATATCATCAGGGTCAGACCTTAATAGTTCCTAGTGACACTCACCTTTAATTTCCATGAGAAAGTTACCATGTAAATAATTGTAAGTCGAGAATCAGACAGAAAGAATTCATTTAGAACTGGGTACTGAGCTGAAAACTTACCAGAATGTCAGGTTAGCATCAATGACAAAATGCTGACTTTGTCTTTTTATTTGGTTTAATTTATTGATTGTTTTTTTTCTGAGAATTTCCTATAATATAATTGTCTCATATCCACCCTCCACACCTCACAGATCCTTTTTATAGACTCAAAATTGTTTCCCACTTTTTATTTTATTACAAGTTCATCAAGTGCAATGTGTGTGTCCTTATACTCTTGGGTGGATGGTCTTCTATTGGAAACAGTTTCACCTGTCATGGGCTGCATCCTTAAAGCCAACTCTCTCCCCTTACACCTGTCTGTTGCTCAAAGCCCCATACCTCAGTTGGGAATGTGAGCCCATCCTTCCCCCTTCATGCTTAGATTTGTCCCTGCTTTAGCTATCAAAGGCCTGTGTACGCTGTTATAACTACTGTGAGTTCATATATTCAACTGCTGCTTTGTGTTTGGAAGGCTGTGTCCCTGTCATCCACCTTCTTTGCCTCTTAAGATCTTTCTACTCACTCTTCTGTGATAATTTCTGAATCTTAGAAGGAGAAAGTGTGTCCCTTTCATACATGTCCCTTTTAGGACTGATCATTCTGCAATCTCTCATTCTCTATACTTTGACCAGTCCTGGGTCTCTATACTAATTGATATCTACTGCAAAAAAGAAATTAAGCTTTTTAAATGATAATTTAAATATTTCCTAACTTGTGTGTATAATGATGATAATTTAAATATTTCCTAACTTGTGTATATAATGATGACTTATAAGAAGTTGTTTTAATTCTATGTTCATTTAGGACAATAATAATAGAAGGTTCTCTCTTAGGTCCCATGGATTCTCTATCCACAGGTTCTTGACTCAGATAACTGCTGGGAATGGGTTTCATCTTGCTGAGCAGGCTTTACATCTAGCCAGAAAGTAATTGGTTACTACCATACATTTATGCCACTCATAATGGTTGGTATGTCTTATCACAGCAATAATTATTGTTGCTCACAAGGTTCAGAACTGGGTAAAAATCAATGGTTACTTTTCTCCTCTGGTACTTTGTGTAGCAACTTCAAGAACTACGAAAGCTGTTCTGTAGAAATGAAGTTACTAAATAAGTAAAAGGTTGATTTTTTTTCATATTCTATGACTTCCAAGTATGTTTATGGCTATCCTATCAAGTTCTGTAAGGTAACCAAAGTGATGGCAATAGTCAATAATGTTTGGAGTCTATGGACCCTAAATGTCCATCACTTTCAAAAGAGATGGGCCACTTCTAGCATGGGTCTTTTTGTTTGTTAATGCAAATTCATGAGAATTTAATCTCATCTTGGTCTTCCTGAAAATTCTTGTTACATCTATTTTTCCAGTGTGGATTTAGCTATATCCCTTTTCTTTCTTTTTTTTTTATTCGATATATTTTTTATTTACAATTCCAATGGTTTCCACTTTTCTAGCCCCCCACTCCCCGAAAGTCCCATAAGGCCCCTTCTCTTCCCCTGTCCTCCCACCCACCCCTTCCCACTTCTCCGTTCTGGTTTTGCCCTATACTGCTTCACTGAGTCTTTTCAGAACAAGGGGCCACTCCTCCGTTCTTCTTGTGCCTCATTTGATGTGTGGATTATGTTTTGGGTATTCCAGTTTTCTAGGTTATTATCCACTTATTAGTGAGTGCATACCATGATTCATCTTTTGAGTCTGGGTTATCTCACTTAGTATGATGTTCTCCAGCTCCATCCATTTGCCTAAGAATTTCATGAATTCATTGTTTCTAATGGCTGAATAGTACTCCATTGTGTATATATACCACATTTTTTGCATCCACTCTTCTGTTGAGGGATACCTGGGTTCTTTCCAGCTTCTGGAAATTATAAATAGGGCTGCTATGAACATAGTGGAGCATGTATCCTTATTACATGCTGGGGAATCTTTTAGGTATATGCCCAGGAGTGGTATAGCAGGATCTTCTGGAAGTGAGGTGCCACGTTTTCTGAGGAACTGCCAGACTGATTTCCAGAGTGGTTGTACCAATTTGCAACCCCACCAGCAGTGGAGGAGTGTTCCTCTTTCTCCACATCCTTGCCAACACCTGCTGTCTCCTGAATTTTTAATCTTAGCCATTCTGACTGGTGTGAGGTGAAATCTCAGGGTTGTTTTGATTTGCATTTCCCTAATGACTAATGAAGTTGAGCATTTTTTAAGATGCTTCTCTGCCATCCGAAGTTCTTCAGGTGAGAATTCTTTGTTTAACTCTGTACCCCATTTTTTAATAGGGTTGTTTGGTTTTATGGAGTCTAACTTCTTGAGTTCTTTATATATATTGGATATTAGCCCTCTATCTGATGTAGGATTGGTGAAGATCTTTTCCCAATTTGTTGGTTGCCGATTTGTTCTTTTGATGGTGTTCTTTGCCTTACAGAAACTTTGTAATTTTATGAGATCCCATTTGTCAATTCTTGATCTTAGAGCATACGCTATTGGTGTTCTGTTCAGAAACTTTATCCCTGTACCGATGTCCTCAAGGGTCTTCCCCAGTCCAGCTGGTTCAACTGGAGGTCAGCATGCAGAAGAATGCGAATTGATCCATCCTTGTCTCCTTGTACTAAGCTCAAAGCTATATCCTTTTTCACTCTTAGAGTGAATCATTCCTTCTTCTTGGGAATGATTTGATATGTGAATTGTGTCCTGAGTATTCAAAAATGGGATATAAAGCTAAACAAAGAATTTTCACCTGAAGAATTTTGAATGACTGAGAAACACCTTAAAAATGTTCAACATCATTAGTCATTAGGGAAATGCAAATCAAAACAACCCTGAGATTTCACCTCACAGCAGTCAGAATGGCTAAGATTAAAAACTCAGTAGACAGCTGGTGTTGTCTAGGATGTGGAGAAAGAGGAAAACTCCTCCACAACTGGTGGTATTTCAAGCTGGTACAGCCACTCTGGAAATCAGTCTGGCAGTTCCTCAGAAAACTGGACATGGCACTTCCAGAGGACCCTGCTATAACACTCCTGGGCATAGAGGATTCCCTGGCATTCAATAAGGACACATGCTCTACTATGTACATAGCAACCTTATTTATAATAGCCAGAGGCTGGAAAGAACCCAGATGTCCCTCAATGGAAGAATGGATACAGAAAATGTGGTAATATTTACACAATGGAGTACTACTCAGCAATTAAAAACAATGAATTCATTAATTTTTTAGGCAAATGTTTGGAACTGTAATATATCATCTTAAGTGAGGTAACCCAATCAGAAAAGAACACATAAGGGATGCAGTCACTGATAAGTGGATAATGTTTCATGAAGGTACATGGTTACCTGATTTGACCTGCCGTTACACTTTAATCTATTTCCTGTCCACAGGTTCTGCCTGACCTCTAGAAATTTTTGATGTTGATAGCTCAACAACTACATCAACAGATGTGCTCAAGGATTGAGTCAGTGACTTCAACCTAATGTTAGAGAAGCATAAACACATTAGAAAATAGAGGCTGTACCTACTCAAACCCTTCTATTATGTGGATTGCAATAAAATATTGTATCAGAAGAAAGCTTCCCATTAATCTCCCACTTTCCCTTACATATATTGTTCTGTTTATAGAATTTATTGCCTAGTTTTCTTTTTCTTGTTTTAATTTGGTTTATATTGTCTTGGTAGTGACTAATATTATGACTTTAATGTTCAGGAGTTTAGAAAATTAAGAATGAATTTAAGGCAATTTTTGATTTCTATTATGCTATATTTCTCCATGAGTAAATAAAATTAAAAAAAACAATAAAATTTTATGAAATAGCAAAAGGGGTAAATATAATACACTTAAAATCAAATTTGAAGAATTGTTTTAGAATATATTTTTTCTGCCACACTTAAAGCCCTGGATATAAAAACATGGCTAGAGATGGAATCTTTAAATGAGAAATTGAAATATGAATTCTAACCTTAAAAATATGTTCACACTAGTTTCTTGGCAATTGATCTTGTTTTAGATGGGTTAAGTGTTAATATGCCTTGCTACTAAAGGCAGCTTCAACAAATAATAAGTCACTTTAGCTTGATCACTGCAGGAATATAGCTTGTTATCATTCTTATGCATCTAGGATCTTTTTGTTTTATGAAACATAGACTCCTTATAAGGTATTTGCTGAAGAAATAATTTTACTTACTATCAGCACTGATAGTAAGTAAAGACAAAGAATTGCCCAACTTGACAAAAGCATTATTTTCTAGGCAGGCATCTTACTTTTGATTTTGATGTGCTGTCAATTGCCTGTCTTCCTCTTTTTGTGGCCTCTATAGATTGTTTTTATTGGTGGAAATCATAAAACGTATTTCTTTAATTTGGCCACATTTACAAGAAAATAAAATGATCCCATGATCTTCCAAATCAATGTTTGGTGTCCTGACAGGAGAATAGGTTTTCAATAGAGAGCAAGTGTCATGTGCACAACTGAACAGTCTCCCAGTGTGTGCTAACCTGAGAGCCATTGTCTCAGCTCCGACGTTTTCCTCTAAGCTCTTTTGAGAAGGTGTACATTCTTCTCCAAGAAGCAAAATTCTATATAGATTTATTTTAAGTTAATAATGCTTTGGAAGACTGAGAACTACTATACATGTCCAGTCCATGGAATCCTATTAAAGCTCATTTAAAAAAAAATCTATTGATATCATCAATGCTGATGATTTCCTCTTCACCACATCCTCTTCCCTCAATTAACTTTTTATGTCTGCAAAAACTCTTCAGTTCTCTGAGGTTGTCAGTATTGGGTCTTTATTCTTGAGCAAATGAGGTCTATTCAGAAAGTCTTTTGCTACATGGTACTGCCTATGTTTTCTTCAAGCAGCATCAGTGTTTCAAGTTTTGTTTATGTCTTTCATTCATTTGTAGATAATTTTTGTGGAACATGAAAAATATGGGACTAGTTTCATTCTTCTGCCTGTGGACATACAGTCTCCTCAGCACTATTTATTAGAGATAAATTTTTCTAGGTTATGTTTTCGACATCATTTAAAATATTACATTGCTGAGGTTATGTATTCTCATGATTGGGTCTTAAATTTTCTTCCACTGGTCTACATACCTGTTTTGTTACAGTGTCATATTGTTTTTATTATTAAGTTCCTATATAATATAGTCAGAACTGGAGAAGTAATCCTTCCAGTATTTTGGGGGGGGCATTGGGAGTCAGGATTGTTTTAGATAGGCAAGGCCTTTCTAGGATTTTGCATTAATTTTAGGATAGAATTTTTTTCCCGTATCTTCAAAGAATGAAATGGTCTCTCCTTTCTGAAAATCATTAAGGAGAATTCTCAAAAAAAGCTCAAAATACATCTCCCACGTATCCCAGCTATAACAGTCCTTAGTACACGAGCATATGTCCTAAAGACTGCAAGTACTGCTCCACATATACTTTCTCAATCATGTTCATGCTGCTACTCATAATAGTTAGATGTCCTGCAATCGACTAATCGACAATGAAAATGTGATGCATTTACATTACTATTCAGTTGTAAAGAAAAGTGAAAACAAAAAATTTGCAGGTAAATGGAAGGAACTAGAAAATACCATATTTAGTGAGGTAACCCAGATCCAGAAAGACAAATGCCACATCTTCTCTCTCATCTGAGGCTCCAAACTCTAAGTCTTCTGTGAGTATGTATAGAAAAGTAATTGCACAGACTAGGAAAATAAAAATGGAACAGTACAAGAGTATGGCTGGGTGAGCCATTGAGATGGGGGTGGTTTGGAACAAGTGCTCTGAGTGGGAAAATTGGAGAAAATGGGGGGGAGGCTTAATTAGGGTAGTATAATGGGAGAAGAATACAGAAGGAGAAGAATTTAAAATAACAGCAAGAATGTCAGAAAGCCTCGTAATGACTAGGCATTTTTTTGGATTCTTTTGTCTAGATCACGAATCTGTGTATAAATATCAGTGGCAATGGCGATCTGTGGTGGCAATGTTCGAGAACTATACACGGAATTAATAAGTTAAAAAAGATCATTAATCTGAAAGAGAACAGATATGAGTATATGGGAAGATTTGAAAAGAGAGCAGGAAAGGTAACAATGATATAATTATGATCTCAATAAATAAAACAGGGAAAGGGGATAGCATTTAATCTAGACAATTACATACATGCCTTAACAGAGTGCACTACAGAACAGCTTTCCCAATTAAATTTCATGAATATGGCAAACTTTGTCATATGTGACAAATGTGACTATTTTCTATGTGTTTGGTGTATTGGAGGCTCATGGACAAATACACACACACACACACACACACACACACACACACACACCATGATTTATGTTATAGTTTTTCCCTTTGACTTATTCAACTTTTCTACCATTAATTTTTCCTAATTTTTACAGTGTTTATTTTTATCTTATTTTGATTTTCTGTTATAACCTTTTGTAATAGGTTATAAGGAATAAAAATTTCTTACATCTTTTACCATACCTGTTTGATAATGACTGGAAAATAAAATTATCCATCATGATTTTTTTCTAATGAGAATAACATTTTAAAATAATTTAATATTTTAAAGCAAAGGGGGAAAGAATATTGATCATAATGTTCACTTGAGTCTCAGCAAATCATTTCATATTTACCCTCACAAACTCAACTATTGTACTGTGATTTATCAAAAATAAAAAAAGGCTGGAGTCTTGTCAAATTGCTTTACTTACTTTCTTGATTAGGAACCATTACTGGGGAACATTTATAGCATACAGGCTGGTCCTCATTTTCTTTCTTCAAGACTGCTTATAGATCTCCACAATAAGGGAAAACCCACAGCTGTTTCATGCCAGGAAATCCCATATATCATAACTTCTGCCAGCTGTGGGTTAACAAGGGTGAAAAATGTGTTTAAGAATAAATGTATGTATGTATGTATGTATATATATATATATATATATATATATATATATATATATTTCAGGTTTATTTTTTTTTACTCTGGCTTTGCGTTTTAAAACAAGACATTGCAACTATTTTCATGAGAAGAACAACCACTCCAAGCACGACTTCCATCAGACTCACTGGGTAGACTCACGTTGTCCTGTTAACAAGCTCTACCTGCCTTCTCCTTCCTCGTAGCTGTGCATGGGATGTGAATCACTCCAGCGAGTTCAAGAGATTGATGAACATAAAGGGGAAGTAGTGGCACTTTTATCTCAGGGGTAACCCACAGCTCTCTAATTGGACTGAAGCTTGATCCACAGCAGGGAATTCATGTGTGATGAAATAAACTATAAACCTAGCTAACTACCTTTGGCTATTGAAGTCATCGATCCCAGTGGAGAACCTGCTACCGTGACTTTTTAAACCTTTCTTACTTCTACAATTAATATTTACTACCACTTAATCCCATCTGAACTTGTTGAAACTTTGCCTTAGCAAGTAGTGACTCAAGAAAGATGTGTCATTTGAAAATCAATTATCAGGAAATATGTGTCTTGTAGGAAAACCAGAAATTCAGACTGCTTTATGCAGCACAAATGTCTATGAATATAGAGATATTAACAAAAATTCAGTGAATATATGCAGCAGAATTCTTGTCACCGAAGGTATACCCTTAATTTTTTTTGTTCTAGTAAGACAGAGAAGTACATGCACATATTTCAACACACATATATTTAAATCACTGTCCATTATTAGCATAACTTATTGTATTGATCTGCTAAGAATCTAAAAGAATGCAAAAAGGACTTCAATATCCTTCACTGTTTAAATATTGAGGAAACTCACTTTAGTAAGGATAGGGGAACCTGTCACATACCACTGGAAAACAAAAATACATTCTGGGACCTGTCTTCCAAACCTCCTGGTAGGTGACTGTCTTTTCTCCTCCTTATGTTTCTCCATTGCTATGTCAGTCTGAGTTTTCCACCTCTCTTGTTGACCTGGTCTTTCTGTCACTCTTTCTTAAAATCAGTATATCTTTCTCTATTTCTTCCTGTCACCCTGGAGAACTAGCTCAAATGGCAATGCTCATGTTTCAGGTTCTGCAAAGCCCCACTGCAAGATCCCCTTCTTTCTTACACGGTTCTTATCCATGTCAGCAAATGCACTTGTTTTCACCTGGGTTTTTGGCAATAATATAAGCACCTGTTGGGTTAGTGCTTTAAAACATTAGTGTCTGTCTTTCCACAACTCAGCCTGGAGCAAATGTATTAAAGAATGAACACAAATGCAATGTTAAACATAATTATCTATTTATAAAGGTTTGATAAATTGGCCCTAGTAATTTAAAATCTGTGGTAATCTGTAGGAAGGATTCAGTAAGACCCAGTCACATCTTATAGGGGACTTGTGGGAAATGATTAGTTTTATTCCTTGCATCTGGGCAGTTCCTGCATGAAGAGTTAAATCTCTCATTGTGATCAATTCAGGATCTGTGTCAATGGATAGATAGCCTGCACTGATTCATGATAGTTTTCTTTAAGAATAGAGTAGTTTCACTTCTTACCTTGGCATATGGGGAACTCCCTACAGAAGGAATTATCTATGGTATCAGTGTCATGGCTGTAAAAAGTTGTGCTTTTCTCTATTACATGGTGTAACAGATGCATACATGGTGAAAATAGCTTAGGCCTGTGTCAAAGGACCCCATACTCAGAAGAAGATATATAAAATATATGTCAGTAAAATTTCATGCAAGTGTCATTTAAAAATCATAAAAAATTCTTTATGAGGTAATATATAAAAAACAATTGAGAAACATTGTACTGTTCCAAAGTCCACTAACATTTTTCTTTTTCTAGTATAGAGTGACTTATCACAATGATAAATAAAAGCATTTTGTAGGACATGAAAGTTAACATGTAAATGACCACACACTTGAGGTGGCAAACAACTATTATTCAAAGCACTATCAAAATTTCAAACACAAATTTGAACTGTAAGACATTCTTTTCCATGTGGCCTTGTTACAATTCAGTTTTATTTCAAAGTAAAAAATTCATTTACAAGGTAAAATCAACAGAAGCATCAAAGATCACACCACACAGGCAGGTCACATCTTCTACTCATCAATTCTGGGTCCATCCATCTTCTTTACACCTCTGAAAAATGACCTCTTCTTTCCTTCCTCAACTCCAAGGTACAAGTACCTTGGCTTCTAGCCAGTGATTGTACTGACTTAGACCACATCACACAATTGTCTGGCTGCCACCTTCTTTAACAGGAGATTTTGGAAAGCTGTTCATGATTATATCCCATTAGGAGATAAGGAAAAATAGCAAGTGTCTGTTTTATATGAACTAAAACTACTTCACTTTAAAAAACAAAGTAAGACTTGGACATGTTGCATTAATCAGCAAGACTCCACTGCAAAATGTTTTAATTCTTTTGGTTTTTCTAAGCTTTGTCTCCCTAGGCAGCATAGATCAGTTGAACCAATGGCAATCAGGTTCCCCATTTCCAATTCATATGTCTGATATGTAAATAAGCCACCAGCAAGAAGTGTGTGTCCATCTTAATACCTGGGGTAGGAAGGAAACCTGAGGGTTGGGATTGAATCCAAACCAGTAGAGCAAAGGATGAAGAGGGGGAAGCAGGAAGAACCCCACAGGGGACCAATGGTTGGTGGAGACAGACCTGTGTCTAGGTCACCCAGAGATCCAATTGAACATCTCATTTCTCCTTGCAGGACCTTTGGCAGAGCAGCAGAGCCACTTACCAATCATGATCTCATGTTTCTGTATCCTCTGCTCACACTCAGCTGCTCAGAGAAACATATATGAACTGAGGTCATGTTCTACCTCAACAGGAGAGAGGAGAGATTAAACTAACAGGCTTAGTGTTAGTCTTAGATTTCTGTTCAATGCATTTGATGAAAAAAATTCTGTTTCTTTATTGATATCTACATTACATGTCACATTTACCTATGGGCCTAAAAGAATTTTTAAAATTCCTCCAGATCCCCCAAAGTTTACTAAATTTATATCTATTTCTGGCATGCCCCAACCTGTGAAACCCAATATTTCTCCATACATTAGTGCCTTCTCCCATCTTTCCAAATTATTCTTCTAGAGGATATCATTTACATAGTGACTATCAAGTCAGTTTCCTTCATGATGCTTTTCTGCACCAAGCTATAATTTGTGTGTTTATCCATTCTTCACTAACATCCATCAGAAGATCAATCATCTTCCTTTGGTCCCATGATCAAGACTGTTAGCATAAATGAAGACATAGTTCCATTCTCTCTCATCCTTGTTTTGAATTTCTTTCAGCCACCAACACATCTCTTACTCTGCATGTTGAGTTTTCCAGAGTTGCCTTGCTACAGCTTATCCTCTGCTGTTGTCATTTATCCTTGACCTTCTTCTTCTTTGTTAACAAAATCTGTATGCTTGCCCTGAACCAAATCCCTACTCATTAATTTAGATTTCCAAATGTCCACTCTACACACCTCTACTGTACAGTCTGGTCATTCTTCCCATCCCACTGTCCAAAACTGGACTCTATCTTTTTTACTTTCGTCACTCCATGGCTACTTCTCTAATGTTTCTTATCCATTCTGAAGCTATAATGTTTTTCATATATGAGTGTGTACATGTCTGTGCCCATGTGTATACATATTTAATTCATCCTCTTACTTTTTACATATATTCTATATGTAAATAGTCAGTTGTAATCCTGAAGGTGGATATTTCCTTACTATCTTACAAATGTACTCCCCTGCCATGTAAGTTTTCTTTTGGTCCAATTCAGTTATTCAAATCTTTCACTGAACTGCAGCATCAGTAAACCAAACAGCTTATAGTCATTTCTCTAATCAGCACTCAACTATCTTGACAAAGCCAAGAGAAAGTGATGATTTCCAAATCCTTATTTCTACATAGTTACTTTTTCTGATACACAGCATGCTCTTTGATTATATATATATATATATATATATATATATATATATATATATATATATATATACTTGCCCTTTGTTGTTTAATCTTTACATTCACCAGAACCCAATTCAGTGCTTCATTGACACAAATAGAAGGGTAATGTTTAATTGTTTGATTTAAATGAATAGTATCACTTTTAATATATTTATAGTCAAACAATTCATTCATGCTGGTTTTACATAAATATTGCAAATTATTAATGGTTAAGTACAATAATAAGAAAAAATCTGCATACTTCACTCATGTTCTACGCACCACAACACTTAAAGTCCTGTGCCTGCTCTCTCTCTATCTCTCTATTTCTATCTCTATCTCTTTCTCTCTCTTCCTCTGTCTCTTTCTCTCTGTCTCTGTCTCTGTCTCTCTCTTTGTCTCTCTTTCCTCCTCCCCCTTCTCTCTTTCTTCCTTTTTAACACACATCCCTCAGTTTAAAATTTAATATATCAGTTTTTCTCTTGAATTCTAAAATTTTTCCTTATATATTAATTATTTTGAGAGATGAACTTACCTAGTAAGCACATACTTTCCTCACAACTCAATGTTTTATTGAGAAAGAAAGTCATGATTGCTGTTTAATCAAATAGGCATATGATTTATCTAAGAAACTCTACTCATAATAGACAACTACTTTTCAATTAGGGCATGTTCGAGATGCATCTGCTATTTATTTTGGAAAATAAATTAAAGTCTATTATTAGAGATTATAGTTTGTCTTCTTCAAATTTGTTTCTCTTTCTGGAATGAATGTAGTTGTGGGAGTGAAATGTTGTCCTTGCTATTTTGAATAAATGGGCTATAAGCAATTCTTTTATGGTCTCCAATTTTTTGTGTGTTATTTATGATAGTTATGAAAGTTGATGTCTATAGTTAGATAAAAATGGCATTTTATATGTTTGCAATGATGGTTCTGGACGAGGAAGAAAAGAACATTTTCTTGCTCTAGAATTGATGGTAGCCATATGATTTTTCTGACATTTTGCGATCAACAGAAGACAGAGCATTGCCTGCCTAATTATTAATAATAAAAAAAAAAACATGTCATTCAAAAAATGAGCTTGGACATCTACTGGACTCAGCATCAGGTACAAATCACAGACACATAGTTCTCACGTCCTGGTGTCTGTGTTTAAAGGCCATGAAGCTACAATGTCATACAATCACTGCCTCAACACATTGTTGACAAGAACTGCCAAGCACCTCAGCTTCATCTCTCGTACAATGAAGTTGGAAATGATCTCTAACATGACACGATTATACATTTTTTTTCAGCTGGAGCACAGATATCCTTCCATTTGTGCCCTCTTAGCTAGCTCAAAGATGTTTTTTTCAACATTCCTTTAGTTCTAGGAAATGCAAATAAAAGAGGAAAATGAGCAGCTGTGACACCATTATAAACATGTGTCATCCATCCCGTACTCAACGCATGCTTTTGTTGAAGGTTTCGCGTATCTGTCTTTTCTTTTCTAACATCTGAGGGCATAAAACCAGTGTGGACTTAGACAAATGTTATTAGCACAAAAATACATTGTTTTGGTTCTCATGATAAAAAATTAAGTTCTATTAAATGTTTACTCTGCAGTTTATTTGTGAATTTGTTAATTATTCCCTATCAACTTGGGGTTTGCCTAATTTGCCCATACCCTATTAAGAAAGTGAGTCTTCTCAGAATCAAAAATTCCTCATTGTTTCCCTAGATCAAGATTAATATTATTTAGTGGAATAACTCTTTCAAATATAATATATACCCTACACAGCTTGCAGATATGTAACATGAAAATTGTCACACAGGCAAAGGAAGCACCAGTTCTTTGTAAGTCAATGATGTTCCTTTCTAATGATCAGGAACTGTATGTTATGTTCTGTGCATCATTTGATCTCAAGTATCATTAGCTAGCTTCATTTGCTAACTATATTGTTATTCTAAAATATCTATTGGAATAATGACCTCTTCTAATACACAATAAATAGCCTTACAGCGTTCATGTAATGACTTTCCTGCTTCTGTCTTTTCAACAAGGGATAATGTCATGTGAACTTCTAATTATACTCTTTTCTGAAATAAATATTGGCTATTTTAGATTAGCTAAATGCATTGAGCAAGGACTCAGTTCCACGATGCATTGAGCGTGAATGGAAATAACAATAGGAGATCTTCTAATTCATCCATGACCCAAATTAATCAGAAAAGATAGAAGTTTCTGTTTCCTGTGCATCTTCCAAATAATGAGAAGGTGTGAGCTCAGCCCAGTGTGCCCTCTATTGCATTCATTTCCTACTCTGTGCACAAATACTCACACTAGGACCCAAGCGCACAGCGATGAAATGGTGTTTAGCAGGTCTATTATTTGAATTGACAGCCTTCCATTTTGTTTTCTTTTAACTTCTCAAAATTGGTGGGGTTTAGACATGAATTTAGGGAGGAAGTTGTGTTTTTGAAATGAGATGCATGACACAGAAGTTGTTTTTGCCATTCATTCTCCTTTTTCCCTTTTCAAAGTCAGCCACAGACCCTGGATCCGAAACTTCCTAAGGCCACAGCAGCAGTAGCTTGTGCGTCATTTGACACATAAAATCTGTCACTGAATTTCTGAAAAAGTATTTCCTGACTTGGTGTTAATTTGTTTGGTTTTTTTTTTTTTTCATTGATGTTCTCTCCCTTAACAATTTCTTACTGGCGTATCCTAACTCCCTTAGCTTATTGGAGACAATTATATTCTTTTTACCAAAATTGAAAATTTTTCATATACATATGTCTTAAAATACTGCCTTAATTTCTACTCTGTGTTGGTTTTAGAAATATATGGATGAGCTGGCCTTGAAGCCACCCACATCCTGGTATACACTGAACAGAAATCAAGCTTCCATTATGAAACAGAATCCAATCCACATCCTCTGAGCCACATATTGAAATTCTTGCCTTTTTTTAGCTAGGATATATGTCAGCTCTTTCTTTCTTATTTTCTTTTTGTGAACTTGCGGCCTCAGATGTTCGTTAAGTTTTACTATTCTTCAAAAGCACTTATTTGAAAAACATGCGAATGGAAAATGAACATGCTAAACTAATTAGGATATGCAAATGTGGTTCAGAGGGACTGCCTTTTAAGTGACTCATACTTATTTGAATATACAAATAAAAGAAAATTTGTTTCAGTAACAATCTGGAAGTTAGTTCATGTGGAACAAATAAGGGCTTAAATTATAAGGATTAGCTTTTCAGTATCTACTTTACAGTTCACCTTTTTAATGGGATGGAATGCAGACTTGAGGCAGAGCCCATATTAGCAGGGCTGCAGAAGACTTACTATGGTCTTGTCTTCATTTAGAGGGAATACAGTGGAGACTGAGGAAAAAAAAGACCCATGGGTTTTAACTGATTTCTTTCAAGGCAGTTCAAAGACAAGCAGGTGAAAATCTCAAACTATAAAACATAGATACAAAACACCGTTCTTCTAAACATCATTTCAGAACAAGGAATGAGCTTGGGAACGTTTGTTTCCAGTGTTTCATTTTTGATGCAAAACCATAAAGGACTGAAAGAGAAAGGAAATTAGACATTTATAAAGAGACAAAAAGAGATCAGAGCAAGATAATACATGGACAAAATGAATGCTGAGTATGCTTCAGATTAAGGTGTCATCCCCATGGGGTCATGTTATACTTCATATTTAGAAATCATTCATTCTACATAAAAGAGATCAGGATTTAGCAAGTTAAAGGTAAGTATGAAATAAGCTAAATAACTAAAGATATGATTTTAGGGCACTTACCACTCAGTCAAACTATGACCCACCTGATTGGTGAGTGACCTAGAGTGACCTAGAAATTTTGTTTGATTCTAGTGCTATGTAGCAGCATGTTTAGCTAAAAGTATACTTCACAGATCTCATGAAACAATTCTATGGCCTATATTAGATAAACATCCTTTAAAATTTTGATAGTGTTTCTTTTATTCTTTGTTCAAGGAACAGGTATTTGTGGGGTTCTGAGCATGTGCTGTTCATGCTCAAATTAGAGTAAAATAACATAAATATGATCACTTATTCTGAAAGACAGGAAAGTAGAAGCTTCATTCTTCTACTTTCATTCTACATCACACTCAATTAAAATGATCTAACAAGCTGTCAGGGTGAGCTGATATACTAAGGAGCTTACTTGCCTGGAGGGGGAATGGGAGAAAAGAAGAGACAATACAAACTCATACACACACTCATAAACATGCGCACACACACACACACACACACACACACAGGCACAGAGCCAAATGCCAGTAGAATGAGGGATATGGAAAATATCTTAAGTTTAAGAGGAAAAAAGCTTACTTGTATTTTCCTGTGGCTTCCAGTGCCTGCATTTGAGTCGCTCTGAAAAATATAAGAAAAGAAAGGTACTCCTGGGCATATTCCCAAAAGATGCTCTAACATATAATAAGGACACATATTCTACTATGCTCATAGCAGCCTTACTTATAATATCCAGAAGCTGGAAATAACCCAGATGTCCTTCAACAGAGGAGTGGATACAGAAAATGTGGTACATTTACACAACGGAGCACTACTCAGCTATTAAAAACAATGAATTCATGAAATTCCTAGGCAAATGGATGGAATTAGAAAATATCAACCTGAGGTAACCTAATCACAAAAGAACACAAATGGTATATACTCACTGATAAGTGGATATCAGCCCAAAAGCTCGGAATACCCATGATACCATTCACAGACCATATGAAGCCCAAGAAGAAGGAATACCAAAGTGTGGATGCTGCAGTCCTTCTTAGAAGGGGGAAAATACTCAAAAGAGGGAATACAGAGACAAAGTATGGAGCAGAGACTGAAGGAAAGGCCAAACAGAGACTGCTCCACCAGGGGATCCATCCCATATATAGACACCAAACCCAGACACTAACGTGAATGCCAACAAGTACTTGCTGACAGGAGCCTGATATAGCTGTCTCCTAAGAGGTTCTGCCAGAGCCTGATAACTACAGAAGTGGATGCTCATAACCACCTAAGCATGAGATCCCAAATGGAGGAGTTAGGGAAAGGGCTGAAGGAGCTGAATGGGTTTGCAACCCCACAGAAAGAACAATATCAATGAACCAGACCCCCCACACACACACCAAGAGCTCCCAAGGACTAAATCACCAACTTCACCAACTAAAGAGTAGACATGGAGGGATCCATGGCTCCAGCTGCATAGGTAGCAGAGGATGGCCTTGTCAAGCATCAGTGGAGGAGAGGCCCTGGGTCCTGGAAGACTCAATTCCCCAGTAAAGGGAAATGGCAGGGCGAGGAGGTGGGAGTGGTTGTGGGGGTGGGTGAGCAGGAGGAGGGTGGATGGGATAGGGGGTTTCCAGAGGGGAAACGGGAAAGGGGATAACATTTGAAATGTAAATAAATAAAATATCCAATAATAAAAGAGAAATGTATTCCTGGAAGGACTGAGGAAATTCATAGACAACAATGTTGTTCTCTGGTCCAAATGAAGAGAAGCAAATGCGGGGAATGTCCTTCCACTTTCTTCTTTTTACATTGAAATATTTTGTGATTCTGTCTGTGCAGTGGCACCTGGGGAGCAAGAATCATGTCATGGGGAAGTTCAAGGTAAGACCTCAGAGGAAAACATAGACAACACCCTGCTAGGAGCTCTAAATGAAAGATGTTGCAGAGAAGAAGAGACTTTAATCCCTGACTCACATTACAGGATCAACAATTCCAGGAAACACAGGCAAACTGGCCAACATGAATTTCAACTCTGGTTGTTTAATGTGATTATTTCAGAAATGGAATCTGCTATTTCTCCACAAGCATGGAGATGAAGATAGGGTAAAAGGTGACTTGCATACCATTTGGAGGACCAGAGACTTTATTGTGTTTCCAGAGCACATCCATAATGACAACTTAAACTTGAGTCGAGTAAGAGGTTATGCAGCTCTTTGAATATGATTAGGCGGGCAACTGTGCCATCGCTGTATATCAGTTGGTTTTCAAATAGAGGTCAATACACTGAGCCCCCACATAGTCAAGGTTGTTACTGGATCTGATTCCATTCAAACCCCAATATGTGTGTGAGTTGATGGGATTTATCTTATATTAATTATAGGCCCACATGATGTGCATGGCTGTTTCCTTTGGAGTTCTACCTCAGGAGTCTGGTGTTAAAGTCTTTCCTGGGTGAGAAACAACCCCAAGCTTGCCTTATGGCAGTCACATGTGGTTCAAAAGGAGAATTGAGACAGAAAAGAAACAACAAAACTCAAAATCTATGCTCAACAACGTGATGAGGATGTGCTGAAAGGGACTGTATAACTCCCAGGGGAAGCACGATGGATTGACAGTTACATTATCTAGATCTTTACACGAAGCAAAAGCAGTTATTCTCTCTGTGTAGATATCATCGAAAGCTTCCTCTTTCCAAGTGAGGTGCTATGGGTTAGTCAGAACCCCAGGATCTGAGTCTGACCTGTTATCTGCTGCCTGCATTAGTTACTGTTGCTGTACCAAAACCATGACCAAGGCAGTCTATTAAAGATGGTGTTTAATTGGACCCATTGTTAAAGTCATGACAGCAGAATAAAGGCATGATGGGGGAAATAGCTGAGAGCTCACATCTGGATTCACACGGAGGAGGCAAAGAGAAAGCACCCTGGGAATGCCTGGAGGCTTTGGAAACCTTGAAGCCTGCTCCCAGTGCTATAGCTCCTCCAGATCATACCACCTAACCCTTCCCAAACAGTTCTACCAAAGGAGGGCGTATCTTCAGGCACCTATGAGCCTGTGTGGGTCATGCTCATTCAAACCATCACACAGCTCTAGACCCAGAACATGACAAAGAAAGGAGAATCCAGATTGTCAAGGTGTTTAAAAAGCTTTTGAAAGCATCTGCACACATGGTGTGTGTGTGTGTGTGTGTGTGTGTGTGTGTGTATGTTTGTGTACCCTTGACTGTGTGTCAGTGTGTGTGGCCCAGTGCTTGCCACTGTTTGTATGCGGAGATCAAAGAGCAATAGCAGTTCCTCACATGGACACAGTGTTTTGCCACTGAATCATCTTCCTGGCCCGCAGAAAGTTTGAAGCTAAAACATGATCTCAAAAATGGACAATATGAAAGTAAGCAAAAACAGATTATCATACCCAAATCAAAAGAGCAATAGAGAAAGATGTCTCCAGGAAAGAAAAATATCAGAGGACGCAGTGGTGAGCTTATCTACCCTGCAAGGACCATGTCAGTGTAGGCAAGCTACAAGACAGAAAAGTAAGGAAGCAGAGGTAAGTTTACCATGCAAAGCCCTGGGGTTCAGAAGGTTACCATTTTATATTTAAAACCTTTCAATAATGTTCATACGGAAAGCTCAATACTGAACTGAAACATGCAAATGAAGTAAAGGCAAAATTTTAGACTTGAGACGTAAATTTAGGAATTACATGTGGATGTTAGAAAACATGAAAGAATAGTGCTCAACACCAAGAGAAACAAACCATGTGATGTTTTATTTCCATCAATAGGTAGTATCATATATTTTAATCATTTTTATGATTATAAATTTTAAAAAGAATCCCATACAGTCAATGTCAGAATTAAAACACACACACACACACACACACACACACACACACACACACACACACACACACACATCCTTCTGTGCACTGGGAATTATGCATGTGGTGATAAATGTATAATGCTTAATAACAGGGATCAGGAAACAGGCATATCCCCCATATTAAACTTTACCTCAAAATTAGGTGCTACATGGCACATATTGTGCCTTCTTATATATTAATGCATATTCTGTGATCAAAAAAGAAAAACACTATGCCTTTCCTGTATTCCAGACCAGCAGATGAGCTCAAGATGTATTCCCGTGTGGTAAACTGGGGATTTTCAGAGCATCATAAAAGCTTTTTATTGTACACTCCAATGCTGTCATCCACAGTTAGCTAACAAATATGATAGGTTTTTAATATAATCCACTCCATCCTTGCCAGTGCTCCTTGTACGTTACGTCATCTTTCCGTGGGCCAAGAGTTTGTTTTCCCCAGCTGGCCTGCATGGAGCTGCTGACAGCCCTTCTGACTGAGAAACTGTACAACAGCAATCTTCCAATTCACTTAGCACTACCGACAAAGAGCAAGCTGTTGATACGCTGATGTGAGAGCACTCTATCAGCCATTACATAGTGTCTGTGTTCTCAGCATGTTCCAGGCGTGATAAGTCATAGCACATGCTCTCTGACATCTTCTGCATTTCACTGCTCTGTAGCGTTTCCTAGAGTTGAAATCAGGGCGACAGGATGCAAAATGCCAAGTGTGACATCATCAGCAACTGGTAGCAGTCATCGCGTCATAAATAATACTTTGCAGACACGTAAAAATAATTGAAGTTGTGAAAAGTTCACCATAATTCCTGTGAGGGAAATTCAAAATCAATACCTGTTGTTAATCTCCACTAACTGATTTTTACCAAGTAGTGGTAATGTACAGAAGGATCTGCAAAGTTTCATAATGATAGGGACATGACACTTGGTAGGAGAAATGGCTAAAAGGTATTTTGCAGTAAATCAAAAAGTGTTTTGTTTTTTTTCCCCCAATCATCTTTCTGTTCAAAACAGGGTCACGTAGCAGCAGCAATAGGTCCTGCGAAGCAATGGGTGGCACTGTGCTGGAGGTGGCTGGGCTGTGGGTGGAATGTCTTCTGATTATGATTACGCGTGGGTATTAATAAGGACAGCAGCTGCGGCAATCTGTTCAATTTTATGCAAATTAGCCCTGGCCCTCTGGCTTCTGGCGGGTGGCCAAGGCAGCCTTCGGCTGGGTAAAGTTTGGATTTATGCTTTATTCTACTGCTGCGAAGGTTGATTTAATTATCTGTATTTATTTAAAACAGAACAGTACAAAGCCATTCTGCATCTTGGTCAGCTTTGAGATGGCTGAGTTGTGTGGGATTTCCCACCCACCCACAAGCTAGTTTGAATCAGTGAATACATGAATCACTGAATATGTCCCTGTAGAATAAGAAGCGTTGGTTCTTCTCAGTGCTTTCTTTTGTAATAAAAGCTTGAAGGTGGTTTCTTCTCTCTACCACCAAAAGCCTATGAAATCAAGTACTATACAATCACAGATACAGTAAAATTTCACTGTTACTACATAGGCAAGACTATCTGAAATAGAGGAGGAGATTTATATACTACTTTTAAATATCTGTTTTGAAACATAGGTACTTAATAACAACAAATTATTCTGAATGTATGGTAACAAATGAATCCTATTTTTCCATTCTGTTGCTCCCATGTCATTATTTGCAGTTATGTTGATCATACATACCTATTATATTAAATAATGAGTGGGACTTTTCTGTATGAATAAATTATTCCCTTTAAAGATTTGTTTTGGTAAGCTTAATTTGTATAGTAGCCTGATTTCTTACTAAAGAATATATAAGGGAACTTGAGCTCAGCGCATGAATCTAAATCTCAACTATGAAAATTAATGAGGTTCTAGCAAAATGTGAAAAGGTTATTGTTCATTGGCAAGTCATTAATTTCATATACAAGGGGGAAACATAAGACACGGTTTGGAGCCTGGTTCTGAGCTTTATACATACATATATTATTGTAATCATATTTGAAGTGATGTTTGGCTTTCACAGATTCATGGCATTCATAAATGCCATTAATCATTCCATCTGATAGTTGGGAGATGGGAATCATATCTAACTGCTTCAACTAAATTATCTGCCGCTGTATTTAAACTCATACACAAATGCAGAGATAGCACCTACCATTTTCAAGCCCTTGTCATAAGAGTCCAGCATTTGATCGTTGCTTCTTTCTGCTAATCTCGGCTCTTAGGAGCCTTCTTTTATTTTAAGCACAGAATCATCTGACAGCCAGCACTTGTTCTGGTTTTGAACCAAATGCTGGCAGCATTCCCAGAATATGAACCAGTTGTTTCTTTTACACACACCCTCTCATTGTCCTCCACCATCGCAACTGTTTTCAAAGCAATGTGCCATAACCAAACTTGCACTTGCTTTAATAAGAATTACAGCCCGTGAATCAAACATTACTCCTCCCACAGCCACCGACTATCTCCAGGGTAGATGAGGACAGTCAGAGGCAGTGAAATGATGAGAAAGAACAAAGGGTTTAAAAAACACCAATCTAAACCAAAGCCTCAAAATTATGTATGTAATTTCCTCTTCAGTCACCTGTTTCCTTATTTTAACTGTCTGAAGCCTGATCTCCTAATTTTCTTCAGTATTCTCTCCAGTAGTGATAGGAAATCTATTCTTGCTCTACATGGTCTGGTAGTATTTTCCTCTGACTCGATTTTTATAATAGAGACCAACACGTTCCTTTTTCTTCTCATCGTCTGTATTGCGAAGATGTATCTTAGGTAAAGCAGAGGCTCTGTCACAGTGAAATAGACAAACAATCCGGGTGAACAGACCCTCTTCCGCACATCGGCTTTCTAAGGTTCTGAGAGAAGGGCAAGTGTTAGATGATGCAGTCACAGGGCTCTACGAAACATGGAGTTATATCACAAGAATAAAATAGCCGCCATTGTTTTAAGTAAGAACCCTTTCAATATCTAATGCTTCAACAGTGTTAAAGAATCATGACCTAGTTTAGCTTTTAGAGAATGCTAATTAAAAAAATTATACACTCATAAAATTTAAAAGTGGAATGTAAACAGACAATAAAATCAACAGAATAAAGTGAGTTTTAGTATAGTTAATATACTGCTTATAAATATCAATCTACTAGGATGGAACAAGTATAGTTTTATAAAGTAAAAAGTTATATTAATTTATCATAAATGCATACAACTGCTGGGCGGTGGTGGTGCACACCTTTCATCCTAGCACTTGGGAGGCAGAGGCAGGTGGATTTCTGAGTTCAAGGTCAGCCTGGTCTACAGCGTGCGTTCCAGAACAGCCTGGGCTACACAGAGAAATTCTGTCTCAAAAAAATGCACACAACTAAGAGTTGGGCATGCATGTATCCATCATGGTCACAAGTTTATAGTTTGCAATACATGTGGGAAGTAACTTTATTTTTCTCTTACTGATTTCTTTGCCTCTGAACTGGAAGAGAGAGGGGGAAAGGGCTCAGTAAAGGCATTAGTAGCAGGGC
This sequence comes from Apodemus sylvaticus, assembly GCF_947179515.1. Lineage (NCBI taxonomy): Eukaryota > Metazoa > Chordata > Mammalia > Rodentia > Muridae > Apodemus > Apodemus sylvaticus. The sequence continues at coordinate 34,043,636 of NC_067475.1, forward strand.
TTCATTTCATTCCATTTAATGGGCTTCATTCCTAGGATCTAATAGCTTCAGGGTGAATGCCAAATCTTTGGAATTTTTTTTGCATACTCTTCCATGCTATTGATTCTTTTTGAATGACAAGTGAGGAAGTCGGAAACTTTTATGATCTTGTAGGTATTGGGAATAAATAAATCATTATCCTAGTGGATTTCCAAAGCTTGTTTCCTTCTGAATTTTTTCAAGTGGTAAAAGTTCTACTTTTAGACTTTCTCTCTCAATGCTTTGTACTTGTACCAATCATTCAACCAAGGTGCTTGCAACTCATATCTAGTTTAAATTAAATATTCTATAATTAGACCCCAGGTTTCTGTGGCCTGTTTGTCCATGGTCTTTGCTTCTACTTGTCCTGCATACAGATGGATGGACAGTTGATGAATGAATGGAAGATTTTAAAAATGTGTGCAGTTCCACCCTTTCATCTACCTCTTATGAATATTTTATTCCCATTCTATGTGAGATTAAAATATCCTTGCTTGGGTCTTCCTTCTTGTTTAGCTTCACTGGATCTGTGGAGTATAGCATGGGTATCCTAATAAATGAGTCCATGTGATGAATGTCCTTTTGTGTCTGGGTTACCTCACTCAGGATGATATTTTCTAGTTTCATCAATTTGTCTGCAAAACCCCTGATGTCTTTGTTTTTATTAGTTGAATAGTGTTCCATTGTGTGGATGTACCACATTTTCTTTATCCATTCTTCAGTTGAGGGGCATCTGGGTTGCTTCCAATTTCTAGCTATTATGAATAAAGCTTCTATCAACATAGCAAAGCATGTGTCCTTGTGGGATAGTGGAACATCTTTTGCATATATGTTCAGGAGTGGTATAGCTGGGTCTTGCAATACAGCTATTGCCAATTTTTTTGGAAACCATTGATTTCCAGAGTGTTCGTGCAATTTTCTACTCCCATCATCAGTGGAAGAGGGTTTCCCTCGATGAACATTCTCCTCAGCTGGTGCTCTCACTTGTGTTTTTGTTCTTAGCCAGAATCTCATGATCATTTTGATTTGCATTTCCATGTTGACTAAGGATGTTGAGTATTTCTTTAAGTGTTTCTTGGCCATTCAAGATTCTTCTGTTGGAATTCTTTGCTTAGCTCTATGCCCCATTGTTAATTGGGTTATTTGGTTTGCTGGTGTCTAGAGTTTTTTTTTTTTTTTTTACATATTTTGGATATTAGCCCTCTTTCAGGTGGAGGATAAGTGAAGACCTTTTCCCAATCTATAGGCTGTCGTTTTGTCCTAGTGATGGTGTCTTTTGCCTTATAGAACCTTTTGAGATTCATGAGGTACGCTTTTTGTGCAGGCTGATAAATATGGATCTATTTGCCTTCTTCTACATACCAACATCCAGCACTGTTTGTTGCAGATGAGGGCATGGGGAGGAGAATATGGGAGGTCCATGATCAAGTGTGAGGAAAGACAGGAGAGTGGGCAGAGGGCCGGAAGGATGAATGGAATAGGTGGCTGGTGACAGTGAGGGGTTGGGGGAGTCTCCAGGCCATGCCAGATACATGGGATGGAGGAGGCTTCCAGGAGTCTATGGAGGTGACTTTAGCTGATATTCATGAGATCAGCTCCTGTAGTCATGCAAGACCCACAGTAGAGGGATAAAGACACCAAAACACCAACACTTGAGCCAATATTTGTCCTGCTTAAAAGAAATACAGGGACAAAGATGATTCAGAGACTGGAGAAATGGCCAACCAATAATTGGCCCAACTTGAGACCCATCCCAAAGGCAAGCAACAACCCCTGACACTATTAATGATACTCTGTTATGGTTACAGACAGTGGCCTAACTGTCCTCTAAGAGGCGGACAGTATGGCAGCTGACTGAAACAGATAGACAGGTCCACAGACAAACACTGGGTGGAACTCCGAAGTCTTATGGAAAAGTTAGGGGAAGGAATGAGAGTCCAGGAGGAAGGGATATTAACTGTACAGGAAGACCAACAGAGTGAACTAACCTGGACCCATCGGGACTCTCAGAGACTGAATCACCAACCAAAGAGTATATACAGGCTGGACCTAGGTATCCTGTGCATATGTAGTAGACATGCATCTCAGTGTTCGTGTGGGTCCCTCAACAACTGGAGCAAGAGTTGTCCCTAAAACTGTTGCCTGATCCTTTTTCCTTGACTGGTTGCCTTGTCTGACCTCAGTGGGAAAGGAATACTTCCATCTCTAGGTCATCTCTGTTTATAGGGAGTAGTAGATGGTCGTAGCCTTATATTATATTAAGTGGTATATGCCAAACTATCAACAGCTGACATGCATGCAGAGTTCTAGTTTCTCCAAGCTAAAAATCACAACACATCTTGCAATATTTTCTCCTTAGACTGACATTCTCTCTCTCCCTCTCTCTGTTCTCTCTCTTTCTCCACCTCCCTCTCTCATATGCACACACACACACACACACACACACACACACACACACACACACACACTTAATTGGGTCTCAACCTCTAAGTTTTCCATTTATGCATTTTTTAACTAATGGCCTGAATTCTTTAATAAATTTGTAAATGTCCACAAACCTATTCTATATATAATCTGTACAATGAGAACAAATCTTTTCATATAGAGATCTCAGAGTTACAAACCAAATCTAAAACAACCCAATCAAACAATGGGGTATAGAACTAAACAAAGAATTTACAACAGAGGAATCTCAAATGGCTGAGGAGCACTTAAAGAAATGTTCAAAGTCCTTAGTGATCAGGGAAATGCAAATCACATTGACCCTGAGATTCTGCTTTACACCAATCAGAATGGCTAAGATCAGAAACTCAGGTGAGCACATGTTGGTGAGGATGTGGAGAAAGAGGAACACACTGACATTGCTGATGGTTTTGCAAACTGGTACAACCATTCTGGAAAACAATCTGAAGATTCCTCAGAAAACTGGAAATAGATCTAACTAAAGATCCAGCTATACCACTCTTGGGTTTATACCCAAAAGATGTCCCACCATGCCACAGGGGCATATGTTTCACTACATTCATAGTGACTTTGTTTGTGGAAGTCAGAAGCTGGAAACAACCTAGATATCCCATGACAGAAGAATGGATACAGAAAATGTGGTTCATTTACACAATGGAATACTACTCAGCTATTAAGAAAGAGGACATCCTGAATTTTGTAGACAAATGGATGGAACTAGAAAATATCATCCTGAGTGAGGTGACTCAGACCCCAAAGGACATGCATGGTATATATTCACTAATAAGTAGATAATAGCAAAAACTGTACAGAATACCCAGGATATAATCCACAGAACTCTAAAAGGTTAACAAGCTGAAAAGCCCACATGTGGATGCCTCAATCTCACTTGGGAAAGAGAAGAAATCAATCACAGGAGGGTGAAGGGAGGAAGGAACCTGTGTGGGAAAGGGGACAGGGAGGGGAAGAGGGGAACCTGCTCCGCTACTAGGTGGGGAAAAGGACTGAAGCCCTGAGGGCCAGCAGGAAGAATGGAAACAGGCAACCTCAGGAGGTAGAAGGTCGGGGTCCCTCCAGAATGTACCAGAGACCTGGAATGTGAGAGATCCTCAGGACTTAAAAAGGGCAGAACCTTAGATAAAATGCCCTACAGTGGAGCTAGGAGATGGAACTTGTAGACCCCATTTCCAGCAGAAAGACAGGGCATCAAGTGAGGGGGAGGGTTCCCATACCACAGTAAAAACTTTGACCTGTTCCTGTTTTAAATAACTGCAAGGACAAAAATAGAGAAGAGCCAAAGGAAAAGGAGTTCCAGCAACAGACCCAAATTGGGATCTACCTCAAGGGGGAAGCACCAAGGTCTGACTGAGACTATGGAGTGCTCACAAAAAGGGACCTATCATGACTGCCCTCCAAAAGACCCAATAAGCAGCTAAAAGAGTCAGATGCAGGTATTTACACCCAACCAATGGAGAGAAGGTGCTGATCCCTGGGGTTGAATTAGGGATGGTTGAAAAGTTGGAAGAAGTTGAGGAGAAGGGTGACCTTGTAGGAAGATCAGCAGTCTCAACTAACCTGAACCCTCAAGATCTCTCAGACACTGGACCACCAACCAGGTAGCATACACCATCTGATATGAGGTTCCCAACACATATACTGCAGAGGACTGCTGGGTCTGGACTCAGTCAGAGAAGATACACCTATCCCTTAAGAGACTGGAGGCCCCAGGGAGTGGGGAGGTCTGGTATGGTGGGGTGATCCTCATGGATATAGGGGGAGAAGATATGGAATGTGGAGCAGTCAAAGGGTAGACTGAGTGGGTTATAAAATCTGGACTGTAAGAGGAGATTAAATAACATTTTTAAAAAACAAAAGAAAAAGGAAAGAAAGAAACCAAATCTTCCGAGTATGTGAAAATTTGACTTAGCTCTTTATATTCATTCTTAATTTTTTAATAGTGTTGAAATAGATTCTAAGTTTACTAAGTGTACAGTCTCATGAAAGGTCTTTGAAGACAGACTGAGAGATACGTTTATGGATAACAAATATCACTGTTGAGCTATGTTGGAAATAACAAATATTTTTATTCTCTGACATCAGAATACTTTAAAATATACAGTGTTCTACCCTGTAGATAGCTAGAAAAATGTTACACTAGCTATTCTGATGAAAAATTTCAGACTTCAAAACACAACATTATTTTCAACACTTATTTGAAAATGCATCTAGTGAGTAGATCTGTAGAATATCTTACACATTTCATGGAAAGCCATCATTATGAGATCATCTGCAGAGGCAGAAGTGAAAAAACATTGTTGTGGGGCAGTCTTGTGGGATGGCAAAGCCTGATCTTAAAGTGCTGTGTCTTCTTGCGTCTGTCAATGCTTCTCCAGCATTTCATGCATGGCATTGGGTGGAATAGTCTGATTCCAATATTTATGCTACTTTTGTGGACAAGGTATTTTTGCTTCTCAGTATGCAATATCAAAAATAAGTCTATCATGACTGGGTGGCCACTGTGGAGATAGTTTCAAGCATATAAAATATAAAAAGCATGCATGAAATATGCTGGTATATTAAATTAACATCTTGCGAAAACCCTGCTCCAAAATCCAGATACTTCTATTGCTTTTGACAGACTGTAGGCGGTAAAGTTTTAACTTTAAAGAGGCGGCTCTCTGTTTCTGTTTTCAAGTTAAAAATAATGAAAGGAAAACACACGGAAATTCCCACATTATTAAATAAAACATTTAAGTGGCCAAGCGCCAATCATTGTCACGCCATGAACAAATGCCTTACGGTAATATGTTCCATAGCTGTTTGCTAAAAACTACCAATTTTAACACATTTGCACATGATTAGACTCCATAAAAAGCTGCTTATTGAAGCCAGTGTCATAACACACTGCTACTCATGCCTAAGGGGAGGGAAGCTTCTATGTAAACCTGAGCAGAAAGGTGGTGTGAAATAAGTTCCGCGTTGTAAAAACAGATCCTAAGTAGATTTGCCAAATAGCTGACTCCGCTCTCATGGTCACAAGTTCACGACATCATCATCCAGACCTCTGCAGCTCTACACAAGGGCAACGAAAAGCTCCTCTGAGCAGTTAAAACGTGCAAAGATGGATGCTCAAATAAAACGTTTAAATCTGTTTTGAGTCTTGACATCTCTGTATTTGGAAAACAAATGCTTTATGGAAAGAGAGCTCGGGTTTGGAAAGATGAAGCCTTCTAGAAAATAAAGCAAAGAAGCAGTTGAACGTGCTGTGCCAGGAGCTGGCCCACGAGGAGACTGAGCAGAAACTGCTTTCAGGATGATCACAATTGTGTCATCATTTAAAAGGGAAAACAAGCATTTTTTCAAAATAGTATCTCGGAGATTTGACTTCTTTTGTGTGTGTGTGCGTGTGTGTGTTTATTCGATATATTTTTATTTATATTTCAAATGATTTCCCCTTTCCTAGCCCCCCTGACTTCTTTTCTTTTCATTTACTTGATTGATTGATTGATTGATTGATTGACTTTACATCCAGATTAAAAACACCCCCCTCCAGTCCCTACCTCACACAGCACCTCACCCATATTCTCCTCACCTTCTCCTCTGACAAGGGTGAGATCGACTTATTTTTCAATGAAGTATTTGCTATTCCTCCCCAAGCTCTGAAATCTAATTTACCAACTTCTCACTTGGCAACAAATCTGACAAAGTCCCGAATAGCTTCTTAAATTATATCATATTATTCACAATTTTGAATAGAAACATATATACATTTGATCAGAAATTCTGGTCTTGTCCTCAGTGAGACTCTCGTGTAATGTATAAGATCAAACCTGGGCTATTGTTTAAATTGTTAACCAATACAGAATGCAAAAGCATGTACAAGTCTTGAAAATGTATATTAGGGAGATAGATGGTATCTGTCCATGAACTATTAACAAAGTAGCATTAAAATAAAACTAAATAATAGATGACTATTCTTTATAGATTACTACCCCATAACAATATATTCATCACATGTAAGTCCCAATTGTGAAAAGTCTTGTGAGTCTGTTAGCACTAATTGTTTCATTTCACCCTACATGTGAAGTACTATTCTGAAATGTACTCGACATAAAAATAAGTGATGTAGTTTACACCCAATTTCTCACTATTTTCAATAAACAGTCTGTAATGAATATGGACACTACATATCACGTTGCTCTAGAGCTGTGATTCTCACTCAGCCTTCCTAAGGCTGCAGCCCTTCATATCTGTTCCTCAAGCCATAGTGACCCCCCACACGTCAGATGATTTCATTGCTATTTCATTTCTGTAATTTTGCTGCTGTAATGAATTGTAATGAAATGATAGGCAAGGTAGCTGTTATAGAACACCCAAGGTGGTCACAGCCCACAGATTGAGAACCCCTGCTCTAGATACAAGCAAGCCAAAGGAGAGTATCTGAAAAATGGCTCCATTGGGAGATAGAAGCACAAGGGCCATGGGTTCACTTCCAGCCTTTCTCCATATTGAGACCTTGATTATTTTTTTTTGCTTGTTTGTTTCTGACATTTGACACCAGTATACAACTTTTCAACAGAGGTAGAAAAAGTGGACGTAACATAAACTAAATAATAGAAGATCACACAACGGTTCCTTCTTTATAGATTACTATCCCACAACAATATATCTGTGACATGTAAGTCCCCATTGTAGAAAAGCCTTGTAAGTCAATTAGCACAAATTGTCTCATTCTTATAAGAGGACAGTTTTCCTCTTATAGATTAATATCTAGCATTTAGGCATTTTATATGTTGTACATCACACTGATATATCTAGTGTGTTATTTTTTTTTATTATGGATGACTTTTAGACTTTTAAAAAAATTCCCTTTCAGCACCATGGAAACGATTACATGATCTACTCCTTTATTTTGTTTGTTGATGGAATTGGTTAATTTCAAATGCTGTATTTCTCAAACAACTTCAATTTGAACAGGATGTTCTTATTTAATTTTATCAGTATTTATTCATTGTACATAGATGGGTTTTATATAATCAATTTATCATTTTTATACTTTATCTTTCTCTCTGATTCTCCTGCCTGTCAGGTTACTCTTTCTCCAGGACTACTGCTTTCATGACAAGTGTGTAAGCATGCATGTGTGTGTATGTGTGTGTGCACGTGTATATGTACACAATTTCATGTGTTCTATAATCTTGGATCCTTAAGTGAGAGAACACAAGAATAAGAAATATTTATATTTCCCCATCCAGATGATTACAGTTTATATGAGGGCCACAAGTTACATCTATTTTCCAACAAAGACACAATTTTATTCTTACTTTGAAAAATATATTTGCACATATTCATTTCACTATTTCTTTATTAATTCATCTGAAGATGGATTTTTAGGATAATTCCATAATTTGGCCACCAAATAATTCAGTAAGTATAAATGAGAAACCCTGCTGTAGATTCACTTGGAGACATTCAGGATTGTGCCTAGAAACATTATAGAGGGAGTCATATATTTGTTTTATTTTTGTTAGGATGAGGGAATTTTACACTGTTTTCTATACTGTATGCATGAATTTGTATTTTTGCAAGTTATGCTTATCAGTTCCCACAAACCTGTGATTATTACTTGCAAATTGGTCCTGTAAAACATTTTCTAACACTGCTACAGGAAGGACCTTTGAGGCAGAGATTTCTCTCCCTGCTCCTGTGAATCATAAAATAGCAAAAAATGGCTAAGATTAAAAACTCAGGAGACAGCAGGTGTTGGCAAGGATGTGGAGAAAGAGGAACACTCATCCACTGCTGGTGGGGTTGCAAATTGGTACAACCATTCTGGAAATCAGTCTGGCGGTTTCTCAGAAAACTGGGTACGTCACTTCCGAAAGATCCTGCTATACCACTCCTGGGCATATACCCGGAGGATTCCCCAACATGTAACAATGATATATGCTCCACTATCTTCATAGCAGCCCTATTTATAATAGCCAGAAGCTGGAAAGAACCCAGGTATCCCTCAACAGAAGAATGGATGCAAAAACAAATATTGGATATTTCAGAGCTCAATTGAACAGACAAGTGCAGTGTTACCATAAAATAAATTATGTGGAATGACTTTACAGTTAGTCTTTGAGTGAGCTATAATAAGTAGTTTGATTGTGAAAATAATTCCAATTAGTATTGCTTTTTATTGTACTGTCTTATTGTACACCAGCTATAGATCTGAATCTAGTTCTCCAGAAGCTTGACAGGAGTGAAATCATAGCACTTATGTTGGATGGTGGACATGCATGTGTTTTAGTTGTCTCCTTCGTATGGTTTTTAAGTATCTCAGTGTCAGAACTGAGCAATTGATAACACGTGTGTAGGAAATTGGCCTCAAAAATGATTTTCTGGAGAACATGTGTACATTGTCAAAAACCAAACCCATTCTTCACTGATTTCAAGTAAGATTGCACACAGTTCTGAGGTTATGTTGGAGACTGAAGCTAGGACATGTGTTCATATATGGAGCCAGCAGCACAAGGCATGTCTCAGAACTGAATGCTCTGGGTTTTCCAGTGTAGAGGTACCCCAGCCTGTGGAGGTTTTCGATAGGGGACCCTAGGAAAGTAGGGCAGAGAAATAGAGACAGGAGATGGGAAGAACGAGGCCAAGACCAACTTTGTTCAAGCCCCCCAAAACTGTATTTTTTCAGGGAACTTATACAGGCGGGGGAAGAAGTAAGGCAAGTGGGATATTACACGTAGCCCGGGCTCTCAGCCACGGTGAGTCTCTGGCAGCTCTAAGATATTTTCTTCTTCTGGGAAGGCACAGTGACCATTGACCACCTGATGTCTCCAAGGTCTGTAGCTGAGGAGAAGTCAAAACCTAAGCTTATCTTTAAAATAGACTCTAAATATAAAGTAAGGTCAGTTTGACTCCTGGTATAGAGGGAAGAGAGAATGCTCAGCTCCTGCCAGGGAGGTGTTGACCCTTGATTCCCCCGCTTCAGAGCTTACAGATTTCTGAAGGATCATACCATACTTATTGTCTATCCTCTATTCTTTCTCTATAGTTCCAAGTCTTCAGGAATCTCCTATTCTGCTTTGCAGAGGCTCCATTCTCTAGACTTGGCCTTAGTTTTGAGATGTATTTCTCTTTAGCATTCCAATGGAATCAAAGGCTTCCCTTCTGGTATAGGACCTCATGAATGCATTCTTGGAATGTTTATATTTTCTAAATAATTTTTCATTGACAATGATTAACTTAAATAAAGAAAGACATATTTTCTACTAAATAAAATAATTCTATGTACAAAACTAGTATCACGCTCTTTACTATGTAGCCGGTCTTTTTGTTGCATGATAGAGGCAATGCTCAAGAATTCTTTTTTTTTTTTAAGTTTCTGAACAGAACACTAATAGCGTATGCTCTAAGATCAAGAATTGACAAATGGGACCTCATAAAATTACAAAGTTTCTGTAAGGCAAATGACACCATCAAGAGGACAAATCGGCAACCAACAAATTGGGAAAAGATCTTCACCAATCCTACATCAGACAGAGGGCTAATATCCAATATATATAAAGAACTCAAGAAGTTAGACTCCATAAAACAAAACAACCCTATTAAAAAACGGGGTACAGAGTTAAACAAAGAATTCTTTCTAGAATGCAGAAGCAAATTCAAGATACACATGATGAGAGGTTGGTTGTATGAATGTCTTTCCTCTTATCAACTAAGTACTGCAATGAGGTAAAGTCTTCTCTCTTACCCAATGCATATTTGTGACAGTTAACATTTTTCAGCATCAAACATAGACTCTACCAAAAGCCCCTCCCACATAACAGGCTTCCCTCCTACATAGAGTTCAGAAGAAGACGGAACTTGATATAAGTAGTACGCTTCAAATTAAAACTGTTACTTAAAACTGATATATGTCAAAAATAGTTTCATACCAAATAGAAATAATTTAAAACCTCAATTAATTTCCCATAATGAGCCAAATAAATGTAAATGTGTTACATCTAATGACCAACATCAAGGTGAGGAGACACAGAGAGTGCTCTGTCGGTGGGTTTTGACTAGAATGGATAGGAGAAAATTAGTTGTACCAAAAAAAAAAAAGAATCAAATTCATTTTTACTATCTGAACAAGCCTTTTCATAGTAAATTTTACTATGTTTTATTCTGACATCAAATCTATTCCTTTATTTACTGTAATATTTCCTATGGCAACTTATACAAAATTGTTTGCATATTATACCATTTAGCATTTCATATTATCTAAGTGTAAATCTAGACAAGCCAAAAAATCTGAATATATTGTTGATTCTCTGGAAAACCCTTATTGAACTCCTATTACATGAGAGTAATTATACTTTGTCACCAGAAGATGCTACCAAGGAAAACATTTAAATCTCCTGTACCCAATGAAGCAATTGCAGTTATTGTTAAGTAAAATAACCACACCAATAGAAGGTAGAAATAAGTGTTGATGAAAAGCCATAGCACATTTAAGAGATTACAAAAAGATCCTGGAAGTAGTTTAGAGAAGGTGCCAATGGTTTTACCTGGACAGCAATGCTTGGGATATGGCATAAGGATAAATTAGAATTAATTAAAGGGTAGAAAATTCATAGAAAACTCAGAATTAGAGTTTTTCCAGGGTGGAAATAACTAACAAAAGTCTCTGAAGACAAAGAGCTTGACACATTCAGGAAGTAGAATGAAGACCAGGATTCCATGAACTTCAGAAACAAAAGGAGATTAAAAAAAATAAAAAGTTGCTCACGGGGTCTGTGATGGAGGAGTTGGAAAAGGGACTGAAGGAGTTCAGGGGGTTTGAAGCCCCATGGAGGGAGCAACGGTATCAACAGAACAGACCTTCCCCAGAGCTCCCAGTGACTAGACTACCAATCAAAGAGTACACATGGAGGGACCCGTGGCTCTGGCGACCTATGTGGCAGATGATGGCCTTGTTGGGCATCAGTGGGAGGAGAAGCCCTTGGGCCTGAGGGTGTTCCATGCCCCAGTATAAGGGAATACCAGGGCAGAAAGATGGGAGTGGGTGGGTAGGTGGGTGGGTGGGTGGGGGGAGCACTCTCATAAAGGCAGTGGAAGGAGAAATGGATAGGGGGTTTCCAAAGGGGAGACCTAGAAAGGGAAACCATTTGAAATGTAAATAAAGACTATCCAATTTGAAGAAAGAAAAAGTGCTGTTGGAGGAACAGGCAGGGATTGGGTAACCACTCACTTGCATGATGAAGTGCAAAAGAAATATTTTTTTAGGGCATTGATAAAGAAAGAAGCATAAAACTGATCTGAAACAATCAATTTAATGACACTGTGGAGAACCATTTTACAAGGACTTGGAAAGCTCTGGGGGAAGTGGAGACTGGTGTATCAAGGTGACAAGGAATCAGAGGCAAGGCCATAAAACCAGGGATCATTCGAGGTCAAGTAATCATCATTCATGGAGAACCCAGGAGAGTAAGGGAAGTGTTGGGAAACTGTTGAATATGAGCTTTGGACTCCATGCTTTTTAAATGGGATTGATACTAGTGTCATTGGATCACTGCAAACATGGGGAAACGATTGTTTGGAGATGTCTACAAATTCCATGAACATATTACGTTTGGCATTCTTGGAATAAGTTACATGCAAAGGTTTTTGTTCTGGGATTCCATGGTGAAGCATCTACACATTCCTCATATCTTGCTGGTTGTTTTGTCTTCTTTACTTATCAACAATGTATTGAAAGCTGGGAAAAAAATGAAGGCAAATATATATGATATGGTGTTTGCCCACTGAGTAATTTATGCTAAACCTTGTCCTAGCTAAATACATTTTAGAAAAGTTTGAATATTGACTAGCATAGCTTTTAAAATACAACAATTTGCTGTTTTTCTAAAGTCCTAAACAGCACATGCTGGCTGATGGTGAAGAGAGTCATTTAGCTAGTCCCAGTATAATATAGCTGTCAAGTCAGGAACAAATGAAACCTGTTGTAAATGTGCTGTGTTTTACCTAGAAATAATTTAAGAAGAGTAAATTTGCTGCCAGACCACATTTAATGCATTCCTAATGTGCAGTGAGCCTATGCATTTTCCATCCCTCTAAAAATTCCATTTTGTATAACCACAGAGGACTTTTCAAGCATAAATAAGTGTTAAGGTTGTAGATGCAGAAGAAAACTAGGATGTATACAAGAACTGAGTGTTGCTAAACATATTCAATATAAGAAACCATGAGCTCCCTGCAACCAGAGTGCTTAAATGCTGCATTTTAGACATAGGCTAATTGTTGATTTCAATTTTGAAAAGGCAACCTGACTTTGGAAAATCATTTTTATCGATCAACAGGGGCAAGTGACACTATATTGTTATGAATATTCAAGTACACATATGTTTCACATATTATATATATTTAGTGCATGCACACATATTCAGGAATGTATGCAACATCATGCTAAGGGCAAGAACTTGGCAACAAATTAAATAATTCATTTTAAGCTTTTCAAGTCATTAATTTTGATGATGACATGCAATTAACTATTTATAACTTTGAAATTTTACATACAAGTTCTTGTCTATTGACTTGAAGAGAAGTATATAGTACTTTATGTATAGAGAGAGTAGATTAAGTGAAAGAATGGCAGGCCTGTTTACAACACCTCTCTCTTTTGGTAAACAAAATATGTAGAGTGCCCTTTAGTGCTTTCTAAAGCTTAAATGTGCTCAATGATAGCAAATTTACTAAGTGTTTGAAGATTGATGATAATCTCTTCTGAAGGAAGCTCTCTCTTCTCACTTGGCATGCTTCCTTCAATTCACTGGGCTGATGCTCTTTCTCAGATGTGAACAGGATTTTATTAATCAGGTCCCATGACTTCCAGAATCAACCCTTAAACAAATTTGAGATATGCTAGTAAGTGGGCCATTCAAACTGATCAGTAGATGGAAAGAAACCAGAGAGCAGCGCTACTAAACAGTAAACAGTAGGTTCTGACAAGGATGTGGTGTGGTGCTACCCCTCGATCATAGCTGCTAGAAAAGCACCTTGGAGTTATAGCTGATAGAACTACTCAACCTCTTGACACACAGGCCACACAATTGGATTTCTTGGTATTTTTTTCCAAAGGTTGAAAAGACACCAACTTCAAACTCTTTCATATGTTTCACAAGTTTGGGAACTGGGAGGCATCCATTATGTCTCTAAATAGGCATAAGGATCTTAGAATGTGGTTTATCCAGTTAATGTGATTATTATTTGGTACTAAAAGGGCAACTCTCAATCTATGATGTGATGAATAAGAACCTACAATGCATATTATCCAATAGAACATCATACTAAGTGAGGTAACCCAGTCTCAAAAGATCAATCATGGTATGCACTCACTGATAAGTGGATATTAGCCTAGAAACTTTGAATACCCAAGACGTAATCCACATATTAAATGATGTCCAAAAATGTACAGAGCCATATTGGGGCAGTCTTGCACTTGGTCAGAGTTTGACTTTGGTCAAGGTTAACTTCTCCCAGTTAGCCAGGATCCTGCTCCACCTAGGGTGGAGTGCACGTAGTAAAGGTTAAGTTCATTGTTCTTCCTGGTATAGGGATTCCTGAATTAAACAGGTGACCCACCCAGCTGCCGGAGCAGTCAAGACGAAGACCTCCAAGAGAAGCTAGACAACTTCCACCGGAACTCAGCCTGGAGTCTGGGGGGAGGGTTTGCCCAAACTGTTAAAAGGTCCGGCGCCATTAAAGTTTACGGCTTTGATCAGTGAACATTGACTTAGCCGTACTTTCTTTTCGCCGCTCTTCCCTATGACCCCAAAATTCTCTCAACAGGTAACCCGGTTTACATGTAGCTGCTGGCGGCTACATAGTGGCGCCTGAACGTGGGAAGACCTGGCACGAGAGAATTTCTTGAGGTAGCCCTATCCAGCGAAGCTTCGTGGAAAAGGTGAAAATTAATGGTGTCCGCACGGTAAGCAACATAGAGGGCAAAACTAGCGCTAGTGAATTCGTGTCTATGGTTGTGAGTGCAGGAATGGATACAGTTTTTCAAGCATACTGCGTGGACCCAGCGCAGGACTGCTTGGGTTGATAAGATAGGGAAATATGAGGAAGGAATTTGGTAGGCATTTGCCCAAAGCTCGTAAGAGCTGATTTCGGCGAAAAGAAAGGGGTTTTTAAAAATAGGCATATGTCCACAGCTTCTAAGAGCTGTTTAAAGAGGAAAATGGATGCAATTGCTTAACAAGCACGCTTAACTTTCTGTGTATCTTTCCGTGTTTGTCCCGGTGCACCGACTGTCTATGTGTATGTTTATGTCCTCTCTGTGTCTTTGTGTGAATGACTGTTTCATGTTAAAAAGAAAAAATTGGTAAAGATTACATCTGCTGGTAACCTCTTGAGCCAGCCACAGTTTGTGTGGGGATTGATTCAAAGCCACGCTGCAGCAGCGTAGCTCACTCACCCAAGAGGCAAGCATGGCTGGGGAAAAAGCCGCTCTTAAAGCCCAGAAACCTCGAGATTTGGGAAGACTTTGGTTTGGCTTGTGAAATTCATGTAGTCGCTTTATACATGTTTCTAATTGGTTTTAATGATATAAGGCTTTACATTTCTTGACTAAAGAGTTATAAATTAATTGGTTATTATGTAAAAGGTATAGTGTTATTAAGAAAAGGTTAGTTTAAAACTGGTGATTCAGTGTTAGAGCTATCTTAACTAACTACACGTGGCCTAACGCCACTCATGCTTTGTTCTTGTTTATAATTGGATTTAAAGGTATATTTTGCATGTCTTGACTATAGAGTATTGGCTTAAGTCACTGCACATGATTTAAAAGGTATAATGTTATTAACAAAAGTTAGGTTAAGGCTGGTAGTTTAGGGTAGTCGCCATTTTGAACACGTGGCATGACGATTAAGGCTGGTAGTTTAGGGTAGTCGCCATTTTGAACACCACATGGCATGACGCAATCCAGGAAATACAGGCCTTTAAGACGCTCCTAAATTGGCATGGTGTTTTGTGTGAATCTTGGCCTGGAGATTGGATTTTAAGATTTAAAATAATGTCTCTTTAATAAGTTACACTGGCAGACAAACCTTGTGCTGTAAAAATGTGTTTGCCATTGATTTTAAAGAAAATAGATTGTTTAAAATTGAGATTTGCTTCCAAAATTACAATTGTGCTCTAATATTGCAAGAAAACATTGAGTTACAATAAAAATCAGTGTGTCATTGGCTACAGTTTTCAGTTTGCAGGCTCGTAATTGTTAACACTTTGTAATTAAGATAATTTTGAGAGTGATGCAGCTATGGGTTTTAGAGGCCCATTGCCTCTTTTTCACAAGTTTATAGGCTACAATGGTAGGAGAAAAATTTAACCCTCCTAGATTAAAAAGGATATCTCTATAGAAATGTATTTGATATCAAGTAGGTTCCTTTGACCATGAAATTACAGGTTTCTTTTGTTTAATCCTTAAATTGTCCTTGTAGGTTTGGGTCTGGTCTTAGATAAAAGGCTCAGATTAGAAGATATTTACATTTGAGGAATCTCATACAATGTCCTTGCCAAGGACTCAAGGTGGATCCTAGGGCAGATAAAAAAATTTACATTTGAGTTAATGCAAAGCTTAGAGCTGCCTCAGGGGAAGCTAGTGAGGAAGTTTTGAGAAATTGTTTCTGCCTTACAGGCCCCACCTAGGGAGTGTTTGGCTTTAAAAAAAAAAAAAAAAGGTTTTTGACTTATCCAGGTGTGGGTTAAAATGCAGTTCAAATCTATGAAAGGTCAAGGAGGCTATAAAAGCATTAACATTTGGCCTGTCTACTCCCTACAAAATTATTGTAAATTTAAAGGGTTGCTTTTTTGCTTTACATTCTGATAATTATAAAAGCATTTGCTTCTAATTTTAAAGAGACAACAAAACAATTTCATTAGAAAGTTTTGCCTCAAGGAATGGCTAACAGCCTTATGTCTTGTGAGAAAAAGTGTTTTGTCTCTGTTTCAATACTAGAAGTTAAGATCTTAAAATTTTCAGTGTATAATGTTCATAGAATGTTTGTTACAGGCCCTTGCTCCTATAGACTTTTAGAATTTTTAGGTAAATGGCTTTCAAAGGTTGTTAAGATATATTAATTGGCTTTATCTTATTTACCTCATTTTAAGCTTGCCACAGAAGGTCTTAAACCTCTGTTTTCAAGGTAGGAAACGTTTGTTCCTTGCTTCAAGCAACAATCAAATTTATTATTAATGGTTGGTCTATTACATGGTAAGCATTTTTAGGCAAAATTAATAATTGTTATCCAAAAGATAATTTGTACTATCAGATCACATGTTTATTCCTTTAAGTTTCTCCCTGCTTCAACACAGATACCTGAATTGGGTGCTATAGCAGCTATTTTTAAGATGTTAAAGGTCAAGCTTTTAATAATAGTAGATATATATATATATATAGCTCATGGTTTTATAATTGCTTAAAATTGGTCCATTTTTAATACTGCTAATTCTTAATTTCTACAGTTTATACAAATGTGATTCAAATTTCTAAGAACAAAGGATATATTCTCTAAATGACTGTCCTTTAGGTATTTGAAATAATTTTATATTTTGTGCACATCAAATTATAAAGATTTGTTCTTGATGTCCTCAATTTCTACCTCTACCACGTAATGGTGTTAATCCTAGAGGACTTAGTTATTACAGATAAATGATATTCATATTTCTAATTTAAAAGATTAAAAAAATATGTACATGTGACTAATGATTCATTTTTAGGCTGTCTAGTTGCAACTGCTCTAACAGAAAAAGCAACTATATTTTATATAATTACATAGTTATTGCCTATGTTATGGTTTATACTTTGTGTTCCAACTTAAATTAATAAAACAATATCTTCTTGGAAGAAAGAAAAGAGGGGAAATCGTGTCCCTGTACATATCATTTATATTATGCTTGCATGTTTTTAAGAAAATTTTAAAATTTAGATGCCAAGAAACTCCTTGCTAAATGTATATGACATCTTGTAATTAGACATATTGATGTCTAGGTGAAATGAAGGAATTCACTTACTAACATATGCCATGATCCTGATTTAATATTGGGGGAGAAGGCATGTCCTCTGTTTTTTCCACAGAATGCTGCAGAAGATATGCTGACTGTGTGCTTGCTGAATGCCCAGACCATGGTAACATAAGAGCTATATTGGATATATGTTCTTGACTTACCTCAATTGTTAAATGTCCCAGGTTAGATAAATTGCCTAGCTTCAAGCTTTTAGACTTTGTGGGACAGAAAATAGAGACTGTTATGCTAGCTTAGGAAAAATTAATTAGAAGAGTTAAAATGACTCTTCTCCTTATTGTGCTCAGCTGACTCAACCATAGACTGGTCTAGAAATAATTCCAATTTTGAAGATTCCAATTTTGAAGATGGCTAACAATCTTCAGCCAGCTGTGTTAATTTAACATATAGTCTCCACTTTTCCTGAGAAGTAACAGCTTAATTCTTGATTCACAAGGCTACCTCTCCCACCTCAGAGGCCAAGCTTTGGATCCTTAAAGTTGTTAATTTACAACTGAATTGGATACTTCTGGGACAAGTTAATCCTATTCCACCTTTAACTCTTGACCTTGTCTGTTAAGCAGACTGGCTGTCTCCACGCAGGCTCACCTGGATGGAGAGATTACATGTCTGTTAAAGACACTTGCAGACCCCCCTGGCTTCAAAACTTACACAAGTGGATCTCCAAAGAGGGAGCCACATAGAACTCAGATCTATGTGTGTTTGTTTTTGAACAAACATGGGTACCAGCGAGACGTGCGAGGCAAAGCACTGCATGGGGAGGTGAATTTCTGCTTCTGAGTCCCCAGGAAGTACACCTAATTGCATAGGGGTTAACGTCGAGAGGCTGTCCTTAAAATAATAAGGGAGCCTATTACCCCTCCTCTGAAAAAGACGTTATACAATATTTAAGAGGAATTACGGTCAATGCTTCCCCTCCTGGTTAAGGCCCGCCTTCTTATGAAGGATATTTATCCACTTGTTTTCTACCTCCTCGTGTTCAAATTAATAAAAAAAGGGAGGACATGTACAGAGCCATATTGGGGCAGTCTTGCACTTGGTCAGAGTTTGACTTTGGTCAAGGTTAACTTCTCCCAGTTAGCCAGGATCCTGCTCCACCTAGGGTGGAGTGCACGTAGTAAAGGTTAAGTTCATTGTTCTTCCTGGTATAGGGATTCCTGAATTAAACAGGTGACCCACCCAGCTGCCGGAGCAGTCAAGACGAAGACCTCCAAGAGAAGCTAGACAACTTCCACCGGAACTCAGCCTGGAGTCTGGGGGGAGGGTTTGCCCAAACTGTTAAAAGGTCCGGCGCCATTAAAGTTTACGGCTTTGATCAGTGAACATTGACTTAGCCGTACTTTCTTTTCGCCGCTCTTCCCTATGACCCCAAAATTCTCTCAACAGGTAACCCGGTTTACATGTAGCTGCTGGCGGCTACACAAAAAGAATGGAGGAGTGGCCCCTGGTTCTAGAAAGACTCAGTGCAACAGTATAGAGGAATTCCAGAACAGGGAAGTGGGAAGGGGTAGATGAAGGAACAGGGGGAGGGAAGAGGGCTTATGGGACTTGCGGGGAGTGGGGACCCAGAAAAGGGGAAATCATTTGAAATGTAAATAAAAAATATATCAATAAGAAAAGAAAAAAAACATTTTATTGGATATTGTGAAGGTCCAGCTATCTACTGACATTCTAGGGAATTCAAAACCTGTAAAGACAGGAGCAAGATTAGCTGTTCTTGAGAATTGGGTGACAAAAGGTGAGGACTATAGGGTTCAGAGAAGAAATGAATCTTGCTGTGATGTTGTGCTGTGTATTGATCCCATGGTGAAAGCACCTCAATCTACAATTGTGAATTCACAAAATACACAACCAAAGGAAACCTGCTGGGAACTGTGTTCCTGGGTGAGGAACACACACGATCCGAGCATGGGATGTCCTACAAAGGTGACCTCTGTGGCAGGTGTGTGAGTGGAGTATGAAAAGCATGACGAAAATCTCTAAGTCTCAGATTTTCTCTGGACTGAAAGTTGTGCTAAAAATGAAAGGCTATTTATAAGTTTTGGTAAGTAATTTTTTCATAATGATGCTGACTTTCAAAGAAATTGCATAAATGCATAATAATATTGGAACTTAGTGTCAGAATATGTTGAGTTTGGCAGCATTAGATGTGCCAACGTTATGTCAAGTTATGAAACCTGTGCTTTCTATCACAAAATGTATGGTGCAATATTTAGTTACTATTTCCTAATAAATATTTTAAAGTTTATTTTATTTATATTTCACTGAAATTTTTCTTTTCCTATATTCACTTATTTATTTGAAAAATAGTTTCCTAACAAAATTGAATAAAGTTTGTTTTCTGAATGGCCTTTTATAGAGAAAGTGAATATTTTTCTCACTTTCTGTTCATTTTATTTCTCATTGTACTGAAATATCAGGTTTTTATGACTGTTACAGTTCTGCTTCTGTCTGATAATAAATCTATCAATCATGAAAAAATTTACTTTAATTATTTTTACTTTTTTGGCTTTTACTCTGCTGAGGATTAAATCCAGGGCCTCTTGCATACCAGGCAAGCAGACAAACACTGAATGATAGTCATAGCTCCAAATTATTCTATGCTTACCATGTTAAAATTTTATTGTATTTTAATCTAATTTTAAGTAACCAAGAACACTAGCTGTTTCAAGTTTTCATATGCCTTCAATAGTGCTTCAAGAGAAATATTAAGGCATATCAGTGACTATTTAAAGTAATTTATTCCATTTATTTTTCTCTTTAATGTTTATTCAATATCAAATCGCTTTTGCTCTGAGACAGCTATTGCTTTGGGCTAGAAACTAAAGAGAAGAAGCAGGGCTTTCTCCTTTATCTCCTAACTTCTTCTGACATTTCCTCTCTCCTAATTCTCTAGTCCATAGCTGTTTCTGACCTTCCCAAGGGCAGAGATTTGGGAAAGTACAGTAGACTAGATGAAAGCCCTGTTGTGGATTGGGATGTTCTCTACTTCATGGACCTGGTAACTTGTCTAGAAGGATTCTTTCCTGGACCCTTTGTAAGTATCCTCACTAACTACTCATAGGATATTTTTACTCCCAGAAGACAAAGTTTTATTTGTATTTGTTTGTATATATGTCTAAATGTGTATGTGTTTATATTGTGTGCATATATGTATATGTGAATATATTGCAAATATGGCACACACATGCACATATATACATACATGAATGCACACGCACACACACAAACTCACACACACATACAGACACACACATATCTAGTATGTGTGTCTGTGTACATGTGTGTGTGTCTGTGCTGCATATTCCATTGGACACTACACAATCATAGACACTACGGAGAGCTGCATATTCCACTGAATATTACACAGTCATAGACACTTAGTAGGTGCTCTGTTTTTTTGACACATTGGGATGTGAGTAGCACTCTAGCATGACTAAAACCAGATCCGCACACCATTGTCACATTCATGATTAGAGCAAAGTAAACACCACTATAATAATCTAACCCAGGAAAATCGCTTTAAAGTGTTTAATAAAAATGGTACTCAGGAACAGAACACACTCTGTTGTGTTTTTCCTACTTCATTAAGGACCTTTCTCGGTGTTCTGATCCTAATTTTCAAGGGCTAAGCTGCTTCTCTTATTCCTCTGTTTAGGAAACTGTCTTTATATTTTCTGTCAGCCTAGATTAAAACATACTTCAGAGCTATTTGCAAAATAAAATGCTTGGGGAAAAAAATCAACACTGGCTCAAATGTAAGAAAAACTGGTTGGCTTTTGAAAATGCCTCAGACATTTGTGAAGACACAGTTTATAAAAAGTAAAAAGTGTTATCACAAACCTCAAAGCTTTTCTGTCTCTCTGTGTTCTTGGGAGGCAGGAAGAGTCACAGAGAAAGCAATAAGCCCTGCATTAGCAATAATAAAACCGACGTCCTTCTTGTAGCCCGGAGACCATTAGCCACCTTACCGAAGTCCTGAGTTACAGTCTTCACTCTTCAGACAGTGATGGAGCCCATTTTATGGTGTCGTTTAAAAGATCCGAGATAATACACAAGTGATGCTGAACCCCAAAGGCTGCGTCTCTGCTTTATCAATTATCAGCCTATCTGATCCTAGCTAGAGTTACCATGCCAGCTCCTGCTTTTCCAAGGACTTGAAAACTACATTCAGTTGAAACACACTTAGTGTTTTCAAAATTACATTGGCAATGCAATTATAGTTTGACATATTCAGTGAAATAGCCCATGACTCATTAAACATTTCTGAAACTTTACAGCAAGGTCCTCTTGGGCAGGGACCTGGGCTTGGTGAAAGAGACTTGCCTTCTACACTTTATGTGTCCACTGTAGAAACAGGAAATTTGCTGGGGGTTGACCATGTTAGCTGAATCTAAGCTCTACAAGAAATAAATATAAAACTGAAATTGGAATATGACTCTACCTAGTCAAATGAATCAAACTTGGGTTTTTTTTTTCTTTTTTGACAACCTGATCAGAGGAGGAACGAGTGTGGAAATTGGTCCTACTTAAGAAAAGTAAGCACTGTATTGGCAGGCAGTGACTTTAAATTGCACATTAAACTAATCCAGGGCTATGCCTTCATAAAGGCTAGGGCTGGGAATTCTTATGGATTTTCTAGTTCACAGTTGGGACAACATCGAAAGGCAATAAATGTCCTATTACTTACACAAGCTGATAGCTTTCAGAAAATTAGTCACCAATGACCTTTTATCCTTTGTCAATCTCTCTTTCTTGGTAACTGTACCTGATTGAACTCAAATGCAAACTAATTGACAGCCATGTAAGTACCTTTCAAACCTGCTTCTAACTTTCAATAACTGGACTATTTGGAAAATGTATATTTCTATAGATTTATCTGCTCTGTCTTAAAAAAGTACATGTTTCTGTACATTTATTTTTACCAGAAGCAAAAGCTGTTCCTGTCAAATTTGTGTTAAGTCAAATAAAGACTATCTCATTTTAGGAGTAAATCTCACTTCTAACATTTCACATATGAAAATGGCATTCAACTAAAAGTTCTTGATTGTTATACATCAAGCTAATAATTTGACTTTAAATATACTCATAGAGGATGGTATGTGTACACACATAGGGTGAGCCCTGAGGAGAGAGAGGCAGGAGGGAGCAAGGCTGATCCTAGAAAGAACTAGAAAAGGAGAGAGATGCTTGTTGTATATTTTGGGAGCACCAATCCTTATATTGAATTATATTGATTAGTTTTCCAGTTAGCAGAGAGACCTCCTCCTGACCCTATTTTCAGGGTCACTAGATCATAATGCAATCTCATGAAG
Organism: Apodemus sylvaticus; assembly: GCF_947179515.1. Classification (NCBI taxonomy): domain Eukaryota; kingdom Metazoa; phylum Chordata; class Mammalia; order Rodentia; family Muridae; genus Apodemus; species Apodemus sylvaticus. Next base: position 34,066,504 of record NC_067475.1, read on the forward strand.
AGTCTGATATGCCTCCTCATATTGCTTTCTGAGAAGATTGTGGATTTAAAAATCATCCATCAAAAAAGCATTCTCACTTTTAATTCTTTTATTTATTTTTTACTCTACCAATCAATTTATAAGTAAACAGCAAATTCTACGTAACAACACATGTTGCAATTGGCCCAAAAAAAATACAAGAGCATATCCAACTTTTAAAAAAAATGCCATTTTAGAAATTGATTCTCAGACATAGCAATCCATCAGAATCAGCAAAATAAAACAATAGTGTCTGACAGACAAGTGGCTCTACTGAAGGATCCGAGCTGCTTAAAAGGGAAACCTTAATGCTCTGCCAAAGTGAAGTTAAGGCATACAACAAATATTGAAAATAAAAAGCATAATAAAAATATATGTTTGGTTTACTTGGGCACATTTTAATCTTGTGTCAAGTATGAAAGAATAGTCACAAACCAAATAATTATGGTCCTTTAATATGAATGAGCCTAACAATATTATAGGACTCTTTGAGATGTTGGTTGTACTGGCTAGTTTTGTGTGTCAAGTTGACACAGACTGGAGTTATCACAAAAAAGGAGCTTCAGTTGGGGAAGTGCCTCCATGAGATCCAGCTGGGGGGCATTTTCTCAATTAGTGATCAAGTGGGGAGGGCCCCTTGTGGGTAGTACCACCTTTGGTCTGGTTCTCTTGGGTTCTATAAGAGAGCAGGCTGAGCAAGCCAAGGGAAGCAAGCCAGTAAGAAATATCCCTCCATGGCTTCTGCATCAGCTCCTGCTTCCTGACCTGCTTGAGTTCCAGTCCTGACTTCCTTTAGTGATGAACTGCAATATGGAAGTGTAAGTTCAATAAACCCTTTCCTCCCCAACTTGCTTCTTGGTCATGTTGTTTGTGCAGGAATAGAAACCCTGACTAAGACAAATTGGTACCAGCGTAGTGGGGTATTCCTGTGACAACCTGACCATGTTTTGGGGGGACTGTGGAAGGACTTTGGAACTTTGAGCTAGAAAAGCCATTAGAATATTAAGAGCTAGGTGGAAAGTTCTGTAGGAGCTTGGAAGACAATGTTAAAAACAGTGCAAAAGATGGAGGCCTGGCTTGTGAAATTTCAGAGGGAAGATTAAAGACTCTTAAAGTGGCCATGTTTTGATTGTGACAATTCTGTGGTTTGAGTTAGCTGGGGCTGAAGAATGATCTGTAAGTAACAAGATACCAGAACCACTAAAGCAAACCTTTGTATTACTGGGACTATTGATGCTGGTTAGCTGGAGCTAAGAAATTAGCAGTGATTAAGAAGAGACCAGCATCACTGAGATGAAATCTTCTTGGAAGTGTTTTCTGAGAGCACAGAGATTATGTTCCAGAGATAGCCACAGTTGTATTTTGTGCTGTGGCTGGACTTGGTACTGTGTAAGAGTCACCCAGATGGTACTGGTTTTGAAGGCATGAAGGGGTCATGAAGAGCAGCTGAGGCTCTTGGCACAGTGAGAGGCCATGGAAGGCCATTGGTGAAGGTGCAGCCTCAGTTGCAATTGATGGCCCAGGACTTGAAGGGGTCATGCATAGAAGCAGAGGCTTGTCACCCTGATGAGAGCCTATGAGAGGCTATTGGTGAAGCCTAATTACAGTGGAAGATAGCAGCATTTTGGAGATGCCAGTACCATGCAATGACCACCAAGAACAGCAGCAGCAGTGGAATACAGGCAGCTGGAGCCTAGAAGACAAGCTGTGTGCTACAAAGGGCAGAGCTGGAGAAGTGACCCAAGCCCTTGGAGGAGCCCAGAAGATTGTGAGTTGGATCCCAGACATTGAACCATTGGAGTTTGAGTTTTGCTTTTGGTTGTGACTGTGCCCTGATATGTTTCCCTCTTGAAGGAAGAAAGTATTTTAGTGGAGCCCACAGTTAAAAGACTTTGAATTTTAAAGATATTGGACATTTTAAGGTGATTTAACTTTTAATGTGTAAAGACTGTGGGACGTTTAAAGTAATTTAGATATTGGGGATGAATAAGAAAGTAAGGGTTGAGGCTTAATAGTGATGTTTGTGTGTCAAGTTGACAAGGGGTCAAATGTACTGGCTAGTTTTGTGTGTCAACTTGACAGACTGGAGTTATCACAAAAAAGGAGCTTCAGTTGGGGAAGTGCCTCCATGAGATCCAGCTGGGGGGCATTTTCTCAATTAGTGATCAAGTAGGGAGGGCCCCTTGTGGGTGGTACCACCTTTGGGCTGGTTCTCTTGGGTTCTATAAGAGAGCAGGCTGAGCAAGTCAGGAGAAACAAGCCAGTAAGGAACACCACTCCATGGCCTCTGCACCAGCTCCTGCTTCCTGACCTGCTTGATTTCCAGTCCTGATTTCCTTTAATGATGAACTGCAACGTGGAAGTGTAAGCTCAATAAACCCTTTCCTCCCCAACTTGCTTCTTGGTCATGATGTTTGTGCAGGAATAGAAACCCTGACTAAGACATTGGTATAGGTTCATCTCTTCTTTGTTCTATATAATTTTATTTATATGAAAATTTCTAGACTAACACAGTTTTAAAAGAATTTTTCTATAATTCACAGAAACTTATAGAGAGACAGTTTGCTAATATGTGGACAAACCAAATATTATTTTCACCTTTCAACTAATCAGGTTCTAGTTAGAGAAAAATCGGTAGTTGATATACAATTATAGCTACTTAGTAGGTTCTATTGGAGTGTTGGGATTTGTCTTCTTTTCTGTCTGTGTTATCTCTAATTGTTCTGTTTGGCTGAAGAAAGGCTTTTCTTATTCCAAATCAGTCAAGATTGAATTTTCTTGACAAGGATATCCCAATATCTCAACTGAGGTCTACGATGACAAGTTATTGCTATCACTCTTCAGCGCCACAGTCCGAACACACTGACTGTTCAGTTGTAATCTATCTTTCTACTTAGACTGTGAGTCAGTTCCTCTCTCTGCTAAATGGGTGCTTCACTTTGCTTTCCTCAACATATCCCTGAGAATGGCTATGGTATTAAATTTTCTCTCTGAAAAAGAGCCATTCTATAATGTAAACATTTTAGGGTGGAGATGTTGAAAAATGAAATTGTACAAGTAATGGAATAATAAAATCAGCCAAAATTCAAGACTCATACATTACTCCTAAGCCTTCTAGAGGGATCTCCATGTGCCTGGTTCTTCCTTAACTATTTTTCTGTCAGAATCAGGAGACAGGAAGCACCAACAGTTTCTATTGTTTTAATTCCTTTTTCTATTACTGCTTCTGATGCTGTCCATCAAAAATTGCCTACATCTTTCTATCCATACATTTCCCCACCAGGGAAACAAATTATGATACCCTAGAAAGCTTAAAGTTATAGACTGAAGTAGTCACTGATTCTGACTACAAAGTCACTATTTTGGGGGTCTGTGACTATCATGAGAGGAATGTGAACCTATGGCATGTGCTTTGCTGAAATGAATGTTACATGGTCAGAAGTATAAAGCAATCCCTAGATAGGTGTGTCCAAACAGAGCACAAAGGCTGTGTGACCCAGGATGACTATGCATGCAGCACCATATAAAATTGTGAACTTAATTAAAACATCATGAGAGCTCAGTTGCTACTGTAACTTTTTTTGAATGGATTTTGAGCATAAACTTTGTATAACACACACTTTTACTAGAATGTTAAGAAGAAAAGGAAGAAGAGGAAAGAAAGGAAAGAGAAAGAAACACAGAAAGACAGACAGAAAGAGACAGACTAACAGACAGAAAGAAAGAACAACTGCTGTGAAAGGCAAAATTGCCCTTATTTTTTCTTTTAATCCAGTTTTTTGTATACATCATTTCTTTCTATGAATTAGTTTATGACCTGCTAATAATGATCCTGAGGCAGATCTTACATTTCTAATTTTATTTTTTTACTTATTCACTTTATATATCATGCTTTGTCTTACTCCCAGTCACTCCTTCCTACAATCCTTCTCCTGTTCCCCTTCCCCTTCTCCTCTGATCAGATGGTGTGCCCCAGCTATCCCTCCACCCTGGCACTTCAAGTCTCTGAGAGGCTAGCTGCTTCATCTCCCACTGAGGCCAGATAAAAGAGCCCAGCTAGAAGAACATTTCCCACAGATAGGCAAAAACTTTTGGGGCGCCCCCAGTCCAGCTGTGCAGGCCCCACATGAAGGACAGCCTGCAAATCTATTATATATGCAATTTGGTTGATGGTTCAAACTCAGAGTCCCAAGGGTTCAGGTTACGTGACTCTATTGTTTTTCCTGAGGAGTACCTATCTGTATAAGGGAACTTCAGGTCTCTAAAGAAGGAAATTGAAGAAGATATCAGAAAATGGAAAGATCACCCATGCTCATGGAAAGGTAAGACTTACATAGTGAAAATGGCCATCTTACCAAAAGCAGTCTACAAATTCAATGCAACTTACATCAAAATTCTAACACGATTTTTATAGACCTTGAAAGAGCAATTCTCAACATCATGTGAAAAAAACAAAACAAACAGACAAACAAAAAAACCCCAGGATAGCCAACACCATCCTGACCAATAACAGAACTTTGGGAGGAATCAGCATCCCTGACCACAAGCTGTACTACAGAGCAATAGTGAACAAATGATGTTGGGTTTTTTTTTTTGGTTTTTTGTTTTTTTTGTTTTTTTTTGTTTTTTTTTTTTGGTTTTTTGATACAGGGTTTCTCCGTGTAGCCAGGGTTTCCTGTCCTGGAACTCACTCTGTAGACCAGGCTGGCCTCCAAATGATGTTGTTTTAACTGGATGTCTATATGCAGAAGAACGGAATTAGATTCATATTTTTCACTCTGCATAAAACTCAAGTCCATGTGGACCAAGGTCCTCAATATAAAACCAAATACACTAAATCTCAAAGAAGAGAAAGGGGAAAAAAAAGCCTTGAATACATTAGTATAGGAGACAAGTTCCTGAACAGAACACCATTAGCTCAGGCTCTAAGATCAACAATTGATAAATGGTACCTAATGCGACTGAAAAGCTTCTGTGAGACAAAGGATCTGTCAATAGGACAAATCAGAAGCCCACAGATTGGAAAAGCATCTTCAGCAACCCCACATCTGACAGAGGGCTAATATCCAAAATTTACAAAGAACTCAAGAAGTTAGACACCAGTAACCCAAATAACTCAATTCAAAACTGGGATACAGAATTAAACAGAGAATTATCAACAGAGGAATCTCAAATAGGTGAGCACTTAAAGAAATGCTTAAAGTCCTTAGTCATCAGAGAAATACAAGTCAAAACAACTTCTGAGGTTCCATCTTAGACACAACAGAATAGCTAAGATCAAAAACTCAAGAGAGCGCACACAATGGTGAGGATGAGGAGCAAGAACACTTCTTCATTGCGTGGTGGGAGTGTAAACTTGTATAACCACTTTGGAAATCAATTTGGCATTTTCTCAAAACTTTGAATAGTTCTACCTCAAAACCTGACTATAACACTCCTGTGTATATACCCAAAATATACTCCAACATCCCATAAAGACAGTTGCTCAACTATGTTCATAGAAACTTTATTCATAGTAGTAAGAAACTAGAAACAACCTAGATATCCATCAATTGAAGAATAAATAAAGAAAATGTGATACAACTACACATTAGAATAGCATTCAGTTATTAAAAACAAAGACATCCTAACTTTTACAGGCAGATGGGTAGAACTTGAGAATATCATCCTGAGTGAGGTAACCCTGTCTCAAAAGGGCATACTCACTTATAAGTGGATATTACACTTAAAATGCAGGTGCCATGTTACATACCCCAGACTCAAAGAAACTAACAAGAAGGAAGGCCCACAAGAGGAAGCTTAAATTTCACTTAGAATTGGGAATAATATGATTATAAGAGGCAGATGGAAGGAGGGAACTGGAAAGGAGGAGGACTGGATGAGAGTTTAGGACCAGGTGTGGGGAATGACAGGAGAGATGGCTGGATGGCCATGAAATGACTGGAAATCTGCGATTATGGGGGAGAGAATGTGGGGGTGCATCTCCAGGACAAGACAGAGAGCTGGGATAAAAACGGATAAGAAACAATGATGGTGACCTTAACTATGACTCATTATTAGGGATATGGAACCTAATAAGACCATTTCCTATAGCCAGGCAGGAACCCTAGTGGAGCAACAGGGACACCAACAAACCCACAAAACTTTCAACTCAACAATTATCCTATCTGCAAGAAATTTTGGGACAGGGGATGGAGCAGATACTGAGGGAATGACTAACCAATAACTGGCCCCAAATGGGACCCATGCCATGGACAAGCACAAATCCCTAACACTAGTAATGATACTCTGTTATGTTTGCAGACAGGAGCATGTTGTCCTCTAGGAGATTCCACTTGGCAGCTGACTCAAAGAGATACAGACACCCACAGGCAAAGAGTGCATGGAGCTTGAGGACTCATAGATAGATCCTGAGGAGGCTTGATGCCCTAATGTAGGTGGATGCTAGAGCCGTGATGCAGGATTGGGCGAGTGCATGGAGGAGCATCCTCTTAGAAGCAAAGGGGAGGGGAGGGAGGGTGGATAGGATGGGGAATATGTGGGGAGGTAACTGGAAAGGAGGATATCATTTGAAATGTAAATGAGTAAGATGATTTAAAAAACCAAAAAGAATAAAAAGAAGTGGTGACTCTTACCTAGGTCATAGCTGATTTTTCTACCATCTTTCATGTGCAGAAATTTGATTGGTACACAAAATCACAGTTTTGTGGTCTATCACTGATAATACATCCAATATGATGCAATTACCACCACTTTACATGTCTCCTATTGTTTTTTTTTCATCCTCTCACCATAATCCAGAAAGAATAGAAGCAATCCATAAGTACTTCTTTGAGCAGACTGCATATTCTTCAGATAATTTAGTGGTGATTTAGGGCCTCTTTATTTTAGATTTAAGAAGTTGAATAAAATGCAAGTTTGGCTTATTTTATTAATAAAAAGGTGGAGGAGAAAGGCCAAACTATGTCTAATCAGGATATGGTCCTGAAAATGTCCCAGCTCCCTTGACATTTTCTTTAACCCCTGTCCTGATTTGGTAGCAATGGCTGCTGTAAATGTTATAGGGATCATTATTATTTGGTATAAAAGTTACAACTTGATTGCATAGCTATTTTTAATGCAGAAAACCTAAGGACAACAACACATAAATCTAAAGGTTTGAAACATAATATAAAAATCCCAACCAACACAGTCATAATTAACTTGCATCAAATAGGATTCTGTTTCTTAAAGTGGGATCATTGAACCAAAAGCACAAATTAGGATCAATTTTATAAAGTCACAAAGGATTGATTTTATTTGATCAGTAGTTATTTCTAATGAGCTACTTTTATATCTTAGATGACAGATAAGTGAGAGTCACAGAGGCAAATAAAACTTTGCATCAACAATCCTATTGTTGACTTTTATAAATAAACCATGATGCAGTATGTTTTTTCAACCAAGTATATAAAGTTAAATTCCTATTAGTGTAATAATTCATTTCTTATTTTCACAAATGGTGGTAATCAGGGGAAAGTCAACATGTCTCAACCCACATACAAAACTGCAGTCAATGAAAGAATGCTTAGAGCAGGAGAAATACCCTTCCCCAGGGAAGAGCACATCAATTAGCAATCCAATACAAAATGGTCAATCCTGAAAACACATATACAAGTAACATTATACAGACTAAGGAGAGTGTATTTACATATTTAGGAATATGCATGTATGTAAATATATATGCAGACACATAACAACAATTAATGAGCAAAGAAGTCACAAATTTCGAGATCAAAAGAGGTATATGGGAAATATGGGGGAGTAAATGTAAAAGGGACATGATGTAATTACATTATAATCTCAAAAAAGCAAAGAAATAAATTAAATAACTCACATGATCAAACATTTATTCAGTTTAGAAGCAAGAAATAAATAACTAAGGGAAAGGGGATTTAAAATAGGAAGTAGGGTGATCCTAGAAATGCTAGAGATGGGGATTTTTAATAGGATCTTAGCAAGATTACAAAACACGGCACCTCACTAGAGTGGTCAGGAAGGTAGAGAATGTCAGGGATTGCGCAGGGAACTAGTATGCTAGCATGCAGGAGTTAGCTACTCTCTGGGACTCAGGAAATTCTGGTCATGTCTGCTTCAATGGGCTCTTGCACCACAGAGATGTTGACTAGGTGGTTAAACCCTCAGGCAAAATAATGACTATGCCAACTCTAAAATCAATGAGAATGCCCCCCCCCCATAGGCTTTATGTTTGAATACTTGGTCTCCAGTTGGTAGAACTATTTGTAAAGGATTAAAAGTTACAAATAGTTCTTTTTGACAATAGGGGAAAGCCTGGAGGTTTCAAAAGACTCCAGTGTGAAATTTCCAGTGTGTTCTCTGCCTCCTGCTATGGTTCAAGATGTAACCCTTCAGCTGCTGCTCAAGCTGCCTGAAGCCTGCTACTTCCAATCTGTCACCATGAACTCTAAGTCTTCGAAAGTATAAGCCCCAAATAAACTCTTCTATAAGCTGCCTTGGTCATAGTGTGGTTTTTCGAAACAGAGTTTCTCTGTTTGTGTCTGTAGACCAGGCTGGCCACGAACTCAGAAATCTGCCTGCCTCTGCCTCCCAAGTGTTGGGATTAAAGGCATGCATCACCACTGCCCCCCCCCCCCCGGGAAGGTCATAGTGTCTTATCACAGCAATAGGAAAGTGCATTACGGTTTTTATCAATACCAGCTGACATGTGGATGATAGTTCTTCTGCACTTCAAAGTCTCGCACAGAGAAAAATGAAAATTGATTGAATTGAATCTGTCTCCTGAGCTCTTGCTTTGAACTTATGAACTATTCAGCCATCCAGGTTTTACCTTTCACTCTTTCTCTCCAGAAAACAGTGTGGCAGCTGGGTGCCATCATGTTGCATTTGGTACAAACTCTGACTTCACAGTCGAATTTTCAAAATTTCTCTCAGCATATTTTATTTAGTTAAAATGAAAAAAAATTACCAAGTTCGCATGTATCCATGAGGCACACAACTTTATAATTTTCTTCTGAATCCTGCTTGCTCTTTACTTTCCCTGTAACTGTCACTCAAGTTCACCTTTTCCCAGGACCCTATAGACACATAACTATGGCAACTGAACTCACAGAAACACAGTCTCTTGCATTGGATGAATTTTCTTTGAATTTGTGTGTATCTAACACAGCATTACAAGTTCACTGGAAAACTAGAATGAGCCTTCTATTTAGGATAACAAATTTATTGACTGCTACACATGGTGTGCAAATGAACAAATGGGAGAGTTCTACATGTGACAATTCTGTTTTTACAGAAAAACTGTTATTGCTCATTCATGTATATATTTAGTATACATGCATTGATTAACTATCTATGATGCATGACACCTGGCAGATTGTGTGTGGTCTTTTAGGTACTGTAGCCATAAAGTGGAAACTGCACTCTATCCCTAATTTTTAAATGATGTAAGAGAGTGTTTAATTTTCTTGAACTTTCCTTTATATATTTTAGCTTTCTAGGGATGATATGTAATGTTTCCCTTAAAAAACTGTTCACTTTTATATTATTTCAGGCTTGGTTAAAAAGTATAACCAGAAAGATGCATTTCAATGAAAAGATTCAAAATGGGCAGAGAATGTGTTTTATTAGAAGCCTATTTATTGATTTGCTCTTATCATGAAATACAAATTTTATGTATCTTTATCCTCACTTCTTCATTTTTACTTTAAATTTGTTACCTAATATGAAACTCTCAACTTCTTGAAATCTTAGACAAAAGGATGAGAATAATAAAATTGATTCAACTCATTATACAAAATTGATCTGGATAAAATCACAGAAGTATTTTAATTACAAAGGTAATTACATTGCTTGAGAAAGTCTCCACAAGACCGTGTGTATAGACACATGTAACATATACATACATAGGTATACACACCAAAAAATTTAAGCCATATAATTTACTTTTCTTTTCCAAAAACATAAATACAAAGATTGAATCACTTTTTACAAACATTTAAGGCAACCAGAGAGTGTGATTTTAAATTAAACATTATATATATATATTATGTTGTATATATTAAATATATAAGCAATATATATATCCTTTTCTTTTCTAGTATTTTTAGTAATTTAATATGATTGTAGTTTTTAAAAGTATGGCTATCATAAATTGAAATAAAAGTATACATGAATATGGATAGTGATGCCAAGTTATTCTCCTTTCTGTGAGAAGCACGGTCTCACAGGTCTTTCTGTTCTCTGAAACAGCCTTTTCATGCATGCAAATAATGGACCCACATATACTTGTAGAAAACAAGATCTTAGAAGGGTTGTATAATACAATCAAATTCACAGAAAGTAATAGATTCAAATCCCATTACTTATTCCATAGTTTATCTTCTTGCCTCAATATTATATTAGACCATATTAGAGAAAGTGAGATGCACTGCTCAAAATATACCTACCATAGAAGTCTATCTGGCTTAGTTAATAGCATTGTAGGAAAAACACCAAGAAGTTGCACTATTTTGGTCTAAGATGTGGCTCAGTGGTTGAGTGCCTATTATGTTTGATGCCCCAAGGTTCATTCTCAGTGCCACAAGAAAGCAGGAAGATTAACAGAGTGAGGAAGCAGATGTAGAGAAGAAGAAGAATGAGAAGAGCTCAGCAAAGGTCATGGATCAGGTCTGGAGATGACCTGTATGTGGTTGGTTGGTTGGTTGGTTGGTTGGTTGGTTGGTTGGTTGATTGGTTGGTTGGTTGGTTGGTTGGTTGATTGGTTGGTTGGTTGGTTGGTTGGTTGGTTGGTTGGTTGATTTGGTTGGTTTGGTTGGTTTGGTTGATTTGGTTGATTTGGTTTGGTGTGGTTTGATTTAGTTTGGCTTAGTTTTTGCTTTTGCTTTTGCTTCTTCTTTTTAATGATCTAAAGACAAAACTCAATAGCAAAGGGGAAAATTTGAACTGCGTAAGGAACGAATGAGCAATGTTGACCACCAAAATACCCTTGAGAATTTAGAAGGAAGCAAGGAAACATTCAGATATTCCTAAAGAGTGCCTGGTTTATATGTAGTATGGGCATTTCACATGGATGATGCTTATGTGCTTTGTCTAAACAGAATTATAAAATTCAAGGACATTACTGATGATGTGCCTTGTAGTTGCTGCCAGATTTTTTTCTCCAAAACATTTGATGACTATCCACTGAAAACATTATTCATGTTCATACCACCCAACAAATTGAGTTTGGAATGAAATAGAGAATATTTTCACTAGGCTAAAAAAAGAAAACAAAAGAAAAGAAAAGAAAAAAAAGAAAAGAAAAACTGATGAAAATAAGATCAGGTGCCAACACATAAATGATGTTGCTGAAGATATGCAAAATATGTTCAGCAATGGTTACTATACTTTTCTAAGGTAATAAGTAAAATTCAACTAGCAATAACTCCACATTAGGAGTAAGGAAGCTCCCCTAACATAAATGATTCAGGGAGTTTTAGAAGGGCTGTAGAGATGGAGCAGTTGTTCTTTCAGAGGACTAGAGATCAATTCCCAGCACATAGACATTGATTCACAACCATGGGTAACTCCAGTTACAAGAAATCTGATGACCTCATTTGGCATCTGTAGGCAATGCACATGTATGCAGTACACAGGCACACTTGCAGTTAAACACTCTTGTACATAAAATAAATATAAATAAACTGTTTAAGAGTAAATATTTAGAGTTCTAGCAACATCTGAAAACCTTTGAATCTCTTTAGAGTGCAATTTTGTAGATAATCCAGAATTTGAGTTTGCGACTGTGACTGTACTGTGAGTTTGAATCTCAATAATTTTAGGATAAATATACATGAAATATTAAAAGTGCTAATAAGTTAACCAAAAATATTTACATGTAGCCTGCATGATAGTTTATACCTGCAATTCTAGCACTTGAGAAACTGAGGACAGGGGACTCTGGAGATCCAGGCCAGCCTGGGCTATGTAGAAATCATGTTTCCAAATACAAAATCCAATAACAAAACAAAACAAAAATTATATGCTAACTTTTATGTTCTCCTGAATTTATCATTGCTTTTTCAACATGTCGTTTTCTTTCTTTTTTTTTTTAGGACAGGGTTTCTCTGTGTGGCCTTGGCTATCCTAGACCTCACCCTGTAGACCAGGCTGGCCTCAAACTCAGAAATCTGCCTGCCTCTGCCTCCCAAGTTTTGGGATTAAAGGTGTGCGCTACCAGTTAACATGTCATTTTCTTGACTAGAGAAGTACATTTCACTCAACCAATTACTAGATTTATGGCTCAATAAATTCTCATAATATTTAATAACAACTACCTTAAAGTTTGATATACAGTCCCTAGAGCTTTAACTATTTGATCTCTGATATATTATATATTAGACTAATTTTCACAAAACCAGGGTAAAAGCAGTTATCAACTTAAATAGACATTGAATTGTTCCATTTTTAAAAAAATCACATATAGCAGGATGAACAGAGTAATGTTTATCATTTGCTATATAAAATCCCCAAATTTAAATGTAAAGTCTTAAACTTAACATATTTTAGGAACGTATAGTTGCTTTATAGGAAAATAGAATTTTTCATGGAAAAGTTCTCTCCCCATATTCCCTCTGGGCAACTGATCTCAAACAGAGTAAAGAAATTATGTATCTATCATAAGTAGGACATTCATACCCCATAGGTTAATGCTTTAATCGTCCTTGTAACCCAAGACTTTTGGTAAACTGTGTCCTGATTTTAGTTTAATAAGATAGAAAACATTTTTCATAGGTCAGAAAGCATTATCAGGAGGAGCTCACAGACATCTACAGCACACCTGTTAGTAATCTCTCTGCTGGTTCAGAAGCTGACCAATTAGAATGCCCATCTGAGAGATCATTCCAGTATATTTTGGGCACACTGTTGCCTTCTCAGGTCAGCTGTTTTTATCACTTGGAAATATTTCACAATTTTATCAATATTATTATGAAAGAACAGCTGAAAAATAAACAGAAATATCTGAGTAAATGTTACTGTCATCAAATAAAAATTGTCTGCCCCTGGACAATATAATATAATATAATGTAACTGCCAAAATGACATGTAGATATTGAGCATCAACACTGGAAACTGCCCACGACCACAGGAAGGCAAGACCTTTTAAAAGTAGCAGAAAAAAATGGGAGATGTTCAAAATTTTAAATTATTAACAAATTGATTATGAAAAACACTTTAAGAACAAAGGAAGAGCATAACAATGAAGGCAGAAATAAATTACATACAACTGAAATGATAGTAGTAATCAAAACTGCTTAGTTATAAATTCAGTTACATTTACAGGCATTAAACTGTAGGTATTTTTAAAGGCATTGAATAAGTAAGTCTAAATGGGAAATTATTTGTTCATTATTTAGTTTTGGCCCTAAATTCTCTAAATATTTATTTGCACTAATTATTGATGAAAGGAATTGGTTTACAAGAACATTATATTTGAATAGTTCATGTATTCAACACACATAAATTCTGTGTCTGTCAAAATAATTCTCAGTGAAGCTAAAGATACATTATTTAACTAATCTAAAAATCTTTATCATATCAATTGAAACAGTTAGAAATTAAAGCGAGATTAGTCAAAACGCATCAGGACATAGATAATTTGATGATTTTTCCCCATTAATAAAGCATTCAAGTAATAGAATTTGCAAATGAGAAAATAATGAACAGAGGCTGAAGAGATGGCTTAGCAGGCAAGAGCATGCATTTCTCTTGAGTAGAGGACCTGAGTTGGCTTCCCAGGACTCATGCAACTACCTGTAACCTAGGCTCCAGGTTTAAGCTGCACATCTGACCTCTGAACCTCTGCAGGAAATTACACTCATATATATGTATATGTATGTGCATGTGTATGTGTATGTGTATATATGTATATATGCATGTGTATATGTGTGTGAATATGTATGTGTATATGTATATATGTATATGTGCATATATGTATATATGTGTATATATGTATACATGTATATGTGTATATATGTATATGTGTATATGTGTATACATGTATATGTGTATATATGTATATGTGTATATGTGTATATGTCTATATGTGTACATGTGTATATGTGTATATGTCTATATGTGTATGTGTGTATATGTGTGTTTGTGTGTATATGGGTATACATGTATGTACCTATCCCTAGATACACGAATACAAAGAATTAAAATAAAACTTTAAAAATAGAAATAGAAACACATACCATGCATGTCCTTTCTAAGTTACCTCACTCAGGATGATATTTTCTAGTTCTATCCATTTGCCTGAAAAACTCATGATGTGATCATTCTTAACAGCTGAATAGAATTCCATTGTGTAAATAAAACATGTTTTCTGTATCCATTCTTCTGTTATGGGTAGTTTCCAGGTTCTGACTATCACAGATAAGGCCTCTGTGAACATAGTAGAGCATGTGCCCCTGTGGTATGGTGGGGCAACGTTTGGGTATATGTCCAAGGGTGGCATAGCTGGATCTTCAGGAAAATCTATTTAAAATTTTCTGAGGAAATTTCAGATGGTTTCCAGAATGGTTGTACCAGTTTGCAATCCCACCAGCAATGGAGGAGTGTTCCTCTTTCTCCACATTCTTGCCAACTTATGCTGTGAGGTTTTGATCTTAGCCATTCTGGTTGGCCTAAGGTAGAATCTCAGGGTCATGATTTGTTTCCTTGATGACTAAGGACTTTGAATATTTTTTTAAGTGCATCTCAGACATTTGAGATTCCTCTGTTATGAATTCTCTGTTTAGCTCTATATCTCATTTTTTGGTTGGGTTGTTTGGTTTCTTGGTGGTTAGCTTCTTGAGTTCTTTCCATATTTTGGATATTATCTCTCTATTGGATGTGGCATTAGCAAAATTTTTTCTCAAACTGTAGGTTGCTGATTTGTCCTATTGACTATGTCCTTTGTCTTACAGAAGTTTTTCAGTTTCATGAGGTCACAATTACTGATTCTTGATCTTAGAGACTGAGATATTGGAGTTCTGTTTGGGAATCCCCCCACCCCCATGCCAATGAATTCAAGGCTCTTTCCCACTTTCTCTTCTATTAGATTCTGTGTATCTGGTTTTATGTTGAGGTCCTTGATTCACTTGGACTGGAGCTTTGTGCAAGGTGACAAATATGGCTCATACCGACTGCCAGTTAGACCAGCACCGTTTATTGAAGATGCTTTCCTTCTTCTATTGTATATTTTTGGCTTATTTGTCAAAGAACAAGTGTCCATAAGTGTGTTGCTTTATATCTGGGTCTCACTAATAAGGTATTAGCCAAAAATATACAGAATACCTAGGATAGAATCCACAGAATTCAAGAAGGTTAATAAGAAGAAGGTCCCAAGTGAGGATCCTTCAATTCCTCTTGGGAGGGGGAAGAAAACAATTATGGCAGGCAAAGGGAAGGAGGGACCTGAGTGTCAAAGGGGAGGAGGAAGGGAAATGGGAACATGATTATGTATGGGAAGATAGGAGAGAAGCCCTGAGGACCAGCAGAATGAATGGAAATGTGAAACCTTGGTGGTGGGAAGTGGGGGACCCTTTTGAAAGTACCAGATACCTGGGAGGTGAGAGGTAAGATACTCTCAGGACTCAAATGGAGGGAAATTCCCTACAGTGGGAAGAGGGATCTCATGTCTACCTCCAGTAGAAAGACAGGGCATCAAGTGGAGGAATGAGGTTGCCATCCCACAGTCTAAAACTTTGACTCAAAATTGTTCCTGTCTAAAAGAACTTCAGGGACAAAAAGGAAGAAGAGACAGAAGGAAAGTCAGTCCAGTGACCTGACAAACTTTGGAACTGTCTCAGGGGAGGCTCCAAGGCCTTATAGTATTATTGATACTATGGCATGCTTACAGACAGGAGCCTAGCATGGCTGTCCCCTGAGAGGCCCAACAAGCAGTTGACTTGAGATAAATGCAGATACTTACACCCAACCATTAGACTGAAGTTGGGGACTCCTGCAGTTGCATTAAGGAAAGGCTAGAAGAAGTTGAGAAGGGCCAGGCAGTGGTGGCACACATCTTTAATTCTAGCACTTGGGAGGCAGAGGCAGGCAGATTTCTGAGTTCGAGGCCAGCCTGGTCTACAGAGTGAGTTCCAGGACAGCCAGGGCTATATAGGGAAACCCTGTCCCAAAAAACAAAAAACAAAAAACAACAAAAAAAAGAAGTTGAGAAGGAAGACTAACCCATCAGTCTCAACTAACTTGGACCCCTGATTCTCTCAGATACTGAGCCACCAACCAGGCAGCATATAGGAGCTGGTTCGAGGCCCCTGACACACATATATAGCAGAGGATTGCCTGGTTTGGCCTCAGTGAGAGAAGATGTGCCTAATCCTTGAGAGACTTTAGACTTAAGGCCTGGTGGGGGAGGGGGCATTCTTTTGGAGACAGTAGGGAGGAAGAATAGGATGAGGACTTTTAACTGTAGGAATATGGACCAGGAGATGGACAATGACTGGACTGTAAAAAGATAAAATAAAAGTAATAAAAATATAGAAACATATTCTATTGGACAATGTGCATAAATAATTCCCAGTGTATTGGGAGAGTAAAAAGGAACTGTAAAGGATCCAACTAAATAAGCTCTACATTCTTCCCATCAATCTTCAGCATGATGACTTGATTTATTTTTTATTTTTTATTATTTACATTTCAAATGGTATCCCCTTTCTGTATTACCCCTTCAAAAATCCCCTATCCTATTCCCCTCCCCCTGCTTACCCCTTTCCCCAATTTCCTGACTTGCATTGCCCTATTCTGGGGAATCGAACCTTCACAGCATCCATGGTCTCTCCTGTCACTGATGTCTGAAATGGTCATCTGCTACATACATAGCTACAAATTCAATCTTTGTAATTGCCTTATTTAAGATACCCTCTTTAGAGCTTCCTGCTCTTGCCTGGAGTCAAAGATAAGCCAAATTCTGTTCATTACCCATGAGGCATTCCTGAGTAAGAATGTATTAACTGATAATGATAACCATCCTCACAATGTATTAACTGATAACTACCTGATCACCCCAGAAAATCCCAGGCAGATCTAAAGGTCAATGGTCAATAGATGTTAATGAGTTTAAAATGCAACTTGACTGATGTCACTTGCACCTCCAAAAAATATAAGAACTGCCTACAATGTGCCATCTGGGTTGCCTCTGTCCTGCTTGCAGGACGACCCCAATGTGTTGGATCAATAAACCTCATGCTTGTTGCAGCAGTCTCAGTCTCTGTCTTTGTGAGTAAGGATGCCTGGACTTTAGACCCTTCAGGTCCAACAACACCAAGATATTTCTTATTATTTGTGGCTATTAGAAAGGGTGCTGTTTCCCTAATTTCTTTCTCAGCCTATTTATCATCTGTATAAAGGAGGGCTACTGTTTTTTGTTTTGTTTTGTTTTGTTTTAGTTAATTTTGTATATAGCCACTTTGCTGAAGGTGTTTATCATCTGTAAAAATTCTCTGGTAGATATTTTGGAGGTCACTTATATATATTATTATATCATCCTCAAATAACAATATTTGTATTTCTTCCTTTCTAATTTATAATCCCTTGATCTCCTTTAGTTGTGTTATTGCTTCAGCAAGAACCTTGAGTATGATCTTGAATAGAAAATGGGAAATAGCCTTGAATTCATTGGTATTGGAGACACTTTCATGAATAGAAAACCAATGTCTCAGGCTCTAAAATCAACAATTGATAAATGGGACCTCATGAAACTGAAAAGCTTCTGTAAGACAAAGGACACTTTAAATAGGACAAAATGTTAGCATACAGATTGGGAAAGGATCTTCAACATCCCTACATCTGCCAGATGGCTAGTGTGTAAAATTCAAAAGGAACTCAAGAAATTTGATACCAACAATAAAGGAATCTCAAATTGACAAGAAGCACTTGAAGAAATGTTCAAAATCCTTAGTCATCAGGGAGTGTAAATCAAAATAACCCTGAGATTCCATCTTACACCTGTCAGAATGGCTACATTCAAAACCTCAAGTGATAGCATATGTTGGCAAGGGTGTAGAACAAAGGGAACACTCCTCTATTTCTGGTGGGAGTGCAAACTTATACAACCAGTGGGCGAATGGAATAGGAGAGAACATAGGAAGTCTATGAGGGTGACCCTATCTGAGATTACAATCAGAGTGGGATATAAAGACTGAAGTGGCTGACTTCTATAGCCAGACAGGGCTTCCATAGGAGGAAGGGAAATATCAATCCATCCACAAAACCTTCAACTCCATATTTGTCTCACCTATAAGATGTACAGGGATAAAGGAGAAACAGAGACTGAGGGAACAGTCAACCTATAACTGTCCTACTTGAGACTCATCCCATGTGAGAGAGCCACTCCTGACACTATTATTGATACTCTGTGTGCCCTTCTGCCAACATTTGAGCAGGGAAATTCAGACCTAGGTATTTTGCCACAGTAGGGAGGGAGAAGGGATTTGCAAGGGTAGGACTGGGAAGAAAGGATGGAGGAACTGTCATCAGGATGTGAATAAAAGTTAATTAATTAATTTTAATTAATCAATTAAAATGAAGATCAATTATATTTAGTTGACTTTACATTCATTTTCTAAATCTACAGAACAGTGTTTCTTTAAGAAATTAAAGTTCCCTGAAAGGCCAGGAAGTATCCCCATTACCAGGATCAACTCTCTGCTGGTAAGGAGATTCTCTGAAAGACCTGTTTCATTTTAGAAAGTTGCTTTCTTTTCTTTTTTTTCTTCTTTTTCCCCCAAGACAGGGTTTCTCTGGGTATCCCTGGCTATCCTAGAACTCACTCTGTAGACCAGGCTGGCCTCGAACATCCATCTTCCTCTACCTCCCAAGTGCTGTGATTAAATGCAGTGCACCACCACTGCCCGGCTGCTGAATGTTGCATTCTAATCCATGCAGTTATGTGGAAAACCGTTTACACTTTTACATCATACAAAGTGTCAGTGTCATATTTAGGATTTCCAGTGCTGTGAAGAGACCAAGGCACTCTTATAACACACATTTTGTTCAAGCTGGCTCCCATTTTCAGAGATTTGGTCCATTATTACCATGGTGGGAACCATGACAGCATCCAGGCAAACATGGTGCTCGGGCTGCTGGGATTGCTACATCTTGATCTGAAGGCAGCCAGGACACTGGAATTCTACACTGGGCAGAGCTTGAGCATAGAAGAACTCAAAACCTGTGTCCACAGTGGCACACTTCTTCCCCCAAGGCCACACCTACTCTTAGAAGGCCTCATCTCCTAATAGTACCATTCCTTAGGGACCAAACATTCAAACACAGGAATCTATGGAGCCAAACCTATTCAAACTACACATAAAGTCTCAACTTTAAAAAAAAAACAGTCATATAACAATGAGCGAGTCATAACCATCAAATTACATCTCTGTAAATTTTCACATTGATTCAATAATTTTAATACAAAAAGATGAAGCATCATTGGTCTCATATAAAATATAATTAACATAAATCCATCAATATCTACTATGTTTATTCTAATTACTGTGTAACAAATCAACACAACGTTCTGGTGTAAAATTAACTCTAATATGTTATGCCAGAGTTCTATTGGGTGAAAAGTTCGGCCTCCAATCACCTGGTCCTCTCTTCAAGGCCTCAGGATACTGAAATCAATAAGTCATTTGGATTCAGTCTCACCTGTGGCCCAAGCTCTTCTTAAGCAACTTGGCTGGCAAAATTTGATCTATTGAGGTTTTACGAGTCAGGCTCTCGTGGAAGCACACTCTTTCAAGATGTGTTTGGAGACTATCCAAGCTGCTTAGCATTTCTGAATGTTCCATTTCTGAACTGGAGCCTCTTTAAAGCAGTTTCGCTAATTTAGCCAGCTGCTTCAACTAAGACAATCTCCTTTCTGTTTAATTTAGAGTCGAGTCTTCTGAGATGTTCGTTCTGCCTTTAAATTTTCTTTATCTTCGCCATGTAAAAGGAAATAAAATTGAAAGTAGCATGTCTATGTGTTTCCTCATGTCTTTGGGGGAAATATGGGTATGATGATCAGTAGTTGAAATTATGCAGGACACTGTAGACTTCTCCCTGTGTCCTTGTCTGTTCGGGTATTTGGAAAGCCTTTTTCATGACAAGTTCATGAAGATGAAAATTACATCAAAGTTACTATTAAGTCAGTGGCACACGTTGCCTGGATTTTCTGTTAAAGGGGTCTAGAGATCATTAAACTCTATCAAGAATTAAGAAGTGTAAAGAACTTGGGAGTTAAGAATAGTCCAGTAAAATATTTTCCTAGTTGGAATGCCATTACTTTGTTGAGAGAAACAGAACTAGATAGTTTAAAAGTCTAGTTGCTTAATGCTGTAATGGAGTCAATTAGATATCTGGTTATGCTTTACGATACCAGAATGACTGCCCTTTTATTGGTAAGTGCAGTATATCAGCAGCAATAGGATATATTCCTACATTGCTATCTCTCAACCTATTGCTTCATAGTCCCAGGCTCACCTTTTATCACTGCACTGTGAAAGTGAAGCTGAGCCCTTTGGCTTAGCCCTCTATTTTTCTTTCTTCATCTTGTGTGAGGTTTTGTCAATACAGTTTTCTGGAGAATCATTGCAATAGGCTGAGGCATTGCTTTAGGTCTGTCTTAGTTGCCCACCCCTACCTCAGCTCTCTCCCTTCCTCCCTTTCTCCTTTCCTTCTCCTCCCCCTCTCTTTATTTTTCTTTAGCACAGATGGTTTCTTCAGCACCAGAATCCCTGAATGGTTTCTAGTGTCCAGCTCCTGCAGAACAGAATAGCTGAAAGAATCCAGAAGCAATCACTCCTTTGCCTTGGGCTCCTTGTGGCTAGCTTTGCCTAGTGCTCCAGATGGTAGACGTCTTACAAGTGCTGGCTGCTAGGACCACAATGCTGTTTAGTGAGTGGGCTATAGTAAGGCTTTATCATTATCAATTGGCTCTGAAATTGCTGTATTTCGTCAGCATGGTCTCTATGCTAAAACCCGTAGGTAAGAGTTAAGGTGTCTTCCCTGGGAGTCCTGTTACAACACTGGAGATGGTAGCTATTCCAGTGATATTCATTTGACTTCCTATTTATTATTATTAACCAATAAGTCCTTGTTCTAACTTTCCATTACAGTTAATAGTTGTTTATATTAAGCATGCTCATTCTAATTACTGTTAGTTTTCTCTGTTGGATGCAATAGGATGTACTGTTAATCTGTTGGCTAAAAAGATTCATATTGATCTCTCATCTATTATACTGCCTCAATCTTTCACTGAAAGTCTATTAGGTACTGTATCTGTGTTGAATACTGAGGTTATAGAACTAATAGCATATAAACAAGTTCAATGTTTATCACTAACAAAGTTAAATCCCATGTAAAAAAATAATATAGAATTAAAACAGTCTGTTGAGTTCTGATAGAGGCATATCACATACTGAATCAGGAGGAGAGGGAAGAGGGTTATAGAATGCTTACAATGAATCATGGAGGAAGCCATGTGGTATGTTCACTAAATGTAAAAATCAGAGGCAGATAGTTTCAAAGAAGAATGTAAAGAAGGCTTGTTCTAGAAATAGAATCTCAGATTTATTTTTCAGACCTGAAAAATTTCTGTTCTCAAGATATATTGGCTATAATTTATAACAATCTTGGGAACTTAGACAATTCTTAGTGTTTTCTCTAACCTGTTTTCCTATGATTATAAAACAAAATCAATGCCTCTAATCAAATTATCTGTGCTGTGCCCTATCACGTCCATAATTGTATGTTATGCTTAGGATAACTGTAGAAGGAAGAGTCTGCTCTAAGTTTCTTTTTAAAACTTTACTCCATACATAGAATTAGGTATAATCTGGGGAAATGGCATTAAATGAATCCTCTAATTTATTTCATCCTTTGTACATCAAAGGCTCATGTGTTCACCTATGTGTCAATCACTAACAACTATTGCCTCATCTACTTTAGTCCACAAAATTTTCTTCAGTTATGAACCATTTCATATTTTGTTTTTACTTTATGCGTTTCTAATAGAAGTCCTTCTGACATAACTCCATTCAGGTCACCATAAAGTGATCTCACAATTCTTAACCAAACACAGTGTAGATCAATGCAAGAATGGTAAGATAAAAAATGATCTGTTGACAAATATCTCTATAGATGCATGCTTTTAAAGTAGCCAATCGACAGCTATAATTTTAAACTAATACTACATATGTCTTTTAATGCTTTTTATGTTTGCTTTAGACTTCTCTCAGATCCAAAATTTGAGCTGTTGTTTGTAATTTGGCATAAACGCTTCTAAATACAAATGGATGTATCTTTAGTAAAAACTTTAGTAGGTACAATAGTTTATTTCAGATAACATGCAGAATAGGTATCCTAACCTCTTCACACAGGCTTAGATGAAAACCTTAGACAGAATGTGAAAAGTATAGTCCAAACACAAATTCCTCCCTTATGTTACAGGATTTTCCATGTCCAATCATATTTGGACAGTGGAAGACCTGTGATTGGACAGGAAAAGGGAGGCAGAGTTGGGGAGACAGAGGTCTCAGGATGAGAAGGGAAGAGAAATGGAGTCCAACGTTGTGTTATCAAAAGTTAGAATAATTGGGTAAAAGCTTTATCATTATCAGTTGGCTCTGAAATTACTGTATTGGCATTTTGTAATTATGATTTTAAATATACATAAATCTAATTGGCTAACTAATTAAGCATTAAGAGTACTGCTTCTACCAGGTAATTGGCGTGGGGGTGGGGTGAGCTGGCAGACTATGGGATGTGTGGGCTTTGTGTGGAAGCCAGCTCGCAGGATCCCCGTGGGAAAGTTGGCTGATCAGGGGTTGGAAAGTGGGCAGGCTGGTAGATCACAGGAGCTTGGGCCTAACCTGCAGAGAGTTTGCAGGTCCATTGGCGTGCTATCAGGAGCCCGTTAGCCCAGTGTGAGGTCTGCGGATTGCCATTGCCTTGCAGGTGATAACATACAACGTACTTTGATCATATTCCTTTCTCTCCACCAACTTTCCCAGATTCTCCACAATTCCCTACCCACCCAGCATCATGTTCTTTTTCTCTTAAAAAAATAAAACAAGAAGATGGATTCAGCTTTGTATTGGCCAACTGCTTCTGAGCATAGGTTTGGCTTGGAGGGTGGTTAAGATAACCAGTGACACTCCATTAAAGAATACTGATTTTCCCTTTCCAAGAACCTATCATTTAAAAATAGCTTCCCAATTAGGGATGGAACTTTGTGCCCCCAGGACCCTAGTTCAGTTCCCAGCGCCCACATAATTATGAATAGCCATCTGTAACCCCATCTACAAGGGACACAATGTCCTCTTCTGGATTCTACTGGTCCCAGAAAAATTGGAAATACATATATTCAGGCTAGTAACCATACACATACATAAAATAAATAAATGTCTTTTGATCTGAGATCTTTCTATTTTAGGAATGGATACAGAAAATGTGGTACAATTACACAATGGAATACTACTCAGCCATTAAAAACAATGAATTCATGAAATCCTTAGGCAAATGGATGGAACTAGAAAATATTATCCTGTGTGAGGTAACCGAATCAGAAAAGAACACACATGGTATGCACTCACTGATAAGTGGATATTAGCCCAAAAGCTTGGAATATCCAAGATACAATCCACAGACCAAATGAAGCTCAAGAAAAAGGAAGACCAAAGTATAGATCCTTTGGTCCTTCTTAGAAGGGGGCACAGAATACCCATGGGAAGAGATACAGAGACACATTGTGGGGCAGAAACTGAAGTAAAGGCCATTCAGAGAATATCTCACCTGGGGATCCATCCCATTATACTGTCACCAAACCGAGACACTAATTCAGATGCCAACAAGTACTTGCTGACAGGAGCCTGATATAGCTGTCTCCTGAAAGGCTCTGCCAGTACCTGACAAATACAGAGGTGGATGCTCTCAGCCAACAATTGGACTGAGCACAAGGTCCCCAATGGAGGAGCTAGAGAAAGGAACCAAGGAACTGAAGGGGTTTGCAGCCCCATAGGAGGAACAACAATATGAACCAACCAGTATTCTCAGACTAAACCACCAACCAAAGAGGGACCAATGGCTCTAGCTGCATATGTAGCAGAGGATAGCCTTGTTGGACATCAAAGGGAGGAGAGGGCCTTGGCCCTGAGAAGGCTCTATGCCCCAGTATGGGGGAATACCAGTACAGGAAAGTGGGAGTGCGGGATGGGATAAAGTGTTTTCAGTGGGGAAACCAGGAAAGGGGATAACATTTGAAATGTAAATAAAGAAAAAAAACTTGCCCTGTTATTTCTGGAGAATTTGAGCAAGTAAAATCACAGGATTCTCTTAAGTTTTCACTGCTCAAATGTAGTTCTTCATTAGTTCACCTCATTTCACTATAATTTAAAAAAATTAAATATAAATAAAATATTCATAAATTCCAAAAAAATGTTAAAAGATCTTGATACATTTCTTTGTACCAAAGTAAAGACCGTATGCTGTACTTGTCACCGAAAAGTAGAGAAACGGCCAGCAAATCAGACAGAGCTCGGCCTAATGCAGAATGAGGAGAGTTTCCCATTAGAATGTGGTCATGTTTTGCTGCCCACTGAAACCACAGAGCCTAGATTCTTCTGCTCTGTGTCAGGAACATATTCTCTCTCTCTCTCTCTCTCTCTCTCTCTCTCTCTCTCTCTCTCTCTCTCTCTCTTTCTCTCTCTCTGTCTCCTCTCTTCTGCTGTGTGCATGTGTGTGTGTGTGTGTGTGTGTGTGTGTGTGTGTGTTTAACTTCTGGCAAAGAGTCAGCTGTGCTTTCTCAGGGTGATAACTGATAGCATATATAATCTGAGATTTTTTTTTTATGGGGCAGCTGTGGATATTTTTCTTCTTGTTTTGGGCTATATCCCAGGCAATTGTCATTCTTTCATCAAGTCTCCTAATAGTTATTTCTAAAGACACGGAAAATATTAATTTTTAGGCGTTCATTTGCTCCGCATTACCCTGGGCACAGAAAGCAACGGGAAACGTACTTTCAAAAGCATCCAAGTGTGAGCTTGAGCTGGAAACTCTTAATCCTGATCCATTAAGAAAAAGCTGGGAATGATTTAGAGGGGCGCAGATCAGCACCTAAGGAACACACAACCTGAAGGAGAGATGGAGAATGATATCACGAGAGATGGGGAGGTACATGGACTGTGTTCTGAAAAGAGTCCTGGGGCTAAGGTAAGCCATGATCAAAGAGAAGCAGAGCTAATGGCTTTAAAGCTCCTGGTAAATGAATGAGAACTCTGAACTAGGTCCCCTCATAAATAGCTATGTCAGCTACCACGACTTGTCCTGCATTCCCCACACAGCCAGCCTCAAGCTCTGATGTGGGACAACAGTTTTGTGTGTTCAAAATGGACTTAGGATATAACTCTCTTCTCAGTGTGCTTATTTTTTCTTTTCCACAGCATAAAGTGCTGTGTATTTTGTCTGCATCTATTCTTTCAGCATTCTTTATTTGGTCACTTACTATTCAATTTCATGTGGAGTCCTGCATGGTGTTCAGTGACTTCCCTTTTAATCTGTACACAAGCTATCACAAGCTCTAACCAGATAAATCAGCCAATACCACCAAAATTCTGATTCTCTCTCTCATTCTCTCTCTCTCTCTCTCTCTCTCTCTCTCTCTCTCTCTCTCTCTCTCTCTCTCTCTCTCTCTCTCATACTTTTCTTTTTTTAAATCTTAACTATTTTATTTATTTACATTCTAGTCATTGCTCCCCTTCCTAGTCCTCCCTCCCACAGTTCCTCCCCCATACCATTCTCCTCCTTACCTGAAGTCTCTCCAGGATTAAGCGCATCTTCACCCACAGAGGCCAGACCAGGCAGATCTCTGCTATATATGTGCCAGGGTCCTCAGACAAGCCATGTGTGCTCCTGGTTAGTGGTTCAGTCTCTGGGAGCTCCCTGGGGTCTGGGTTAGTTGAGTCTGCTGGCCTTCCTATGGGGGTCATTCTCCCCTTCAGCTTCTTCAATGCTTCCCCTACCTAATTCAACCATAGGGTTCCCCGACTTGGGTCCAGTGGTTGGGTATAAGTATATGCTTCTGCCTCAGTCAGCTGCTGGGAGAGCCTCTCAGGGGACATCCATGCTAGGCTCCTGTTTATAAGCACACCTTAGCCTCACTAATAGGGTCCCATCTTGGTGCCCTCCCCATGAGAAGGATCCCAAGTTGGGCCTGTCATTGGACTGCATTTCCTTCAGTTTCTTCTCCACTTTTGTCCCTGAAGTTCTTTTAGACAGGAACAATTCTGGGTCAGAGTTTTTCACTGTGGCTTAGTAACTCAGTCCCTCCACTTGAGGCCCCGACTACAGGAGGTGGACTCTTAAGAGTTCCTTCTCCAAATGTTGGGCATTTTGACTAGGGTCACCCCCATTGTGTTCTCAGATTCTCTCACCTCCCAGATCTCTGGTACTTTCTCGAGGGTCCCCCTGACCCCCAGGCTGCTTATTTCTATCCATTCTCCTGGCTTCCCCCCTCCCTTTCTCTCTCCCAGTACCTGCTCTGGTTTCCCTTTTTCCCTCCTTCTCCTCTCTTCCGCCCAGATCCTTCCCTCCCTCTGCCTCCTGTGATTGTTTTCTTCCCCCTTCTAAGTGGGATTGATCTCCACGTGGGCCTGTCTGCTTGTTACACTTTGTACAGTCTGTGGTTTGTATCCTAGGTGTTCTGTACTTTTTGGCTAATATCCACTTATCAGTGAATACATACAATGCGAGTCCTTTTGGGTCTGAGTTACCTCACTCAGGATGATATTTCCTAATTCCACCCATTTGTCTATAAAATTCATTATGTCCTCATTTTTAATAGCTAAATAGTATCCCATTGTGTAAATGAACTATATTTTCTGTATCCATTTTCCAGTTGAAGGACATCTGGGTTGTTTCCAGATTCTGGTTATCACAAATAAAGCTGCAATAAACATGGCAGATCATATGACCTTGTGACATGGTGGGGCATCTTTTGGGAATATGCCCAAGAATGGTATAGCTGGGTCTTCAGGTAGATCCATTTCCAATTTGATGAGGAACCACCAGATTGTTTTCCAGAGTGGTTGTACCAGTTTCCAATGTCAACAGCAATGGAGTAATGTTCCACTTTCTCCATATTGAATGCTTATAAAATACATTTTTAGAAGGTCTAATCTATTAAAGAACAAAGGTGAACAAAAATATATATGAAAATAAGTTTGTTAGCCAAATGAATTTTTATTTCATGTACACTATGGTTATTACTAGTTTTTATATTTATTTATTTTATTATTTTATATTTATGAGCGTTTGACTGTATTTGTGTGTGAGTGTGTGTGTATATGTGTGTGTTAGTGTGTATCTATACATGGTATGCATGTGTGACTGTGTGGTATATGGGTTTGTGTGTGTGTGTGTGTGTGTGTTCATGCGCGTGCATGTAATACGCATGCCTCGTGTATGTGAAGGTCAGAGGAGGGCCTCAAAGCCTCTGAGACTGAAGTTACAGATAGTTTTGAGCTTTGAGTCAAGCCCAGATACTTTGCGAAAGCAATAAACAATTTAACGATTAAGCCAGTAACTCTCCAGCCTGAACATTATCATGTTAGGCAATCTTGTTTGAGAGCACTGGTCATTTCTACCATAAATTGACTTAGGTAAATAAGTTGAGTAATAATTTCCTGTCTATGGTTTTGTGCACTCAGCTAGCTTTTTCAAAAAATTAAAATGTCAGTTAAAGGCATAAGCTTTTTCTATAGTATAAATTAATTTTTAAAGAAGAGTTAAAGTAATGGCTCATTTGGACAGGAAAAAGGCTCCAAAAATATGATGCATTGTTTCTTCATTTTCTCCTATAACATAAATTCATTCAATTTGCATCATTTTTCAGCATCTAAACTCATGCAAATTATTGTTTTGTTTAGGTTATCATATTTATTATCAATAGGTCATAATACTTATATTAGAATATCCAATTAATTTAAATTTTATAACTTCTTGCTTCTTTAATTTATTTGCCACTTAATTAATTTATTTAAACAGAAATAATTGGGTATCGAGCACACAAACAAATGCATTGCAAATATAACCCGCCAATAACTCTCTACGACTCTTAAGGGTGGCAGAGATTCATAAATGTATTTAACGTCACAGCAACTTAACTTATTCGAACCAATCATTATCATAAGTCAGACCACAGAGGTCTTCTGTGTGGCAAAGTTGAAATTCTGATTTGAATCCATTAAAGTCTGTTTGCCTGAGAATTCTCCAGGAGTCAAGTAGATAGATATCTGTTTGACAGGTGGTAAGGTGCTGCACATTTCCATAGGACCACACACTGGTAATCGGGCTGAACTCTGATGTTAAACTGATGAACTGTGGAAAGCCTTGGTGAAAATGTTCATTAAACTAAGATTGTAAGAGCTAGAGGTGGTGAATGGTTACAAGGAAGTATTGTCTTCCTGACACAATAGGACTGATGCACATATGATGATGAAGACTGTGGAAAACACATACAGGACCTGTACAGGCCTAAGTCAGAGGGAATCCCAGAAGAGGGAAGAGGAAGAGGATACACAGACACACACAGACACACACCCACACTCACACTCACACACACACACATACACACACACACTCACACACATACATACATACATACATACATACACATACACACATACTTATACACACACACACACACACACACACACACACACTTCACCAAGAAGCTACTTGCAATAGCTTCCTGCTGGAGAGGGAAAGCAACTTTTCTCCACTAGAGTGTCACTGGGTCTATCAACCACACTCCAGAGCTGGCCCCATGCCAGAGAGCAGCTGCCTAACACAAAACAGACTACATGTATTTTTCTGTGCTTTCTCTCTTGTTTGGGTTTTTTATTTTGTTTTATTAGGTTATTTGTTGTTACTGTTGTTTGGTTGGCTAGTTTTCGATTTGTTGTTGTTCTTGTTTTTGTTTAGAGAAAGAAAATAAAGTTGGGTGAGTGGAGGTGGGGGAAGCAGGGAAGGAACTGGAGGAGGTGAAAGACCACAATGAAAATACACTGCATGAAAACCGCTTAACATAAATGTGAACAAGGAAGTTCATTTAACTCAGATATTTAGATGTATTAACTAATTTCAATAATATAAATGTCAGTCGTACCATTGCTTATTTTGAAATAGAAATTATGGTAAAAAAATCTCAAATAATGTATCTTTGTATTAAAACCAACCTTTCATTGGCAGTTATGTTCATGGTGGCATTTCATTTCATATCCATAAGTTTGAATCGGTTAACTGAACACAGTAGGCATTTACAACTCAGAAAGGTATCTTGAAATCATATTTTTCCTAAATACAAAAGGTGACAATCCTTTTGTCCTCTCTTTCTCTCTTCTCTCTCTCTCTCTCTCTCTCTCTCTCTCTCTCTCTCTCTCTCTCTCTCTCTCTCTCGTTCTCATCTAAATTGACATATTCTCCAAAATAAATCACTTCAAACCAACAGTAACTACTCACTT
The DNA here is from genome assembly GCF_947179515.1 of Apodemus sylvaticus. Taxonomy (NCBI): domain Eukaryota; kingdom Metazoa; phylum Chordata; class Mammalia; order Rodentia; family Muridae; genus Apodemus; species Apodemus sylvaticus. The sequence goes on from NC_067475.1 coordinate 34,096,089, forward strand.
CAATCAATTGCAGACAAGACTGTAAATTAAATTCTTATTTAATTTAATTTACAGTCAAAATTCCAGAAAAGTAAAGCATTCATTTTATAAATGACTGGGATCTTACCAGACCAAGTAGAATACAGGAGGGTTTCCTGAGCAAAACACATATTTTCCTTTCTGTACAACTGCACTGGGGACAGCCTCATGGAAGGGTTTGAATTGAATACTACCATGGAAAATGTACAACTTGGAAATTGACTTTCAAATAACCTGCAGTGATTCAGTCACCTTAAATTAAAGCCTATCTTTGTTTCTCCCCGAAGTCATACGCCTTCATGATTCTGACTTGAAGTGAACATATGTGAAGTTATTTGAATTAGAAGTATGATCTAATACCCGAATACAAGATCTGATACTACCAAGCACAGCGTGTTAATCCCTTTTGTGATATTCACTCCCTTAGTGGCCTAAGGCAAAAGTCTTTGTCTAGGTTTCAAAGAAATATAAAAGTACGTGGAACTGTGGAAATGGCATGCATCCTCCCAAGCTCTCTACCTCAATCAAAGCGAGAAACTTCCTTGACATTCAGTTCACGTTCGAAAGGAAACTTAGAAGTGGTGTCTGTAGGCAAATAAAATTCTCAATGCTTTCTGCTCACCTGAGTATATGTGAAACCCTCCCAAGCAGCTCCAGGCAAGTTGAGGAAAGATTCTCAAGGAGACACTGACCCCTGGAGGCAGAGAGGTCTGCCTTTTGGACAGATCTTGGGTATTGTTAATTTCGGAGAAACTAAGTAATAGACTGACAGGAAGAAGGAATGAGATCTGTGGCCAATCCCATTGCCCACCCATTCTTCCTGCTCCCCTTTCTCCTGTATCCTCTCAAATGTTTATAGGAGACATATCAAGGTCTCAAATGCTAGATCACAGATTTGTCGGAAACCACGCACCACAGTGGTTAAGTTAAGATTGCTTCTTTTGCCCCATGTCTTAGGGCAGAAGTGGGTGTTACTCAACACTAAGCAAAAGATAATGGAGAAAGATTAAAAGAAAAAATAATTAATCATGTTTACTTAGTATATTTTACAAAGGTTGAATAAATTGCACAAAAGCCCAAAATTAGCAGAAGAAAGTTAATTGAGGGTCCATCAGAAATATTACAGATGAGATAAAAGTTTTGAAACATTCACACTCAAATGAAAGTTAAAAAAAAGCACTGTGTGGCTTCTGTTACAGTTTTTTTATGCCATCCCCCAACCTCGATGGATGTCTATACCATCAACTTTGGGTGACTTTATGCTTTTATTCATAAAGTGCTATAAACATCATTGACTTCATATGATAAAGATGGAGAAGAGGCCTCTTGCCCTGTATCCTAGTTAATTTTCTGTGTCTGAGATAAAAACCATGAACCTAAAATCAACACTGGGGAGAAAGGGTTTATTCAGCTTACAGGCTCATCATGGAGACAAGCCAGGCCTGAAGCCCAAGGCAGGAACCAGAGGCAGGGACAGAAGCAGAGGCAGTGACAGACTGCTGCTTCCTGAATCTGCTCCCCATGACTTGCTCAGCCTGTTTCTTTACACAACCCAGGATTTCTTGTCTAGGAGGGGTGTTGTCTATAGAGGGCAGGCCCTCCCCCATCAATCATCAATTAAGAAAATGTCATACAGAGATGGTCACAGGACAATCCCATGGAGATACACTCTTAACTGTTACTCTCCCATCCCTGGTATGTCTAGGTTTGTGTCCAGTTGACAAAACAAACAAAATCTTACATCCTGTGTGACTAACAGCTTTAAGCAAAAGATAGTCTACATAAGCAGTCTTGAGCCTCCATGAGATTTCTTTCTTCCTACAATGGCACAAAGTAAAATCATTTAGACACTGAATAGCGCTAATGGACATTGTTCCTGGTAAAACATAGCTCAACCATGTGATGAATTACTTAGATCGCAATGGCAACGGATGTTTCATGTGAGAGAGGCTTTGGTTTTAGTTCCGATCATTAACTTTTTGCAGATGTATGAGCAAAGGCCAGGCAGGCACCCTTTTCTCCAATAATTCAGCATAAAAATATTAACTCTCACCACCAAAAAAAGAAAAAAGAGCAAAAATTAGAAGGAAAGCAATGCTCCCTAAAATGGCGCATATCGTCCACTCAATATGCTCAATCATATTGTGCTTCAGGCTTTCTCTATTGCTCTGCTATATTAGTCTCCATATGGGCGCTTGTCCATTGAAGACCTATGTTTAGTGCTATAGCATCTAAATAAACAGCAAAAGAAAGACATCTTGTCTTAAAGAGACTTTATTAGCGCCTACCATGCTTTTCTTTACACCTAAGTTCTGCTCCTGTGGGAAACGATCTTTAAATTGGGAAACAGGGCTGAAAATCCATGAAAGGTAACCTTCAGATTCTCATCCTAGAAAATGTGTATGCCTTTTCTACATCTCTGAGATCTTACTTCAAACCCTTATGTTTATCTCAACCTTCCTATACCTTTAGTTTCTCTGCCCTACAATCTAAATTAGTCTCACCCACTTCATCTCGTCTTTTAAAAAAAATTCTAATGACAAAAGTAATTATAACTAATCATTGATAAAAATAATATGGTCATAAAATATTTTTAAAAACAAAGTTCATTACAAAGAAAAACAATAATTTCACCCCCAAAGATAACTGCTTTTAGCGTTTTAGCTTATTATTTGGCTTAGCTGAGCATATAAACTATATTTATTACCATAATTTTTGTTGTCTAACATAGGTCTGTTGTAAACTTCTGTTTTGTGTTGCTTCTGTGTTTCTAATCATGTTTTTTATTGCTTGAGTATCTCATACATGGATATAGTGTGGTTTGACTTAATCTACCCTCTTTTTGCTTTTCTCCTATTCTTCCATTTTCCTTCCCATCTTTACTTGTTCTATTTAAAAAAAAATTCTGATTTCCCTTAGTGCCTCCTGTATGTGCCCTTGATGGAGACTATATACTGGAGCATGGTAGACTCTCACTGAGTGCAGACCTGAAGAAAACTGACTCACCCAGTCTTGGCAACCTTCAGTTGCTAAAAGTTCCTCAGATGATGCTGGGATTTCATAGGATCATTCCTTATTCTTGTTAGGATTTTGAAGGACTTGATCTTATGCAAGTCTTGGGAATGTGGTCTCAACCACTGGAAGCTCTTGTGATGGCCCTGCCATTTTGAGTAACTACTACTGTTCTTCTGCAGATATTCACTACTTCTGGATCTTTCGATACTTTGACTCCCTCTTCAGTGATGATCCTTGAGTCCTGCAGAAGAGAAATTGTGATAGAGAAGTTCCATTTAGAGCTGAGCACCCCACGATCTCAGATTCTCTGAATACTGGCCAGTGGCTTCTCTCCGTATTAACCAGGATATGTAGCAAAAATGCTGTAATACGAGTTTGAAGAATCTCTAGTATGTAGGTATAAGGTAAGAATTCTGGTAGTTTATTACTGTATGCTTTTAGCAAAATATTAACATTAAGTTCTGCCCTAGGACCTCAGAGATAGGCAACTATAGAAATTTTGTCTGATTGTATTTTCAGTCATGGTTTCTGTTCTGTGGACCATGCATAAAATCCAATCAGAACATGATTGCTTAATATCATAATACCCTTGTCACTATCGCACCAAGAGCATAAATTGCCGTGGAAGTGTTTTTTGTTTTTTTTTTAACTCTCAGGGTTAATTGCTGACTAAGAGTGTAGTTCACTTGCTTCTCCTGGTTGCATGCATGGCGACATCCAACACTATGAAATCCAGCCAATAGGGATGGAGCTTCCAGAACCCCGCATCAATGCTCCAAAAACTCTCATCTTTATGTCTTACTTTCTATGTTTGATTGTTTTGATTACAGGGATGAAGAATAAAAGTTATTGTTTCTAAACTTTTATTTTGCTAGTATCCAATTTCTATTTTAAACGTATATTTGAAAGCTTGAGGCCGTTTTTAGTCATAAACTTAATATAAGAATTTAGCCTAATTCAAATACATACTATATATTTGTTTTACATTTATGCTTTTTGATTTCTTTACTTTTTGACTCACAGCGAATATCTTTCCATGAGTCCTGGGTGAGAATCTGAAAAGAAAAGAAATTGTATCTTATTAACAGTACCAGCGCAGTTCCAATACTGAGACATCTTCAACTGTGGCTCATTAGGTTCTTGCATAAGCATTTTCCCGTGTGGCTCATTCAGGAAGTCTTTGCAGCAGCCTTGATCCTCAAACTTTCTGCATCTCTCAGTTCCTCAGTTCTGATTTCCTCTGCTGAATTGACTTCAAGCATACTTTTCTATAAATGACGGAAAAAAAGAATTCTCTGACTTTGAATTCCTCTAAAGTACCAAGCACATTAAAAGAAGCTATTTCCTCTCATTTTATTTAATAGTTTGGGCCATGTGTCCATCTATCTGTGACTCTATTCATGATGTGGAACTTGAATTGGTTGGGTATCTGTTAGAGTGGAATGCCAACTGTTGGGCAGAGACTGAGTTGGTCCTCTAAAAACACATGAGATTTAAGGCAGGGAGATACATTTGAAAAGAAAAATTAAAAGATGTTTGTAGGCAGTTTAAAGATTGAATGTATGGAGCTTTTATATTTGCATATATAGTTTCATGCTTAAAGACTAAAGACAAAAATATTTGCAATCTTGACTTTCAATCTAGACATCAATAGTGTCAACATCTAAATGCTACAGCCCAAGTGTTATCTACTTCCCTATAGTGTTAGAGCACATGTGTAGTGTCTGCACAGTCCACCCCTTACATCAGTATGTGCTGGATTTGTAACTCTACAGTGTTGAGTTTCTTCAGATTGGACAGTAAAATAAGTAGCAGAGAAAATTAATATCTTACTCCAGATCCCAGCTCAGCCTGATATCCTTAATTGCATCTGGGGCAAAAAGTCCAGTTATTTAATCCTTCAAGAATCGATAGTTTTGGTCTTAAACATATATTGATTTGATAAATCACACAAAGAGTCTCTAAAAGTTTTCTCCTATAAGTCTCTAACATGTTAAAATTGGCTGTCATAGCATCTGTGCTCTGACGAAGAGTTTCACATTTAGTCAGCATGTTGCTATCTTGTCATGAAGGTTATAGGCTTCCTTGTCTAGAAGTCAGAGATACTCACTACCTATATCTATATCAAGAAATGAAATACTGCAAATATATAGCTCACCTTCTTATCAATGTAGAAGCTAACAATATGGGAGACTGTTTTCTCTAAGATCTAAAATACTGTGACTTGACAAAAATAATGAAGTTGTGGACAAATAAAGAAAGAGATTTATGCTACAACAGAGCTGGTTAGACAGTATGGTGGTGCAAGATGCATATCAGAGTTGCTTCGAGAAGCAATCCTTTGTTAAATGTTACTGTGCTGAGATTAGAAGGAAGAGAGGAGCCACAAAGATACAGGCAACTGTGGAAGTAGAACATAGTGGTAACTTTTGCATCCTTGCAACAAAACAATGGGCAGAAAACACCTATTGGAAAGACTTGCTTTGACACACAGTTTTGAAGAGCTCAGTCTCTGTATCATCAGGGTCTGGAATGAGCAGCTCGTTCATGGTGGTAATATGAGCATGAGATGGAGATTGTTCATAGGGTGAAAAACCAAGAGGCAGAAAGAACATCAGACAGAACCAGGTCTGTGCTATCATCTTTGTCAGCCTGCATAAAATAATCCACGCCCACCTGTGCCCTCTTCCCTAAAGCTTCCACAGCCTGACAGTATATCACCACCAGCTGGGAAATCAGAACTTGAATCATCACTCTGTAGAAGGACATTCAAGCCATGGCATAAACTAAGATGTATGCTCTAAGATATTCAATTCATTGACTGTTTGGGGGATAATCAGTTAGGAGCTAGGATCCAGATGGTGTTAACTGTGTGAATTAAGGCATTAAAAAGAAGTTTTGAATGGTGTGGAGATTTTTAAGAATATCATAAATGAGGGGAAGCCTTTGAGTTTGAAAATAGAACATTAAAAACAACTCCAACAGAAAAAATCATGAGGATGTCTTCATATCCAATGTAGTTGTTGATCTCTCTTCAAAAGTTACAGCTCTTCTGTTCTAACCTCTTTCTAGCTGCTTACAAAGTAAGATCTTTGACATCTAAAATTGGTGTGCCAAAACCACACAAGTGCACATTCTTCTTTTTAGGTGTTCTGACAAGCATGCTAAAATTTGCAATAAATTTTCCTTAAATGAAAAGAAACAAACCACTTGTAACTCAAAAGGTATGTGTAAGAGATTTTGAGGGGTGTTGTACGGAGGTTACAACTATGAGATCTCAAGGATTTTCTTCTGCAGTATCCCCTGCACTAGATATCTTGCTATCATTACCAACCGTTACTGAAATATCAATACTGAGGACCTATGAAACAAACAATAAAATAGGCTCCCAAAGAGCCCTTGATCTATTCTTGGTTTGGGTCCCAAAACTTTATCTTAAAAATTTTAAGTTCTAGAAAACATGAGGAGCATCCTCAGGGAAAGCACAAAACTCCATCTCTTTCACATTTGCAGAATATAGTGTAAACATAGTGTAGTTTATAATATAGTTCTTTAATAATAAGTCTTTAGACCTATGAGATAACCTACCCCGCCCCGTCCCCATCCAGTACTTCTATGGCCTGAGAATCAGATCTGCATATAAAGGCTACAGACGCAGAGAAATGAAAGTAAGCAGAGAAAACATACTATCCCCTGCACTTATAGTGCTGAACCCTGTGCGGGTGTAAATGTGTGGCTTTAGAGCACAGATAAATTCTACAACAGTGAGTAGGAGAGTTTGGCAATGACTGTCAATGCAGGCATTCAGTGAGCAAAAACACCTGCTGCCAAAGCCAATGACCTGGTTCGATCTGCAGAACCCACATGGCAGAAAGAATTGACTTCCACAAGTTGTCCTGAGACTTCTAATAGGTGTTACGGTATCAGTGCAAGAGTGCAGGTGCGCACACACACACCACACACATACACACACACTACACACCACACACAAACACACACACACACACCACACACATACACACACCCCACACACACATACACACACACCAAACATATACACATACACACCCTACACACACACACACACACCACACACAAGGACACACACATGTACATGCATATACACACATACACAAACACCACACACAAGCACACACACACATGTACATGCAAATACACACATACACAAACACCATACACAAGCACACACACATGTCCATACACACACACACACATACACACACACCACACACAAACACATATACGCACACACCACACACACATACACACCACACACACACACATTCACACACCCACATCTACACACATACACATGCACACACCACACAAACACATACATACACACACATACACACGCGTGCACATACACACAAACACACACACACACACCACACATGCACACACACTAACTAATACTTATAAACTGTGAGTAACCCATCATGATAGCAGTGTTGAAAGTCAGGACATCAAGAACAGAAGGGTGATGGGAATAGTTTCCTCGGGTTCTGCTTCTGTCTAGCAATAACTACTGGTTCCTCCATCTTCCTTCCCTATATCCTTCCCTTCAGCCACTCCTCTTCCATTCCCCTATTCGTTTTAGCTCTTCTAGTGATGACTAAACTGCCCACATCTCACATTAACCAAGACAGTGAAGTTGTTGGAATTTATTCACAGCCTGATGCTGTCCAAAACCACATGAATAAGATCCCAAACTCCCCAAATATTATATAAATATATAATATCCCCAAATATATAAAGACACAGTGATCCACACTGAACAACAGTCCCACCATTTACTTTGTCACAGCTATCCAGCTGATACACCAGAACATTCACAACACTTTCTTAGTTTGAGAATATCAGTGGAACATTGAGTACAGTATGTTGAATTTATGTACAATTTTAAATAGCTATTTCTTGCTGTTTCCTTTTATTTTGAATAACAACATTTATATATTCTAGGCACTACTGATAGTTTATTTATTTTAATATATAAATGAAACTTAAAATGATAACAGGAGGTAAAAATAATGAGTAGAAACTATATACCGATAATTTAACAAGATTATAGCAAGTATTTTGAATAGATCTTTTATACCTCTGGTTTAAAGAAAAATTAGATATACTTATGATTTTGCATTAGAGTTCTGAAGAAAAAGCATGCAATCTTTTTCACTCTCAGCTTTCTTGAAAATTTCCTCAAGGAAGGCACATTAAAGCCACCTGTTCATCTTACTTACTGCTAAACACAAACTACAAACAATGTCTAAATATTCACATTTTTATAGATTTGTCACTGCAAATAATCAGACTTGCCATTAATTCAATAGCAAACACGCAAATCATCAGTCCGCCTGAGTAAAATAATCAGTTGCCGTTTTTTTCTTTTTTATAGATTTGATACTATAACTACGTCCTGAGCAAATCATTTGGACAAATGCTGAGTGACACGATCCAGCAAATTATAATCAATAGGAGTTTATTTAATAAATCATTTGGTTCAGAGAGTAGAGCCCTGGGTGGAGCGGCGTCAAGAATCCTGTGTGACCTCCCTTCATGCCGTGACTCGCTTTGCCAATTGGAAAAATCAGTTAACCTCTCCAAGCTACAGTTCATTCATCTATGAACTGAGGAGAGTAACATTTGCCACCCAGCTCTCCGGTCCTCTTGGAGGTTAATGAGCTTCAGAGTTTATAAAGTGCTTTTTTCTACAGGCTTGGGGAGACTCTGGAACAATGCTTAGTGCCGTGCACCTGTGACTTGTTTATTTGCAGCTCCAACAATGTATTTTTTTTTCAAGACATAAAATTCATGCTAAAATACTCCCAGTAGCCTCTTCCTGTGTTTATCACAATATCAGAAGTCGATGTCGAGTTTCTTAGCCACACCTCTGTACTGGGCGCGCACGGCTCACGCGAGTTGGATCCGGAGCATTTGTGAGCGCAGCTCTTCCAAACTCAGCTTCAAGTATTCGTATTCCAATCAGTTCTTCAAGGCTGTGTCTTCCCTTCTCACAGTTTTAAGAGCTGAATATTAATTTGAAAATAAAAAGTCTTTCAATGGGATTAATTTGTCTGCTACTTAATGCTGCATTGAGGAAAAAGCAAACTTAAGGATTTGAGTGAGACCCACAGAAGTAAGATTTGGTGCAAGTTGGAAAGCTGGCCTTGCCCTCTGCCTCTGCCGCAAGGATTGTCTCAGAGCTCTGATAAAGCTAAAAAGGGAAACTTTAATGGCATGAGTTTGTCAGGGTCCTGGAGTTTAGATATATTCCTAAAGTGTTATATTTTACTGATTTAATTCATTGTATGCTTTATATATTATTATAAACTTGACTGATATAAGTACCACATAATATGCTGTCACAAAGGAGTCTAGATTAGGACTTCAGATGTTTCCAGTGTGTTCATGCATTTCATTAATCCATCTTAAGTCATAGTTCATTGCTTCATCTCAACATTAAGTATTTAGCGCAATATGTTACAATAACATGAATGTGTCAAAATGTTCTTTTCATGTTCATATTATTTTTATTTTTGACACAAAACAGAGATAAAGCAAGAAAAATATAAAATTATATGAAGCTTGCTCTTTCCATAAGAAACTATTCAAAATTGCTTTCTTGTTTTTTCTTGATGATTGAAATCAGAGAAATTAAGTTATATTTCCCATCTGTAACAGATACACACAAAGTTATTATCACCTAAAGGGTTTTGTTTGTTGTTGTTTGTTGGTGGTGGTTTTTAAATCCAGAATAAATCTGATAATTTTTCAACACTGCCCATCCACATTTTACTCCTGGTGGAAAATATAATTCTTTTCCCAAAACCCAAGCCTCTGATAACAGTAAGACATTTAGCTTTCCAGGATTATCTCCAGTCCAGCTCTCACAGCCTTATATGATCTCCCTCAAGCAGTGTCTGCCTAACTGCCACAGGCTCACAGGCACACCTGTGGAGGAAGGAGCCTGACTAGCCTTGTAAGAGCCGGCTCAAGCCCAGGTATATATAAGTAGCCAACATTTTACACAGCCTTTCTTAGTTACTTATTTTTAATTCACACGCATGATTGTTTTTCCTGCATGTTTGTCTGTTTACCACTGAGGTTCTGTGGCTACAGAGGTCAGTGAGGGGCCATAACCCCTCGAATGGATTACAGAAGGTAGTGAGCTGCCCTACCGGGACCTGAGACTGAGCTCCAGTTCTTAAAAAGCAGTGATGCACGTAGCCACCCTACCACTTCCCCAGCACTTACTGTATATTTTTGGAAATAATATTCCTACTTGTCAAAGTAAAACATCATAAAACCTCCATTATTCTTGGATATTCAAATCCTCTACATTTTTTGACATAGGACCTGACTATGTAACATAACTCTATACTTTTTAAAATAAAATGTCCTGACTCCATGAATCTAAAAGTCTCTAAGATTCCTTGGTTTTAAATGCCATTACAATTATTTTAGCCAAAAGAAACAAAATTTAATATTATTATTCTATGTACAATTTAGAATACTTCTTCAATAATTAGGATGTGTTACACATGATTATTAAAATTATAAAGATAAATGCTATTTATCTTACTGTAATATTTCTTAAAGATGACTTGAAATGAACAAATTTGAGTATTTCTATCAAATTTGATGCTTCATCATATATGAATTTTGACTGCCTTAACTGATATGTAATATGTAATTCATACAACAGATTTTATTTTAAAAGTATAGATGATTAATAAAATACTAGGGACAATAACATATTATGTTGTAAATTAATTCAAATACACTTTCTAGAAGCCAAACACAGACACACAGATGATCAAAGTTGTTTTACCACTATTGGCAGAGCTACCTGAATTTGCGATTGACCAGGGTATTTGCCAAATGATCTATTGATCTTTGTGAAATGAGACATTTCAAAATGGGGCTCACTGATTTAGGTGACAATTCTGGCTTTAGTGAAATAGAAAAGAATTTAGCTGGCAAAGCGTTCTGTAGAACCTGATGCTCAGTCCTTAACTGCTGGAACTGTTTTCAAATTCGGTCACATTCTTATTCAAACATTTTAGACTTCATAGAGTAACTAAGTAACATGACTTGGAACATTGTGTAGAACCATGAGCATTTGTTAGGACAAAAACTAAAACTAAAAATGACTACTGCAAGTCCGCAGAAAGTGTGGCATACTCTGACTGCCACCCTCACAGAACATTTGTCAGGGTCGGATCCTAAGTGCAGTCCTTTCTGGCTTCTGAATGACCATTTTATGAGGTTATATTTTTCAAACATTGTACTAAATCCATGGGTTACTGCCCCCTCCCCACTGTATGCAAAACTTGGTTACATCTGTGGAATCCTTGCTACATTATCTTGATTTTATCTGCATATTTTTGGTCTCAGTAGAATAAAAATGCTTGTGCTGGAAAATTCCTGGACAATGATTTTAGAGGTACATGCCTGTAAATGAGAACTATTTCCTCCTTTCTGCTGCTTGACTTAGCAAAATAAACTCATTTTAGTTTTATAAAATGCAGACAAGAATTCAACTGTAAAGAGCCCTTATTTTTATTTTAAATGATTTAATCTTTTGCCTTTATATAACCTTTTAATATTATCTTTTAATAAAGTGAGCAGGCCACTTTTGGCATCGTGAAGAGGGTGGAAAATATCATTTTTCAAACCAATATATATTGCATGCTAAGTACAAGACAGGAAGTTTTATTTGGAAAATACTTACGTCAAGCTACCAATCAGCAGGCTGGTCTCCATTATTTTATTCAAGAAAAATGAGAGATACACAGGCAGCAAGAGAGAGGAGCAGAAGGCTGAGAGAATAAATGGAGAGAAATTGAAAAACGCTTGTCTGCAAAAGTAAATTTCATACTTTTTCGAGCATTTAACTATGTATACATGAGTTTTAGTAATGATCCTGATCTCAATACAATAATCCAATGTGACAGAACTAAGTATATTAAGTGATGCTCTGCTTATGCCAATTCCCTTGTAAAACTGACAAAGTACTAACCAAAAACATACCATCTGTCTATGGTAGTCACTACATTTTAGGGACACTGATTCACTTTAATTTGCATACTTAGTATTGGAAAGAAAAATGTTTTGGGGAAGACTGGTTTGATCTTAAAGACATTGATCGGGTACTTTATAGTCAGATGAGTCTTAATAGACCCAAACTCAAGCCTTCTGCTCTGTCTTGGCCTAAGCAATTCTGGCTCACATGGTATAGCTTCTTTAACTCACATGTTACAGCCACTGCAAGCTACTGAACTCATTCATTCAAATTTGTCACTGGATTTTATTGGGAATATTGTGGGGTATTTTGTATTGTTGATGAAGCAGCAGACAGCAAGTGTTTCCATAATGATCACGAATTGTCGAAACATGTCACACGGCACCTAGCACAATACAGAAAACGTGAAAACAGATCCCGTATCAGACTCCCAAACACAACTGCGGCCATTTTTCACCCCAACAGCAGACGAGACAACTTCTAGATGCTCAGAGGTCCTTCTATGATTTTATCCTTTGTCCTCATATTTTAAGGGAAAAGGCAATGATAGTTGGATGATATACATTGGCTTGTAATTATTGTAAATACAAGTTCAACATACACAAAAGTGTTTTCAGCTGCCACAGCAGAGGACAGACTCGGTAACTTAAACAGAAATATATTACCCCTCCCACCCCAGCTGGAGGGAGAGGTAATATATTGGTTGGAAGTCTGAGATGAGGTATGCTCGGTGCTGTTTCCTTCTAAGGGCTGTAAGTCACCTGGTATCAATTCTACCTGTGCCCAAAGTTCCCTTTTCCTAAGGATATAGTTAAATTAGTTTATTCATTATCCCCTTGAACAAATTTGATTATATGTAAAACGCTTCTTCTTAATAACACTGTATCTAGAGGATAACAAAACACATGGAATGCCCTCTTCTTTGTTGCCTTTATGACAGAGAGTAATCCTGACATTAGATGGCACTGATAGCCATTCACACAAACACAGGTTATTTCATTTTATTTCTTTCACAGTAATATTAAGCCTCAAATCACACATTATACCTTAATAAATGCTGTGTGTGTGTGTGTGTGTGTGTGTGTGTGTGTGTGTGTGAGAGAGAGAGAGAGAGAGAGAGAGAGAGAGAGAGAGAGAGAGAGAGAGAACTAAAAAAACAAGTGAATTTGCCCTACTGAAGACAACAGGTGGTTAAATATTAGCAAAGCTGTTTGGGCACAGGGCTGGTTCTGGCCAGGATTTGTGCTAGGCCCAGAAGATCTAAGAGAACAGAGATTTGATTTAAGGCAGAGGTGGCCATATGACCGTCAGCGAACAGCACCTGTGTAACCAAAATGATACATAACATAACCTGCTCTTTGACAGGCGAATGGCTGCCACTGTTCTCCAAAGCTGGTCACTTCCACATTATATGCTCCAGGCACATTATATTATTATTTAACTTGGTATTTTCATAAGCTCGCTGCCCCAATTTCTCAAATATAGTTTAGATGCACCTGTGTGTCCATGTGTTGCTGGTTTATATTGATACTTTCATAGGTGGTAATATTTGATTTGCATGTATGAGCTGTACCTCCTGGGTTGTGCTGGTGCTGGTCAGAGGCTCTTGTTCATACACACAAACAAGGCACAGAGTCTTCCCACCTCAGAACATCCACAGGAAATGAAGCCCACTCCTGCTCCGTTCAGAGTAGGGTGCAGATCAGGATCCATGCATCTCATCACCACTATTATTTATCCCGCCAGGAACGCCTATGAGCTTTTTAAGTTGATTGACGTGGAGTCCAAATTTTGAAAAGAAAAACAGTCTGAGACCATTTTGAAGATTGCTCAAGCAGACTCATTTTTAATAATTACAAGCTATAAGGAATATATGTTTCTTTATTATCCTTAGAGGATTCATGTTCAGCAGAACAACTGAAGTTGGAGGAAGTATCCCTTGATACGAACAGCACATTAGCTATTTTGCTAATAAATAAACAGGTCATCTCTACTGGATAACACCCTCTTTGTGGCCATTCTGACAATCACATCTACTCATCCCTCTGCAATCGACTGAATCAGCTCTGCAGGGAATTCAATTTGTCATTAAGACAACTGAAAATGCCAGATTGACTCTTTTCTGATCTGTGTCATATAAACACAATTATTGTTAAAGTGTTCTCCAATGCCCCCATCTGACTATGGGAAAAATAAAACCTGATTCTTTTTTTTTCTCCAAATTTGACAGAAAAAGCAATACAGTAGGCTCCATAATCAATTTGCCTAATAGAACTAGTTCTTTGACTCATCAAGTTTAGGGATGAAACCTAAGAGACACAAAATTCTTGAGATACTCCAACTTGATTATCTGGAGCTAAACTGATTTAGGGTTGGTGACACAGTGTCTGTAAAATATATTTAGTCTCTTCAAATGAAGAAGAAAGGAAAAACGCAGCGTTTGCAGAGCATAAAATACATTATGAAAATATGAAACTAACCCCAGACATTCCAATGACCCGCGTGTGTTCTATAATTTTCACTCAGGCAGTGTAATGGGCAGGGAGTCCTTGTACTCCTGTGTTTACGGACGATCAGTTAAAGTATGTCTCTGAGAGAAGACCCAGGATGACCTGGGTACTTAGCTCCTTTCCTTATTCTCTAAGTGCCTCACGAATATCATCCCATTACTCTTCAAAACTATCCAGGCAAGAAATCATACAACTCATCTCAAAAATGATCCTTGACAGTGAGTACGAATTTCTATCCTCCAATAAGTGTGTATACTATATGTGTGCTTGAGAATCCTCCCCCTTGGTTTTGATGTTGGAGACCTGGTGAGCTGGAGAGAGATTAAGAAACCACCTCAACGGCATGGGAAGAAAGCCCATGTCAAGGAGTTGTTTGTGGGCCACTCTCCAACATGTTTGTTTTACAAATTAACATTAAACCCTCAGATAACAATAGCTTGGTGTGGATTTTCTCTGAGGCAAACATGAAGCTCTAAATATTTAACTGTATTAAGGGCTCCCTTTCTGTTTACAAAATAATATATAATGTTTATCTTTGCAGCACTGTCAAAATATCAGTAACCATTTATAATAGGGTTCTAATGAAAGGAACATCACTTTAGAATCACTAATCTATGTTAATGCCAATTTGGTCAAGGTCTTGTAAGGGCTTTGACGATTTCAACCCCGATAGGTCAGAGAGAGAAGACGGGAAAGATCCTTAATAAAATGTTGTTAGAAGCTACAGGTGGGAAATAAAGAAGCTCTTGTGACCTATAATCTTACCCCCTCCTAAAGTCACCTGCGAGCACTGCAGCTGGAATTAGATAGCACCCTGCTGGCTTTCCAATCTCTGCTTTTACAGTTCAATGTCATCATCTTCAGTGAAGAGCAAATGAAGGGTACAGAGTCTGCCAAGCTGCTCTCTTTGGGTTTAATCAGCCCATTCAACCACATGAGTAACTCTGCATTAGCAATCTTTTATTCTCATTAATAAACAGTGCGCGTGTTGTTTTGTTGGTCTGCTAGTAAACAAACATCACACTCTCCACAGGCTTCCTTTGTGTATCAGCTACACATTACAACAAATGCATCTTCATCTTTAATCCTTAGCCAGATCAACATTATGGTGACAGTTGTCTTAAAATCTGCCTCAGGCATTAGGTCAGTCTCTGTACCATATTGTTCTATATGCTACTAAAGACACACAGGCAAAGTTTTGACCAGCTAAGGGTCCTGGAGCTGCTGAGCTCTTTGAGTAGGCAGGTGTGAGTTCCAGCCACAGAGAAGTAAGCTTTGACTTTCCTTTGATCTCAGAGCTTCCGTATTTCTGCCACACACATTCGAAACTCTCTGTCTCTTTTTGTTTTGAGAAAGTATAATATGATGTATATTTTCCTCCACCTAAAAGAAAAAAGACTGAGGTAGGAGGTTCATTACTACTATGTATTTTACACGTGCACACACACATACTCACGCACAAACACATTACATTTTAACAGCTTTCTTCTTCAGTTAGGGAAAATATCAATATATAAAACAATAAGGTTAATGAGATGAAATAATTCTCTCAAGAGTAATTACACAGTGATTCTATTTTATCTTTTCACAAATTATGAGAAGCATATCTCCAGTTAATATAATATACACAAGTTAATATTTCAAAATGGTATTCAGTACAATATTGACATTTTAAAATGTATTTCCAGTCTGTCACTTCAAAACTATCATGGGAAGCTAAAATCAGTCCCTTCCATTCTGAGTAGAATGACCATTTTCATTCAATTAATTTCCTGAAAAGTTTATTGTTTTGTAGAGAGAGGTTTCCTCTGGCTATCTGAAGACAAACTTGTAGATTTAATTTGCTGTTTGGCATCTGCATAATATTAAGGTTCAGATTTAGTAGAAGGTCAAGCTTTATCATAACATTTCCATTTATTCTCATAGATAGAACAACTTGGTTAAAAATAGATGTTTGAAAAAACAGTTTATTTGACAAATTATGTCAAATATTTATTTTCTGAAATCCAAAGAATTGGTTGAGTGTGGTTGTACTTCATGTTAGGAAAATAAATAAATATGGGACTAAGTAAGGTCTATCATTAATTTGTCAGAAAAGCAAGTTGTCATATCTGAAATTAATGTCCTCAAGTTCTATTTCCAACAGCAAAGGG
The DNA here is from genome assembly GCF_947179515.1 of Apodemus sylvaticus. Classification (NCBI taxonomy): domain Eukaryota; kingdom Metazoa; phylum Chordata; class Mammalia; order Rodentia; family Muridae; genus Apodemus; species Apodemus sylvaticus. The sequence continues at coordinate 34,112,831 of NC_067475.1, forward strand.
GGCACTGTTGCTAATAGACTTCAGAGCTTGAAATAAATAAATCTGTGGAATCCTGTTGCATCTCTTGGGGTGTGACATTTGACAGTCTTTTATAGCACAGAACGAAACAAGTTTGTGAGCTGGAATTCAATTGTGGAGTATTGATTCCTTGCATCAGTCATTATTCCCTGCTGATTGACAGGTGAAAATTGGTTACGTTAAGTATTTCATATGTTATATTGGCTGACATTTGCTTGCCTGCTCCTGTGTCAATATTGTTGTAAAGATCTCCAGCTTTATGAGATAGCAATAGACACCGACTGTGGCTTTTGTGTGATGTTCCAGTGTTTTTCCTGACATAATTTAAGACATATTAAAAACCAGCAGCATCTTCCCTCTTGAGAAGCTTAATGCCAATATTATTGTCTTCCAGGGGAAGATCATGTATGCTCATAATCGGGTGCTAATTTCCACCCGTACGCTCATGTTTAGGCATTAGGCACTATAACTGTAAAATTGAGCCTTCTTGATTGATTCGTGTCAAGCCTCAGCTCCTGCAGGGGAAGTCATCCTGCTGACCCTTTTTACACTAAAAGAAGAGATTTGTGTTCCTTTCTTTCACCTGGAACCATCAAATTGACTGAATAATCTGTAATACATTAGTGCTGACATTTGTTAGGGGAGAATTAAACAAGACACAGTGATCATTCTCCAGAATAAAAAATTGTGTTTGATTTCCAGCAGGGTTCTATTAAAGGGACAACAGGATCTGTTCTTCCAAGGTGGAAATCTGTGAGTGTTCTCTGCATTAATGAATTAACACTTTCATTGTTTATAGGACATGATTCTATGGTCTGAGTCTTGAAGTACAGGGGTCCTGGTGTATAGTCAATCCCCATTTGGAGCCATGATAAGATTGTTAATAAAAAAAGACGCCTTTATCTTTGACGTTTTTGCTTTGTTAGTATGGTGATAGGAGGAGCCATGTTACTCACTGGGCTATAGAAAACCATTGCTAAAATGTGCTCTGCTGCCGACTTTGGAACTCATTCGAAACTGTGAAGAAATCAATAAGGTAAGTATCAAAGTGCTGAATTTGAATCTTGCTTTTTATTGTGCCTTCTAACGTGTAATGTCATTGAAGGTAGACCAAGAGATGCCTTACAGCCTATTCCCTTTGCTTTAAATCACGTGGGGACCATCACATCTGAACTTGGATTTCTTACTCATCGGACTTTGTTCGCAGCACCTGCTCGCCACCTCTGCCTGCCAAATACAGAGCTGAATCATCTCACTGTCCTCTGGAGTTTCCTCCTGTGGACACTGAAAACCACGGCATTTTGCATCCTACTTGTTTGTGTAGGGCCGGTTTTCAAGATGATTTTTTTCATAGGTGATTTGTGTGAGGATGCTCGCTCTTCATTATGTGTCCCCACTTCTCAGAAGTGCCACTTGAGAATGGACCTTCTCCACTTCCGCCTGCATTTGTTGAAGCAATTGTCAAGTTTATTAATTGGGGTCATTTCAAAGTGCTAACACACTTCTCTCCCAGATACTTCAGATGGTGTAGAGCAGGTTTGGGTAAGAAAATTCAGCAATTTTCAGAAGAAGTAATGCAGACAAATCAAATTTTTTTCTTCCTTGATTGTAACTTGCTCAATGGTAATCAATGAAAAGTAGAGAAAAAATTTATCAATATACAAAATAAACTCACATTTTAACCTGATAAAAGAAGTTTACATTGTTTCTTTTAACTTGGCACATTCATTGGTTCAACATCTAACAATGTATATTTCGTTCCTGAGACTATAATTGAATAAGCATAAATCTTATAGCTTCTGTCAAGTGCCTTGTAAGGAATTAAGTTTGCATACTAATTTGAAGTCATTGAGTCCAAAGTTCCTTGTGAGATAGATGAATCACTCTGCTTATAGAAAATTAGATTAAGTGGTAGGGGGAAAGCTGTAACAAATAAAACTTTGCTTTGAAAAGCACAGAGTGTAAAAATGAAAAGTATGGAGAAGATACACCAGGAAAATGGACATTGCTGAAGCTATTCTTACATCCGATAAGATGAACTCACTGTCTGATACAATAAAGAGACAAACAAGGTCATTATATAATGATATAATGGTAAATTCAAGAAGACAGTAGAACAATTATAAATCCATATGCACTCTATGCTGAAGAGCCTAACTGCATAAGGCAAATGTTAATGTCTGAAAGAAGAGATGGGCTGTAATGTAATATGAGAGGACTTCAACATCCCATTCTCAACAATGATCAGATCACTCAAAGTCTACAGAGAGCCATCATATGTAAGCTCTAGACCAAATGGACCCAACAGATATTTACAGACATTCCTAGCAACAGCTGCAAAAGATGTGTTCTTTTTAAGCACACATGGAATTCTCAGAGACAGATCATATGTTAGGCCAGGATGCAAGCCCCAACTCATTGAAGACAATGGAAATCATATCTAGCATGTCTTAGGCCACAGCAGGATAAAACAAGAAAACAGAAAAAGGAGGAAATTCAATAACATTGCAGATACAAAGAAACACACGTCAGCCAACGAAAATGTTAAAAGAATAATCATAAAGCCCCTTGAAAAAAAATGGAAATATGGCACACAAAAGCACTGAAATGGAGCAAAACCAGATCTAAGTGTGTTGTTTACAAGAAGAAATGTCTGCATCAAAAAGAAGTCTCAAGTTAAAAATTTAACATACACCTGAAGAGATTGCTTAGTGGTTAGGAACAATGGTGACTCTTTCACAGGACCAAGCTTTAGTTTGCAGAACTCATATAGTAGCTTACAACCTTCTGATCACTTCATTACTGGGGACTAAGGTTCCTATTTTGATCTCCAAGGATACCAGGCACACATGTATTGCACAGACATGTATATAGGCAATACACATAAATCACAGCACACCAGTATTGCACCTCAAGGAATTAATAAGATATGCAAGAGCATAAACTCTAGAAATATTTCAACAAATACAGAAAAAGAATACTTGTCAATAACTAAATTCAAAATCAGTAGAACTTTATAAGAGTACACAGATGAAAATGGTACCAGGGTCAGAAAAACAAAATGCAGAAGCATTGGACCTTTTGAAAAGACATACTTGATACGTTTTAAATTATAGTACAAAGGATAGAGAGATCCAAATCAAAGATGAAAGGATATGGTATAACTGTTATGACAGGAAGAGTAAAGATAATTTTACTTACAATTATGAAGATTTATATGCCAACAAATTAGCCAGCATAGAAAAGCTAAATCTGTGCCTGGACATATATAACTTGAAAAGACTGCATATGAAGAAGTAGACAGTTAGCAAATAGATTTTAAAAAAAGAAAAGATTGAATTGGCAACTATGTCTCTTACAAAGGAAATAACTAGAGCATCACTAGTTAATATGAAATACTTAAAGAATTTTTATTTTTCTTCAGCTGTTCCAAATAATTGAAGTAAATATAATTATTCCAAATTCATCATATGAGCTCAGGTCATAATACCAAACATGACAATGTAGCACAAACAATAGGTTAATATCACTCATGGACATAAGTGAAAACATTCTCAACAAAATAATAATCAATTGACTCTAAAAACAGACTGAAAAGTCTTTTCTTGACCAAGTAGTATTCATCTCCAGAACACATAAATAATTCAAGCATGTGCAATAAATAAAAATATTCAGAGAATCAAGAGCATAAACTCTATAAGTACTTCAATAAATACAGAAAAAAGAACAGTTGTCAAAAGTCAAAGTCTCTTCATAATAAAAAAAGTGTGTGTCTAGCATGAACATACATCTTGACACTTAAGATCATGGTAACACACTCACAGCTGACAGTTTACTAGATGGGGAAAATTTTAACCTTCCACTAAAATCTCCACCAAGACAACAATGCTTGTTTTCACAATTCCAAAAGTATCTAAGAGTAAATTTAATTGAGAAAAGAGATAATCTCTATAAATGAAAATTATTAAATGCTGCTAAAAGGCATTGAGAATTATACAAATGAAGCACCCTATGTACATGAAATGAAAAATCATGAATGTTAGAATGTTTCTGATACTAAAAGCAATCTATTAATTTAACAAAAATTCCTATCCAAATGCTAAGGTACTATTTAAATAACAGAAGAAATCAGTCATAAAGTTTGTATGGAACTGGATTAGAAATATGTCTTTGGTGTGTAAAGAAACTTACTGCCTGATGACCTGAGTTAGATCCTCAGGACCTACACGACACAAGAAGATAACTGACCTCTGCAGGTTGTCCACCTACTTCCATTTGAACATCATGGCATGTGAGCACACCCCCCACCCCACCCCCCAACACACACACACGCACACACACACACACACTAACAGAGAGAGGGACAGAAAGACAGACACAGACAGAATTAAAAAATTAATAAATTATTTTAAAGTTTTTGTACAGAAAGGCAAAAACAATCATGCAGAACAACAAAGTATCCAAAGCAACATTAAACAAAAGAGCAGACCTGAAGGCATCATAGCAAAAAAATGACAGTTATAAAAAAAAAGTGTGGTATTAGAAAAAAAATCAAAACCCACAAAAAAAGACCACATTGACCAATGGTGGATGATATAGAGATTACCAAAAAGTAAATAAATAAAACATACATGCATTTATAGTTAAGTGATTTTCTACTTAGGTGTTGCAGGGGTCCAGCCTCGACACAGGATCAGAGTTCTCAACTGGAAGCAGGGATATCTGGAAGGCGCATAATAAATATACACGGACTACTTTTTGGGTACAAGCTGACAGGCAATTTTTCAAGGCTTAAAGTTTCTCTTCTCTCTCATTCTCTGCTCTTTCTCGCTCATTCGCTCACAGCTCGAGGTTGCACACGCTCTGCATTCTCCTGCGCACTCTGCATTCTCCTGCACACTCTGCATTCTCCTGCACACTCTGCATTCTCCTGCGCACTCTGCATTCTCCTGCGCACTCTGCGTTCTCCTGCGCACTCTGCATTCTCCTGCACACTCTGCATTCTCCTGCGCACTCTGCATTCTCCTGCGCACTCTGCATTCTCCTGCGCACTCTGCATTCTCCTGTGCACTCTGCGTTCTCCTGCGCACTCTGCGTTCTCCTGCGCACTCTGCATTCTCCTGCACACTCTGCATTCTCCTGCACACTATACATTCTCCTGCGCACTCTGCATTCTCCTGCACACTCTGCATTCTCCTGCACACTCTGCATTCTCCTGCACACTCTGCATTCTCCTGCGCACTTTGCGTTCTCCTGCGCACTCTGCATTCTCCTGCACACTCTGCATTCTCCTGCACACTCTGCATTCTCCTGCACACTCTGCATTCTCCTGCGCACTCTGCGTTCTCCTGCGCACTCTGCGTTCTCCTGCGCACTCTGCGTTCTCCTGCGCACTCTGCGTTCTCCTGCGCACTCTGCATTCTCCTGCACACTCTGCATTCTCCTGCGCACTCTGCGTTCTCCTGCGCACTCTGCGTTCTCCTGCGCACTCTGCATTCTCCTGCACACTCTGCATTCTCCTGCACACTCTGCATTCTCCTGCGCACTCTGCATTCTCCTGCGCACTCTGCATTCTCATGTACACTCTGCATTCTCCTGCGCACTTTACATTCTCCTGCGCACTTTACATTCTCCTGCGCACTCTGCATTCTCCTGCACACTATACATTCTCCTGCGCACTCTGCATTCTCCTGCGCACTCTGCATTCTCCTGCACACTCTGCATTCTCCTGCGCACTCTGCATTCTCCTGCACACTCTGCATCCTCCTGCACACTCTGCATTCTCCTGTGTGCTTTTCTTTTCTTGCACACTCTCGCTCATACACACTTCTGTGTGTTCCCTTTTCCCTCACACACACACACACTCTTCACACACATTTCACACACATACCACATGCACTCTCCTTTCACTCACACACACACACACACACACACACACACACACTTCACACACACCTCATATTCTCTCTTCACTCACTCTTCACAAGCTCTGCTCATGTTTACTACTCGCTCTCTACATTCTCTCTACATTCTCTCTATATCCCCTCTACATTCTCTCTATGTCCCCTCTACATTCTCTCGATGTCCCCTCTACATTCTCTCTATGTCCCCTCTACATTCTCTCTATGTCCCCTCTACATTCTCTCTATGTCCCCTCTACATTCTCTCTATGTCCCCTCTACATTCTCTCTATGTCCCCTCTACATTCTCTCTATGTCCCCTCTACATTCTCTCTATGCCCCCTCTACATTCTCTGCATGCTCTCTGCATGCTCTCTACATTCACTCTGCATTCTCTCTCACCTTCTTCTTTCCCAGTCTTTTATTGATACTTCAAAAGCAGATAAACAAAAAGGACATTGTATAATTGTTGCCAAATCAAATTCAAAAGAATAATCAAGTCCCACAAAAAAAATCAAGAATTGCAATTGTTCCCCAAAGTTTCAAGCTTCCCTATTCCCAGGCCTATAGCCAAAATAATAATAATTGCAAACTTATCATTATTTAAACTTTAACTATTATACTTCAGAGCTCAGAGCTCCAAGGTCAGCTACTAGTATTTCCTTGTAAAGCTCCAATGATAAATGACATGGGCAACACTGCCAGGCAGTGGCCAGAAAGAATCAAGTTAACCCTTAACTCCGTAGTTCCCCTAGCTTTCCACTACTACACATTGTATACAATGACTCTCCTAAGAGTCCCAGTGTTTTGACTTAGTTTTACTAATCTAAGATTTTACATATTCTATACTTGCTAACCCTAACCCTAACCCTAACCCTGATTTCTGCACAAATGTTGTGCAGAACTTATTTCATAACATTAATAATTTTTTTCCTTCTTGAGGGTCCCAATGTTGGATCTAATTCATTTTCTAATAATTTTGTCAAGCTTTCTTTGCAAGTCAAATATTAATCTGAAACTACCATTGGGCAGTTATTGCATTGTTTCTAAGATGAGAACACACAGCATGCACCTGGGCTATTAGCACTGTGCTGTGCTATGCTATGCTGTGGCCCATGCCTCAATTATTAATTGTTTAAGAATCATTGCATCAGGGAACATCTAGTTTCACAGAATTCACTAGAGCAGGAGAAAGAAGTAAGAAAGTCAGATGTAATAGGCTAATTATGTACATCAAGGCCAACTGAAAAACAGTCATGCACAAATACACAGCCATTGTTGAGGGCTAAGGTTAGGAGAAATGGGAACAAATGTTGTTACAAAGAGCTGGTGCGGGCTACTGAAGATGTCTCCATCTAGGCCTACTGCAGGCAGTCCCTTATTACAAATGGCAGGTCCCCTGGGGGGATGTGTGTCCTGCTTCTCAGGGTCCTAAACACCATCCTTTTCTACAAAGACCTGCTGCGGGCTTCTGAGAAGTCTCCATCCCCGCCTACTGCAGGCAGTCCCTGTCACTGTTTGCTGTCTCCAGCAAGGTGTCAACAAGATGCATTGTATTTTTGATGAGGAGTGCAAAAAGTGGGTATCTACAGTGAGAAGAGTGACACTGGGTCCTCATCTGCTATCATGAAAGTAATATTAGGACAGATTAGAGACTCCAATGTAAGGCTAAATAAAGGTCTTGTGATACTGGATTACAGGAGAGTTTTTTAGGTAAAACTCAAAACCACAAGCAACAAAGGCAAAAAAAATGGGTAAATGGGTTTGCATCGAACTATTAACAGTTTTGCAACAAAGAACACAATCAGTTGAATTAGGGGAACCTAGAAAATGGGAGAAAATATCTGCCAACTCTATCTTGCATATGGATAATGTCCAAAATATATATGACACCCCAAACACACTGTAATGAAATAACATGAAAAGCTGAAGAAAATGATGACAGATATAAATAAACATTTCTTAAAAGATTACATAAAAATGCCCAGTGGACATATGAAAGTGCTTGACATGATTAGTGATAGGGAAAAGGCAAAATTAGTGCCAAACATAGTTAGTACACTACCGTCAAAAGACCGTAACAACTGTTGCAAGAGTAAGACGAATGGGTTCTTGCATGTTGCTATGGGGGATGAAAACCAATTCCTGTATCCAACAACACCATAAATATTTTTTTTTAAATGTTTAAGTCTTATATATGAATTTTTCTATTCAGGTAGAAGATAGATGACATGAATATCACTCCCACCACTAAAATTAGAAATACCTGATGGAACATGCATACCAATTTGGACCATCTCACAATCTGTATGTACTTTGCGTGGTACACAGATAAACTATGCAGTATGGTCTAAATTTTAAAGAAAAAAAACATAGAAGAATAAAATAGTTTTCCCCAATACACTGACCATCTTACTAGTTTAAACTACCACTCTACCATTATAAATAAAATGCACACACATTCCTATTATGGTAACAGGGTTTTATCTAACAGAGGAAAATTGTTATGCAGAAGAGAAAATATGCATGTATATAATTTATGAAAGCAGAAATAAATATTTGAAAGTTTGTCTAGTGCCTCTCCATGAATCTATTTATTGTTAAAATGATTGCTCTGGGTAAAGGATGCCCCACCTCTACAACCCATGTCTTCATAAATGTGCACTTTGGGAGTATATGGAAGCTCAACAGTCACCAAGGTTTTTTGATCTGAAAAGTAGGAGAGTAACCCTGAAAGACTTCAAATAGCTCATATCCATACACTAAAATAAAGAAACTAAATGAGGAAGAAACTAATCTATTGCTAGTAACCATGGAATACAACAAAACATCATTGGACAGTGTGTGAGATGGATCTATCCCACGTTCTTACCTGGCAAAGGGATTATCCCACTTAATTTCTGACATTACTGCTTAAGTTCAATGAAAACTCACCACTGAATCAGTCAATTCCAAAACAGATGGAAGTGAGTGCAGTTGAAAATACTTTTCAATTCAGGGATCTATTACTTATTTTTTAATATTAGCATAGAAAGCATGGATGGTATTCATTACTACTGTGGGTTGAATGGTAAAGTCAATCAAGCACGTGTCCCTTGTGTCATGTGTTTATGTGTCCAGAAGCAGAACAGAAGAGGCTTCTACATCACAGTGCTTGATATATCCAATAAAAGAAGCACGTGTAAATTTGAATGACTTTTCAGAGGATAGAGTCATCAATAGTATAGGTCATAGGAAAGGGTCGGATGCAGAGGTGACATTTCAGTTGTGGAGACATTAACACACTGGATGCTCAGTGAACAGAGGGAGAATGAATGGATTACCCCCAGAATCATTGCCCTAAGTTCCCTTTATGACAACGCAATTCAAATGAGGGTCTTATTCCCAGATTATTTGAGCTTAGGTCAAATTGAAAATCAAACAAACAAACAAGACACTAAGGTAAAAGAAAAGGCAGAAATTTCACAGTTCTTGTATCAAAAGAATTTATCCTGATAGGCTATTTTTCTTTCAAAATTCTTCTAAATGGCAGAACAAATAAAATTAGAGTTAATAAAGTCAGCTTCTGCTGTCTATTTCACTTATATATTACTTTTAGGTTCTGTATAAATTAAAGAGAATTATATATTTATACATAAAGAGTAACTTCTCAGGACCATGAAATCTCTTATAAAAATGATACATATTGGATTTCACACACATTTTCTTAATCACTTTTTAGTGTTATAATTCAGAGTACTACAAAGTTACTTAGAAGATCCTAAAGGTGGCAATGGAAATGGAAAATTTATAAGATTCCTGAATTCTCATGTGAAAACAGACCTATTAAATTGCAAAACCAACAATCTTCTGTTCAATTTTTATTCCTCTTGGGCCCACGCGTTTAAATGCTGGTCTCTTTTTCTATAAGAAGGTATCATGCCTATCCACTGGATATGGTCTCTACAAGTTGTATTTCCCTTTTGTTGGGTATTTCAATTAATGCTCCAGTTAAGGGATGGGGCCACCCGCCCATCTCAAAATTTTAAACCTCAATTCTTCCTGCCTAAAGGAAATAAAGGGACAAAAAGTGAAGCCGAGACTGAAGGAAGGGCCATCTAGAGACTGCCCCTCCTGGGGATCCATCCCATATACAGTTACCAAACATAGACACTAATGCTGATTCCAAGAAGCACTTGCTCACAGGATCCTGGTGTAGCTGTCCCCTGAGAGGCTTTGCCAGAGCCTGACCAATACAGATACAGATTCTCACAGCCAACCATTGGACTGAGCATGAGGACCCCAATGGAGGAGTTAGGGGAGGGACTGAAGGAGCTGAAGGAGAGTCCAACCCCATAGGAAGAACAACATCAACTAACAAGATTCCCCCAGACCTTCCAGGGACTAAACCACCAATCAAAGAGTATATATGGGGGGACTCATAGATCCAGTTGCTTATGTAGTAGAGGTCTTATTTGGTATCAATGGGAGGGGAAGCCCTTGGTCCTGTGGAGGCTCAGTGTCCCCAGCATAAGGGGATCCTAGCAGTGAGGTAGGAATGGAAGGGTGGAGGGGAATACCCTCATAAAGGCAGGATAGGGGTTTTCAGAGGGGGAAATCAGGAAGTCAACATTTGAAATGTAAATAAATAAAATAATCAATAATAAAAAAGAAGGTATCATGGACATTTTTAAGAGTATAGAGCAAAAAGTGCAAACAGATGACAGATGTAGGTCCAAGAGTGAGAGACCAGGGCTGGGAAGGTCTGGAGAGGTCAAAGGTTTTTGCTAATTGAAAAGAAAAAAATGGAGTAAGAATAAGAACAAATAGAAGAGTATTGCAGTCAAATTCAGTACAGAGATATCACATAAAAGGCAAATCATGAAAATTACTTCTATAATCCAAGACTGTTTGCCAGATACAAGTAGGAGGCTGAGAATACCACATAATTTGATTACATTATATAAAGATATTAAGCGTGAAGAGAGCTGGAAGCCCACCCACCCATCACGCATCCACCGTTGCCCATTTTCTGCCTACCCTGGTCCTGACCGCCAAATTCCTTAGTGACTGGGGTTGCTAAGAGACTCCTAGGGAAGAAGAGGCATCAATGGTCTTACCAACTTTGAATTCCTTGTACTACAATTCAAAACTTCCAGACACGATACATCCATTTGTGCAACAGTGGCACAGCTGTTGGATAATTGCACCTTTTCACTTGAACTTGAGACCCACTGCACCAAAAGAAATCTGTACCTGGTAATTCAAGCACACACAAAAGCCCATGGTGGGGGAGGCAATAGGTTATAAGAAGGTATTTAATTCTGCTCTTGCTAAATTGACAGGCCTAGTATCTATCCGACTACCTCGTACTTGGAGAAACCTTTGTTTCCAGTGAATTGTTGAGTACACAGACTAATAACTTCATAGAGTGCTGGGATTTAGTGACAGCTAACTTTGCCATCACAAACTAGGCACTTGTTGCATCCTCCCCACATTTCAGGGAACACTGCAGAAGATAGAGTGGGAAGAATTTAAGAACCTGAATATAGGAGAAAGAGCTGAAGAATAGCAACCACTGAGCAAGAAACAACCACTGTAACAAACTTCCAAGAACTACTGTTAATAACATAGAGTTTTCACAAGAATGAGCTCACAAGTCAGCTGTGGATAAGAAATAATTCATGGAGCCCTAATCTACTTTTGAAATATTTCCAACAAATAGATTCAGGGAAAGAAATATTATCTTTTCTGTACGTAGTGATGACCCAACTAGAATCTATTAGATAGTCCTAATCTAGTGGTCATATAGATGGCTATGGTTAAAATAAGTGGGTCATAAAACCAAACTAAATGCAATGAATCTGAAAAAGGGACAGGTAAGGATCATCAGGAGGCTTATAAGTATGGGAAATAGAGTAGATAGAATTCATTATATATATATATGCATCAAGAATTTCCACTAATTTAATATAAAGAACTGCCCAAAGCATTTGACTTTAATACAATCAAAAAGAACAAAAGCATCTCTTTGGTTGCCTTGTGTCTCAAAAGAAACTATCTAAAAGGTACCAGCTTAAAACTATCATTGCTTTTGCTTATAACTGTGTAGTTTTAAGATATAAAAAGGAAATTCTATCTGGGAAATTTGTCCTCAGTCTGTATGAATGAGGCAAAGGAATTGAGGATGAGGAATTCTGACAATGCATATACACAGACAGACAAACACACACACACAGACACACACAGAGATATAAAGACACACCCACAAACACACCCACACACAGATATACACACACAGAGACATACACACAAACACACAGACACATACACACATACATATACACACATAGACACACACACACACACACACACACACACACATATATATATATATATATATATATATATATATATATATATATATATATATATATATATATATATATATATACATGGAGAGAGAGAAAGAGAGAGGGGGGGGGGGTCAACATTCTAACATATTCCAGGTACTCTCCAGGTCACCTAAACTCTTTGTGGCATGTTTACTTTGAGGCAACATGATTTCTTGCATGGTGAATCAGATCTCACAGACATCAAAAAGAAGATTCCAATCTATAATGGTGGGGACCAATATCTCATGGCTATAAAATGTCTACAGTTCAGAATTTGGTTTGGAAATAATAACTGAGAATATATTCTATAATAGTACTAAAAATAAATGTTTTCTCATTTTTAACAGAAAATGCATAGAAAAATGAAAACTCCAGAAATAATGAACATTTCTAGTAGCCACATTGTTTCCCAGGCTTATATAGACCAGGACTTGTTGGTTTATAAATCTAAAATATGAAATATACATACAAGATGAAAAGTAGACATTTTAGTACATCATATAGCAAGACAGATATCTAACTCTGTTCAGTTATTTTCAAAAAGATTCAAGAGTCAACTTATGATCTTCTTACTGATGAAGAAGATATTTTCTAATTTATATTGGATACAGAGAGTTACAGAGTAAAATCTGTAGGGTTTGAAAATGAAAGCTAGGTTTTAATCTGCTGAAGATGACAGGGAAAGACTTACATCTAAAACTGAGTAAGAACAAAAGCAAAACAACAAAAGGGGATGGTGAGGTGGCTCAGCATGTGAAGACAAGGCTGGTGATCAGAGTTCAAGACCCTATAAGGTCTTTCACTTGTTTGGTTAGAGTCACCCCAAGATACTTTATGCTGTTTGTGGCTACTGTGAAGGGTGTCATTTCCCTAATTTCTTTCTCAGTCTGCTTATCCTTTGAGTATATAAAGGCTACTGATTTTCTTGAGTTGATATTGTAGCCAGCCACTTTGCTGAAATTGTTTATCAGCTTTAGGAGTTCTCTAGTAGAGTTTTTTGGGTCACTTAAGTATACTCTCATATCATCTGCAAATAGTGATAGTTTGACTTCTTCCTTTCCAATTTGTATCCCTTTGACCTCCTGATGTTGTCTAATTGCTCTAGCTAGGACTTCAAGAACTATATTAAAAAGATATGGAGAGAGGGAGCAGCCTTGTCTAGTCCCTGATTTTAGTGGGATTGCTTCAAGTTTCTCTCCATTTAGTTTGATGTTGGCTACCGGTTTGCTGTATATTGCTTTTACTATGTTTAGATATGGGCCTTGAATTCCTGTTCTTTCCAAGACTTTTAGCATGAAAGGATACCACTCCTGGGCATATACCCAGAGGATTCCCCAGTAGGTAATAAGGACACATGCTCCACAATGTTCATAGCAGCCCTATTTGTAGTAGCCAGAAGCTGGAAAGAACCCAGGTGTCCCTCAACAGAAGAATGGATACAAAAAACGTGGTATATTTACACAATGGAGTACTATTCAGCCATTAGAAACAATGAATTCATGAAATTCCTAGACAAATGGATGGAGCTGGAGAACATCATACTAAGTGAGGTAACCCAGTCTCAAAAGATCAGTCATGGTATGGACTCACTGATAAGTGGATAATAACCTAGAAACTTGGAATACCCAAGAAATAATCCACATATTAAATGATGTCCAAAAAGAACAGAGGAGTGGCCCCTGGTTCTGGAAAGATTCAATGCAACAGTATAGGGGAATACCAGAACAGGGAAGTGGGAAGGAGTTGATTGGAGGAACAGGGGGAGGGAAGAGGGCTTATGGGACTTGTGGGGAGTGGGGACCCAGAAAATGGGAAATCATTTGAAATGTAAATAAAGAATACATCGAATAAAAAAAAAAAGACCCTATAAAATGGAAGGAAAGAAACAATTCCATAAACTTGTCTTCTGATCACCACATTTGAATCACAAACATAAGACCCTATACCTACCTTCCTGTCTCTGTCTCTGTCTCTCTGCCTCTGTCTCTTTCTCTCTCACACACACACATACACACACAAATTATAAATAGATAATTAAAGGCAGTGGTGGCACATGCCTTTAATCCCAACACTTTGGAGGCAGAGGCAGGCAGATTTCTGAGTTCGAGGCCAGCCTGGTCTACAGAGTGAGTTCCAGGACAGCCAGGGCTACACGAGAAACCCTGTCTCAAAAAAACAAAAAAAATTAAAGAAAAGATATTTATTTTGTATCTATTTTTCTACTGTGAATGTGGTTGAATCAATAGTAAATGATAAAAATGATAAAAATAATATCTTTATAAACTGTTTCTGGCTAGTAAATATAAACAAAAGACTAGAAAAATAATCCATTTATAGCCTCCAATAAATCAATAAACTAGTCATTATCAAGAAATATTAATTTCAAAAAACAAAATGCAAATATTATATGCCTAGGTGCTATAATATTAACTACATATTATACATATTATACACTATGCCATAAATAATATGAACTACATTGTATGTACCATAAATTATGCTATTTATGCACTGTGAACTATACTATATACACTATGAGCTAGATATTGTATACTATGAACTATATACTGTATATTGTTTATACAATACACCACTATATACTATATGCTACATACTATATACCGTATACTATTTTGTATATACTATGAACTACATAGTCCTTCCAAAAGACTGCCAGAGGCACAGAATCTGATTGTGCTGGATCCATCTGCCAATGTTTGCATGTTTGTGACAAGAACATGTTATGTATCCAAGGCTGTTCTGGGATTTGTAATCCTACCGCCCTAGTCTGAGGGCTGGCTTTCTAGGCATGAGCTACTACATCTGACTCTCGCTTTTTCAGGAAACACAAATCAGAGAGAATCAGTGTGAAGGTTAAATGTGAGTAGGTAGCCAGCAAGATCATCCCTTTGAGAACCTCCCTTTTTTCTCTCTTGTTCTCTTTGATCCCCTGCTTCTGAAGCACAGGGCGCCTTTCCTCCAAATGAACCACTATTCAAGGAAACTAAAAACAGTATCTCATCTTGGTTTTTTTTAATTAGATATTTTCTTTATTTACATTTCAAATGTTATCACCTTTCTTCTTTTTTCCTCTGAAACTCCCAACCCATGCCCTTCCCCCTGCTCACCAACCCACCCACTCCCTCTTTGGTGGTCCTGGCGTGCCCCTACACTGAGGCATCAAGCCTTCTCAGGACCAAGAGCCTCTCCTCTCACTTTTGTCTGACAAGGCCATCCTCTGCTACATATACAGCTGGAGCCATGGGTCCCTCCAAGCTTACTCTTTGATTGGTGGTTTAGTCCCTGGGAGCTCTGGGGGTACTAGCTGGTTCATATTGTTGTTCCTACTATGGGGGCTGCAAACCCCTTCAACTCCTTCGGTCCTTTCTCTAACTCCTCCATTGGGGACCCTGTGCTCAGTTCAATAGTTGGCTGAGAGCGTCCCCCTCTGTATTTGTCAGAGCCTCTCAGGAGACAGCCACATCAGGCTCCTGTCAGCAAACACTTGTTGGCATCCACATCTTAAACTCTGCAAGTCCCAAACTCTGAAAACAAAATTTCTGTTTAAAATTTACCCTGTCTCAGGTAATCTACTAAATCAGCATAAAATGGACTATATTTACATAACTATTTTCTTGTAATTTGTCTAAGAGGTATTCTTTCTTTCAAAGTAAATGATAGAATGCCAAGTAACATTGAAGTTAACATTTACTTGATTACATACATGTCCAGTTTATAGAAAGAGTGTGTATGCATAGATTTGGTGAAGGGGGCCTTAAGATAGGTATCCACAAGAATCTTGACAACAACTTAGAAAACTCTGGGAAGATCAAATGATGAGCTCTTAAAGATCAATTAAATGTGGGCTTCATCTCTGAGGTGAACTCAGCATTGTACAAGGCTCATTAAATCAGCGGGAGATGTCTCTAAGAAGACCACCTTTTTCATTCGCTCTGTCAAAGCCAACTGCTGTATCTTCATCAGCACAGATGCACACACATAGATGAGAAAATGAGATTTTTATGAATGTATATGCTAGAGAGGATTAATATGGCATGAAATATGCAGCAGGCAAATATCCTGGAGCAAACACAATGGAGACAGAACTCAGGGATGTTAACTTGCTCTCCTGTTGGTAAGTCTCTCAGACACTGCCTTCCCATCAGTTAATTAAATAAAAGAGTGAACACCCTTGACCTCTATCTCTGTGGTGGTGAAAGGTTTCATAACGACAAGTTGAGTAGTTCATTGTAAGTCAATAGTAGGATGTGGCTGCCAAAATAATAATAATAATAATAATAATAATAATAATAATCATCTTAAATGAAGTTAACAGAATCAGAGTACTGAACAGTAAGTTGAAGCAATTTTCTTTGTATCTTCCACTGGCCAGACCACATGGGAGTGTAGGCTTGAGGTAGCACATTTATGAGATATACTGAAAAGGTCCAAAGCATTTTTGGACTGCACTGTAAGTAATTAAACAAAATTAAATAGCTTCAGAAAAGACAAATTTTTTTCCAAGAAGAAAAGCATATTCATTCAGGAAATCAAGGCAGTTGTTTCAAATACATACAGATTATAGACAAGAAATTAAAATTAGTTTATTTAACTCTAAGGGCATGGCACAAATCAACAAATTGAAGGTTTGGAGACATCAGCTACATGATTTTGAAAATTCTCATAAACTCTAGTTTCACACCTGAAATGTGGAATTTGAAGTAGAAAAGTTCCTGAACAGAACACCAATAGCTTATGCTCTAAGATCAAGAATTGACAAATGAGACCTCATAAAATTACAAAGTTTCTGCAAGGCAAAGGACACTGTTAAAAGGACAAAACAGCAACCAACAAATTGGGAAAGGATATTTACCAACCCTACATCTGATAGAGGGCTAATATCCAATATATACAAAGAACTTAAGAAGTTAGACCCCAGGGAACCAAATAACCCTATTAAAAAATGGGGTACAGATCTAAACAAGGAATTTTCACCTGAAGAAATTCAGATGGCCGAGAGGCACCTTAAGAAGTGTTCAGCATCATTAGTCATTAGGGAAATGCAAATCAAAACAACCCTGAGATTTCACCTTACACCAGTCAGAATGGCTAAGGTCAAAAACTCAGGAGATAGCAGGTGTTGGTGAGGGTGTGGAAAAAGAGGGACACTCCTCCACTGCTGGTGGGGCTGTAAGATGGTACAACCACTTTGGAAATCAGTCTGGCAGTTCCTCAGAAAACTGGACATGACACTTCCGGAGGTCCCTGCTATACCTCTCCTGGGCATATACCCAAAGGATTCCCCGGCATGCAATAAAGACACATGCTCCATTATGTTTATAGCAGCCTCATTTATAATAGCCAGAAGCTGGAAAGAACCCAGATGCCCCTCAAAGGAGGAATGGATACAGAAAATGTGGTATATTTACACAATGAAATACTGCTCAGCAATTAGAAACAATGAATTCACAAAATTTTTAGGCAAATGGTTTGATCTGGAAAATATCATCCTAAGTGAGGTAACCCAATCACAAAAGAATACACATGGAATGCAATCTCTGATAAGTGGATATTAATTAGCCCAGACGCTCTGAATACCCAAGGCACAATTAGTATAACAAATGACTCCCATGAAGAAGTATGGAGAGGGTCCTGATCCTGGAAAGGATTGATCTAGTGTTGGAGGGGAGTATCAGGACAGAGAAAAAGGAGAGAGGTGATTGGAGAGTGGGTGGAGAGAAAAAGGTTTATGGGACATATGGGGATGGGGGATCTGGGAAAGGGGAAATCATTTAGAATGTAAACAAAGAATATAGAAAATAAAAATATAAAAAACAAAGAAGTAGGTTGTCTCCCTAGAGGAAAACCTATGACCATTAATTTTTTAAGCCAGCATAATTCCTAACTCCTTTCTAAATATTTATTCCTATAGCAGAGACAACTGTAGTTCTTGTCCCTTGTCAAAGAGGCTTCTCTTTGCAGCACATAAAGACCATTACAAAAATACAAAAGTTAAAATACAAAGAACAACCGGCCATGGTTGTTCTGCCTGATGTGATATAGTTCCTACATAAAAGGCCCAGAAAGAGGGAGCAAAAGAAACCAGGAAGTCTACTGTAATATTGTGTCTTCTAGATAGGACAGGGAAGCTAAACTATGATACTTCAACAGTACGGGAGTAGAAGCAAAACCAGAACAAGCACACCCCCAATAGGCATGCTAACATGATAGGGAGAAATCTTATGGGGTACAAGTCCTAAACAAAAAACTGCAGGGAACTAAAGATGGTGAAATAGAAAGCTATAGTCTTCCCTGGAGATATGCCCCTAATTGGTTACTAAATATCAAGTGGTCAGGTGTGAAATCATATACATAAATTGACTCAATAGGTTGTAGTTACCTATTTATAGAGATGGATATATAACATAAACAATTTTAAAAGAAGGCGAAATATTTGAATAACAAGTTATATATAGCTTGAATAAGAATGATTCCCCTGGGCTCATGGATTTGATTCATTGGACACCAGGGTGTGTCAATATTTGAAAGGATGAATATGAAAGGGAAATATGTCACTGGAGGTAGGCTTTGAGGTTTCAGAAGCCCAAACCAACCAAGTCCAGTCTCTCTCTCTCTCTCTCTGTCTCTCTCTCTCTCTCTCTCTCTCTCTCTCTCTCTCTCTCTCTCCCCTGCTGCCTTAATTATCAGCTACTATGTCTACCCTTATGCCTTCTTTCTCTCTGTTTTGAGTATAATAGACTAACCCTCTGAAACTGTAAAAAAATCCTATTTAAATGTTCTCTTTTATAAGAGTTGCCAGGGTCATAGTGTCTCTTCACAGCAATAGAGAACTATAACATTAGCAATTAAGTAAATAATAACTAAGTTGCAACCAACAAAACCACAGAGCCACAGAGGTTAGGTATATATTAAAGGACAAGAGGGAATGGATAGATATTATTGGGATATAGGAAATAAAATAGATAGCTATAGATGGATTGGTGGGGGGGAGAATGGCAGGCTCAATAGTAAGGGGAAAGGGAGCAGGTGTTGGAGGAGGGAATATGGGGGGAAATAGAGCTAAAATTAAAGGCTACTTGATAAATAGATTGAAAACATAATACACTAGAAGCTTCCTAAGATATGCATATGAATGAAGCCAATCTAAATCAAATCACAAAATACTGGGGGAGGCATAGTCCCACCTGGACTTCTCCTGTCATCAACCAAAGCTTCCAGTACCAGGATTAGGTTACATCTAACTAAGTTGTTGGCCAAGGGGCCTCACAGGAATCCCCAATCAACCAAGCCTGTTGCTAAGTCTATAGGCTGTTCTTCACAAACTGGAAGCAAGGCTCCATTGCTGAAGACAACACCCACATAACTCATTAAGAAGGGAAATGACTTTTCCAGTGTGTTTGATACTGGAAGTTATTCTCCACACAACCAAAAGATGAATGGAAAACATCAAGCCAGCCACAAATCCTTTATCTACAATGATGCTGCAATGATACCTGCAAGATACTCTAGTGCAATGGTGGCATAATGATTGTTGTGTTAACCAACCAACAACTGAATTGATTTTAGGCCCACTCCACAAGATGGAATGCATACTGGGCATTGCTTGAATACCTAAAAACCAAACACTAGATATCACAGGAACCTAGGGTACAACCAAATGATATTGATATAAAAAGGAAAAACTGTAGTGCTAAAATGACTCCTAATGGTATTCAGATATCCTCATAGACCAGAGCCTTGTTCAACCATCGTCAGAGGAGCTTCCTTGTGCAAAAGATGGGAACAAATATAAAGACCCACAGCAAGGCATTACACAAAGAGTAAGAGATTTGAAACACCAAGACCTAAGGGGAAATCACCATCAAATCTCCTTCATAGCCCAAAGAATCACCCAGAGGAAGAATAGTTAGCCAGCATATAATGGATTCTACAAGGTTTTTAAATGTGCTTTTATTTAGTTACAGTTGAGAGAGGTTGTTTATTTCATTTTTTCCTTTTGAATATCATTTTTTCTTGGTCTTAGAAGATTTTGTGATTATATTGGCTTTTCGTTTGTATTTTGGGGAAAAAAGAGAATATGATTAAATATATTTAAATTTAAAATTTGTTTTAAGCAATAAAAATACTTTAACATTTATTTTATCCTTTTCAGAGTAAAACTGAGGCCAGTTTAGCTTAAAAAAGCAACATAAGAGAATAAATCAGGGTATAATATTTCAATAGTTTAAAGTATGAATAAACACAGAAAATACTCATTCCATCACTTTTAACAAGGTAAAATCAGTCAGAGCAGTCAAAAATTTAGAACTACAAGGAATGCTTAATGTTCCTTTTTAGGAAGAGAGTTCCAGGACTTATTTCATGGTGTTTTTTAAAACTTGTTTTTGATGAAATTTGCATATTCTAGAAGGAACGTGTTGAAGCAACACTTGATCTACTAAATAATTAATAAGCCAATCCTTTTGTTAGTTTATGATGTGTAGCCCAAGGATAAATTATAAATATAATTTTGATGATTAAGAAAACATTATTCAGAGATATCAGCATTGCGTGGTCACATATTGTGAAATGGCTACTTGCAATGTATACTAGAAGTAGTCACCTAGTATACCTGCCAGTCAGTTTTTTCATCTGCCTAGCTTGTAGAGGAGTTATCAGTGAGTATTCTAGAATGTCACAAATTTAAAACAATAGAATTAAGTCCAATTACTGATGAATTCATCTTTTGTTAAAATTCATTAACTCAAAATTATAATTTACCATTTCATGTGAAAATGCCATTAGACAAAGCAGATGTTAACGTGCATTAGTGCCAACTTTGTGATAGTCTCAAAGACTAGTGTAAGTTTTGTCTTAATTTTGGCATTCAGTTCAAACTACTTTTCTTCCTTACAAGATCTAGCTTGTTGGATGGTTTTCTTCACCCAGCCAGCTTGGGAATTTTCTCTTTGTTGGCACTCTTAAGTGAGTCATGACTTACAGGCATGCATACTCTTCCTATCAGAATGTAATTAGTAGCTTAAACTTTTTCAGAATTGCTGTATCAGCCATACTAAAAAAAAAAAAAAAAATCTCAGATGCTCTTTTAGATTAAAAACTCTGCAATTAGTTCACGCAGTCCACTAAAAGCAAAGGTTTCTTAGTCTCAGAGTTGAGTAAAGTGCTGTGGAGGTAATAGGTGTACATTCGTCTGAGTGAATAAATCCATCAATTTAGGAAGATTAACCACCCACAGCGTAACTCCGTCTGCAATGCCCCGGGGTGAAATAATGACAAAATAGACTTTTCTACTTTACTCATCTTTTGAGAAATTTTAGCATGTAAATCATAAATACTTCCCCCCCCCCATTTCAATTATCGTCCTTTTCATAGTAGGGGTTAAAATTAACATATCTCTAATAAATTAATCCACAACAATACGGCATCTTCATCAGCTCACAAAACAACACGAATTGTTTGACACTTCATCCTGTCTCCAGAGAACAGCCTAGGAAATGGATCCAACCGCCAATGTGTCAGTCATACTTTGTTCTTTCAAGAAGAGAAATATGCTTTTGTTGTTGTTGTTGTTGTTGTTACATTTTCTAAGTTATCTTGGGAGCAAAATTGCCTGCAGGTACAAATGGACTTAGTTGCTCATGTCCATCTTGTGGTGTCACCTGTTAAGGTAAAGAGTCTGGAATAGCTCAGACACATTATGGATGGGTGGCCTTTTGTTTACGGCAGACAAAGCCTAAATCCTGAGGATTACTGGCAGATATCATATTACACACAAGATGGAGTTACTATTATTCCACTCTAAGACATATAGTGTCTCCCTTGGGCAGAGAAAAGAACGCATAGCCAATCATAAGAAGACAGAATCCATTAAAGATTTATGCAAGCCTGAATTACTGAGCTTTCAACTATTTCTTTCCTTTTTTCTCCCCCCCCCCTTTTTACTTTAATAGCTGTTTCTTCCTGAACAGCCAAGCTGATGTAGATAGTATCACTAATAATCCTTGGCTTAGGCATGGGGCTTCTAAATGACTTGAATCAGGCTAGAAGATGGGCTGTTTGAGTCTCTTCCTCTTTGTTTCTGTTTCTAAGGCTCTGTCACCAAATGTCCTACTAAACTGGCATTTATGCGGACTTGAGGTCTCTGTGTTTAAGTTGCCTTTTAAGCATAGTCAATAAAACAGCTTTGAAGCTGTTGAACTGTGTAAATGTTATATTAACATTTTCTCTCACAATTAGAGACATTTACATGGTCTTGTTGAAATAGCTTTTGCAGAGGGAGGAAAGACACCAGAAGGGAAGGTACACAGTGAACTGAAAAGGCAACGGTGAGCTCTATTTATTTAGTTTCTGAAATAAATCACCCCAGACTTTTCATTTACACTTCCAGAGGATGGTGGTTAAGAATAGACAAACAAAGGGAACTGTGAGAAATCATTTCATTTTGCTCCTTTGTTACATTAGATCACTTCATTCCAGCATTTCACATGGTTTGCATAAGGAGATTTGGCCAACGACGCAGTGGGTTCTTTAAATTTGCTAACTAATAACAAGACCTCGGGAAGCTCATTCTAAAGACCTTAGACTCATGGGTGATGATTCAAAAATTATGAAACTACAAGGAGTTGTCCAGTTATAAGAAGAAAAGCAAATAAAGTAAATTAGACATTAATCCAAAGTATTCCCAACTATCCATGTCCCTATTTAACAAATCATAATATGCTCCCGAATTGAAAAGCCATTGGAATCACTCCAGTAACTACATGTGTTGCTGCATTCTGATGAACAGGTGAGGAAAGGGAGGCAGAATCACTTAGACTCTAAGGAAATATTTTTATAGTCTAATTTGGTTCCTCTCTGCACACAGAGGCACCAGTTACTGATTCATACTGTCAGTAAAATTTCCTGCTTTCACATTGACATTACCGAATTTATCTTCTCTGAAGCGGAGTAACTATCATCTTAACAATAGTTATATTCCCAGAGTTACTAGATCCCCAAGGCTTCTGTTCCATGACAGCCATGTCTTATCACACATAAGACATATAAAAAAGATATTCAAGAAGCATCCCTTGCTCAACAAGTATGACATCTCCTCTGGTGTGTCAATTGCTTTCTTTCCAACAAGGCAAATATAAAAGATGAAGAGAGAGAGGAGAGAGAGAGAGAGAACATGGTCATGGGTCTGTGTATATGCAGGTACAGGTAGGTATGCACAAATGTGTGTGTGTGCTCATAAAAGCCAGGGGCTGACAATGGGATTGTTTTTTTCCTGTTTTCCACTATAATATGTTTTAAGACAAGGTATCTTATGAAACCTAGATTACTAATTTGGCTAGATTGACTGGTTAGCACCTCTCAGTAAAACTCCTCCTTCTGCTTCCCCAATGCTAGGACAACAGGTGTCCACGGATGTGCTCTTTATGTAAGTTCTAGAGGCCTAGCTAAGATCTTCAAGCTGAGCATCTCCTCAGGATTCAGACACTAAAACATAGCATAACAGTTGCAGGACAAAAAAAAATGATTCTTGGAATACATGTAACTATCAAATGAGTAAACAAATTAAATGAAATTTGCTCAAAGAGTTAAAAGTATAATAACATGGGCTAAATGAGTGAAAAGTATAAACTATTTCCTTTGATGTTCATCATGCAAACTAAAATCTCAGTTAGTTTTGATTAATAAAATATTAAAGCATAAATTATATTAAGTAATTAATTCTCATGGGAAATTTTATGATGTTTGGTATAAAATGCTCAAATGAAAACAGAACGGAGAAGCTAAGTGACTTCATTTTACTTCAGTAAGTTACCAGTTATGATATTCTTGAAGTTTTCTTCTTCTTAACAACTTTCCATGAACAGTGTATCTGCCTAGCAAATGAATCGTTTTAAAGATGCATTCAATCATTACAAAACCCAGGAAATATAACTGGAAGATGTTAGCAAGCACCATGCTTCCTTATTCATTTGTAAAGGATCTCAGATTAATTTTTTCCATTGATGATAAGTAGCATTTGATATAAACTGAGATGACTTTTACATATTTGAATTTCCAGAAAAAGTGAATTCTATAAACAATTAGAAAATTCACAATATTAATCATTTGGGAGTGGGAAATGGTGTCTGAGGAAGATGGACAAGTTTATGAGACCACGAGTCAGAAAGAAAGCCTTCTTTAAGTTAACAAACTTATGGAATAGTTCTATGTGGCCAGTAGCATTGAGTTTGGGTCTTGGGAGTTGGCTCCATGGTTAAGCACTTGCCTTACAGCCATGGGACACAAAGTTCAATCTTGGCATCCACATAAAAAGCTGGATCTAAGTCCTGCTCTATGTGGATGCAGAGACAGAAGGTCTCCAAAACTTGCTCCTTAGTCAGCCTAGTCTGACTGGAGATTCCCTGATCTTGGTGAGAGACCCTGCCCAAAATTAAAGCAGATATTGCCTGAGGAATGAAACTGGAGGTTGACTTCTGAGTTCCAAAGGTCCACTGGCAGTATGAAAACAAACAAACAAGCAAAAGCAAAAAAAGGAAATGCTTGAATCAGATTAGATAACAATGTAAGATGCAGAAAATGGTTGAAATCTGAAAACAATTTGAAGATTGGGTGTCTTAGTTGCTGTCTATCACTATGAAGAGACACCATGAACAAGGCAACTCATGAAAGGAAACAATTGGGGGCATGCTTACAGTTTCAAAAGTGCTGGTGGAGGAGCTGAGAGCGTCCATCTTATACTCAAGAAGGAAGTGAAGGGAGAGCTAGAGGAGTGGAAATGGTATGGGCATTTAAAGCCCACCCCTTGTGACACGCCCCCTTCAACAAGGCCACACCTCCTAATTCCTCCTAAGCAGTCCACTAACTGTAACCAAAATACATGAGCCCAAGGGGCACATTCTCATTCAATCCACCACACTGGCTTATGAGGTCTCCTGACAAACTGAATCTGCAACACTGAGGGCAAGGAGATCAGAAATGATTTCCATATGTCTAATTTTCCCGAACATGAAAAAAACAGAATTAAAATACAAAACACAGGAAAGGAAAAACACATATATACTCACTAAAAACAATGTAGAAAGAGACGAGTAAGAAGGTTCAAAGAAAAAGTTCCAGGTTACAGGAGACTTAGTTGCTCTTTGTAACCATGATTTTACACATATTAAATAATAAAGCTATATCATGGTTTGCCATTTTTTATGCACTAACTTGAATTTACTGCATGGTAGAGAGATGATATCTAATTTAACTTGCACTTTACAGTCTACTGAGTTAACCTATGTAGAGGAATGAAGGTTGAATATACAGATTTGCTCTTTTTCAATCATGTGTTTACTGTGTATCTTTCACAGCATTAGGATTCAAATGATATCAGTTACGTTTATATTTGATAAAACACCATGACCAAGGCAACATACACAATGAAAAGTTTGTGTGTATGTGTGGGCACACATGTGTGAGTGTGTGTGTATGTGTGTGTGTATTTATGGGTATAGAAGGGAGCCCATGATGGTTGAGCAGAGGCAGCAAGCACCTACAGCAGCAGCTGAGAGCTCACATTTGGAAGCACAAACAAGAAATAGAGGACTAGGTTACAATTTAATTAGTCTTTTGAAATATTGTGCTTGCAAAAATATTCAAAATACCTCCTTCTGCCAATTTGAAATATACAATGCACCATTGTTGATTAGCATTCCCAGTTGTGCAATCAAACATTTACTCATGCTCTCTGGCTATAACTTTGTACCCATTGATCAACCAGCTCCCATACCTCTTCATGACAACTTGCTCAGCCTCTGGGTGGGAACAACAATTCCACTCTTCGTCTATTTGAGGGCGTGGGTACAACATGCTAATAGTATCTCAGTTTTAGTATATAATGATCAAATGGGGGTAAATAGTATTTCCCTATGATAAGGTGTGATAGTTTTCATTTTTATATAACATGAACCTTAAATATAAGCCAAATTATCAGAACAACCTTTAAAGGGGTGGATCTGAATTGCAAAAGACATTACGGTATTCTCTGGGGGGGGATGTTTTTTGAACCCTGGATACTCTGATTTTTAAGGACAATTTTGATGTTTTAATACTTAATGAGAAAACAATCTTGGCTATTCTAAATATGAGTTAAATCTTGGATCACTGGTAACTTGTAGTTTGGCTATATATTTGTTCATCACTATGATAAAAAAAAATGTAGCGTTTTTCTAACTTTAAAATACCAGTTGCCAAGTCTACAGATGATGTACCAAAATTTGATTTTCCTCTGTACTTGGCACTTTCTGTCATTTTAGCTTCTATTGTCCATGGCTGGACATTTATACATGAGAATCTATTCCTGGTATTTTTCTTTTGGTAACTTACTGACATTTTGATAGTCGTCTTTCTCTTCAGTCCCACATTGTGATCTTACGCTTCTTATACTATGTGGAAAGTGAATAGTACTCTGTGTAAAGTAAATGGAGAAAATGGATATATTATCATTTTAATGTAGGAATCATAATGAAATATATAAAACTCGATAATGATAATAATTTTATGTAACTTTTGAAGGATAAAATTCATTCAAAATAAAACTTATTTCAAAAGGACTATGGCCATAAGATAATAGCTCTTGTGTAAAAATACACATTCAAAAATTAACAAGAACATGTTCTTTACTTTCTTCTAGTTCAAGATCACAGACAGAAATAGAGAGATGGGAATGAAAGCACAGACTAAACATAAAGATACTGAAGGAGTTGGAAGATAATGAAGGGATTAATGCAGATTAAGGCAGCAACACAATTTTTCCAAAAGTGCCACAGAGAAAAATTTTAATGTATTTATAGACCATGTTTGAATAACTAAAATATTTTTCTTCATTATCTTTCCTGTATCAGGCTCCAAGGTAGGGATGAAATCTATCCTTACAATTTAAATTACAAATTACAAATTTATGATGAGAATAAGAAATACCTATTGGAACACTCCTAAAGTGTCACAGAATACAAAAAAAGCTTTCAAGTTTCCAAAAATTAGGCTGTCTGTCATGTCTCAAAACTAGGCATTTCTCAGTCAGAGCTTCTGCCCTATCCTATGCATGGAAGAAATGTTCCAGATAGGCAAGTTTTTCCACAATTTCTCCCTATGATCCTCCAAACATCTCTTGCCATATGACTGTCTTTGCTAAAGTACTTCAAATTCATATTTCTTCCAAAGTTATTAAACAATTTTATATTTCTATGATTTATAGTACTGATTTCTTTTCCTGGAAATCTATCCAGTCTTCCTCCATAGTATCTATAAGTAACACTTGTTTTCCTTTTCTAAGCAGCCTATATAAACAGACATCTTACAGTGGTAAATACTGCCTCCCTTCTATACATCTAGGTGGC
Source organism: Apodemus sylvaticus (assembly GCF_947179515.1). Classification (NCBI taxonomy): domain Eukaryota; kingdom Metazoa; phylum Chordata; class Mammalia; order Rodentia; family Muridae; genus Apodemus; species Apodemus sylvaticus. The sequence goes on from NC_067475.1 coordinate 34,140,521, forward strand.
TTAACTAAACAGCACATTAAGTATGAGCACACCATACACAGTAGTGACTGGACAAGAAATGGACATTCTTTAGTTGCAGCTATAAATAGCTGTTAGATGGTGTGGAAGAAAACACAGTCACATCTCTGGTATTGATAAGTATCTGGTGTAGAGGAATTTTAATCTAGCAACATGGCTGTTATGATCGTATCCAAAGACCTTCTAGGTCTGTGTGATTTGGCTTGAATGTATACATGCCCTTGGTACATACCTTGAATCTCTTTGGCTGGAATAGTTAGCAACATCTTTAATTCCAAATAATGACATCCTGTTGAGGGGCAGACAAAGTGACAGGGCAGGGAACGATTTGACAGAATGAGTCAGCTTTAAGAGAAACACTATTTAAGAGCAGGTCAGGGAGAGAGTCAGTTGTCAGTGAGTTTGGAGTTGAGCCAGTTGGGAATCAGTGCAGTGAGTGCGTTACAGTGGAATTGAATTAACTTCTGAGTTCATGCAGTTCAGTGCAGGTCAGCCAGAGACAAGGCAGTTGAAGCCAGAGAATAAGAAGGAGCAAGAATGGTTGTACCAATCTACAATCCCACCAGCAGTGGAGGAATGTTCCTCTTTCTCCACATCCTCGCCAACACCTGCTGTCTCCTGAATTTTATTTTTAATTTTAAATAATATTTTTATTAATTCTACTAAAATTTCTTTTTTATTTTTTTTAGAAAGAGAACTTCAGACCAATTTCCCTTATGAACATCGATGTAAAAATACTCAATAAAATTCTTGCCAACCGAATCCAAGAACACATCAGAACGATCATCCACCATGATCAAGTAGGTTTTATCCCAGGGATGCAGGATTGGTTCAATATACAGAAATCCATCAATGCAATCCACTACATAAACAAACTCAAAGAAAAAAAACCACATAGTCATTTCATTGGATGCTGAAAAAGCATTTGACAAAATTCAGCATCCTTTCATGCTTAAAGTATTGGAAAGAGCAGGAATTCAAGGCCCATACCTAAACATAGTAAAAGCAATATACAGCAAATCCGTAGCCAGGATCAAACTAAATGCAGAGATACTTGAAGCAATCCCACTAAAATCAGGGACTAGACAGGGCAGCCCCCTTTCTCCTTATCTTTTCTTTTTTTATTATTTTTTTATTTGATATATTTTTTATTTACATTTCAAATGATTTCCCCTTTTCTAGACCCCCACTCCCCGAAAGTCCATACTAGCTCAGGAAATTAGACAACATAAGGAGATCAAAGGGATACAAATTGGAAAGGAAGAAGTCAAACTATCATTATTTGCAGATGATATGATAGTCTACCTAAGTGACCCAAAAAACTCCACTAGAGAACTCCTACAGCTGATAAACAACTTCAGCAAATGGCAGGTTATAAAATCAACTCAAGCAAATCAGTGGCCTTCCTATACTCAAAGGATAAGCAGGCTGAGAAAGAAATTAGGGAAATGACCCCCTTCACAATAGCCACAAACAGTATAAAGTACCTTGGGGTGACTCTTACCAAAAATGTGAAAGATCTGTATGACAAGAACTTCAAGACTCTGAAGAAGGAAATGGAAGAAGACCTCAAAAAATGGAAAAACCTTACACGCTCATGGATCGGCAGGATCAATATAGTTAAAATGGCCATTTTGCCAAAAGCAATATACAGATTCAATGCAATACCCATCAAAATCCCAACTCAATTCTTTATAGAGCTAGAAAGAGCAATCCTCAAATTCATCTGGAATAACAAAAAACCCAGGATAGCTAAAACTATTCTCAACAAAAGAAATTCTGGGGGTATCAGTATCCCTGACCTCAAGCAATACTACAGAGCAATAGTGTTAAAAACTGCATGGTATTGGTACAGTGACAGGCAGGCGGATCAATGGAACAGGATTGAAGATCCAGAAATGAACCCACACACCTATGGTCACTTGATTCTCGACAAAGGGGCTGAAAACATCCAAAGGAAAAAAAGATAGCCTTTTCAACAAATGGTGCTGGTTCAACTGGAGGTCAGCATGCAGAATGGGAATTGATCCATCCTTGTCTCCTTGTACTAAGCTCAAATCCAAATGGATCAAGGACCTCCACATAAAGCCAGACACTCTGAAGCTAATAGAAAAGAAACTGGGGAAGACCCTTGAGGACATCGGTACAGGGGGAAAGTTTCTGAACAGATCACCAATAGCGTATGCTCTAAGATCAAGAATTGACAAATGGAACCTCATAAAATTACAAAGTTTCTGTAAGGCAAAGGACACTGTCTCCTAAATTTTTAATCTTAGCCATTCTGACTGGTGTAAAGTGAAATCTCAGGGTTGTTTTGATTTGCATTTCCCTAATGACTGATGAAGTTGAGCATTTCAGTCTGGTGGTTCCTCAGAAAACTGGGCACATCACTTCTGGAGGATCCTGCTATACCACTCCTGGGCATATACCCAGAGGATTCCCCAGCATGTAATAAGGATATGTGCGCCACTATGTTCATAGCAGCCCTATTTATAATAGCCAGAAGCTAGAAAGAACCCAGGTATCTCTCAACGGAAGAATGGATGCAAAAAAATGTGGTATATATACACAATGGAGTACTATTCAGCCATTAGAAACAATGAATTCATGAAATTCTTAGACAAATGGATGGAGCTAGAGAACATCATACTAAGTGAGGTAATCCAGTCTCAAAAGATCAATCATGGTATGCACTCACTAATAAGTGGATATTAGCCTACAAAATTGGAATACCCAAAACATAATCTACACATCAAATGAGGTACAAGAAGAATGGAGGAGTGGCCCCTGGTTCTGGAAAGATTCAGTGTAGCAGTATAGGGCAATACCAGAACAGGGAAGTGGGAAGGGGTGGATGGAGGACAGGGGGAGGTAAGGGGGCTTATGTGACTTTCAGGGAGTGGGGGGCAGAAAAGGGGAAATCATTTGAAATATAAATATAAAAAAATATTGAATAAAAAGAAAAAGAAGGAGCAAGAAGGTTGGAACAAGTTGCCATAGTTAGATTCTGGTCAAGCAGAACAATTTGGTGAGAAGCTGAGAGAAGCCAGATTGGACAAATTCGCTTGGATAGGAGTTTGAGCCAGAAGAGCTGAGTTGAAATAGCCAGTCAAATATCAGAAATCACTAGGAAGTGGTGAGCTTATTCAGCAGTAGGTCTCAGAGATGACGATTACATCTGGTAAATAAAGATACAGTTACACCTAGGATTGCTCAGTCCTGTGCAACTGTGCTTCCCTGACAATTGGAAGCTGGCCCTAACTATTTTTCATAGGAGTTTTTGAGCAATTGCAATGTAGGGCTTTGGCAAGCATATGAAATCATTGTGAACATTTAGGAAGTAGATGGCGTACAGGTGAATCAAAGGAAAGAGATCCATGAGCCTTCCTACTCACTGTCAGAAGCATTTTCCAAGAGTCTACTGAGTAACCACAAAGTAGCTGTCAATCAGCAACAGAAGTTCAATCTGCAAGAAACCTCAAGGCTTTGTCAATCAGCCCTAGTCCAGGAAGTGACACGAAACGACAGAAATATCATGAGAAGTTCTTTAGTGGGGTCATGACCAACAATGGTCAATGAAGGAGGCAAGGTGAACCAATGCCTCAGCATTGCGCAGCATCAACAAAGACCAGTGAAGACCAGCAAAGAGTGGCAAGGTAAGCCAATGCCACAGAGTTGTCCACTGGGTGTTGAGTTATACTTACACCCTGTCCAAACATCACGTGTGCCCACTCTAGTAAAACATCCCATGTCCTTTCACCAGGCAGCTTCCAGAAAAACACCACGTTTGTTCTGACCAAAACACCCTCTCACATGTCTGCTTCAGCAAAACATCCTCTCACAATAGTTTCCAGAAAAACATTGCATGACCCAGCTGAGTCTCCAAAGGATCCAGAAATTTCCACTTCAAAGTTGTGACTATGATTTCTTTCTTTGTATTACTTGAAACACCATTTTATACCTTTTCTAACTTTTATAATTACGTATTACATATTAAAATGATTACTTGTATATTACATTATAAGTAAATAGCATGCTTTTGATAACCTTGGGGTTTTCAATGTATTTGGGTTTTTTCTATTGAACTTTTAATTTTTCTTATGCCTTCTTAAGTTTGTCAGGATATTTTAAGTAAAGATTCAAATAGGACTGTCCTATAGCTATCCCATGCAACCTGAAGGAGTGTGGGCACATACTGCTTAAGAAACTAAACTTGTAAGACTCTGGATACTTATGACACAATGGTTAGGACACTCACAGCTAGAAGATTCACAAGACCCTTTTCTAAGGTTGTAAAAACAGAAACAATAAATATAAAGGCGTTCTGTGGTGAGGCTGCCTGCAAGCTCTCGGCAGGGAGTTTTCTTTCTCAGGTGAGCAGAGCCCCCAGTCTTCCTTCTGTATTTCAAACTCATGTTTTAAATGATGTTATACTATGTTCATGGTCATTCAAACCTATTTTCATTTTTATTCATCTCTCTCTCTCTCTCTCTCTCTCTCTCTCTCTCTCTGTCTTTACTTTCATTCCCCATGGGCTGGGTACCAGGCCAGCCAATAGTACATAGTGAAACCCTTTCTCAAAACTAACAACAAAACATCACCAGAACACTAATTAAATACATGTATGCTTCTAAATTTCTAGATAGGATTAGTTTCTGGGTTTGTTGGTGGTTTTGTATGAGTCTGTTTCTCAGACTGACTGCTGTTTAGAGAACATGACTGACAGGTCATTAAGTGCCCAAGAATCAGTGTACTGCATCTGCTTGGAAATAACCTGTACTCTGTAGTCACTGAACATTTCATCTTCTGCTTAGAAACAAAATGTTTTGTTACAAAGGTATGTATATTTACACTGAGAATTCCATTGTTTTCCTCTCCCTATTCTTTGTATTGTTTTAGTCCTCTGCCAACCGTGCTGCTTTAATATATTTCTTGGAAGGGCTTTCCTTAGTGTTTTATGTTTGAGGTCTATGCTACTCACTGCAAAGAAAGCCAAAACCTTTCTAGTCCTTTGGGAAAGTGACTATCATATGTTTTGCTCTTTATAGTTTGATATGCTTCGCCTAATGTAAAAGTATTGTTTGTAGCCTTGTTACTATGGCTATATCTATTTCCTGGGAGCCATTCCTTCCAGTATTTCACTTCTGTAGTCAATAGAAAATGGACATTCTGGACACATCCAGTACATAAAATTAACTAGTGCTTTTATCCTTCTTATGGACCGTCATACTGACCAAGCCAGCTTAGTCAGTCAACAGGGTCTCAAGTGAGGGAGTGAGAATTGAAAAAGAAAGACAGACAAAATCATGACTCCAGCCAGTTCTGAGGCTGAAGCAGCTTTATTTCTCTCCAGACTGCTTCTATATCATTCTAGGTACATCCACAACACATGGTCAGTTCTTAGGTCAAAAAAAAAAAAGTAATCAAGTGAAATAGTAAACAAGAAGATCACACAGGACAGTAATTAAATAAAGTAGTAAGGAAAAGGATTGCACAAGATGATAAGTAGTAAACAGAGCCCCATGGTCACTATTTCTAATATTCTTATCTGAGCCTACCTCCTTGTCTGAGCCCAGTGACAAATGACAAATTCCTAGAAGTGGCACCAAAAGCTCTCAATATCATACCACTCCTCATTATGTCTATGTCTTTCATTTGCAAATTAATATGACTTATGTTAACATTATTATTAGTTTAATCCATTACATTTGTCTTTGTTGAAATTTACAGTGTATTTTTCTATAATTCTATTTGCCTCAGATTATTATTTGGGGGCATTAAAGATGTTATCTGTACATGGAATTTTAACTTCCTCTTGTCCTGTACAAGGACATTTGCTGTGTAATTAATTCTGTCTACAGTTCCTTCTCTCACCACACCAGAAGCAGGGAATCTTCTCTTTGGCTTTCAGATAGCTACACTGCTCAATGAACATTTTCTTGCACTTTGTTGAAATAGTTTTGTACTCTTGATTGACTGGGACAGTGCGGGAAAGCACGTAAATGTCTTCCCACTGTGATATCAGTGTTAATTGCCAATTTGACAGAAGCTAGAATCACCTACAAGCTAAGCCTCTGGGCACATCTGTAAGAGATTATCTAGATTAAAGTAAGCCTTTGAGAATGTCTGTGAATGATTATCTTGATTAGGTTAATTAACGTAAGAGGCATAATCAAAACTGTGGACAGGATCTCTGGGTGGGGTTCCTGTACTGTATAGGATAAGGAACTAAGAATGAACAGGTATTCATCACTCTCTGACTCCTGATTGTGGATGTGATGTGACCAGTCACTGACTTGACTTCCAGACCATGACAAGCTGTACCTTTGAACTTCAAACTGAAATAAACCCCTTCTCCCTTAAGTTGCTTTCATCAGAGTATTTTACTTGAGTAATAGAACAAGAAATTAAGCCACCACCCAATTTCAAGGATACAAACCCATTATAGTCATGGAATGGGTAATTATTTCTGCTTTTGATGTATATGGCTTCTAAACTGCAGCAACATGGATAGTGTGAATGAAATGTTTCTTGTTGGTCATGTTCTGTGCATTTTGCTATTTTCAGCAACATATCTGGGTTCTTCTCTCGGATACTAGTCTCCCATCTCCAAATGGCTCACATTGTGAAGAACTGTGTCTCCGGGTACTTCCTGTAGTCCCCTATCTGGAATGCACAGTCAAATGAGCACTAAGGGCATGCGCCATAAAATGGAACATGTCCTGTCTAAATTATTGTGATGTTTATAAGATACCAAATAATGCCATGCCCTAATGGGAACTACAGTGTTGCACAACCCACTTCTTGCTCTGATAAATACAATATTTACCAGTAAATTATTAAGTACTAAGTTCTGCTTTGCTAAGATCACTGAGTGACTTTGTGACACTGATTTAACAATCTGAATATATTATACATAAGTTAATATTTCCTTCAGTTTAATGGGAGTCTGTGAAGCATCCCTCTCCTGGACTGGTGAGGAGATGCTAGCCTGCACAGAGAAATTGAGTGTTACCAAAATTCTTTAGGCAGATGCAGAGATGTATGCCAAAGTTAGCTCAAATTTTGCCTGATGAGGAGATAAGTGGTTTTTCAATTATGTAAATTCAGTATCTGAATAAGCTGGTGTTTTGGAAGTTCTTAAAAACATCTATTTTAGTACTTCATATAATTTTAAAGTTTAATCATTTTCCTGAATCTCAGACTTGAAAGGATTCATTTTCCTAGCAAAATCATATATGATATGTTTTTTTATGTTTGTATGTTCCCTCTAAATATATGTGTTCATATACAAATATGCCGGCATATAAATGTATACAAATGGGAATTAAAGTCCTATATTCAGCAGCAGAAAGCTTACAGAAGCAGAGTTCTGAGTTCTCCATCACCTGCCTATCTCACCAAATCAAATATAAGAAAAATTTTGTTAACATTTCCTATGTAATATTCACTCTATTTTTTATATTGATTTGAAAGAAAGTTTACTATGCTATGTTTCTTGATATATATGTGCAGAGTGTTGAAACATTCAATAATAAGCAGAGTATGTAAGAGGGCTAATGATTAATTAACAAAGTTTGCAATCTTGCACAGAATTGAGTTTACTAATACTGTTTGGTTGTTTTGTTTTGTTTTAGAAAAATTAACCTTCTTTTGGTCTAAAGAAAAACCTATTTCTCAAGGTCCTCAAGATGCCTAACAGTACCTGCCTACTGATTTCCTACTGTCCCCCTCTGGACTCTAGTGAAAGTTCAGAATTGGATCCCTTCTATGGTGTCCTTGTCCTGGTTCAGGCTGGGCTTTCCAACTGAGATTATCCAACTATGTCTAAGATTCCAAATTTGACTCATCATTCAAACATAATTTCAGATACCGTCTCAATCTTATTTCTCCTAGATGGGAAAAACAAAGCAAAGCTCCCCTCTACCTCATTCTTCCCCCCCCACACACACACACATTTCACTTGCAAAGTTACAGCTGCTTTTGCTCACTTGTAATATTCCAAGAAATAACAATTCGAGATTCAGAAATGTGCACAATGTTTCACTGAAATTTCAGCAGGCAGAGAGAGGTTTCCAGTTAGTAGACATTTTTTCCACAGTAAGTGCTCTCTTACCAGCTGTTATGCCTGATCATACCACTTTCTGCCAAAAACATCTTCCACCAGTGCCCTGCTCCTCAGCTGCACCACTCCAAAACAATGTTTGCTCCTCATTAAAACTGTGATGTCAACTGAGAATCAGTCTACCCCACAAGCAGCTCAAACCAAACCAGGGAGGAGAGACACAAAATCTGATCCTGGGGACTCACACCACAGAGAGGATGTGCCCCAGCCTCCGCATTCCACTCAAGCTGTGAGCTAAGGAGAAACTCTGCTCTGAAGCCTGGGAGGATGTATTGATGGTAATTAAACTCTGTGGCCAAGAGGGCACATGTTGCTATTATGAGGACCTTGCAAAGTAAATAAACCACAAAATTAATTGGCTGCATCTCGTAGAGACCACGCAGCTGAAGAGGTACTTGGACCACCTAACCCAGTAAATTGGAACCCAGGTTCTGATCTATCTCCAAGGAATAAAAAGACTTTTACAACCAGATGGGGCTCTTAACATAGATATTGGCCAATGCTGTTGGTTATTGCCCTTGCCAGTGGTCTACTGTGACATGGAAAGACATGGTACCAAAAGGTAAAACAAAATCCAGATTGCTTGAGAAGAGAGAATGATTTGGTATTATTATGACCCCAGACAAACTCACTGGCATTGGGGGTTCTGCATCTTTCCACCTATACCAGAGGGATCTGGTTGTAACTGAGGCTTCTTTCCTGCTTAGAACTTTGAACTCATTGTGATTCCATTATCTGTAATTTCAAAATGCATTCTAAATTTAAGACACCTGTGCATGAGCCTGGGAAAAAGATTGGTAGACAGTACTTGGGCGGTACTAAAGAGAGGAAAGTGGGTATGATATAATTTATTTCAATGAAAAATATATTAAAGATACACTTCTTGCTTAAAAGATCCATTCCCTTGGTCTAATTCTCCCTTGGGTTCTTAGCACCACTCAGACAAAAGTAGTAGGTCAGAAGAACTTGTTTATATTACTGGTCAACTTAAACATGATCAAATCGATCTTCTCTGAAAGCACAAGAAACTATGCTGGAGATTTCCCTTTCTACCAAATAGCTGAATCTGCAAAGTTTACACCCAATCACGAAGATATTCTATAAAGTTAAATGATAAAGCCATATGAAGTTGAGCAAGGTATATGAGAGGAGAATATGAGTTGCATTGGAGAAAATGCATGAAGCCAAGAATACAATGAAACTGTTATGAGTAATGTCTCACCTGTGTTGAATTGAAGAGCAGTGGTGCGTCTCATGATGTGTAGTTGAGTCTGGAACACATACTAAGTTTCTTGGTGGTAACACTACTCAAATGGTGTTCAACTGTGGAGGGTTATAATTGATTATTTATTTGGTCAGTCAATAGGCTGTGTACATGCTACATGAAGTGGAACTGAAAGTAAGAATGGAAAATGAGAGCATATTACCATCAGGTGATTCTAGTCATTAGCAGATCCAAAGCATGTTCTTATGATAACGTCTGGCCTGAAGTAGATTCATATATTGAGCCTAGGGAGAGACTATAAGCTACTGGCATATAAAGCAAGAAAACAAACGTTAGTGATTTCATACATGTATGTAGGATATATATATATATATATATATATATATATATATGCATGTATGTGTGTATGTGTGTGCATATATAGTGTATGTATTGTGTATATATACATATTTTTATATCCAAAAATAAAGACAAAATAGCATTGTCTTTCATAATAATCATGCTAATTTGGTTCTAGACAACTTCTTTTCTTCCTTGATTCTGAGGTAATTCATTGAATTTTCTTCAAAAATGACCAAACATATTGGCATGATTTTAAAAACTACATTCGAATATTTTCTTGATGAAGGTATAAATGCAAAAACAAATTAACCAATGTGAAGCTTATTATCTAATATTGAGCAAAATTAAAAATATATCAATATACTCTATGCTAAAGCATTATTGCAGGGATATCTCAGATAATAAAGTATAATTATATTTGAGTTGATATAAATTCCCATTTTATTATTAATTGCAGAGGCATAAAGGAGTTTTGAAACTCAGTATGAAAATAAGATGGGATTCACTACCTTCTCAAAACAAAAATGAATTATATAAACACAGATTACACAGTGTGGGAGAATATAGAAAGGGTCATTCCGAATGCTCTCAGTTTTCCAGGTCTGTGTCTTTTCTATCATCAGCTGCATGCACAAACACCTTATAAATCATATTAGGAGAGCAGACTAAGTGTCAGTTAGAGTTTAAAATTAAGTGTCTTACTCTAGTCTGATTCCATATGTTCTCAGGCATATACAAGTATCATATAGGCATTCATTCTGCATGTATGTAGGCATGTAATTATGAGAAAGTTCACTGTTCTATTACCAATCTAAAACTAATGAACACTTTACAAAGGTTTTGAAGAAAATAATGTATGTCTAAGTGTGTACACACATGCATGGTGTGATTTGTACATACATGTGGTATCACTGTACTGAATAAAAAGAGATAAGCTTAAGATGTTATAAGTGTGGTTAGAACATTTGTAGAATAATCCAATGAGTAGAAAAGTCATACCTCGTACCTCTAAATTAACCATCTAAATTCATAATCATATAACTACATTCACATACTTGTATGTTTGAAAACATGAGGGAGAAGGATATCCCAGTGAGTTTCAACCCCGGCCATCTGCCAGTCACCAGTGAAAGGCAGAATGTTTTCATCCATCATTATGGGTCAGATCTCCATGATTAAAACCTGAGGGCTTCTCAGGGGTATAAACTCCTGGTTCTCCACCTGCACGCTTCCCTGTGGACTCATCACCCTTGACTCTAAGCAATTCTGCAAAAGCAAGTTAATTTTAATTGAGAAGCAGAATTTAACAATGAGTGGAAAGGAAAGCTATTTACGTTACTCACCAGAGAAAGTTAACACAGGATTTTGTTTAAAAAATAATAGTATATTCTGGGGAAAGTGTTTTCTTTATGTTTTACATAAAAACCTGTTATTAACTGACTACAAAATTGTTTTTAAAAGTAGAAAGAACTAGAATTATATTCTTGGAAGATTAGTTGCGCTCACTGGAGCAATATTTGCATTCCAGGGGCCTGCAAAGTCCAATTTGACTTTCCAGTGCTTTGGAGTCAATAAAATCCCCAATGATTTGGGGTCAATCACAATCCCAGTTGTTTAAATCCAGGTTCATTTTAAAGAAAATCTAATTTGTGTGGTCTGATTCACTTACATTTAACTTATCAAATAATATTTCAAAAAGTAACCTGTGTTGAGAAAAATCACCATTATAAAAATGTTGAAATCTCTGCTTTTTTTTTTAAAGGGGAATGTCATTTCAAGGTTAAGCAAGTCATCTCTGCCCCTAAGTTTTCACTAAGAACTAAGACCTCAGACTCTCTCAAGTTCCTGGGAGAACAGAGTTTCACAGAAACCGTCTGTCTTTTCAATCACAGCCAGAGCTGGGAGGAGCTTGTGTGCTCTGCACTCCCAATTCCATTGAGAGGCCATCATTATTACAAACAGTGCCCAGCAGTTGTCCTGATACAAGACAGCCCTCCCTGGTTAAGAGACTGACAGAAGAATGGTTTGCAATAGGCAACTGGGAACTTCTGTCTCTTTTTAGGGAATAATGCTAGCTTCAGAAATACAGGGGATAGAGCGGAGTTTTCCTGTTAGTTTGCATAAGAAATGAGGGATGGAGCCACAACTTTCTCTGTCAAAACATTTGGAAAGGAATCTCAGTCAATATTTTCATTCAAATCTGATGGGGTCTTGTGTTCTTTGAAAGCTAGAATGTGATGCTATTAGTTGTGTTAACCTTATCTATACCATGAACTAGAAAACATGAATTTCAATGTCTTTGAAAGAAAATGTAGAACAGAATTTGGTGCGAAATTAAGGTGTTCCAGATTGTACATTGTGGAAATCATAGAAAATCTTACATGGTTTGGTGGGTGATTGATAGAACAAATATGGACTAAGAAAAATAAAGCTGAAAAAAAAGGATCTGAAGCTTTTAATTCATTCTAAATCCTGTCTAAATGAAATATTTTAGGATTTACTTTTTCTTCATGAATACAAGATAATGTTAGTATGCTTATACCATATTTCATAGCTAAGAGGTGTTCTAGAAAAAAGTATAATAGAAACAGTAAGACAACAAAACAGGTTTGAACTCTACTTACTGAACACTATTTGTAATGTGGCAACTTACTTAAATTCTTTATGTCTCTGTTTCCAAAAGTATAAAAATAAATGTCTCAGCACTGTTGTGGGAGCTAAATGAGTATAGTTTACAAACATACAAATGGAAAGACAGACACACAATCACATGTATGATTCAAATATATGGATGAATCAAATATATACATACATATACATGTATGTAACTGTATATATATATGTATAAAACTGAGATATCATATATGTGTGTATCTATCAGTTCATAATTTTAATTAAAATGTCAGATATTTGTTCACATGCATATATGTATTAAATATATATATATATATATATATATATATAATACTTAAGATATCATGTGTGTATATATAAATGTATCAGTTCATAATATTTAACAAAAAAATGTCAGACTCACACGATTTCTACTTTCTGTCTCTACTTCCTACTTGAGGTTTAGAATGTGAGTTATCATCATCCAGGTCCTGTCTCCATGCCTGCTATTTCACTGCAGTGGCATTGAAGAGATTCATCCCTCTAGAACCATAAGCCAAAATAAAGTCACTCTTTAATATATAGTGTTGCCCATGATGTTTTATCATAGCAATAGAAAAGTAAGTAGTACATCTCCCAGCACCATGGAAATGTGGAAAGCCTTCTTTAAACTCAGGAAAAAGCATTGCTTCCTTCACGTGTCTTGGTTTTCAGATTTCATGATCTAAAACAAAATATTACAATGACCAGGTAAAAACAAGCTAGCTTTATAGTGCAGCTGATTTACCAGCCTCATCCTGAAGTTCCTTTATCATTTCCTCCTCTATATTCTAGACCTTTGTTTTAGCTCACTTATTGCTTGGTTCATCCAAACACATTTCTTGTCTTCTTGCTGCCATCCAAATATCCCTGTCCCATCTCTCCTCCCTGCACTACAAGAACTCTCTGCTTAGGACACTGCCATTGTTGGGTTAGTTGTTCCTAGATTTACTTCCAAAGTCATTTTCCTGGTTCTGATCTCCAGCTTCTTCTTCCTATAAAGTCTTCCAGTTTTTAGCCATCACAGAGAGAGGAGCGGTGAAGGTGGGACACCTGCTGATCATTCTGACCATTTTCTTCCTATTCCACATTTCTTCTCTAGGAAGAATACCTCTTGTATCATGTTCCCATGATAGATACTGTAGGTATTTAAATGAGAATGGGCCCCATTGGCTCATATATGTGAGTGTTTGTTACCCAATTGGTGGAACCGTTAAAGGAGTAGGAGGTGTGGCCTTGTTGTAAGAGGTGTGTCACAGGGGATGAGTTTTAAGGTTTCAGAGCCTATGCAAGACTCAGTCTCTCTTTGCTACCTATGAATCAAAACCCCCATGCTACTGCTCAAGAAATTTATCTCTCTGCTTTCCACCATGATAATCATGGACTAGCCCTCTAAGCATGTAAGCAAGCCTCATTAAATGCTTTTGTTTATAAGAATTCCCTTGGTCATTGTGTCTCTTTAGATCAATAGAATAGTAACTAAGAAAACTCCAGGTCCTACTCTCTCCATAAATGGCAGTAGGCTATCTGACTACACTAAATTCTTCTACCTAGGGATTAATAAATTACTATAATCTTCCCCACAATTACCATAATAAGGATTTTACATAACATTTTGTCTTAGAAATTCTATTGAAATACATGAACTAGACCATATGCTTTTTGATGCCTGAAATGATTCGTTTGTTACCTAAACAATCCCTAGAAGTACAGGGTAGATGCCTGAACCATTTCTTGTAGGCTTGGTTGATTAGTAACTACAACTGTGCATATTGTAGAAATAACTAAATCCTGGCTTTTAGTTTTCACACATGTGGAATGAATTTAGAAATAGGCCTCTCATAATCCTTTCACTCAGTTTTACCAAGTTCCTATCATACGCCCAGGCCTACTTTTTGGCTTTGTTTGTATATTAAAACTTATTTTCTGTATCACTGACTATATGCAATGCTTAAAACTGTTCATACATGATAGAATCTGGAAATATCTAAAAGGATATCTCTAGATAGGTTTATGAATATATTTCTTGGAAGAGGGAAATGCTCTTCAAGGGTGGAGAAGCAGTTCATGCATTGACCACAATATAAAGAAGCCTGAGAGAAAAGCAGTGTTGATTTGCCAGCTCTCCTTCAATTCTTGTTGGTGAGTGCATCTACTCTGTTGCCACCAGGGTTGCTGCCATGCTTCAGGACCCAGTTTCCTGAAATTTTCTATGAGGACTGAAGAACAGCAACTCTATACGAATTTTCCAGAGCTTCTGCACCAGACTGAGAATTCTGAGGCAACTGGCCTCACGGCCTGAGCAAAAAAAAAAATGAGTTCTTGGCCTTTCTAGTGTCCAGACAGATGGACACACATGACTACCCAGACTGTGTTGTATAAGCCAGTCTAGAGAATTTGTGTGGTAATATATATTTCTTCTCTTGGGTCTGTTGCACCAGTGAACCCTGATTCACTATACAGTGGTTATTCATTAGTTTCCAAAATGACCTCAACAACCACCACCACAACAAAAAACTACATTCTTCCTTCCTACCTTATCACCAGAGTCCATACTAGTGAGAAGAGAATAACCAAGCTCTAAATTTGTCTACTATTTCTAGTTATTCTGAGGTCAACAAAAGTTCAAAATATTATCAGAGCATTCAAATAGATAAGGAATGTCTTGTTACATCGATGCTCACACTGTTCTACAAAATGTGTGAAGTGTCTACAAACATCCATTACTTTAATTTTTGTTACATTCAGTTAATTGATATAAAGAATAAAGATGGAAACCCTTTTTTATTTTTGTGTACAGATGTTTTGCCTGCATCTGTGCATAAACATACATGCATGATGCCCATGGAGGCCAGAAGTTGGCATCAGTTCCCTTTGAAATGAAGTTGTACATTTCCTGTGTGCTGCCCTGCCAATGCTTGGCATCAAACCCAGACTCACACAATGGGGAGTGAAGGGAACCATGAATGAATGTGTAAGAAATAAGTGAGTTCTTTAGAGAATGTCAAAGACCCCAATTCTTCACACCCATGGGAGTAAAAAGCCTTCTCTACATGAGGCTCAAAGGAATGGCAAAGCTCCCTCTGATTCCAGTACCAGTGTTCATGAAAACTGTCAGCCACAGCTTCTTCCTCTAGGTTGACTGCAGCCCTTCGAAGACCTCCTACCTAGATTAGCTAAAGCTTACTGTTCACCTGAAAACCATAAATCCATCTCCCTACCCAGCTATACCCAATAAACCTGCCGCCTCAATTCAGCTGTGAAAAACACATATGCTGAGTTTTCAGGTTGCTGTTAGAAATCCGTCAAGGAGAACACATGCCACACAACTCAGCCTTTCTATACATTTGCCTGTGCGTCTCTCCTCTTCATTCTGTTGCTGCCCCCAATCAAGTTATGCCCTGAAGCTGTACAGAGCAGGTACTCTGGAAGAGTAGTAACTGCTTAGCCATCTCCCTAGCCTATCAAAATACTTTTAAAAACTCAAAATAAACTAGCATCCTTTATCATATCCCTTTAATATCATATCCCTTTAATACATCTCACAAGCAATACTACTATGTTTATATGCCATATATAAACACATATATATATATATATATATATATATATATATATGTTTAAAATATGCAAAAAATTAATTGTTTTCTTTCCCAAAGGTGTTATTCAGGATCAGTGGCAATCTGTCTGACTTAATTAAAAAAATGTTGATATAATATATGACCTCTAAATCTCACATATTTATACTCTTAATCAAGATAAAGATAAAAAACTTTATCCCAATATTTCTAACCTTGTGAAAACAAAGCTACTTGTTGCTGGTAAATGTCCTGCAGGTACACATCTGAAGCCATCTTGGTTCTCCTCTACCCTCCAGGATGCTAGTTATTTTACCATTCTATGTCTAATTCAGTACTAATGTAACAAGGCAGAGGGGAGGACAGGAGGATCAGACCAAGAGGAAGAGCCAACAGAATACAAGGTGGGAACCCATTCCATGGTCCACTTTGGACGTCACTTATTGATTACCTGGAAACACTAGAAAAATGAACATCAACTCTAAACTCTGAGAGTCTAGGAAATCTAGAGTGATAAGATGACTGTTTTTACAAAAACACCTATGTTCAAGTGAACATTAAACTTGAAAGATGTGGGTATCAGCACATGAGAAGCCAAGAACTGAATGTTTAAATAGAAATGAATCATTAACAGTGTGTGGGGATACAGTGTTCTTGTAACCAACCAATTTCAAAGCATAGCAAAGCTCAACTTCCTACTGTTCTTTCCAGCAAAAGGAGATGATCAATTAATAGAAATATAGAGATGCTAACTGGAGTCAGGAAAGGAAGTGTCCATCTGCCAGTTCTAATGGGTGGATGGGTCTTGGTGTCTTGTTTCTGCATGGTTCTGTCTATACTTTGGTGTGGTTTTTGCCTTGCTGACAAATATTTGAGTTTCAAATAGAATGGCACTGTCTATTAGAAATGTTAAACAACTTAGTATCTCTTAAAAGAAGCAACTAGAAGTCTTGCTTATAATCAGCTCTTAGATCTTGAATTTTTTTCCAAGGGCCTAGTCTTCTGAGACAGGATCCTATTATTTCACTGTAATTGCCGAAACTATTTTACAATATGCATCTTTTCAGTCTGATAATGAAATTAGCTTTGAATCAAGATCATGAGTTCATGTATATTCCTAGCACAGAGCGACAAGTAATGCCCACCAATGTTTTGAGAAAACATGCACTAAAGCA
Organism: Apodemus sylvaticus; assembly: GCF_947179515.1. NCBI lineage: Eukaryota > Metazoa > Chordata > Mammalia > Rodentia > Muridae > Apodemus > Apodemus sylvaticus. The sequence continues at coordinate 34,157,636 of NC_067475.1, forward strand.
GGCGCCATTTCAAAGTTCTATGCAATTATTCTTAGACAGCAACTCTCTTTCATTGTGTGGCTATTTTTTATAGCTAGCTGTCTTCAGATAACACTTGAGAAATGCGGAAACTGACAACTCTTTTGACCTTGTGTGTGTGTGTCTTCATACTTTTAATTAAAGGAATACTTTTCTTTTACATTTATTCCAATTATGGTGTATTTTGCTGAGAAAATGAGTAGTACAGGGGCTTTGAGCTTTAAAAATGTCACTCGCCCGTGGAACGTTTAAATATATATTCTCAAAGCCAGTATGTTCAGCACTTTAATAGCGGGAAATAACCAAAGGGCTGAAACAATGTGATGAAAATGTAAAAATCGACTGTAGGAAAATTTTGAGTGGTAATTGGATTAGCTAAGGGAAAGTTCGCCGCGTGTATACACGTGCATGCACACACACACACACACACACATACTGTGTTCACAGGAACGTGTTCTCTTGGAAAGCTGTAGGAAGTGCCTGCCGACAGCCGCTGATGTGGCTCGCACCTGCTTCAGCAGTTCGTTCTCCTACCTTCAGATGCTCAGCTTAAGAACAGGGAACTGCTTGTAGCAGCACTCGGGCTGATATTAATTGTCATGCCCAGGGAAAGAAGCAATTTATCAGATAACTGGGTCCCAAGCCATACAGGGCCCGAGAGATTAAAATGATCACCTTGAATTGCACTCAGAAGCTAAAAGGCAATCAGCGCAGACGGCAGGGCACAGGTGGACCGTGCTCTGTGTAGCCAATCTAGTTAAGCAAGCGGACCACACCATTTTCAGGGTCTAAAGCTTCCGAGTGGTCTCTGAAGTGTTGTTCCACACAAAGCTTGGAGGGTGAATTGAATACAAATTTTTCACGCATTTGAGGATTTCTCCTAGCAGAAATGACTTTTAAAGAGAAAACAAATGAAAAATCATATGAAATAGACTCCAGAGAATTTGTTAAAAACCAAAGGGCGCCCAGTAAGATGAAACAGGCTACTAAGTTATGCGTGAGGGAGTTTTAAAAACCTTGTGCTCCATGCGGCAGTAAGTTGTGATAGTCACCCTCCTCTCTCAGACTTAGAGAGTCGCTGGAGGCATTTCCTACTCCTGCCCAGAGATCTTACTCACTTTTCAAACCTAGGATATAGTATTTACTATCACAATTGAAGTCAAAGCTAAACAAACTCATTTTTTAATGGAAGCGCCTGGAAAGGTTTCCACAAGGGCATAGGGTCCTTCTAATATCCAGGGGTCAGTGTAAGAATCACACTGGACAAACATATAATAGAACGGTTCATGGTTGAAGTATCAGGTTCGACATTTTGAGACTCCTTTGGACATTTGGTTTGAACCCCCTTGTGGTTAGTACAGTCTTTCTGCAGTACATAAACTCAGTTTGTGCAATGAATTGTTTTTGCCTTTGGGCTCTCTCTCTCTCTCTCATCTATCTCTGCTTTAACAGTACAATTAAATCCCTTTGTACCTATATCTTTCATTAATATCAGCAGTTTGAGGAAATACTAAGGTAAAAACTAACATAGGAGAAGGTGTACTGCAAGACAAATTTCTAACTTTAGAAAAGTAAAAATGGTTAATTTAATTTTGAATATAGAAAACTGTCAACACAACCTCAAGACTCAGTCCTCAGTACTTTAATATTAAAAGGCATATGTCATCTCTATGATCATTTCTGTTCATGCCTTAAAAGGATGAACTAGTGCTCTAACTCATAATTAAAGAAAGCAGTATCAATCTACCATGAGTAGAAATTTCTTATAACCCCCAAATGACAGAGAGAGTAATCAGTACTTATAAAGTCCAGGAAGAAGACATGAAGGGATGTAGCCAATAGGGCCATGCTAACCCCAGCACTCTAACTTCTCATTGAAGAAAAATACCTGATTTACACTTCCAAAAAACAGTCATTGTGAACACTAGATTTAGAGCATGGATATTTATCAAATTCTTACCCCATGGGAAAAATTTTAAGCTACTTTGAAGTCTCTAAGACTCATTGTTTTTCAGGGTGTCCTCCCCCTTCTCAGAGGAGAAGGAGGGGTGAGGGTCTTAGGGATGGTGGGGGACCAGTGGGGGGGATGATCGGGATGTAAAGTGAATACATAAATAAATTAATAAAAATTGTTTTGAGCCATTATCTCAATAGTATGTGTTTATCTTGTTCTACATTAGAATCAAATTTTGCACCTTGATGAGTTTGATTTAAAGGGAAAACAATGCAAGGAGAATTTAGATTGAAAGTCAGCACTATAACACGTGGTGCTCCTTTCTCTATCAGGCTGGACTTTGACACATAACCAGCTTCACAACCGTGTACTCATTCCTTAACTTGTATTGATATAGGAGATCTGTCTGTTTGTCTAGAAGACTTAAACTATTTTATAATGCTTTCTTGACAAATGCTTGAACTTTCCAAGGAGGGGAAAAGACAATTTCACATAGGTCTTGCCTTGTTGACCAAGAGCTACAAAGCAGAAATAAAAATATTGAGAGCCACGTATGCTTGAATAGTCTTCAGTAAGTATACAAAAGAATTGATATACACTAGAAAATCAACTGGTAAGACTGCTGGCAGCCTAGAACATGTAGACTCATCAGCTTTTACTTTATCCCTCACATAGAGTTGTGTGGATTAAACACTAAATCCAGAAACTTTCCACGCTTTGATGCCCCCATTCCCAATTTAGGTGTCCACACTAAGACTGGTGGAAGTGGCAGGCCCTACTGTCACGTGACTTCTTGGTTGGTCACATGTTTTTTATTTCTTTTCCAAGGTTCAAGAAGAGAAAACGTAGCCACCTCTCCCTCATATTTTTATGTCAAGAATCTGGCATCTTTATTAACACTGCACCTCCCTATGCACCGCAGGTCTACTATACACAGAACACCGTGCAGAAGAAAATGAGTCAGATAATGGGAGGAAGGTTGTCAAATGCTGTCTTCTGGACAGGACCCGTTAAGCACACTCATGAACTCACAACAGCTGTAGATTCCTGCACAAACACTGAACAATATGAGGCAGCCAAGATTCCTTCGTGGATGAGCTGCTCTTCAGGTTCTATCCCTTATTGAGGATCTACTGGCAGTTGGCAGCTGCTGAGGAGGGGAGAATCATTCTTTCTTGGGGGTAGAACCACTGGTATGGTTCTTGTGCTCCAATGGATGGTCCACAGCCATGTACGTGCCAATACCATTCAGAGGGCACAGTGGCTTGTCAGGGAAGATGAAGGTGGGAGGGATATTAGACATATATAGGGGAGATGGAAAGGAGAACCGAGGGAGGGCATCTCATTGTATACAAATGGAACAACCTCAACAATAAGGAAGATGATTTTTAAAATTCTACTCAAATATGTAAATCATTCAAGTATCTCCAAGGCTATGAAATATGATTTTGAGATAGTGGTTGGCCTAGCTATAAGTGGCCTGGAGTTTCACACCCCATGTTAGATTAATTATTAATAATAAGATCAATAGCCTGCATTTAGAAGCATTGTACCCACCCCCACCCCCATTTGTTCAGGGTACAAAAAGTGAATATTCACTTTTTCTAACTCTGGAAAAGATATGAAAATTACATATCTCTTTCCCTTTGTCAAATATAGATCCTGGTCTTTTTCTTCTTTTAAATTATTTGCAGTCAGAAAATGGAAAACTTACCTGGAAAATGTTTGTTGCTCTAGCATCTATAATGAATGGTAGACCCCCCAAAAATCAATTTTTTAATTAAATGGATTTAACTATTTTCCCATTGGTACCAGTTACAATAGTGAGATATGAATTCAGCCAGATGCCCATTCAAAGACTGACTGGGTATACATATAAACATACAAGATAACAGTGTTCAGTTGTCTATCATCTAGCCAAATACATGGAACTAGAAGACACTGTGTTAAGTGACTAAGTCAGACACAGAAAGCCAAGAACCACATGTTCTCTCATATTTAGAAGTTGAAATGGTTGAGGGGGATGCAGAATAACAACTAAGAGAGGATGGTGGGTAAAGAGAAAGAAGATTCAGAGTAGCTAGGAAATGGATGTCAGCACAGAGTTAGATCCAAATAATATCCCCCCAGCGGCTCACAGCAGGATGGAGTGAGTGGTTCACAGAAACCTGTCACACTGGCTGTGATCAGCTGGGAGAGAGTGACTGGAAGAGAGATGTCACCCATAAGGCTAAGGAGGTGGGGAGCTATTGGCTGTGGTCTGATGTTACATGTGAGATACAAGCCCTGATACATCACATGGTATACCCTACATATGGACAATGAAAACAATAATTTAAATGATGAAATGTTTTTCAAAGACTAACTTCAGCATCTCTGCATCCTGGATCATCGGGTTCTTGAGCTGAAAGCAACCATCCCCTCCTAGAAACACATATTCTCTGGGTATCTGTGGTAATGATGTGGGTCCAAAACAGGTTAAGAATTTCAGAGAGGAAATAGTTCAGATACTTACACCTTTTCTTTCAGTCTTCCAAAATATCATATTCTTTTCATAGGAGTATAGTGAAATAGATAAAAGACATCAATGTTTACTGAATGTTGCACAAACATTAGGAGATAGTTTATATGAGAAACATCTTTATTGTATTATTTAGGTGAGGGCTTATGGAATCAATCAGCAGCTAAAGGGACTGATACTACAACTAAAGACCTGTACTTGATCTCTGGAACACCATAGAATAGTTTCTTAACCTGTGTGGACTGTGACCCCTTTGGGGTTTGAAGGACCTTTTCACAGGGGTTACAAAGCAGATATCCTGCATATCACATATTTATATTATATTCATAGCATTACCAAAGATACACTCATGAATGGAATAATTTCATGGCTGGGGGTCACCACCACATGGGGAACTGTCGTGAAGAATCTCAGCCTTAGGAAGGCTGGGAGATGCTGCTCTACAAGGAGATAACTGATTCTCACAAGCTGTCCGTTGACCTCCACACAGATGCCATGATACCTGTGCCTTCATGCACATGCGTATGCACGTGTGCGCGCGCGCGCGCGCGCGCGCGCACACACACACACACACACACACACACACGAAAGAGAGAGAGAGAGAAAGAGAGAGAGAGAGAATAAATGTTTAAAAAAGCAACATTAAATATCGACGCAAGGCAGTAGGAGAAGGGAAGACTTAGCAGGAAAGGCAGGGTCACCTCTATGTAAATGCCTCCACCACCACCACAACCACCACACAGCACAAAAGCATCTCCTGCAGGAGGACCTAATTGAGGACTGCCTGAGAGAGCAAGGATTGTTGGTACAGACAATGCCAACCAATGGGGAACTGCTGGTTAGAAAAGATGCTTCCTTGGGACCAAGGGGCATGGGTGGAGGGTATTGAAGGAACTTGCAGGAGTGCTCAGATGAGCTCGCTGTAGCATTTCTCACCTTCTCCTGAGGTGCCACCTCACCTCTAAGCCCTAAGGGCAGGTAGGGTCAGGCAGCAAGCAGTCCAGAGCACAAGCAACAGGAAGAGAGGATACAGCCTAGAGCAGAGTGAGGCAGAGAGCACTGCTGTGAGATATGTCGGGGATGGTGTTTGCTACTGTTCATAAACTGAGTATCATTTCTCGTGAACTCCCAGAAGAAAAGTTGAAAAACCCAACAATTCTCTCTAGTAAAATACTATCCTGGACAATGCATTATTTTTAAGATAAAAAGAGCCACTAAGTTAAAGAGAAAGTATCAGAGATCCTTTTTAATACTAAGAAAGAGGTTTTGTTTCAAAGAGAATCAAGCCTTGTGATAGCAACCAGAGTTAGAGATATGTTTTCTTTAGTTTTTATGTACCTTTATTAGAATACAAAGAAAACTGAAAAAAAATATGTTAAAGAGGACCAGACGCTTTCCTCAAACCAAGAAAAAAGAGAAGAGAAGAGAAGAGAAGAGAAGAGAAGAGAAGAGAAGAGAAGAGAAGAGAAGAGAAGAGAAGAGAAGAGAAGCATCTTGAGAGGAGGACAGCATATCTGTAAACCAAACAGATGTTTGTGATTAATTCCTAGCTAACATCACCCAGCTGGCTAAGGATGATTTTTATGGAGGGAGAACATTATAGAATGCCATGAGTTAATATAAATCATGAGCAGCTGCTGTCACGATCTGGGGGCAGAAGACCTGCGCATCCCGTCTCAGGCACAGTCTTCAAATCACACCACATAACAGGGTGCACAGCCGTTTCTCCACAGCACAGTATCTGTTTCCAGTTTCCTCCTACATTTTGATGGGTGTCGTTAAGTGTCGGTCTGCATCCTGTTTGCTAACACTGTGACGTACTGTACACACTCTCCTCCAGGTGACTTTCATTTGCTACATTTCATGGTAGTAACATTGGGTTGTGAAAACATTATCTTACAGACCCATTTTCTTTAGAAATTCTTGATAACTATTGAGATATTTGCATCGAAGTTTAAATGTCTATTTTAACTATGAAGTCATTTTAACTGAATAATTTAAACAAAGATTTACCTTTTATCTCATTGAAATGATAAATGTGGATATTTGTGTGAATTCTTTAACTGCAATAGAAAAGAATCAGGTTGATTTACCTAATATTTTATCACAAGCATTTTATCAAGACTGTTGTATCATACTATTTCATTCCAAAAATTTTATACAACTAAGGAAATCTGAGTAAAGCATGGATTTTAGCATCCTGGCTATGAAATTGTAACAGATTTACCATTGTAATGCAGTGAGGAAGTTTATGGGAAATACACCAAAATATTTTGTTATTATTTTAGATTTTTATATAGATCAACAGCAAGTCTAAGATTGTTTACCCCCAACTTACTGAACCATTGTTAACACCATGTGCTTAATTTTTCTAAAACACCCATGGACACTAAACTTTGTGCACAGCTTTTGCTTACTTACTCCGGGAGAATTTCTTAACATGTACTAATGATGTCGAAACAGGAATATTTAAGAAACGATTTAATAACAGTGAGCCTGCATCTTAAGCAGCCATAGAAGAATTGCCTTCAAACTGTTCTCCCAAGTTCATTAAGAAAATGTTCATAAAACAAGTCACTAAATTGATTTAATCTTGCATCGAGTAATCCATCAACTGGCTTATCACATTTGATCTCAATGGCTCGGTCCACCCCAGCCATCTCCTCACCACCCAGAGCATCTCTATGCCTTTCAACTAACTTCCAGACTCTTAAGAATTTCTCATTCTTCACAATGTCTAGGCAACATTTACTATCTATCAAATATTTATATTAAAATTAAATTCAAAACTGATAATTAAATATACTTGAGAACAGTACACATCTGAGCTACCAAAATCACTCTCGAGTCATAGAGTTGTACTCTTGTCCCTGGACATCTCTTTCCCAGCCTCCCATACTGCCTTCCACTTCTATTTTGCCCCGTATCTGAGGGGACCACTGTCCTGAGTTTTCTATCACACTTTCTTTTGTTTGTTATGGATCTTGAATATTTGTGCAACATTTAGTTCCTTTAAATGCTATTTTGGAGTTTTTCTATTTTAGGAGATTGGTCTTTTATTGGTCAATAACATTCATTGCATGGTCATACCACAGTGCGTTCATCCACTCTGCTTGGGACTCCTATTAATACTTTTACAACTTTAAAAAATATCTATAGTTCTGTTTTAAGACTCTTTTGTGATGCAGAATTTTGGGATTATAAATAGGTAAACATTTAATTTTATAATTGACAATAAGAGTATTGTGCAGTATGGGAGCTTCAGTTTGCATTCACATTGAGAGTGAGAGTGTGTAGTAGTTCTACTTGCCCGATAGATTCATGAGTGTCATTATCAGATTTTAAGCTTTGAAGCTTCTTATGGACATGGATGGAGGTCTACCGTGGCACTAATTCAGGTTTTCCTGATAGCTAATTGTGTTGATTACATTTTCATATCCTTCTTGGCCATTGTATCATGAATATCTTTATGAATTTTTATCCATGGTTAATTGAATTATTTGTCAGTTTTGCTTTTGAATATTGGGAGCGCATTATGTCTTTAAAAACAACATTTTGTCTGATATATAGTTTAAGAATATTCTGTCCACATGCAGATGTTTACTTCATGATGCATTCAAATATGCACACTTAGTTATTTCTGTGATCTAACAAAGCCGTTTCTTCCCATAAGCAGCAAAGAGAGGGTGGTATATTTTGTGCTGTAGAAATTTTGTGCTTTTATGATACTTCAATCCTTCACAAATTACTTTTAAGTAGAATATAAAGTCACAATTGAAATTTTTCTCAATAAGTATTCCATCTCTTTTTCATTATTTCCTGCTTCTTTAAAGAACTCATTTTTATAATTTTAAATTATGTGCATGTATAGTGTGTATATATAGCCACATGCACATGAACGAGGGTGCCTATGGAGGCTAGAGGACATTACTCCCCTAGAGTTGGAATTCTAGAGAGTGTGAGGTGCCTGACATGGGTGCTAGGATCTCAACTCCCATCCCCTGGAAGAGCAGTAAGAGACCTTAACGCTAAATTTCAGCCCTCATTCTAACATCTTAAGGGAAATCTTTGACCATGCAGACTTCTCCACTCCTAATTTAAGGATCCAGACCTAATGTGGAGTACCTGCTCACAGATTTTGATAAGGCAAAATGACTTTTTAAAATGTTGTGTATGTATGAGAGGAATGTCCGAGTATCATGTATGTTCACATACTTTTTTTAATATTTTTATTTTCTATATTCTTTGTTTATATTCCAAATGATTTCCCCTTTCCCGCATCCTCCCTCCCCATATGTCCCATAAACCTTCTTCTCTCCATCCATTCTCCAATCACCTCCCTCCTTTTTTTCTCTGTCCTTATATTCCCCTTCAATGCTAGATCAATCCTTTCCAGGATCAGGACCTTCTCCATACTTCTTCATGGGAGTCATTTGTTATGCGATTTGTGCCTTGGGTATTCAGGGCTTCTGGGCTAATTAATATCCACTTACCAGAGATTGCATTCCATGTGTATTCTTTTGTGATTGGGTTACCTCACTTAGGATGATATTTTCCAGATCAAACCATTTGCTTAAAAATTTTGTAAATTTATTGTTTCTAATTGCTGAGTAGTATTACATTGTGTAAAAATACCACATTTTCTGTATCCATTCCTCCTTTGAGGGGCATCTGGGTTCTTTCCATCTTCTGGATATTATAAATAAGGCTGCTATGAACGTAATGGAGCATATGTCTTTATTGCATGCCGGGGAATCCTTTGGGTATATGCCCAGGAGAGGTATAGCAGGGTCCTCTGGAAGTCTCATGTCCAGTTTTCTGAGGAACCGCCAGACTGATTTCTAAAGTGGTTGTACCATCTTACAGCCCCACCAGCAGTGGAGTAGTGTTCCTCTTTCTCCACATCCTCGCCAACACCTCGCTGTCTCCTGAGTTTTTGACCTTAGCCATTCTGACTGGTGTAAATCTCAGGGTTGTTTTGATTTGCATTTCCCTAATGACTAATGATGCTGAGCACTTCTTAAGGTGTCTCTCAGCCATCTGAATTTCTTCAGGTGAAAATTCTTTGTTTAGATCTGTATCCCATGTTTTAATAGGGTTATTTGGTTCCCTGGGGTCCAACTTCTTGAGTTCTTTGTATATATTGGATATTAGCCCTCTATCAGATGTAGGGTTGGTGAATATCCTTTCCCAATTTGATGGTTGCCATTTTGTCCTTTTAACAGTGTCCTTTGCCTTACAGAAACTTTGTAATTTTATGAGGTCCCATTTGTCAATTCTTGATCTTAGAGCATAAGCTATTGGTGATCTGTTCAGGAACTTCCCCCACCCCCACCCCCTCACCCCCCCCACCCCCGTGCTCATGTCCTCAAGGGTCTTCCCCAGTTTCTTTTCTATTAGTTTCAGTGTATCTGGTTTTACATGAAGGTCCTTGATCCACTTGGAGTGAAGTTTAGTACATGAAGATAAGAATGGATCAATTCGCATTCTTCTGCATGCTGACTTCCAATTGAACCAGCACCATTTGTTGAAAAGGCTATCTTTTTTCCACTGGATATTTTTGGCTCCTTTGTCGAAGATCAAGTGACCATAGGTGTGTGGGTTCATTTCTGGAACTTCAATTCTATTCCATTGGTCCAATTGTCTGTCACTGTGCCAATACCATGCAGTTTTTAATACTATTGCTCTGTAGAATTGCTTGAAGTCAGGGATACTGATTCCCCCAGAATTTCTTTTGTTGTTGAGAATAGCTAGCCTGGGTTTTTTGTTATTCCAGATGAATTTGAGAATTGCTTTTTCTAACTCTGAAGAACTGAGTTGGGATTTTGATGGGGATTGCATTGAATCTGTAGATTGCTTTTGGCAAGATGGCCATTTTAACTATATTAATCCTGCCGATCCACGAGCATAGCAGATTTTTTCATTTTCTGAGGTCTTCTCCGATTTCCTTCTTCAGAGACCTGAAGTTCTTGTCATATAGATCTTTCACTTGTTTGGTTAGAGTCACACCAAGATACTTTGTATTGTTTGTGGCTATTGTGAAGGGTGTCATTTCCCTGACTTCTGAAAGTCCTGGAACAAAAATTCACCCAGGAGGAGTAGAAGGCAGGAAATCACCAAACTCAGGACTGAAATCAATCAAGTAGAAACAAAGAGAACCATACAAAGAATCAACAAAACCAGGAGCTGGTTCTTTGAGAAAATCAACAAGATAGATAAACCCTTAGCCAGACTAACCAAAGGGCACAGAGACAGTATCCAGATTAGCAAATTTAGAAATGAAAAGGGAGATATAACAACAGAAACTGAGGAAATTCAAAAAATCATTAGATCCTACTACAAAAGCCTATACTCAACACAACTGGAGAATCTGGAAGAAATGGATAGTTTCCTAGACAGATATCTGACACCAAAACTAAATCAGGATCAAATAGATCAACTAAATAGTCCCATAATACCTGAAGAAACAAAAAGGGTCATAGAAAGTCTCCCAACCAAAAAAAGCACGGGACCAGATGGCTTCAGTGCAGAATTCTATCAGACCTTCATAGAAGACCTAACACCAATACTCTTCAAACTATTCCACAAAATAGAAACAAAAGGAACTCTACCCAACTCGTTCTATGAAGCCACAATTATGCTGATACCAAAGCCACACAAAGATCCAACAAAGAAAGAGAACTTCAGGCCAATTTCTCTTATGAATATTGATGCAAAAATACTCAATAAAATTCTTGCCAACCGAATCCAAGAACACATCAAAACGATCATCCACCATGATCAAGTAGGCTTCATCCTAGGGATGCAGGGATGGTTCAATATAAGGAAATTCATCAATGCTACCCACTACATAAACAAACTCAAAGAAAAAACCCATATGATCATCTCATTAGATGCAGAAAAAGCATTTGACAAAATTCAGCATCCTTTCATGCTAAAAGTCTTGGAAAGAACAGGAATTCAAGGCCCGTACCTAAACATCGTTAAAGCAATATACAGCAAACTAGTAGCCAACATCAAACTAAATGGAGAGAAACTTGAAGCAATCCCACTAAAATCAGGGACTAGACAAGGCTGTCCTCTCCATATCTTTTCAATATAGTACTTGAAGTTCTAGCTAGAGCAATTAGACAACATAAGGAGGTCAAGGGGATACAAATTGGAAAAGAAGAAGTCAAATTATCACTATTTGCAGATGACATGATAGTCTACTTAAGTGACCCAAAAACCTCCACCAGAGAACTCCTACAGCTGATAAACAACTTCAGCAAAGTGGCTGGTTATAAAATCAACTCAAGCAAATTAGTTGCCTTCCTATACTCAAAGGATAAGCAGGCTGAGAAAGAAGTTAGGTATGTTCACATACTTGAAGTGAGATACATAGCTGTGTGCACCTAGAGAGAGGGAATCCAGTGTCTTTCTGTATCATCACTCTACAACTGGATGCTTTGCCCCAGTGTCTCACTGAACCAGGAGAGCACATTTTTCAATGAGCTGAAGACATCCTCTTATTTCTCCTCTCTTCAGAGCTGTGGTTAGGGTGTGCTTAGGATCATTCCTGGATTTTGCATAGATGCTGGCATGTGAATGCTACTCATTATGTCCATGCTGCAAGCATACTTACCTACAGAACCATCTCTCCAGCGTGCAAATACATTTTGATTTAAATACATCATTCAATTTACTGCTATTTTTAGAGGGAGTTACATAACATTGTAGGCAATGGCTTAATTTACAAATATTTAAGGGTTCCTAAACATTTTAGTATTATCGATTTCCAATCAAATTATGTTGTACCCAAGTACCAAACTACACATGACTTGTTAGTATACATGCATGTGTGACTAATATTAATTACATGGTCAACAAGGCTGAATATATCATACAGACTGAAAAGGGATATGCTCTAAAAATATACATACCTCTAAAAGATATATAACAATAAATGAGATCTTGGCTACGAATCATGTTTTTCCTGATCTCCCATGACTTTGTCGATTTCTTTTACACGTATACTTTTAACTGTAAAAAAGAGATTTAAAATTTTGACAAGTACTCATACTATGAATGTATTTGACATCAGTATTCTACTCTTTGTTTTATTTTCATTTGGTTGTCTTAGGTTGCTTTCTGTTTTTATGATAAAGACCACAAGCAAAAGCAACTAAGGGAGAAAAGGGCTTATTTGACTGGCATATGCTGACCTCAGTCCGCTGAAGAAACAAAGTCAGGAACTGAAGCAGAGGTTATGGAGGAACACTGATTACTTGTTTGTCCACAACACACATATCCATTACCCTTCTCCATGGACTGGCACCTATGACATCAATCACTAATCAAGAAAATGTCCCCATGGACTTGCCTATAGGCCCATCTGATAGAGTCATTTTGATAACTGTGGTTCTTCTTTGTAGATAACTCTAGCTTGTGTAAAAGTGACAAAACACTAAGTAGATGACATAGATCATCCAAACAAAAACCAACATGCTTTAGAGACAAACTATACCATAAGCCAAGTGACCTAACAAATGTGTATGAATATTCTATCCAACAGATTAAAAACACATATCTTCACAGTAGCTTATAGAATCATCTCCAATATACTATGGGGCTAATGTTAAAAAACACAAAAGAAACCAAAAAACTTCTTGTAGTAGAATGGAGCTATCAATTAATAGACAGAAAAATGTACAAGCACTTGGGGAATAAACAATGCATGCTTAAATGAAAAGTGGGCTGTGAAAAGAATTGTAAGGGAAACGAAGAAAAGTACTAAAAAGAAACAAAAAGGACAGCATTATGTCACAGAGAATGTTGGGAAAAGCAGAGACACTTCTAAGAAGAAAACTTTACCTATGGTGGCCTATATTAAAACATAAGAGCTATAAATAGATAATTTAGCAATGCAAGTCAAAATCTTTGAAAAATGAGAATAAGCCAAAATCAAAAGCTATAGTCGGGGTAGGAGGGAACTAATGAAATAGGAACTAAAAGACTATAGAAAATCAATAAAAGAAAAAGGTGGGTCATTGACATAGTTGCCTGAGAGAGGGGGGATTCAAGCTAGTAAAATTAGAGATGAAAGAGTGAGTTACAGATTAAAGTGAAATCTACAAGACTGTTGAGAATAATTTTTAAATTTATATACAAAACCAACAACAACAACCACACTAGAAAACCAAAAAACTTAGAGAATTAAGGCAGGAACATGGAAGCAGAACTGACACAGAGGCTTATGGCTTGTTCAGCCTGCTTCCTTATACACCCAGAACCAACTGCCCAAGGGTGAGCTGTCTCCCTGTTCTTCTTCAGCATGGCCTGGTCCCTTCTTCATTAATAATTAATCAAGAAAATTCCCCATACACTTTTCTAAAGGCCATATGATAGATAAATTCCTAGAAACATAACTTACCAAAGTTAAATATGATGTATAAGCAACTTAAGCATACCTATCCTAAACATAATAGAAGCTCTAATTTTTGCCCATAGTGAATTCAGACCCTGGAGGTTTCACTGAAGGTCTCTACCAAACTTTTAAGAAGAGGGAACATCACACTCTAAACTTTTCTGTAAGACAGAAAGGGAAGAGACACTATTATAGAGTGATGACACTCTATGATACCAGTATTTTCTGAAACCAAATAAGAGATATCAATTGTTGTATAACAGTTTTCAACACTGAATATTCTATTCTTCTGGGAAGTTCCACAAGCAGAAAAGCAAACAGCTCAAATTAGCTTTAGGAAGTCCCTGAGGCTGATTCCCTAGCTCCCTCTCTGCTAGAGTAAGCAATAAAAGCTGAGACAAGCTGGGTTGAGATGCAAAGAAGACCGAGACAAGACCAGCTGCCTAGAAGAAGCAGAAACCAAACAAGTTGCTTGGAAGAAATTTAAACCAACTGAGGCACCTGGAAAGGCCACTCTCCGACCTACTAAACTACAGGCTGTTCAGTGTGCTCCAGGTTCCCAGAATTATGAGCTGTCACCCATGCTATGATCTGCTTTAGGGGTTTAGCTTTCTTTGAGTCATGTTTCATCCTGCAAGTAACCCCTTCCATACATTATTGTATATAACTCCAATAAAACTCACTGGTTTGCCATGTTTGATTCAGGTGGTATCCATACTTTAGTCTGTTGTGAGTTTTCTATCTGAGGTGAATAGACATGTATGTTGTATCTTCCCGACAAAAGTTTTGACATACAACAGACATATGTAAATCAATAAATGTAATGCATACACATAGACTTAAAGATAAATCACGGTAAAGGAAACAACAGAATGCAGAGAGCCTACAGAATGGAAGCAAATCAAACAGATTACTATCTAGAATATAAAGGGAAGTACATAATCAAACAGAAAAATTAAGTCATTCAAATAAAACCTGGACCAATGGACTGACTAGAGAATTTTCAAAGAGAGAACTCCAAATGGCCAAAAATATTTAAAATGGTGTTTGGCATTCTAACCTGTCAGAGAAATGCTCATGAGCACCACACTGAGATTTCATCTTAGCCTAACTGAAGGGCAATTATCAGGAAAATAAATGCTGAAGAGCCGGTGCTGAAAGAGGAACCCTGAGATGACGTCATCACTGTCAAGAATGTAGCCTGAGGTGGTCATGATGGAAGTCAGGGTGAGGATTCAAAAGCCAAAAGCAATAAAAACAAAACTACCATAGAAGGTAATGAAACCACCCCTGGGCATGTCCAAAGGAGATAAGTCAATATAGCTCCAAGGAGATAGTTACAATTCTTATTTATTACTGTACTATTCAAAGTAGCTAAGGAGTGAAGATGTTCTTGATACCCATAAACAAATGAATAAATAAAGTGCAGTACATCACTGCAGTGAGTATCCACTTTCAGCTGCAAAGAAAAATAAAATCATGATGTTTTCAGGAAAATACATTCAACTGGAGACAATTGTATTCTCCAAAATAAGTCAGAAAGACAGATAGCATATTTTGTCACATTCAGACTCTACAGCTAAATGTGGTGTGTGTGTGTGTATGTGTGTGTCTGTGTGTGTGTCTGTGTGTGTGTCCATGTGAAAAATCCCAAAATAAAATTTGTCACTTTATGTAATGCTAACTTTCACAATTCTAAAATATTTCTAACTGCTAGATCTGGGTATGGAGTGACCTGTTTCTCCTTAGAGTTCTGCCAGTTGTTGACTTAGGTCTTTTGAGACTGTATTGTTGAATGTCTGAAATGATAATAGCTGTGGTCTTCTGTATTTTACCTTATATCTATCCAAATAATTTCAAATATCATATTATTTTTCTCCCATGTGATATTTATTGATTTAACAAATTTGTCTTATTTAAATGATTATAAATTCAAGTAATATAATGTCACTAAGCACAGTTACTGAGGCTTCTTGGTCTCTTCTATGATTACATATCACTAGATCTCACCTCAAAATACATTCTTGAGGCTGACAACCCAATTCCATCTCTTCCCACCGTGTCCACTGGGGTTCTAGGTCGGTAGAGATTCCAAAAGAAACTCAGAAATGGCTGTCCGAATGACTGATGTCTTTTTAAGATCAGCTGCAGCGTTAACTAAAGGTGCCCTCCTTTTTTTATTTCATTTTCTTTACATGGAGTTTTAGGTTGTCTTAGTAACTCAACCCCTAAAGGAACCCCTCCTTCCACAGGAAATGAGTGAAGCCTTCCCATTCTTCAAAGTATTGGCTCCAAGGTCCCAGATCTACACCATCAGAACTCTTCTGATGTCAGTCTCCTGAGCAGTTGAGCTTCAGGGGGTAAGAAAACCCAACGTTGTGTTATGTGTGGTGTGGACAGGAAGGGAAAACTGTGAGGCTGCATAGCATCTCCCCCCATTGATCACCACACAAGGTTTCATCTTGTGTGATGAGCCTATGCACTTTGCACTACTTTGAGGGGCAGTGAACCATGCCAGGAACCTTGGTATAGTTGAGTGGGTTCAGGAACCCGGCACCCACCTGAGGACAGTGGGTGTGTCACCTACTCCCAACCAAATTCCTCGCCTGGAACATGTGACCACGACTCCCCACATAAATAACATGACCACTGGTCATGTAGCACAGGACACAGAGTTCTGCATGCTAATAAGGTATCTAAATGAGCATTGGGGGTTCAGTCAATAAACTGAACATTATTCCTGGACATTATATCCTGCAAAAGGTATATAATCTCTGATCCCCCCTCCTCCTCCCCCCCCCCCCGAGGAAGTGGCATGTACCCATTTCCTACAACAAACAATGAATAAACAGTATGGACAAGCAAGGACCATCTTTCTCATCAAGAACTGAAGTGGGGGCCACGGGAAAGCCTTTCTTCATATAGAG
This sequence comes from Apodemus sylvaticus, assembly GCF_947179515.1. Taxonomy (NCBI): domain Eukaryota; kingdom Metazoa; phylum Chordata; class Mammalia; order Rodentia; family Muridae; genus Apodemus; species Apodemus sylvaticus. The sequence goes on from NC_067475.1 coordinate 34,174,462, forward strand.
CAATGCCATCTAAAGTCTCCCACAGAAGGCCTCTCCTTCTTCCTGGACACTCACTGCTGAGCTACACCAGAGTTCCTCCTCCACCTTTTTCAAATGTTTCCATTTTTCAAATATTTCTGTTCATAGCACACAGCTCTCTTTCTTGCCTTTATTCCTAATCTTACTTATTAGTTCTTATTTTGGAAGCTTTCCTTAAGCACTTGAAGGCTTTATCTCTATTTACAATTAAGAGTGAGCCAAGTCCAATGTATCAAAAGTGACAGAGTAAGCTACTATTGTTCACACTCATTAAAAAGTAAGTACGTTTCCATTCTTTCTGCTGGCCCTCAGGGCTTCAGTACTGTCCCCACAACCCAATACCTGATCATATTCCCCTCTTTCCATCTTTGTCCTCTTTCCTACCCAGGTCCCTCCCTCTACTGTCTCCTGCTCCTGTGATTGCTTTCTTCTCCCTCCCAAGTGGGGTTGAGGCTTCCTCACGTTGGCCCTTTGTTGTCTTAACTTTATTGAGTTCTGTGGATTATATCCTGGGTATTCTGTACTTTTTGGCTAATATATACTTATTAGTGACTACATATCGCGCATGTTATTTTGGGTCTGAGTTACCTCACTCAGGTATTTTCTAGTTCCATGCCCTTTGCCTGCAAAACTAAGGATGTCCTTGTTCTTAATAGCTGAGTAGTGTTCTATTGTGTAAATGAATCACAACCTCAGGAGGTAGGAGGTTGGAGACCCTCAAGAATGTAACAGAGACATGGGAGGTGAGAAACTCTCAGGATCTTAGATGAAATGCCCTACAGTTAGGGAGAGGGAACTTGTAGAGCCCACCTCCAGTTAAAGACAGAGCATCACATGGAGGGATGGGGTTGCCATCCCACAGTCAAAAACTCTGACCCAGAATTGTTCCTGTGTGAAAGAACTTCAGGGACAAAAATGGAGAAGAGCAGAGGAAAAGGAGGTACAGGCCCAAACTGGGATCCAGCTCAAGGGGAGGCCCCAAGGTCTGACACTATTACTGAGGCTATGGAGTGCTCACAAAAAAGGGTCCTATCATGACTGTACTCAGAAAGACCCAACAAGCAGCTGAAAGAGTCAGGTGCAGATATTCACACCCAACCAATGAACAGAAGCAGCTCACCTCACCCCTGGGGTTGAATTAGGAAAAAAGTGGTAAAAAGCTGAGGAGGAAGGCAATTCTGTAAGAGGACCAACAGTCTCAACTAACCTGGACCCCCAAGATCTCTCAGATGCTGAGTGACCAACCAGGCAGCATACACCAGCTGATACGAGGCCCCCAACACATATACAGGAGAGGACTGCTGGGTCTAGACTCAGTCAGAGAAGATGCACCTAAATCTCAAGAGACTGGAGGCCCCAGGGAGTAAGGAAATCTGGTGGGGTGGGGTGTGGTGGGGATATTCACTTGTGGGGAGAGAAGGTATGGGATATGGTTCAGTCAGAGGGTGGACCAGGAGGGGGATAAAGTCTGGACTGTAATAAAAGATTAAAGAATTAAAATCAAGTAAGTAAAGTAAGTGTGGTTTCTAAAAATTCTGTGTAGGAGAAAGTAGAAGTCACTGACTCCTGTCCCTCTGTCCTTTTATTTGTTCATGAGACCATTTGCCCAGACTTGTCACTGAGGCATTTCACTCTCCTGGAATAGGGTCTGTTGTTATTTCTTCTGGGCTGCATGCCTAACTGATGCCTGTGGAAGTGTGAGGGAGGACTCACTAGTCAGAGTTCAAACTTCTACCTAATCCTCATGTGTCAGCTCTTGGCCCCACCCCTGCCCTCAGCTACCCCTGTGTCCCACATCTCCAGAAAATGAGCCTCTGGCATGATGTGTGAGTGGGATTAGCTCTGGTAGGTTGGTAATCACTTCCCTGCAATGGACAGAGATGGAAACTGATGTGATCTGAAATAACTTCCCAGGAGCAGCCTCTAGAAGGTCCACTGAGGTTCTCTCTGCCTTCTTCTAGCGGCTGCCCTTCAGAGATTATTCTGGGAAACTTGGCCCTATCTGAAAGGTGCCAACTTTCTGTAGGCATTTAGATCATGATGTCTGTTCACATAAGCCAGATGCAATTCTGTATTTTCCTTCTCTTTCTCTAAACTTTCTTAAAATGTGTATAAAATAGACCCAGTAAAAGGTATATAAAATACACTCCAATTCTGTAGTGGTTGATGGCTAATGCTTTTCCTTTTCTCATTTGATATCATTTGGAGGTATATTAAAAAGATGAGAAGATAAACATGCATGTTTAAAATCATGGCATTATAAAGAAATACCTTTCACCATATTTTGGAGTTGAAGAGTAAAGAAACACAATCCAACAGCAGTAAGTAAAGGAGAAAAAATTCTATCTAGCACTAGACCCAAGAAAAGGTGAGGCCAGGAGACATAACAGTGATACTGAAACGTTACATTCATGCTCTCATTTCACACTTCTCCTTTACCAACACCTGTGTGATCCTGAATGAACTCACCTGACCTAAGGAAACAGGAGGGAGTTCGATGACCAGTTCACTCAAAATACAAATAGGACTGAATTAACATATATTTTACTATTGATACACAAATGAATCTACATCTTATTAAATTTGGGTTTTATTTTAATTTTCTCAGATTACCAAAATATTATCTTTTGATATACTTTGCATATAAAATATTTACTTGATACAATATTGGACAAATTTAGCACTACAAATGAATATACATTTCAAGATTTATAGATTAGAATGTTTAGAATCAATGAAAGTTAATTTTCATATGCTTTACTACATCTAAAAGAAATAACGATTTCTGATTTCTACTCATGTTGAAAACTAACTGTTGTAGCTTGCACATGAGTTGAAGATATTCCCCCTGGGACTTGGGATGAGAATTGCCATGGGGAAATATTAAAAGGCTGTAAACTCAATGATACTTTGATATTTGATGTGGGTCTTATGTAAGGCAATTAAAGTTATTTACTTTCATGATACTGCTAGCAAGAAGGCCATCAATAGATATGTCCCCTGACTTTGTATCTCCAAAATACTGAGGAACAAAAAGCCCTCTAATTTATAAACATATTCACATTTAGGTGTTTTGTTTCAGTAATAATAAAAAAATACTAATGTACTAACTTGACCCTGAATCATAATTATCATGCAGGATGAATCATAAGTATAATGTAGAATGAATCATAAGTATCATGCAGAATAAATCTTTCATACAGCCACTTGGACTACATTGTATATTTCTTTCTATTGAAGGGACATATTTTATGTCTGTTTTACAAATGAGATAACTCATAGTCATATATCTTTAATTTTTGGCAAGACCAAGGTAAGAGATTTTGTTTCTACCTCCTCGAGAAAAAGTGGATTTTTTTTATTTACCCAGAGGGCCAAGAGACTGAATGGAAATATGCAGCTGTGGGCAGTGGGGGCTTGGGGGGAACATCTAGAAAGTCCAGAAACTTGGGATGTAAGAGAATCCCAGGATTCAGTGGGATGACCTTAGCTGAAATGCCCAACAGTTGGGAGATGAAATCTGAAGAGACAACCTCCAGAAGATAGACAGGGCCTCCCGTGGAGGGATGGGGCCACCCACCCATCTTGAAAATTTTTGACCCAGATTATTCCTGTCTAAAGGAAATGCAGGGACAAAAATGGAGCAGAGACTGAAGGAAAGGTCATACAGTGACCAACCCAACTTGGGATCCATCCTATGCACGAGCACCAAACCCAACACCATTGCTGATGCCATGTTGTGCTTGCAGACAGGAGACTAGCATGGCTGTCCTCTGGTAGAGAGGCTCTACCAGCAATGGACTGAGACAGATGGCGATATTTACAGCCAAGCATTGGACTGAGGTCTGGAACACCTATGGAAGAGTTAGGGGAAGGATTCAAGGAGCTGAAAGGGATGGCGACCCTATAGGAAGACCAACACTGTCACTAACCCAGACCCCTCAGAGCTCCCAGAGACTGAGCCACCAACAAAAGACCATACATGGGCTGGTCTGTGTTCCCTGGCACATATGCAGTCAAGGACTGCCTTGTATGGCATCAGGGGGAGCGGATACACCTAATTCTTTAGAGACTTGATGCTCCAGGGAAGGGGGATGCTGGAGGAGTAACTGAGAGGACACTCTCCCAGAGGCAAAGGGGAGGGGAAATGGGGTGAAGAATTTTGGGAGGGGGGACCAGGAAGGTAGCCACATTTGGGATGTAAATAAATAAAATAATTTAATAAAATAAAATAAATTTTAAGAACTTTATGCGAGTCCTCAATTTACATTATACATTATTTCCTCTCACCTTGATCCTTCATTCTCTCTCAAACTCATTGCCTCTTCTTTTTAAATTATTATTCTTGCACACATACGCACATATGTACAAATATTTATAACCTTTGAGTCCATTTACTGTTGTAGATATGTGGTGTGATGTGTGTGTGTGTGTGTGTGTGTTTAAAGATGACTATTTAGGATCAGACAACCTATTAGGAAATCTGTCTTTAGAGGATACTAATTCTTACAATCTTTATTTCCTGTTCCTTTAATGTTCCCTGTGTCTTAGATGTAGGGGTTGTATTATAGGAAAATCAATCAGAGTTGGGCACAGGATAGTCAATTGTTCTCTGCATTTTGATTTGAAATTTGTAGCTGTCTGTATTGGTTTTATTCATCTGCTCAACAAAGTTTCTTTAATGAGGGTTAAGAACATCACTTACATATGAGTTCAGAATTTCCATATTCAAAGATAGAGGCACAGGAAAGAAGGATCTTTAAAATGTAAGTGTGAGTATCTTAGTTTGTGTTTTACTGCTGTGAACAGACACCATAACCAAGGCAACTCTCATTAAAAAAAACAAAACATTTAATTGAGGCTGGCTTTCAGGTTCAGAGGTTCAGTCTGTTATTATACAGGCAGGAACATGGTAGCATCCAGGCAGGCATGGTACAGTAGGAGCTGAGAGTTCTACATCTTCATCCAAAGTAAAACAGGAAAAAAATAATTCCAGGCAGCTAGGAAGAGGGTCTTAAAGCCCAGCCCCACAATGACACACCTAATGCAAGGCCACACCTCCAAATAGTGCCACTCCCTGGACCAAACATATTCAAGCTCCGAGTAAGAGAGGCTTTCAGTCTATTCAGGCTGCTTCTAAGTGGCTGAAATTGTCCACTTACTAATCCTAAGTCTGGAAAGTCTAGAAGAAGCCAGCCAGCTAGCGTCTGCTGAAAGGCTATTTGTCCCCTCCTACATCCCACAGGCTATTTGTCCCCTCCTACATCCCACCCCTCCTATATGCTCATATCCTGGGAGGAGTAAGAGACTCTCTGTTCCTTGTGGCTCTGCCTTCATGATGTCACCTCTGAAACTAGCAAGAGTGATTAGCTTTGGATATGAGTTTGGAGAAGACACAAGAATTTAGACAAGGTTGTTAGACTCCCAGAGTCAGAAGTCCTCCTGATTGCCTACAGTTACTGATGGGTATTGGATATTCTCATCAAGACCATTTCAGGAGACATGCTCCTTCTATCTGTCTCCTTATCTCTTCGCCAAGAGCGCTTTCTTCATCTGAGTGGCTAGTGAGTGTATGGCATTCAGTCATTAGCTTTTATAAGTACGAATCTGTATCATTTTTCTGAAACAGACATACCAAGGTCATTTCATCTTTCACGTACAGTTCATTTCTACGATCAAGTACAAGTGTCCAGGTAGTAGAAGGTTAATGCATTGCCTTGCTTGTCCATTGGGGTCTCATACCATAATAGTCATGGTTTCCACTCCATTTGGGCACTTATTTCTTTTCTTTTAAGTAATTTATTTATTTATTATTTTACATCTTGAATACAGCTTTCCCCCCTTCCTCCTTTTTCCAGTTCTTCCCTCTCACCTCCCTGATCCTGATTCCACCATCCCTTCTCCTCAGAAAAGAAGAGGCCTCACAAAGATATCAACCTGACTTGGCATATCAAATTGCAGTTAAATCTTCTATTGGGTTTAGATAAGGCAAGGGAAAAGCTTCAGAGACATTCGCTGTCCTTACTATTAGGAGTCCCACATGAAGACCCAGCTATACAACCATTACGTATGTGCAGAGGGCTTAGGTCAGTCCCCTGCATGCTCCCTGGTTGTCAGTTCAATCTCTGTGGGCACATTATGGGTCCGGGTTAGTTGATTCTGTGAGTTTTCTTGTGGTGTCCTTAATTTCTATAGCTCCTTCGAATCTTCCTCTCCCTCTCCCACGGCATTCCCCAAACTCCACCTAATGTTTGGTTGTGGCTCTGCATTTGTTTCAGTCAGTTGCTAGGTGAAACCTCTCAAATAACAGTTATCTGAGGCTCTTGTCTGCAATCATAGCAGAACATCATTAATAGTGTCAGGGGTTGGCTCTCTCACATGGCCCGGACTGAGTCTGGGACAGTCCTTAGTTGGCCATTCCCTCAATTTCTGCTTCACCTTTACCCCTGTACATCTTGTAGGCAGGACAAATTGTGGGTTGAATTTCAATTATGTTCATTGCAACTTTATCCATAATAGCCAGGAACTGGAAACAACCTAGATGTCCCTCAAATGAAGAATGGATACAGAAAATATAGTATGCAATGGAATATTATTCAGCTATTAAAAAACAATGACATCATGAAATCTGAAGGCAAGTGGATGCAACTAAAAAAGTGAGTGAGGTAACCTAGACCCAGAAAGGCAAACATGGTATGTACTCAGAGATAAGTAAATATTATCCATAAGGTACAGGATACTCATGCTACAATCCATTAATACAAAGAGCTAAACAAGAAGGGAGGGCTCAAGGAGGTATGGTTGAATCTTACTGAATCTTCTTTTTTTTCTTTTTTTAATGGCTTTTCTTTTTTAATTCAATATATTCTTTATTTACATTTCAAATGATTTCCCCTTTCCTTGATTCCCCCCTCCCCACAAGTCCCATAAGCCCTCTTCCCTCTCCCTGTTCCCCCATCCACCCCTTCCCACTTTCCTGTCCTGGTATTCCCCTACACTGCTGCACTGAGCCTTTCCAGAACCAGGGGCCACTCTTTCCTTCTTCCTGGACGTCATTTGATATATGGATTGTGTCTTGGGTTTTTCCAAGCTTCTAGGCTAATATCTGCTTATCAGTGAGTGCATACCATAAGTGTTCTTTTGAGACTGGGTTACCTCACTTAGGATGATGTTCTCTAGCTCCATCCATTTGCCTAAGAATTTCATGAACTCATTGTTTCTAACGGCTCCATTGTGTATATAGACCACACTTTTTGTATCCATTCTTCCAATGGTTTTGTATCCATTCCTGGGAACCACCAGGAATCTATGAGGATGACTTTGGCTAAGACTCTTAGCAATGGAGGATGTAGAACATCTGGGTTCTTTCCAGCTTCTGGCTATTACAAATAGAGCTGCTATGAACATAGTGGAGCATGAGGGCTAATATCCAATATATGCAAAGAACTCAAGAAGTTAGACCCCAGAAAACCAAATAACTCTATTTAAAAATGGGGTACAGAGCTAAACAAAGAATTTTCACCTGAAGAACTTCCAATGGCTGAGAAGCACCTCAAGAAATGTTCAACATCATTAGTCATTAGGGAAATGCAAATCAAAACAACCCTGAGATTTCACCTCACACCAGTCAGAATGGCTAAGATTAAAAACTCAGGAGACAGCAGGTATTGATGAGGATGTGGAGAAAGAGGAACACTCCTCCACTGCTGGTGGAATTGCAAGCTGGTACAACCACTCTGGAAATCAGTCTGGTGGTTCCTCACAAAACTGGGCACGACACTTCAGGAGGACCCTGCTATACCACTCCGGGGCATGTACCCAGAGGATTCCCCAGCATGTAATAAGGATACATGCTACACTATGTTCATTACTGAATCTTCTAAAATATAGAATAGACATCAGGGACAGAAAGAGGGGGTACTGGTTGGAGAAGGAGGTGAAAGGGGGAACAGGAGGGATCAAGTTGCAGGAAGAGGAAGGGAAAGAGTACATTGGAAGAGAGGGCCATAATAGAGGGCAGGGGGCATCTCTGGGATGAGCTAGAAACCAAGGACAATGAGAACCACCAGGAATCTATAAGAATGACCTTGGCTAAGACTCTTAGCAATGGAGGAAATAGAACATCAATGGGACATCTCCAGTAACCTAGCAAGACTTCTAATGAAGGGATTAGGACACCAATCCAGCCACAAAGCCTTCAACCTAGAATGTGTCCTGGGCACTCATTTTGATGTAGATCACAGCACAAGGAAAAGATGGTATCTAGATTTGACTCCACAGGCACTGAAAACTGCTGACATGGCACTGTTCTGAATGAAGATGGTAGACATAGTTTGTAAACCCACATTTTGGGGGGGAACAAAAACCAAACCTTATTTTGTTTTCTTTCTGTAATGATAAAAGATGATGTTGCTTTTGTTATATTTAGTAGAAAAGAAATACAAGCCAATTATGCTTGACCAAAACTTTTATAGGAATTTATAAGTAAATTTCATGGATAAAAGTATTTTATTTTGATAATGGATGAATTTGTGTTCCGTTAAAGTGGAGAAACAACAGAGAGGTCCCATTCTCAAAAATGGATAATATACACTCAGTCTCTTAAAAAACAATGAAATGCTCAGCATTTTACATATCTATTTTGAATAATTATTTAACCTGAATTTGTTCTTGTTTTTTGTCTTCATATGTTTTACTTATTCCATTTTCTTACTTGTACACTGAAAATGCTAATTTAGAAATGCAGCTGCTGTTACAATCAGTGCTGTCTCCCTCAGAAAAACCAAATAGGAAGACGAAACTAATTAGCTCAAGACCATGGACTTACTGGTAAAATAACAAGAGACTAAAGCAAACTACAGAACTTCCTTTGCTAATTGACTAGCTAAACCCTCACTAACCCTCACTAGTTACCTCACTTAATATGATGTTCTCCAGCTCCATCCATTTTCCTAAGAATTTCATGAATTCATTGCTTCTAATGGCTGAATAGTACTCCATTGTGTAGATATACCACATTTTTTGCATCCATTCTTCTGTTGAGGGATACCTGGGTTCTTTCCAGCTTCTGGCTATTATAAATAGGGCTGCTATGAATATAGTGGAGCATATATCCTTATTACATGCTGGGGAATCTTCTGGGTATATGCCCAGGAGTGGTATAGCAGGATCTTTCAGTAGTGACATGCCCAGTTTTCTGAGGAACCGCCAGACTGATTTCCAGAGTGGTTGTACCAATTTGCAACCCCACCAGCAGTGGAGGAGTGTTCCTCTTTCTCCACATCCATGGAGTAACTACTTTGATGTGCATGGATTTTGATGTTAAAAGTTGACAAACACTGGGAACACAGAAATCTAAATGTTACAAACCTTTTCTACTTGAAAAAAATAAAGAACAAGACAGACACTACTAATAGGTAAGTTGAAAATATGTATTCACTCTCCATCGTGTTTTCAAAAGCCCGCCCTGATTGGATATACGTTGAGCGGGTTCTGAGAAACTCTAAAGCACAGGGCTTTGTTTTTCCTCGTTTCCTCTCATCAGGGCATCAAACCCACTGTGAATGCCAACTACCACGTTCAGTATATTTTAGAAATGCCCCAAATCTTGCAGCAAGTGCCATTAGTAGAAAGAAAATGAGTGTTTTGCTGAGAAGGGATAGAAGAAGAAAATAGTATAAATTATACACTTGCTCATCAATTAAGGACATTTAGTGATTATTTTATGAATGGTTCCCATACCAAGAGGTTCTGAATAATGGAGGACATTTATGCTTATGAATGATTCTCCTGCCCTTTAATTACAGACCATTCACCTAACCTATACTTAGGAGTGTTCAAGCCAATATTCCTGTCACTCACATCAGTATGAAGTTGTTTAGCTCACTGGCTTAAAACAAATTTTACTTTGTAGACTTCGGGAACTAAAGTTGAGGTTCACTTTCTCTTTCAACTACTCCAGAATCAAACAAATCATGACTGGATTTTAATGCATGCATAGTTTTTAATTAAATGAATGAAATTAATTTAAAATAAATGTTTCCCTAATGATGATTAAAAAATTAAATCATTTATTACAATCTAATTTTCCTATATCAGTTGTCTGTATTGGTTTGATTATACTGCATCACTGGGGTATCATAACTAGAATAAAATAATTCTTTTTATCATGGTAACTTGAATTTTCTTATGAATACAAGGTCATACCATTTATACATTTTTTTAATTCTAGAAAATTTGAAACAAAATATATCATACTACTGAACCACTGATTAAATTCCTTAGGATGGGGGGAGGGGTTATTAGGAGAACTTTACCAAAAAAAAAAGTCTGTTAAAATGACTTGATACAAGAATGTGGACTGATGTGGGAAACCTGTCTTGATGTGTTGGAAAATCCAGATATGCCATATGCCGCTTGCCAAAAGATCTCCACCCACGGGATGTTGACAACTGTGGATCAAGTTTTTGAAAACCACTGAAAACCAGCCAAGGAATATATTGAATCCTTAAAACTGGGTCAGGCAGCATCTTGAACTTAATACTTCGCTGATTCTTCTGATCTTGAGTCTTACGATAATGACATCGGACTGTGATATAAATAAACTGCTCATCAAAACAATTTTAAAATTAAGTGAGTTTACCTGATGGTCTCCTGTCTGCCTCTACACTTCTAACAGTTACAGTTGCTCCAGGTTCTCATTTGCAAACACTAGGAGATTGAAACCACAACATGTATTGTTCAACAGCTGTTTGATATTATGGTTTTACAGCATGGTAATTATTTCATAGCCCTGTTCAAATGGTCAAGTCCAGAAGGCTATATCATGAAGCTGCAGTTACATCTTATGCAAAATTTTATCCCGGACCCACTCAATGGCTCAGTGGGAATTGGTGCTTGCTGTCAAGCCTGAGGACTTGAGTTCAAGACCCCCTACTTCATGACCCTCTACTCATGTCATAGTACATGTGTATGTACATATGTATGTGCATATGCCCAAACAGCACCAATTGAGTAGAAGTATTAATTCCTAGGGCAAGTAACCATTATGCTAATTTAGAATACAAAATGCTAGATATCACTCACCAAAGATGTTTAGCTTGATTAATTTTTAAAATGCTTTTGGAATTTAAAAAGGTATGTGCTCATATTTTTGTGTAGAGTGGTCTTAATCAATATCGTGACTCATATAAATAAATATTGAGCACAAACTAAAAATGTGAAAAATATTTAATATGTCTTAATGTGAGACATTTAGAGAACAGAAAATGTTTAGGATCTAGTTCATCATATCTTAATTTCAGTGGTGGCACACGCCTGTAATCCCAGCACTTGGGAGGCAGAAGCAGGCAGATTTCTGAGTTCGAGGCCAGCCTGGTCTACAGAGTGAGTTCCAGGACAGCCAGGGCTATACAGAGAAACCCTGTCTCAAAAAAAAAAAAAAAAAAAAAAAAAAAAAAAAAAAAAAAAACGACAACAACAACAAAAAAACAAAAACAAAAAACCCCACCTATTTTAATTTCAAATTTTACTTTTTCAAATTTAGAATTACAAGCAATAATATGATAGTAAACCTCTAAGGTCAGGTCTGCTTAATTTATAGCTTATTGAACCTTATAAAATGTATTCCTTTTAAAGAATTTCTAAGATAAAATTAACACAGAGAAGAATAAAGTCAAATAAAATGCCCTTCCCAGGTCATCTGTGACTATTTCCTGCATTTAGTAATATGTGAGCTAAAGAGGTATGTTTCCCCAAGTACTAAACATAAAAATATGAAAATAATATTTACTTCATATATTATCTTTCAAAATCCAAATTCTGCTGTATTTCCTCCACCAAATGCATCTCCACTGCCTGAAGTATGGACTAATTATAACCAATTATCGACTGTGTTTCCCAGAATAACAATTTTGCACTGAAAACCCTTAAGTGACAAAGAAGGGTTAATGTTCTAGAAGATTCCTCACATGTATTAAACTTCTAGTCCTGTTTCTTTTACACTTCTTTTCTAGTTATGCATTTTTTAGAAATATATATATATAATATATATAAATATATATATAAAATTTATATACACTGGTGTTGTGCCTGCATGTATACCTATATGAAGGTGTCAGATTCCCTGGAACAGGAGATACTGACAGTTGTGAGCTGCCATGTGGGTGCTGGGAATTGAACTTGGATCCTCTGGAAGGGCAGCTAGTGCTCTTAACCACTGAGCCCTCTTCTAGTTATGTGCTTTTTAAAGCAAAACTATTCAAAGGTATCCCATCAAATACATAGCTAACAAATCCAGAGCCATATAATACACAAGTTATTGTTTCTTTAAGATGCATTTGAGGCTTTCCACTAGTATCTCAACCAAACATTCTGTACAGGCTCTTCAAATGTTTCCATAGACATCAAAATACCTTTAGGTATGTTTCAATTGTATGGTCACATTCATTTATAAATATTACAACTAAATTTTTTCAGACAGGCATATAAATGTTATATAGTCATAACATTTGCATATTCCAGATATGGTCATCTAAATTCAGCATTTAGAAGATGTTATGTATGATACTTTAATGTTAATATATATATATATATATATATATATATATATATATATGTGTGTGTGTGTGTGTATGTGTGTGTGTGGTTAAGTAAGAACAATCTTTAAAATTTCAGTTCTTTATCAAATTGCATTGATTTTTTATAATCTCCCTAATAAAATTTTGTGCATCAATTTAAAAAAACATAAATTGTTCTGAGCATGAAAATGTTCACTCCAAATATTATTCTAAATTATGAAACATTGTCAAGAAAAATATGAACAATAATATTCTCTGCATTTTTCTTACAGCTAAATGCATATAATATTCTCGATATTGATAAAAACCACGATATAGAATATATGAGACCATAGATTTTTAATTCCAATTCTATTTTAAAAATTAAGTAGACATCTTTGGGAAATAATATCTTGTATTTATAAGCATGTTTTAAAATAGTATGATAGTTACATATCTATTAGATTACTGTGAATGTTTTTTTCAGTTGGGGGATAAGCTACAATGATTCTATCCAATCCTTAAAGTATTCAAACAAATTACGAACCAAAACTCTATTGTACCATTCTTAACATCTGTCCGTTCTTCTTCTCTTATATAGATTCATAGTTGCTTTCCTATGACAGTTATCAAAATAGAATAGAGTTTTGTACATATACTTCAAGTGATTATCCTAGAAGGCAATATTGTATACATACAACATTCCTTGAGTTCATAGAATTGGATGTAACCTTGTAGTTGTGATGCTAAGAGAGACAGAGGAAGAGCAGGACACACTGACATGATAACAAGCTATTATTAACTGTGCTATCCCGAATCACCATTCATATGGAGTCTTACTCATTTGTGTCTGTTGTTGCCAAGGAGTACCCAGGTGTAAACAAAGACAGCCTGAGCCTGCAATCCATTCCAAGGATTATAGGACTTATTAGTACATTAATAAAAGAGAGGCGTATTAGGCATGTATGAACGTATCAAAATTGATTAAAGTGTCTCCAATCATTTCATCAAGTCAAAAAAAAAAAGAGGAAAAGAAATAACTTTACAAAAATGGTCCTGTGAACCATTAGATGCAGCATTGAATTAAAAATATCTTGTGTTGCATCTGCTTTAGTGAATTGAACCAAATAATAAGACTACATTGGTATTTTTTCTTCAGTAAAATATACCTAAAACCTCACAGTATAAAAACCAACTTGGGGGGTGGGGGCTAGAGAGATGGCTCAATGGGTAAGAACACTGATTGCTCTCCCAAAGGTCCTGAGTTCAAATACCAGCAACTACATGGTAGCTCAAAACCATCTGTAATGAGACCTGATACCCTCCTGTGGTGTGTCTACAGACAGCTTACAGTGTTCTTACATATAATGATAGATAAATATTTTTTAAGAAAAATTCAGCTTGGGAGATGTTTGAAATTAAGAAAACATTACTCAAATGATTTTTAACTACAGAATACAACAATAATCAACATAAAAATTGAGACGAATCTAAGGAAAACAATTTGTTTACAATATGCCAAAATAATCTCATTAATTGCTGTTTATTCTACTTTAACAAATGCTCAGTGCTTTAACTTTATAATTTATGTAAGTAAGTCATATCCCTGTAAAAATATTTACTAACAAACTAGAAAGCTATAAGCCTATATTAATTTCTTCCTGAGTTAAAGAACTAATTATGAATGATCGAGAATCATACATTACCCAGGTGAAATCAAAATGTTTGTATAATAGATAAACATTAGCTATAATTTTAACACTGAAATAGCTACTCACATTTCGACCAAAATTTAAATAATTTTTTAAAATTTAAATTTTTTTATTCGATATATTTTTTATTTACATTTCAAATGATTTCCCCTTTTCTAGACCCCCACTTCCCAAAAGTCCCATCAGCCCCCTTCCCTCCCCCTGTTTTCCCACCCAACCCTTCCCACTTCCCTGTTCTGGTTTTGCCCTATACTGCTTCACTGAGTCTTTCCAGAACAAGGTGCCACTCCTCCGTTCCTCTTGTACCTCAATTGATGTGTGGATTATGTTTTTGGTATTCCAGTTTTCTAGGTTAATATCCACTTATTAGTGAGTGCATACCATGATTCATCTTTTGAGTCTGGGTTACCTCACTTAGTATGATGTTCTCCAGCTCCATCCATTTGCCTAAGAATTTCATGAATTCATTGTTTCTAATGGCTGAATAGTACTCCATTGTGTATATATACCACAATTTTTTGCATCCATTCTTCTATTGAGGGATACTTGGATTCTTTCCAGCTTCTGGCAATTATAAATAGGGCTGCTATGAACACAGTGGAGCATGTATCCTTATTACATGCTGGGGAATCTTCTGGGTATATGCCCAGGAGTGGTATAGCAGGATCTTCTGGAAGTAAGGTGCCCAGATTTCGGAGGAATCGCCAGACTGATTTCCAGAGTGGTTGTACCAATTTGCAACCCCACCAGCAGTGGAGGAGTGTTCCTCTTTCTCCACATCCTCGCCAACATCTTCTGTCTCCTGAATTTTTAATCTTAGCCATTCTGACTGGTGTAAGGTGAAATCTCAGGGTTGTTTTGATTTGCATTTCCCTAATGACTAATGAAGTTGAGCATTTTTTAAGATGCTTCTCCTCCATCTGAAGTTCTTCAGGTGAAAATTCTTTAACTCTGTACTCCATTTTTAATAGGGTTATTTAGTTTTCTGGAGTCTAACTTCTTGAGTTCTTTATATATATTGGATATTAGCCCTCTGATGTAGGGTTGGTGAAGATCTTTTCCCAATTTGTTGGTTGCCGATTTGCCCTTTGATGGTGTCCTTTGCCTTACAGAAACTTTGTAATTTTATGAGGTCCCATTTGCCAATTCTTGATCTTAGAGCATAAGCTATTGGTGTTCTGTTCAGGAACTTTCCCCCTGTACCGATGTCCTCAAGGGTCTTCCCCAGTTTCTTTTCTATTAGCTTCAGAGTGTATGGCTTTATGTGGAGGTCCTTGATCCATCTGGAGTTGAGCTTAGTACAAGGAGACAAGGATGGATCAATTCCCATTCTTCTGCATGCTGACCTCCAGTTGAACCAGCACCATTTGTTGAAAAGGCTATCTTTTTTCCATTGGATGTTTTCAGCCCCTTTGTCCAGGATCAAGTGGCCATAGGTGTGTGGGTTCATTTCTGGATCTTCAATCCTGTTCCATTGATCCGCCTGCCTGTCACTGTACCAATACCATGCAGTTTTTAACACTATTGCTCTGTAGTATTGCTCTGAGGATATCCCCAGAATTTCTTTTATTGTTGAGAATAGTTTTAGCTATCCTGGGTTTTTTGTTATTCCAGATGAATTTGAGGATTGCTCTTTCTAACTCTGTGAAGAATTGAGTTGGGATTTTGATGGGTATTGCATTGAATCTGTATATTGCTTTTGGCAAAATGGCCATTTTAACTATATTAATCCTGCCAATCCATGAGCATGGGAGGTTTTTTTGAGGTCTTCTTCCATTTCCTTCTTCATAGTCTTGAAGTTCTTGTCATACAGATCTTTTACATGTTTGGTAAGAGTCACTCCAAGGTACTTTATACTGTTTGTGGCTATTGTGAAGGGTGTCATTTCCCTAATTTCTTTCTCAGCCTGCTTATCCTTTGACTGTAGGAAGGCTACTGATTTGCTTGAGTTGATTTTATAACCTGCCACTTTGCTGAAGTTGTTTATCAGCTGTAGAAGTTCTCCTTCTACGAAGCCACAATTACACTGATACCAAAACCACACAAAGATCCAACAACGAAAGAAAACTTCAGACCAATTTCCCTTATGAACATCGATGCAAAAATACTCAATAAAATTCTTGCCAAATGAATACAAGAACACATCAAAACGATCATCCACCATGATCAAGTAGGCTTTATCCCAGGGATGTAGGGTTGGTTCAATATACGGAAATCCATCAATGCAATCCACTACATAAACAAACTCAAAGAAAAAAAAACACATGGTCATTTCATCGGATGCTGAAAAAGCATTTGACAAAATTCAGCATCCTTTCATGCTTAAAGTCTTGGAAAGAACAAGAATTCAAGGCCCATTCCTAAATATAGTAAAAGCAATATACAGCAAACCGGTAGCCAACATCAACCTAAATGGAGAGAAACTTGAAGCAATCCCACTAAAATCAGGGACTAGACAGAGCTGCCCCCTTTCTCCTTATCTTTTCAATATTGTACTTGAGGTACTAGCTCGGGCAATTAGACAACATAAGGAGGTCAAAGGGATACAAATTGGAAAGGAAGAATTCAAACTATCATTATTTGCAGATGATATGATAGTCTACCTAAGTGACCCAAAAAGCTCCACTTAAATAATTTTTAAGTGAACGTTTAGACTAGGGTTTTAAGTATCCAACTCATTTTTGCTGGAATGTGGAAAATTCCTTTCCAGTTACAATCAATGAATTAATTATAAGATTTTTTTTAAAGTTGAATTTTAGGAATTTCCAGGAAATACACATGCTTGAAAGTAATAGATTTATACTTTATACATACAGAGAAACATGAAACTTCAAGTTGTGAAAGAAAAATAAAGGAAACACAAGGAAGGATTTGGGGGCACAGAATGGATTAAACCTTATTAAAATCCATTATTTATATATGTGTACATATAAATAATAAAACATCATTAGCATAAAACAAAATTAAACAATTTACCATAATTTTCTAAGTTGACAGTGAGTTTTTTCTCCTCACTATATGAGTCTGGAACATGGTTTGTCCCAAACACATGCCAAATTCCATTTGAGAATATATTCACCATCACTCTATTCTCATAAATAATAGTATACTTTAGAATGACTTCTAAGTATTACTGATTGAGAAATATAAATTATAGTCAATAGTAACATTAGCTCTTCTGGTCTTAACTAGACTAGTAATCAGAAAACAGGAAATATTCCCAATTTACCACTGATTAACTGTATCATCCCAAAAAGGATAAGTGAAAATATAAAGCCTAATTATGGCCCATAACACTAACTTAAATATTTGTATTGTTAACAAATTTAATCAAGCTATAGGTAAAATACACAACCTCCTTTTCCTGCCTAAATAATATAAGTGTTCATACATAAACCCCACCTTGTCTCCAGGGCTGGCTTAAATATAGCATCTGGGTTGGCCTCTCACATTAAGGCACATTGCCGGATCAAAGCATATACAGATAATTCCCAGAATGGAAGCTTAGCTCCAAACACCCAGAATTTAGAAGACAGATCATCTAATATAGCAATTCTCAATTTTTAATAGACATATTAATTACACAGAAAACTTCAAACCTATGCATTGTGATAGAGTGGGTCAGAGGCTGGCCTTGAAGGTCTCCATTTTTTCTAAATTCCAGTTGAGGCAGATTAGTTCATATATCATATTATGTTCCAGATGACTATGTTAAACACTGAAATCCAAATTTAAATGTTGTCTTTGGTTCCTGGATATAAACCCGCCATAACATAATAATTATATCCTGTGTGAACCTATGTCAAGGTTGGCCATAGGATCTAGGGAGAGAACCCAATACTATTATTCTGCTCAATGAACATTGCATTTTAATAGACCCTAATGAGTTATTGTGATACCCACACAACAGTGGATCACCCAACTCTTATCACAGAAGCTTCTGAGGAGTACAGGGCAGTTGACACAGAGACGACCCCTGTCCCAAATGGCCAAGGACTACAGAGTGAGGTGCTGTGCAATGTTCAGCCCTCAATGGAACATTCATATCATACCCACTACTTCAAGACTCAAGAATCTTTCTGAAAGAGGGAACAGAAAAGTTCCTAGAGATGGAGATGGTGGGAGACATCAAGGAAATAACAAGGCATATGCCCATGTGAACTCACAGCTGTTGTAAAACCATTTTCAGACCTGAACAACCTCCAGTGACCACACAAAAATTCTAGCATAGACGTGGGAAAGTATGTGTGAAATCCCACACCAACTGAGGAGCTATGGGCATTTGAGAGGGTCTGAGAAAGGAAGTCAATTTTCTTTAATTCTGTGACCCTGGTAAGCTGACCACACACCAGAGCAGGCTCCAAACCCAACCCAAGAGGGGGAGGAGGAGGAGGAGGAGGAGGAGGAGGAGGAGGAGGAGGAGGAGGAAGAGGAAAGAAAGAAGGAGGAGGAGAGAGAGACAGAGGCAGAGAGAGAAGGAAGGAAGGAAGGAAGGAAGGAAGGAAGGAAGGAAGGAAGGAAGGAAGGAAGGAAGGAAGGAAGGAAGGAAGGAAGGAAGGAGAAAGAAAGAAAGAAAGAAAGAAAGAAAGAAAGAAAGAAAGGAAGGAAGGAAGGAAGGAAGGAAGGAAGGAAGGAAGGAAGGAAGGAAGGAAGGAAGAAAGAAAGAAAGGAAGAAAGGAAGAAAGAAAGAAAGTAGGTAGGAAGGAAGGAAGGTTGAGAGGATGGTAATTGGAGGAGCATGTTCTAAAATCTGAAAAGAGATAAAATTGTTAATTACAAAACCCTACAATTATTCTTATTTATTCGAAGATCTTGTAGATGGCAGCACACAGGTGTTGAACACACTTCCATCAGCCGCAATACCTACCTCAAAGTTTAGGGACATGAAGATGGTCAAGAAAAACAGCCCTTGAAGGATTAAAGTTGGAGCTCTTGCCTCTGCTTTCATTTTGAGTAGTTACCATCCAGCAGGGATGCCTGGCAGTTTCTCTTACCATGCTCTTCCTGTCAGAAATCCATGTCAAACACACAGCTGTACAAGATGAAAACTGGGAAGCCGTCCCTGAAGGCCACATCCACAGACATCTAAAAGGTGCACGATACTTGTTGGTGCCTCAGAGCTACCTGAGGACTCTAGATCTCTCTTCTTTCGCCATGTCCTGCCCAATCTAAGATTTTGCCCTTTCCCTACACAACACTCCAAACCTTATTTACCACCACTCTCACCAAACTGCCAATTTCATTTTTCAACTGATCTATGAAAAACCCACCCAACCCAAATTCTATTCCTTTCCAAACCCATATCATGTCTCCTTGGGCTCTGTGTTCTCTCTCTCTCTCTCTCTCTCTCTCTCTCTCTCTCTCTCTCTCTCTCTCTGTGTGTGTGTGTGTGTGTGTGTGTGTGTGTGTGTGTGTACAGGAACCAGCCCTACTTCACTGAAACTGACTTAGGTTTGGGGGGGGGGAACTCTGTCTTTAGTGCTCTCCCAGACACTTTTTGCCTCCTCTTTACCAGGTAACTAGTAGCATTTTGTCAGTAAAGATAGGCTGGGCAGTGGTGGTGCATGGCTTTAATCTAAGCACTTGGGAGGCAGAGGCAGGTAGATTTCTGAGTTCAAGGCCAGCCTCATCTACAGAGTGAATTCCATGGACAACTAGGGCTATATAGAGAAACCCTGTCTCAAAAACAAACAAACAAAAACACAAAAAAGAAAAATGCTAGTGCCCAAAACGTCCATCTCTGATCTGCCTCAAACAGGTCTTTCTGTTCTCATAACGGTATATACTTTTTTTAATATTTTTATTTTCTATATTCTTTGTTTACATTCCAAATGATTTCCCCTTTCCGGATCCCCCCTCCCCATATGTCCCATATACTTTTAATTACAGATTATCCTTAGGATTCTTTTATGGGTTTAAATGACCATTAAAATAGTGTGCACATGTCAGATAACTGAGAGCTCTTTCTCTAGGACTATTACTGATGACATACTACTCTGGGAGGATACTAGCAACAGTGTGAGCTGTAACTTTGCAGGTTAGGAGAGCTTGAGAAATCTCTGCACCTCCATTTATCTTCACCATGAAGCTAAAACTGTTCTAAATTTAGTGTACAAAATAATAGGCTAAAATAATGCTAATAAAACAGATCAAAAATTCTAATACACAAACAATAAATTATAAGGCTGTTCACTAGCTCAAAGATATCTCCCTGTATTTCTATAAACTGTTTTGACTCTAGCAGTCAATTATGTGATATGAGGAGTTTCTTTTCTGATCCTGTGCCTATTTTATAGTATTTGGTATGCCTCTTGCACATTAATAGTTATGTTTTCTCCTAGAATTGGGAAATTGTCTTCCATGATTTTGCCTCAAATACCTCCTGTGCTTTAGACCTGGGTTTCTTCTTCACTTCTGAGCTATAAGTTTGATCTTTTATAGCACCCCAGCTGTCCTGTGTGCTCTATCCCACATTCCTCTTTAAAATGACATTCTCTTTAACTGAATGATTCATTTTCTCTACCTTATCTTCAAGCCCCAATCTTACTTCTTCTAGTTGACCCAATCTATTGTTGAGTCTCTCCTCTGAACTTTTTTAATGACTTTCTGAGGGTGTGTTTGTTTGTTTGTTTCATTTCAAATTTTGGATTTTTCCAGAGATTTAATTTCTAATAAACTCCACTTTTATGTCTTGAGTTGTTATCATTTTATTCACCTTTTTTTGCCATCCCCATACAGATGTTTGTTCATATCTTTTAAGATTGTCAGACATAGGTGCAATTGCTATTTTGGAATAATTGTCTTGTATATTAACTAAGGTGCTTTTCTTAGAGAAAATCACAATGGGATTCTAATTTCTGGAAGGGACATATGTCCAGGTTATTCATGTTGTTTTCATTTATGTGCTGGGACCTAGGTGTCTGTAATTAGACCATTGGCAAGTTTTTGTTTTGTTTTGTTTTGTTTTGTTGATGTAGAATCTGATCTTGCCTTTGTTGACTGGGCGTTTGGAATCTTGTTCATTGCTACCCCAATTTGCCAGGTTGTGGGCCAGGCAAATGGTTCATGGTGTTCAGTCTTGGAGAAAATCTGTGTTGATGTGTGAGTGAGATGCCAGGTTTAGCTCTAGCTTATCTAGAGATAGGTATAACTCCTGTCTTTTGGAGTAAAACTTCTATAGGCTTAGAAATTTCTTATTGCTCATCTTCACACAGCTGTGGGGGAAGGCTCACCAGATTCTGCAGCTTTCCTTGCATCGTAGGGGCTAAGTTAGAGTTGGAGTGGGTAACACTTTGTTGGGCCGGGGCACAGAACATCAGACTCTCTCTTCATAGGGTGGGTGGAGGCCAGGCTGTGTGTGCTACCAGAAGCACAGGCCACTATGTGATCTGAGGGTAGCTTGATAAGTAGAATGGTGGACTGATCTGGTATTTAATACCTGTAGTTCTAGGTTGGACTCTGTGTAGTGGACTCATGAGAGGTAAGGTAAATAAAGCCTGAATCTTGAGGGACCTTCCTGAGTTCCAGGTCATATACCATGTAATACTAGGTTGCAGGGTGAGTAGGTGATTGATTGTCAGGCAAACTAAGTGGGTTTGAGACCCTCCTTCCTCTCTGTAGTCTCTGGTGGGTAGACTTGCTTTCTGGTATCAGATAATAAATAAAAATGTCCTAGTCCCACCCTGGAAAACAAATGAATAGGATTGAGGGCATTCAAAACATTTGAGGGCATTTGTTTTGAAGTTTAATTAAAACAGAATATTTTATAGACAATTGCTTATATAACTCATATAGCATATTACTGAGCTTTTCCTAGAGTTACCATTATCATATATACTACTTAACTTTAATTTTATTTATTTAATGGCTTTTGGTCCTTTACTGTTCATAAAAAAATACATCAAAGAGAAGAGAGATGAACTGGCCGCCTCTGTTTCTTTCACAGAAAATCATTTCCAGTCATATCCATCATGTACTTGTTTGAATATTACTATTGTTTCAGTGCCTTGTGCACTGTACAGAGATCTCCTCATGTGTTAAGCCTACATCTTCCTGGATTTCTCCCAAGAATCATCTGTTTTTTATTGAGTCCTACTATGATTTTCACAAAAATGGTGTCTTCATGAAAAGGTTTCCATTTTCACACACACACACAGTAACTCTTTCACACTCACTGAATTTATATTGGCAAAGATCCATGCTCAGAGCCTCAATAAATAACAACATTAGGATCAGGAAAGATGACTCATGGAGTAAATATCCTTGACACTAAGCCTGCCCACCTGAGCTCCACCCACAAAGGCCCACATGATGGAAGGAAAGAACTGATTCCTTAGGGTTGTCCTCTGATACAAAACACACATTACAACACACACACACACACACACACACACACACACACACACACACACACACACATAATAGAGAATTTAGGAATATTAGAAAACAATCAAATGTAGAATGTTTTTATACAGTATTGACTGCTTACTACTTAGAACGGCTCATAATAACTAGTGTATTAGCATGTGTGCCTAGAGTCTTATAGACAACATTCATGTTAACAGTAATTCTTAAATTAAGAACTGAACAATCATATTCATGGCTTGGCGGGTTAAGAAAATGAGTGGGATTTGAGAAGTGTTTAAAAGGTGACATCAACATCAGCAATTTCCCTTTCTCCCCTTACTCCCTGCCACCTAAAAGAAAACCAAATAAAAAAAAACTGTTGTCTCATCTCAGACAGAACAAGAGAAAAGTTAAGGAGGGAGAGGAGAGAGATGCAGGGAGCTAAGGTGCAAAAGAGGAACCTAAAATATACTGAATAGTTGGGCAGACTGGTCAATATTTAAAAGCCCACACATGAAGTAACTTGTTGGTTTAAAGAATAAGCAAGGCAGTGACTAGCAGATTGTACCTTTCATGACTGAACAATGCATATATGAGTTGAGGGCATTAGAGTCTAAAAGAAAGCTGTCCCCATTACTGGCAATTATAGTTAATCAGCAACAATTGTCTTGAAGAGATAGCGATCAACCGTGTGCGCTAACCTAACAAGACTAATGAGGCTAATGGGGGATGAAGGACCGGCTGAGCTGAGGGAGGCAGAGCTGAGAGGCGTGCTGGCTGCAGACCCTGAGCAGAGCATGTTTTTGCTCTCATTCACTTACCACCTGTTGTTTTCAGACAAGCAGGAGCAAAGCAAACTTCCTTGGAATTAGAGGACCCTTTTGTAACTCTCCGAAGAGACAGTGAGAAATGGTTAAATGCTTAGCCTCACACTGTGGGCACTAGGTATTTGCATGGTCTGCACCACATTAGCAGGGTGACACTGCCTTTTCATGCTCAAATGTGGTATGAGATCCAGCTGAAGTGGCCGCCTCTGGGAGCTGCTTAGCTGTGCACACTCTCAATCCATCTAAGGTTCAGTTTGCATGTCTGTAAGATCCCACAGATTCCTATGCATGTTCAAGTTTGCAAAATGCTGTTACCTTGAATCAAGGAATGACTTGGAATTGCATGTTCTGTTTTCTGTTGTTTAACTCTGTAGGTACTGCTTCTTATATATGAACAACCTATGGCAATTGGTACCCAGTAATTTTAGAAATGCATTTTTATTATGCATACATCACACACACACACACACACACAGAGAGAGAGAGAGAGAGAGAGAGAGAGAGAGAGAGAGACAGAGACAGAGAGAGACAGAGAGAGAGAACAGGTGAGCATGCAAGGACGTGTGTGTGTGTGTGTGTGTGTGTGTGTGTGTGTGAAGTCAAAGTTTTACAAGGGTTCTAGAGATCTGAACTTAATCTCATGTTTGGACATGAGACACTTCACTGATTGAGACACCTCCCCCCCTCTAAGGATCACATTTTGACATAAATTTCACTGTCATGTCTTTAATGCAAGATATCATGAGTACCCATAAAAGAAGAGGTGAAAAATTTCCTCTGGGCTGGGTGGGATGAATCAGGTCTGTGCAGACAATGCAGAGAGCCCAGAGTCATCTATTAAGGTCAACATCCTTTCATATTTCTATAGTTCTCCCAAGGAGCCAATGCATGGTAGTGTGCAGGACCTCACTTTTACAACTCTAGGAAGGTATCACATCCTTTCCTCTTTTGTGTCTGTGGAAAAAATACCCGCACCTGAGAGAGGCCATTGAGATGGCAGTCAGTGGGAGTTACATTCAGTGGAAGCTGAGGTGTGGTGCTTTTATCTCCCCAGTATGAATCGAACACTGATTGGAGAATGACATACATTTTAGATTGGGCCTTGTATCTCAAGTACTAATATGTAAATATAAATTAATCATAATGAGTCAGGTAATTATAAACAAAATGAAGAAAGGGAGATCACCTATCTGTAACTGCAGTTACATTATGAGGAACACAACAGCATTCTCTCTCCACACAGAAGCCAAAGCTAATACCTCCTAGGAGAAGAGAAAATTCCAGCCTGCAGGTTACAATCTATTGACAAGAAAACTAGGTTTCTGACTGCCACATACAAATTGTTTGCTTGTATTGCTTAGTGGGGATTTCTGTGTACTGTATACCTTTGCAGTGTGATCATCAATGGGCAAAACTAAAAGAAGACTAGAAGACTCTTAGATACAGTTCCATTCCCGAATCATCTAAACTACTTTTCCCCTTAGTCAAATACTTCAATTATATCTATGGCTTCTTGTTATAGACCCATGCATCTATATAATGTTATCTCTCATTACTTAATAAATCAACTTTAGCTGTTGTCTAAGGACTTTGCATTTTGATAGTTTATGATTTACCATTTTATATATCTCCCCATTTTCTTAATACTTTTATTAACTAATCCTGAGGTTAATAATCATTGTATTAATAGTTTATTTAGTTTCCCAAGCCCTTGTCAATATTTATTTTCAAAAGCTCATGTACATTTACCAAGTGCTTATTATCTTCTAGTAATCATACAATGTGCTCAAATTCTTTATTGATTTAGTTGAGCTGGTGGATATGTGGATCCAGTAGCAGTTGGGTTCTTGGGGGTGAGTATAATCAAATATATTGTGTGAGATTCTCAAAAGAAATAATAAAAGGTGGAAAAGAAAAAACAAAAGTACACTAGAGAGCAAACTTAAGGCACTCTGCTGGATCCACACATGCGGGTGCTCTGAGCATGACTCACACGGGGTTTTATTTATTTATTTATTACTGCGGAAATATTATTATAAGGTGCAGTGGTCACAACAATCTCCTTTTTTCCCACACGGCTTTAGAAACCTGTGATGTGGGCAGGGGTTAGAGGAAAGTATGTCTCATCTTCACAGCAGGCCAGTGTTTGAGGCCAGTATCTGAGCTGGGAAAGTGTAAGTAGCTAACCAGAGAGGCACAGAGATCACTGGGACGTCTTCATTCACTGCTCTGGCTTTGGATAGCGTTCAGGTGAGGAATGAACTGGGACCTGCATGTGACATTCTGCGAGACTTGGGCTTATAGAAGAAAATAGTTTCTTATATTATGGGCATCATGGAACTGTATAGCCAGATACAGAACTCTAGGATAAAACAAACAAACAAACAAACATCTTTCTATCCTAGAATTTTTTATTAGATATTTTCTTTATTTACATTTCAAATGTTATCCCTTTCCTGGTTCCTCTCTGAAAGCCCCCTATCCCATGCCCCCTTCCCCCTGCTCACCAACCCACCCACTCCCTCTTCCCTGTCCTGGCATTCCCATATACTGGACATCGAGCCTTCTCAGGACCAAGAGCCTCTCCTCCCTTTGACATCCAACAAGGCCATCCTCTGCTACATATGCAGCTGGAGCCATGGTGAAGTCATTTAAGGAGACTCCAATCTAGCCATTAATAATTTTTACTCTTCTTCTCACTCCACCTATGCAATTTCTATTTTTACTTTCTCTTTGATTAATTTTCTAACGTTTTTATCAGATGCAAGTGCATGTTTTATTTGATCTTCTAATTATTATATTTTCTTCTCCAATTGTTATTTTGTTCTACTTTGTAGACTTTCTAAACATTCTTTCATAGCTTGGGTTGCTTGAAAGAATATCCATACACTAATAACTAATTTCTAATGTGCTAACATTAGTGAGGAGGATACTTCAGAGGTGATTTGATAATAAAATTGATGGGTTTATCAAAGAGACCCCAGAGAGATTCTTCCAATAAGGTAGTGGTTAGAAGTCACTAGTCTCTAGGACTAGTCTTGGTTGTCCCCTTGTCAACCGGAGCAGCATTCTGCCAGATCTTTACAGGTTGAAGACACAATTGCACCAAAACTTGTGGGATCTTGCAGAGACCTATGAGCAGACAGGGAGCACTTCCTAGCTAGTCACATCCTCTGCATTATGTTAAAAGCTGGAAAATATTTTACATTTCTATGAATTATACTGTTCTAGAATATACTCCCTTTCACCAAAAAAATTGTCTGATAATGTTAAAATTTTGTAACCTTAATCTTTTTTAAAGATTGCTAATATTCTTCCAGAAATATTGATGTTGGGTTAAGAATAAACCCTTAAAATAATTACCTAGGAAAAAAGAGCCCAATCTATTAGAAAAAGGTGTAGAAATGTATCAATCATTTGTGAAATGTAGAGCTTCATCTTAATTTTTAATTTTTATTGACAATTCAAAATCAGAGTCAGTTTGTTCTTGTTTTCTTAATATCATTTCCCCAAATTCCTTTCCCTATACATATTTCTTCTTCTTCCCTATACATATGTTGGAGGGTGCTTAGATAGATAACTATAGATTGAACATAGAACTTTGTACTGTACCAATTTTTCTTTTAAGATATCTTTCGTTTATAGCATTTGATTTTTGATCAAATCTTTGCAGCAATTCCACAAGTGACTGATGATCCTCTCCCAATCCTTTACTATTTTCCCTCCAATATCTCTTAAACATGATTTTATCTGTGTTGAAACTTCTTTAAAAAGTAAACACATTATTTTTTATGTTGAATATGAAACAGATGATAATTGACTCTACAAAAAAAAAAATTTCATGTTTCTCAAGCCAAGCTTCGGTGACGTTAGCCCATAAGATGCTCTGATAGATTTTCCAAACAGGTAATTTCATTTCCACAAGTCTATTGTTTCAGATCTCTTGAATCTCTGGCCTCTTTCACATCTATCCAAAGCCCACCAACACATCTAGCTGTGCACTAGCCTCTTTTGGTTTGCTCGTGGCAGCTTTTGAACAAGCTGACATAGTTTTAGAAATGATTAACTGCTCTGAAGCTTGAGTGTCCTCGCTGGGAATGTGACCTTGACTGTCTATCTCTCTCAGCAGTGTCTTCTTGCTGTATGTTAACTATAGGACATTCCCACGTCAGCCAGTCCATGGTCCATAATATGGTTTATGATTATGCAGCCTAGGACTGAGTATATCGGTGGTAACATTCATCCACCATTACAGATTCAGGCTGTCTAGTGTTTGTACCCTAGAGTAGTTAGAGGCAATTACCATCTTTTTTTTAGCTCCAAACTTCTGGATTTCCTAGAGCATCTCAGAGCTGGAATCATTGTCTGGAGTTTCTGTAAATCTTTTCTTTGAATTGGTAATACACATTTCAGATTATTCTGGGCCTTTTTAGGATGTTATAACTCATTTTCATTCTGATTGACACTCCAGTCTATATAAATTATCACTTTAAAGGTCTTTGTTTTATATAACTTAATTTTTCTTTTTTAACTATGAATTTGTGGCATTTTCTTTTCTACCATTGCCTATGAATCTTTCACAGGATTATTACAATTTTTAACTGTAGTTTCCGTTCTGATTGCTGAAACTAAATCATCAAATCTGGCAGTCAGGACAAAACTTATCTCTGCCATGACAAAAATTTTTGTGCAAATAAATTCTCAAAACACAGAATAGGTGAAGTGCACTTATAAGTAAAAATGTAATAGTGTAAGAGAAACTTTTCTTTATGAATAATTGCCTTTAAAAACTAAAGCTTGCTTGGTGGTTTAAAATCATAATTTAAAAGGATGTGAAAAACAGCTAAGACTTAAAAAGATTAACAGATAATACTAAAATTACTTAGATTTATAGTTATCTTACATGGTTGAACTAGAGTTACAGACACATTTGCATTCCAGAAATTATCTGTAAATCTGAGATACATTTTTTTTACTCAGACAGATATTTTCAAAAGATGTTTAAGTTTTAAGTTTAAAAAGACAAAACTTCTGAGTCGTACCTCACCCCTGAAAGTAGATGCAGTTTCAAACTACCTTCTGTACATATAGGAAAGAAAAAAAGCAGAAGACATACACACTCTGAAGGAATGAGCAGTTTCATTGCTGAGTTGACGGGGCACTGATGATAAGGACGATTTAAAGGGACACCCTTAGTACGTGCTGCTCATGTAAATTATTAAATGGGCATTGCACTTCTGCTGCTGCTTGATGAAAATGAACTCATCTTTGACCAAAGGTCAAATAGAATGCATCTCCATGCATCTCAAAGCACCAAGTTAATGACCCTATTTAAACATTAGCACATTTCACTGTGGTTACATGTTCACTCGTTAACTCAATCAGAGCAGGAGCATGCCTTATGGATAGCTTGAAGAAGAGCATATGGCCCATATGGAGAACATATCTAATAAATTTCTGATGGTTTTCAATTAAACATTTATATTATTTTCCTTAAAAATTAGCAGACCATTTGGTATATGATACCAACCTCTCTACCTTTCCTCCCAATTATCGATGATTTATTTCTTACATTTCTAAACTACCAGAATGCCCCCTTTACCCATCCACCATATGTGTTCTCTACTTTAGAAGTAATTATCATTTGCTATATTACATACTGTAACTTATGAGGTGTGAAACAAAATATAAACTTGATGCCAAAGATTTTGCCACTAATAAAAGTACACTTTTACCATTTTTGTTCATCTTGTTGTAAGATCTGTTTGCAGAATGGAAATAGTTCTGACTTCAGGATACATGGTCTCAACATCAGCCTGATTCTAGCTCACTGTAACTTGGTCAATTGTTTCACACTCTCCTCACGGTGTGTCAGGTTACTTACCTATAAAGTTATCCTCCGTAATGTCACCAAGAGTTTGTGTTGGCTGTACAGATTCTTAAGCTCTCTATACCATTCCTAGTGATAACTGAACAAGTGTGTTTGAGGAAGATATAATTGAGAGACTCTGAAAAGTTCATGAGACACATCTATTCGTGGGGGTGGGGGGGATGGATAGAAGCTGACAACTGTGTATATCAGTGACGAGAAGAGAAATGGTGAAAAGCAAAAACACAAACTGCATGGGTGTGGTGTGATGCACCAGGAGGACTACAGGGGTTTGGGGTTAGACCAAACCTCTCATCTCTAGAAGTCACTGGGTTCAGACCTCTAACGAGTTGAGCAACAGATGAACGGGCTTGAGGTAGAGATGTGAGAAGTCAGCAGAGGAACAATATGAAAAGAGTTGAATTTTTACATTGAATAGAACATAGTAAATCCAGAGACTGTTATAGGGAAAGGGAAATGAAATATATTAGCAGCTTTCTGTATGAAAGTATGATTTTAATCACTGTTTCATAGCTGTTATAATTATTAATTGTGTGATATTAAAGTTAACTATATTTATTATTTTAAGAAGCAAGAAAATGGAGTCTTAGAGGATCAATCAAGGTACGCTTGCCTAAAAGTTTCACATTGAAACCAATAAATTAGCTTCGCAGTGGTGGTGCACACCTGTAATCCCAGCACTTGGGAGGCAGAGGCCGGCAGATTTCTGAGTTCGAGACCAGCCTGGTATACAGAGTGAGTTCCAGGACAGCCAGAGCTATACAGGGAAACCTTGTCTCAAAAGAAAGAAAGAAAGAAAGAAAGAAAGAAAGAAAGAAAGAAAGAAAGAAAGAAAGAAAGAAAGAAAGAAAGAAAGAAAGAAAGAAAGAAAGAAAAGAAAAGAAAAGAAGAGAAGAGAAGAGAAGAGAAGAGAAGAGAAGAGAAGAGAAAGAAAGAAGGAAAGGAAAGAAAGAAAGAAAGGAAAGAAAGAAAGAAAGGAAAGAAAGGAAAGAAAAGAAGAAAGGAAAAGAAAGAAAAAAGAAACCAATAAATTTGTATAACTATTATTTATCAATTAAAAATAAAATAAAAAGAATACACAGCTAAATGGGTTGGGAATGAGATGGATCTGGGGAGAACAATGAAGGGATGGAGATGATCAAAATACTTTGTATGAATTTATCAAGTAAGTAATTAAAATGAGAAAAAATTGAAAACAGAAGCTAGGGAGATGGTTCAGTAGTGAAACTATTTGTTCTGACAAACATGTGGAACTAAGTTCAATGCCCAATACTCCTATAAAATGTCAGGCACAGTGACACACACCCGTAACTCCACTGCTGTAGAGATGGAGACAAAACTTCCTGCAGATTGCATTCTAGTCTGTCTAGCCAGAGCAGAACGCTTCAGGTTCAGTGAGAGATGCTGACTCAAAATAAGGTGGAGAGTGACTGAGGAAGGTTCGCAATGTCAACCACTAGCCTTTACACACACACACACACACACACACACACACACACTGAAAACCACTACACCAAAAAGAAATGAAACAAAGCAAGAGATTTGCTTAAAGTCTCACATTCATTAAATACATGAATGAATTTACCCAGAGCAGCACAGTAACAATGATATTCTTCCCCAGAGCCTATCCCTTCCTTCAAGCTATAGTGACTACTATAAGCTACACATATTAACATATATTATATCTATACATATTTGTTATAGTCGAAATGTCAGTGAGTAGGGATATAAGAGAAAAGAGATTAAGAGGACACGAAGTAAGGTGACTGGATTTGGTGACTAAATAGATACAGAGTTTGAAAAGGGGTAAAATTTTGAGTGTTATATTTTGCTGCCTGAGAATTGTGTGACTATATTCTAAGCAGGGGAGGGGGGGATGAAGGAGAAATTGTGAAAAGAATTAATATTTAGAAACAATGACTCTTTTGTCCCTGTCTATT
Source organism: Apodemus sylvaticus (assembly GCF_947179515.1). Taxonomy (NCBI): domain Eukaryota; kingdom Metazoa; phylum Chordata; class Mammalia; order Rodentia; family Muridae; genus Apodemus; species Apodemus sylvaticus. The sequence goes on from NC_067475.1 coordinate 34,205,752, forward strand.
TATTAAATTATTCCAAATTATTATGAACTTAATAAACAAATATTGATGTTTATTTTCATAGTTGATCTGAGATATACAAGATGACAAGATAAACATGTATATATCTTTAATGATTATATTACTGAATCTACCTCACATATTTTCATTAAGTGCATTCTACATAAGAAGCACTCACTACACTGCATGAGACCCCATCTTTACTTTGAAGAAATTGACTCAAATATTTTAATTAAGAAAATCAGGAAAATTGGAAAGAAAATGACCCTTTGCACCCAAAAACATTATATATCTACATAAACACCAATGGTCTCAAAGGCCATGTGATCTGGCTCTTACACCTTAGGAGTAAATTACTTTAATGCACTCAAATTCCAATACTTGACCCAAAAGAAGGGACATTCAGAAGCTAAGGAAGAAATGTAGCATTGCTTTCCTAAATGAAGGAAACAGTAGCACACATTGAGAAAATCATCAGCGGATCACATTTGTGACATTCACTCAAAGTGAACTCACACAACTGCACATTTTGAGTAGGAAAGAGGAGTCCTGGAGAAGACATGCCTAAAATGGGTGCTGAATGGCTGGTGGTATTGAAGGTGCATGCCACAGTAACTTTATGCATAAGACAGTTCAGAAATATATGTCCAAACACAAAACAAAACACAAAAAGTGACTCCAAACCATTTTCACCATTAATAAAAAGTAATATCTTACACAAAGAATTTAGAGAATGTCATTCCTGAGATTTCATGATAGTTACATTGGTTGAAAACTCAATAAAAAGGTGCAAGTTGATTCTAATAGAAGCAATAGTTCAAAAAAGTAAAATATTAGCATTTATTCTAATCTACAGGAGGATATAAGTAGCTGAGATCCTGTCACCATACCAAACTTGTACCAGACTTCTGTGTTATTATTTGTTTAGTTGTCAAATGAAACACTAAATTTAGGGGTAGGTTCTATTAACACAGGATTGATGTGTTGGGGTATATAGTAGATATCATATTACATGGTGAAGAGTGAATAAATATTTTTAAATCTCTCAATTAATCAATGTATAATTATTTACCTCTATCATAGGGTAAAATTGAATTCTTATTAAGTTTGGCAAATACTAGTGATCAGTCATATTCCAACATAATTTAGCAATTGAATGTAGAAAGGGAGAAATAAAAAGACAAAAGTCATGTAACACTATTCAATTAAGCAACCTACTTATGGCTTTCCCTAGCAACACTTCACTCTATTAACTCTCTTTATATCTCTACACTGGCCTCACTTGGGAATCCTGGCTACCACTCTAATGTTGCTATTCTTTGAGATAACACTCACTTTGTGGTGTCTACACACCACAAACTCTTCTATCAGTGGGACTGGAAGTTTGCAATGCACTTCTGTATTCTCAATTTCCCTGTGTTCTCTGTATCACTATATATATTAGAATATCACTATACTCTAATGTACTTAATACATTCAAATGAAAGCTTTGGAATTAATATGCATAAATACAATAAAATAATGATAGTAGCAATAAGAGCCAATAATATTTTAAAGATTTAAGGGCCAGAGAGCCATTTGTTTACTTAATCTCCTAACTCTATTACTTAGATATTATTCTTATTAAAATTAATTCTATGAGAAAATAGAGATAAAGAGAAATGGAGTGGCAAATCCAAAGTTGGGGTGCTGGTGCATGGTGGACCCATCATCAAACTGAAAGGTGCAATAGACGTTTGAAACATCAAGAGAGAGGGCAGAGTATCCACGGACTTGGAAAATGGGTATTCAAGGCTGATGAGAAGCAGAAGCTTGCTATCAGCCCTGCACTTCATATAGGTCAATGACCTTCTGTTGGAATACAGAAACATTAGCTTGCAGTGTCACTCCACCTTGGTATCTCTTCCATTCAACTCACTCTACTTGTAGGATGTCTTGTTAGGTATTCTTTAACTCTCGTTCCAGGAGCAAGAAAAAGAAAGAGAAGAGAAAAAGTTGAGACAATAATAATAATAATAATAATAAATATTTGTCATGTTGCTGGGGAAGAAGTATTAAAGGCTGATTGATGCAGGAAGACTGCTAAGCTAACATACCTTATAAGTGAAAAAAATGTACCTGAGTTTAAATATCCAGAACCCATGTGAAAAAAGAAAGCACAAAGGCACGTGTCTATCATCCTATCACTGACAGTGCACAGGAAGACCCCTGGGGCTTGCTGTTCAGAACATTGAGCCTGAGGGCTCTGGGTCCAGAGAGAGACCCTGTCTCATAACATAAGGTGGCACATGATAGAACACTGGTCTCTGATCCCCACATACATGCATTTGTGCATTTGTATATCTGCATTTACACAGAGATGTGCATGGACAAGAGCATCCTGGAATCTGTGCACATGCATATACTGAACACATGCAAAATACATTAATTTTAAAATTAGAATCTTCTTCATCTGTAGAGACCCAAACATGTTCTTGCTCCTCTTCACGGGTGTTTCCTCTGAAGATCAGGAGAACAAGATTCTGTATTGAGGCCTGAAATCTGTGTTCTGTGTTTCTAGACAGTCCTGCCAAGTATGAAGAAAGGCCTGACAATGTATCAACTCAATTCTAAAGACTTTATTTATGGATGAGAGCTATAACTTTGTACATTGTCACTCCAACCTCTCAATCCTACCCATCATCTCCAGGGGGACTGAATCCCAGTGTAGAATTGGTTGTAATTTCTATTCTCTAGCATCTCAAGCAAAGGAGAGACCATTTCAGAAACATGCAGAGCTGCCGTTGAAATCTGATGGCAATCTTCTCCCTTAGGCTCTACCAGGGTTTGCAAGAATGATTCTGTTAGTTCTCCAGCTTCTTTTTCTCTTTGACCTTCCCTTTGGGACTTTCTATAGTGCTGACAAATCCTCCCTCCCCTGATGTCAGCTCAGCGAGAACACGGATAAAGCAGCCTTTATCTAGCAAGCAGAGAATTTCCCTCACATCTGCCTGGCAATAATCCAACACAAATCCAAGCCTCCAAGTTGTCCCGACTATATTAAATGGCCATTGGGGAACTGCATTGAAAGCTTTGGGATTTCATTTGTTTTCCCTTTTGTGCCATAGAACTAAACTATAATGCTGACTTCTTCAAGACGGCAGAGAGTCAGGTGACACTGTCAGAAGCCATTCCTTACAGCTCCAGAGCACATCATGGTAGGGTGGGAGACCAGAGTGCTGAACAGTAAAACTTGAGATCATTACAAGTTGGACCCTTCAAGCCTCAAATTAAATGTCAGTTACTTAGAGAAACTGTCCCTGACCTTTGGTTGTACCGGGTCTCCATTAATGTCTTAGACCCTCCATAGTAAGTTATAACATTTAATTATTATTTCTAAAACCATCTTAATTCTTTCCCATGGTTTCTGAGTTAAGAAAGCCTATATGGCACCATTTTTAATTCTTCCCTCTATACTCTCACAACCACATTTGCGCTGCCTTTTATTCTACTATTGTTTGTTTTTCTTCGCTTATAACATCTGTCATCTAGTGGCAATGAATTCAAGATGAAGGATCCTGGAATAGTGTGTTTAGTGTGTTTAGTGTGTTTAGTGTTTGTGTGTATGTGTGCAAAAGTCCAAAAGGGAGAGAGTGGCAAAGTAGAAAGAGAGAAGAGCCCAACTTTCCTGTGCTACTACAGAGTGAAAGGCAAGTGAGTCATAGTTATATGAATCCTGCATGACTGACTGAGCTCCTTGCTTTGATCTCTTCCTCTGGATGAGACGTTCACAGAATATATGTCATGTAAACAAGGCCTTCAGTTGATTCATATCAAAGTGTGCTTTGGCATGCAGAACCAGAACTGACAGTTTAATTCAATTTTTGGTGTCTTCATGTAGTTTCATGGGCATTTCATTCCATTTAAGAAGATTAAATAATTTCACTATTAAGGTATCAGATAATTTGGCAACTTTTCACAGGTTATAAAATATTTTCCAAGCAGTAACTGCCCAAAATATGTTTAGAAAAACTTTAGAAGAACTTAACTAATATGAAATATTCACTTTCACTGTGTCCTTTGTGCAGTTTATTTTGTTTTTTGGTTTTGGGATTTTGTTTTGTTTTGTATTTCACAGTCTATGTGGCATTTACTTTTCTTTTGTGAACCAAGAACCACTTAGAAAAACTACTTTGAAAGGGTTAATTTTAGTATCTCTTAGCTGCCTATGTCATTAAGTGGCAATTAACTCATGATGGTGGAACCTGGGATATTTATACCCTTGTAAATGCATTACAACATGACAGATGACACATTATACCTGCTATTACACAATATCACTTATCAACTATCTTGTCCCTCTGGTAGGGTGACTGTTCTAGTGACAATTCCACAAAAACTGTTGTATTGTGTTCACTAATTGCAAGATGCCAAAGTAGATAGCAAGTAGATCTCTGTGATATTTCAAGAGGTCTCAAGTACACTGCAAATGCCTATGGAACCAAGTGACAACAGACTCAAATGACAGTGCATGAGACATTTGTGAGGCTAATGACACATCGCAAACATAAACTCTTCTCATTATAATATTTGAATTCAGAATGGGGATTGTGTTTTCATTAGTCATGTTAGATTACCTGCAGCCTTGCATGTCAAGGTAGTTTAGACATATTATAGTGACAGTATTATAATTGTCCTTGTATTTTATATTATTTATGCAATTATTTTATGTTATTATATATCACACTATATATGTGCATATATATATCATACTATACTATAATTGTCTTCTTATTTTAGGAGATTTTATTTTGCCCATTTTTACTTTAAAAAGTTAAGTACAATGTGCAAATGAAATGGAGAGGATCTTTCATCTTTGCAACTGATAGTTGAATTAAAAGTGTTCTCCCAATGTATTTCTACTGCATGTCTTTATAAGATACTGCTACTAGGTTGCAGCTAATCCCATATCTCTGAGCTCCAGAAAATCAAATGAGTGCCGGACTAAATTCTACATTGAACTCTCTTGTCTCTAGTTCTTATTGGTAAGTCATACAGCAATGCCATCATGCAGATCATTTTAGTCGAATTAATACTATAGTGTATGCTATAAGCGTCTGGCTCATTATTTTCCATAAATGTTTAAAGACTAGACTGAGACAAGCATATCCTCTTCCCATCAGGTCATTATCGCCATAATATTATTGAATAGATTTATGGGTGTGACAGGAAAAAATTGGTGGAAAAACCATTCATTTCTAAGAACTGAATTTTGCTGGTTTGCCCAGCAAGATATATTAAGTCTCCATGTTTCCCACTAGCAAGTCCAACTCTCCACCTGTGTTGTGAATCTACCAAATTGAAATAAACACATGGAAACCGTAACTCAGCATATTCTCTCCATATCATTAGAAAAAGAATGCCTTCATCCCAAAACTTTCTGCCCCTTTAGTTGTGCAAGAAAATTTCTACTTAGTGCTGCCTGCTTTATTAGAATAACGGTTGCTAAACTGGCTGAACAATAGATTGCATTCTGCTGCTTTTAGTCAACACAGCTGACTGTGTGGGACTATGTACTTTGTGGTCTCCTTTTGCAGTGGTAAATAATGACCGCGATATTTTTTAATAACTTCTGAGCTTATTAAGAAGTACCAGTAGTGTTCCATATCAAAATCTAACTACCTTTTGATTATTATAATTAGAAGAGGTTATTGAGATTGAATCCTCTTTTCCTCCTTGAAGGTTTTCTAGCTTCAGAAGGGTGCACTTCTTGCAATCATTCAATCTTCTACTCTTTCTAGCTTTTCAATTCTAAAATAGCATATCATGAATAAGATGATGATAAACAGACTGTAAAGAAATCATCGGTTCACTCACCCACCTCCTCCTTTTTTCCCTTCTCAGTAATGGCTCTTTTCAAACATGGTTTAAATCTGTTTTGCATGAAAAATATATGTGTTCGAAATTCTCTGGTCCTCATGTTAGGTTAAGTATACATTCACTTTTCCCTGGCTTGAAATAAAGCAGCTATGCTCTAATAACTATTAAAAACGAAGGTGACAGTTAACACTTAGAAAGTATCATGGATTTTTGGAGTTACATCTAGCCCCACCTACGTATTTTAAAAGGAACAATTCAATTAAATTCATCAAATGTCTTTCACAAACAGTGGCTTTGTATAAGCCACAGATTGAAAGAATGGAAATAGTGTGTGGGTTTTATCAGCCATTGGATTTATGCCAGAAGAATGTATAATTCAAGAAAGTTGAATGAAAATCATAAGAATTAGTTTTTGAAACACCTGTTAGCTCTCTACTTAATCACATATTCTCAATAATAACATCATTCTGGACTCCTGAAGGCATGATTAACTATATATACATGTATTAAAAGTGCATGTTTTGTTTTGATAGATGTCTTCATTGCGAATTGATAGACACAATCACATTACTAACATATTTGTGATCTCCCAATGTTGCTATAGCTATAATCTTAATGTACAAACATATATTTATATGTATATTATATATACATTATATATAATGTAATGATAAGAGTACTTAAGATGTACCCCTTATGAAACTTCAAATATAAATTATAGTATCTAGTACATTCATTAAACATACTATTTTATTTATGTGCGTATGTGTGTCTGTGTGTTGGTACATGTGACTATAAGGATTGATGCTCACAGAGGCCAGCATTGTAAGATGCTTTTGTAGCTGCAGTTACCGGTGTTTTGTGAGACACCTGATAGTGAGTGCTGGAAACCAAATTCATGTCCTCTGCAAGAGCAGTATGTAACCTTAGTCACTGAGCCATCTCCTGCCCCAGTAATAGCATTTTAAGGCTGATATGTTGATATAAATCTCTTGGCCTTTTGTCTTTTGTGTGAACACCTGAAAACAATCAGTCACAGTCAAGAATTTTGGGGATCAGAATTGTAAAACCCAGAAGGAATAAGAAATGATTAGTAAAAATTGGACTCTAAATAGACTTTATTACTATAAACAAGAATAAGTTCTCATCCTTTCCATGAAATATTATAAAACTTACATTAAAATGTAATGCAACTCATTGGATATGAGGATCATTAATTTTTGTGGAATTTTGTAGACCTTTCCCATGTTTAATCTTTCAAATCTCTGTGACAAATAAGCTTCCTACCACTGCTTCTTCTAACTTTGTTTCTTCTGTGCAAGCATAATCTAGCTGAGTCACAGAAATGTTAAAAACATACTAACCTATGATGAATCTTTAAATTCCTACGGAGTTTATCTCTAATTCTCTGAATTTTAAATTTATTATTCATGTCAGGTAACATTTACAAAAATAAAGATCACTTTACTAATTGGTGCCATTTGCAAAGAATAAACAGGGAAAAAAGATGTGCAGGTTTCAGAACTGTTTTGTGCATATCATGGCTACCTTGGAAGATGGGGCTGTTTGTCCTGCGTTTTCTCACACAGAGTGTTCTAGGACAAGTTTGTTTGCCCACTGAATTATGTATTTTTGTCTTCCGTTATTTTGTTCTAAATTAATATCTTCTTTCAGGGACATGCGATCTTACTGAGGTGAGCCATTTACTTCTATGACTGTGCCTGTCATTAATGAAGCAAGTCACAGAAGAGCCAGAGATGGAATCTGCCAAAATGAGCCTCAGTCTTCACAGTTGTCAGGAAGTTAACCACTATACACAGAGAGGAGTATATTCACATTCCTGAATCACTCCAGAGGAGTCCTTTTACCATATTGCTTCTAGAGAACTGTTCTGACTAACGACAGCATTTCACTGAAATTTCTGCAATCCAAAACCCTAAAGACATTAAGATGAAGCTGCCTGAACTCTAGCTTAGGCCACTTCTACTGTTTCTACCCTGAAGTGCTCTGTTCTCTTCAACAACCCAAGAAGGTTCCCTATTTTTAGTTTATTTTCCTATTCTATTTTCCCACCTTGTTTTTATTTATTCACTCACTGCCCCTCCTCCCAGTCACCCCCTCCAACAATCCTTCCTCCTCCTCCCTACTTCTTCTCTGAGAGGGTGGAAGTCCACAGGGTATCCTCCTATCCTGACAAATCAAATCTCTCAGCTGGGCTAGGCCCATCCTCTCCAGACAATGCAGCCCAGCCTCAAGAACATATTCCATGGACAGGCAACAGCTTTTGAGACAGCCCCTGCTTCAGCTGTTTGGGGTCCACATGAAGACCAAGCTGCACATCTGGGGGGGGGGGCGTAGTAGGGTTGGCAGGGGAAGACCTAAGTCCAGCCTATCTATGCTCTTTGGCTGATGGTTCAGGTTAGTTGACTCTGTTGCTCTTCCTGTGGAGTTCCTATCTCTTTGGGGGCCTGCAATCCTTTCCCCACATCTTCCATAAGAGTTCCCAATCTCCATCCACTGTTTGGCTGTTGGTGTCTGTGTCCCTCTGAGTCTGGATGAAGCCTTTCAGAAGATAGCCATGCTAGACTCTCATCTGCAAGCAAAATAGAATATCACTAATAGTGCCAGGGATTGGTGTTTGCCATGGGATGGTGAGGGAAATGGGGGGGGGGGGTCAGGATCGGGTGTGGAGAGGTACAGGAAAGATGGTCAAATGGCCAAAGGAATGAATGGAAATCTGCAACTGACAGGGGTGGGGAGGGGAGGGTGGGAGTATCTAGAGGATGTGACAGAGACCTGGGACAGGGGAGGCACTCAAGAATAAATGGGGGTGATCTTAAGCTGTGGCTCATAGCAGCCACCAGGAAGAGGCTACCTCCTGTAGCCAGGCAGGAGGAACCCCAGAAGAGTGATAGGGACACGAACCGAACTACAAAACTTTCAACCCAAAACTTATCCTGCCTATAGGAAAATCAGACACAGAGGATGGTGCAGAGACTGAGGGAATGGTCAACCATTAAGGCCCAACTTGAGACCCTTCCCCTCTCAGTCACTGCTCTGTGATCAGGGGTAAGGGGGACTCTCCATTTAATAAGGAATTACTGCCATCTTGTGGCCGTCATGATGGAAGGCATCTATCCTGAAAGCACTATAGAAGAAGAGAAAGAAAAAACAAACAACTGACTTGTGCTCCATTTCATCTTTCATTCTGTGACCTCACATTATTAGGAAGCACCATAGTCCACATTATTTCAGTGACAGCACTGTGTTGATACCATAACATTCAAGAATATAAACACTGCTTTATGATTCATTAAAATGAAGTTGATAAGATAAAATGTTAACATAAATGTAGTATTAGTCTAAGAACTTTGAATCTACAAAAGATAGGTGATTAATCAAATTAGCGGATACACTAACAAAATTTCAGCCGTCCACTCCTATTTCAGCAATATGCTTTTCTCATCTTTAATGTTAAGAACTTACAGAGCATCATTAGCTCCTTGGGTTCAGATATTCTTAACTCTGAGGTGATATATTTGCCACTCATCTCAACAGCCCATGTCAACACCGGATATTGGCCAAGACCCACTAATAACCAGAAACAGATTCCGAGTGAACACTTCTCTCAGATCTGTGTGGCACATGTTGACTTCAATATTCTTTCCCTCGACATGTGACAAACTTGCAAGTTCTGCATTTTTACGATTCAGATGGCTGGCTCGGCAAGTGAACAGTGGTGAATATATACAATAAACACATGTAGGAACAGTTTTCTCTGATCTATAAAGCAAAAACATTATTCTGCCTCTCTGTCAAGATGTGTGAGATGCCATATGAAGCGTAAATTCGCTTTTCTGACCAGGGATGAATTATCTGTATGTTTTTGATTGAGAAAGGCACATTGACTTAAATAACCAGAGATACCAATAGAACATTTTCTCCCCATATGACATCTTGCTCTGAAATATGAAATCTTAAATGCTAAGTAGAGATCACTCCACCTGGTGGTAGAAGAAAGCTTTCTGCAAAGGACCCCCAGGAGGAAAAGATGGAGCGAATCGCAGAACACTCAAGGCAACAAGAGTTAGAGACTGAGATACTCCCATACACCACTGTGGTTGGCAAGCATCTTTAAAGCAAAATCCAGACAGAATCTGCCTCTCCATAAATCTTTCCACCCCTTTCCATTACTAGTTAGGTATTGTTGGCTCTAAGCCATCTGATTTTACTCTGATTTATTAACTGCTATGCATTATATATGAGATTCGGGTTTGCTGGAGAGTTACCCTCATGGTCATTGTTGCATACAAATCAGCTACTGTTAGAGACATTTTATGCTGCTGGCACTTCTGCGAGGTGGTGGTATAATGTGTAACTGAAAAAGAAAGCCTTCCTGTTATATTTTCCCACAAATGTTACTAGCACACCCAGTGCAGGCTAAGAACAATGGTCCTTTGTTCTAGTCTAAAAATGGAGAAAAAAAAAGTACTCAGAACAATAGATGGGGAGAAGGCAAAACCTGTTGTCTCAATTAAGGCATTGGTGTTCTCCAAATCGTATCCACCACCCTGAGCCTTTTTCTCTGGTGAAACTAACTGAGGCATGAAAAAGCATTAATGTGAGCAAGACCACTTACTCTTAAATGGTGACAACCTGGTAGCTCAGGGGTCTAAGCAGCTCTGTCTCTAAAATGACAAAGCAGTGTTCCACCCTCTGGATTTCTGCATTGAGACATTTGATTAACTAAGTAAGTCAACTCCAATCTCTCACTCCAATCCCAGACTTCCCTTAGTACCTACCTTTCAGGAATGCTTGCCCTAATTCAGTGGTCCTCAACCGTCCTAGTGATGTACCCCCTTTAATACAGATCCCTATGTTGTGCTGACCCCCAACCATAAAATTATCTTTGCTGCTACTTATAACTGTAATTTTGCTACTTCTATGAATCATAATATAATTTATTTTCAAAAGTGATTGCGACTCATAGTTTGGGAACTGCTGCCCAAAGTATGTGTGTGTGGTATGTGTCTATATATATATATATATATATATATATATATATATATATATATATATATATACACATGTGTGTGTGTGTGTGTGTGTGTGTGTGTGTGTGTGTGTGTGTGTATCAAAGAAAAAAAGATACACATAATCCAAATGACTTGATTGGTTTACTTGTGACCAACAGAGTTGACACTGATTTACATGTTCTACAGAAAGGAAAAACATGTGTCTGATAGCATTATGTTTTTAAAGGAAGAAGCTACACTTTGCTTCCTTTGAGACAATATCTTACTCCATGCACTGCATTCCATGTTAGTGTGGCAAATTGCTAAGTGTTAGTTAACATCGTTATATTCATAAAAAGTGAGTCAAATATGCTGATTTCTTATCAGTAAGAATGCACCAGGTATACTAAAATCACATCGACTGAGACTTTTGTAAAAACAATTTTAGAATCTAACATATATACTAATAAATTATTATATATGTACATATATATTCATTTTTTAATCATCCATGGATGCATTTCCTAAATTTTTGAATGATTTGATTTTTCTTAATTAATGGAGTATTAATGATTACCTATATAGTCAGTTGCTTAGAAAGTTTTCATTTGCATTTGGTATTAAGGCCATTTATTGAATATCCTTTACCTCCAAGAATAACAGAGATGGAGAGGTTATTAGTTGAAATTATCAGTTATGAATCTCTTTAAGTTTCTGGTTTCTACAGAGGTGTTCAATATAGAATGAGTTCTGCCCCCAAGACACCTTGAATTTTGAGGATGACAGTCACAAAGATCTGGGAGAGTCTTCATGAATAGTTACTTTGAAAGTGATTAATGATGGGTCATGCTAAACAAGACACCTATATTCTGAGATGACATCCACCTACTGACAGCCTCATGACTTTTCAGTTACCAAAACAATGGCTCAAGAAGCACATAAGTACAGGTGCGCGATCTTGCATCATAATCTATCCTTGGTCTCCCACTAAGAGAAAGTACTGTTTGCCTTTCAATATTGCCTAAAAATGTAGAAGATTCATCTCTGGGAAACAAAGTATTTGTCACCCATGGGACTACTGAGGTGTTGTCACCATGCTTTACCTTCCATTGTGAAAATCAAAGAAAGAAAATAAATGAACCTAAAGGAAAGGTGTTGCCTGTTTCTAGAAGGTCTCCAACTAACCAACTGAAAGATCTCAGGAACCTACCTAAGCAATTGCTTCCATGTGGTCCAAGTGTACTTTAATATCTTTTTTTAAAGAGTCAGTATGTGGTCCCTATTATCAAGGTGATAAAAAATGTTTTCAAATGAACTGCATCATTGGAGAGTAAAGCGATCACACACGATGCTTAATCCAATCTTCTTTCTCTCAGTGACCCTGTTTAGACTGATAACCATCATTATTGAGCCTTGGCAATCTAGACCCTCAGGTCTGTGGACAAACTCTAATTAAGGTAAGTGGTACCTCTTCTGAGGACAGCTGCTACCAAAAGTCTCAAGTAGCCATGACAAAGTATAATATTTCAGTTTCCAGAAACATAATTAATATTGAGGGTTTTTCTTCCAAAAGTGCAATTACGAATTGAGATATCGTTTTCAAAACCTTCAAATAACAAAACTTCAGCCCAAGCCCCACTGTTCTCCGGTTCTTTAAATGCTTTAACTCAACAGGCTTAATAATTAAACCTTCCCCTCCACAGTCAGGTAGCAAAACATTGTTATAGGATCGAGCTTGGCAAGAAATTTAAGAGTTATTCCCTCTTTGGTAAGGTAGTGCCTTAAACTTCCATCCATTCTTTTTCAATGTGCCACACACTTCCTCTAAAATGGTGTCTCCAGAAACTGAAAGGAAGTGAACAGTTTTCCAGCCAATTTGTCTGATGTGCATAACACAAGTGTGCATATGTTCTATCGATGCAGATATGGGAGCTGGGAGCAGGAGCCTTTTCTATTATTGACACGTGGCCTACCCTCTAATCTTCAGAAAGCTCATCTGCAAACTGACATAAGGCTCACGGGCTTGAACAGACCTCCCACCCCGACAAGGCAAGCTTCTGCATGTGCTTAATGTGACTAAAGGTAAGACGAACATACATGACCAGTGTGATGACATCATCATCAGAAATTATCTTCATAGTCTTTGCACTGAGCTTGTTCAGATTCTAAATGAAATTGCTTGACAAGATAAATATAACAATGTTTATTATTTATATCTATAAACAAATTAAGAAAAATGCCCCAATTTACTTTATTTTTTACATTTTCATACTAGCATCTATTTACCAGTATTTAGCCCAATCTGAATGATTTATCCTACTTTCTGATAATAAGGTTTGTAGAAAACCATATTTAAAATGCCCATTTGAATAAAAGTAAAATAGGGTTTGTATTAAATAATTCAAGCACACTTCACTCAGCCATAGTAAAAAAAAAAAAAAAGAAAGAAAGAAAGAAAAAGAAAAAGAAAAAAAAAAGCTGTGCATAAGTTTATCTGGTTCAGCTCATATCCAGTCCAAAGTTTTAACAGAATACAAGATCTGAATGGTACACAGAAGGATAGGTATTTTTAAATCGTTGTGGGGAGAGTAACTCAGCAGGTCTTTAAAATTTTATGGCCACATTTGACCTTTCTTGCTTTATAGAAATGGCCAGCTTTAACTTACACAGATGTGTCTCTTGAGCTGTGCGTTGGCAGTAGAAATTGGGAGTCACCTGGCCCTGCTACAGAGCATAACTCAATTTAATGCATCTCATATATGATACACTACATTACAATGCACTTTCTCCATATTCAAAACAATTGCCGGGCTAAAACTTTACTGCATTTTGCATTAAATCCAGAAAGGCACAGAGAGAGAAATCCAAGGCAGGCAGAAGGTAGAGACAGTTTTAATATGATTATATTGGCATCTGATATGATGGTGCTTTGGACCACATTGACATGAGTGAGGCTTCTAGGTAGCAACTGTTCAATAGCATCCGTTGGACTTCTCCAATAGACCACTTAACTATCTCAGCTTTTCCAGTGATCATCTCATTTATCTAGGATTATTGCACTGAATTTACTGTTTGGTTTTCTTCCAGAACTGAAATGTCAAGTCCACTGTCATGTATGCAGTAGCTTTGTGCCGTGAGAGCTTCACAGAGCCCCCGAAAGCTGCTAGCAGTTGATCTTTGGATAGAGCTAGAAATAAATAAATCCTTTTTAGCAGATCAATATTCATCCCATTTAATGCTTGATGTGAAACTTGTGGATTTGGGGTGGTAATGCTGATGTACAGCTAATCGTTGAAAATGGGCATCAGGGTTTTTATAGCATGGCGGCATATTGTCAGGCAGGAAGGGGAGAAGTTGAGAGCGCAGCCTGGAAGAGAATATGGCAAGTGTGTATAAATAAGTGGAACATTTGAAAAGCACATGGGTTATTTCATTATGCGTGCTAGAAAAGAATAATAGGGGGAACTAAAGGTCTGCTGCACAAGAGGAATACCTGGGCTTTCTCTTGATTTGCCACCCTATGGGGCTACAGACATAAATGAAGTATCTCATTCCATTGGAGAATCTAGTATCAAATAAGTTATTATCAAGATATTGTTTTTATACACCAGAAACTCATTCTAAAAGTGAATAAATAAAAAGGCATCCCAAAGAATGGAGTGCGAATCTAGATCATGAACTAGTTCATTTGAACTCACAAGAACTAAAAAAGAATGCTTGTAGTGAAGTGAGATTTAAAATAGTTAGGGCCAGCCATGGAAGGGTCTTTCCCAGTCAATGGTGAGAGCTATGAATCAGACTTAGCTCAGACAGCAAGGGTTAAGCTTATTCCTTTGGATTGAACAATTTTGTTGTTGTTGTTGTTGCAGATGTGTGGTAATTCACTGTCAGGGGTGTTGGGAAAACTAGTCGAGGCAGAACATTCTTTATATGCAATAGCTGTTGGCCCAACCACATAAGCTGTAAGGCAGACTTCTGTGGTCATCAATGCTAAACATATTTTCAGCCAGATCTCTTGATTATTAGTTTCATACAGCGTGAGTAAAATGTGCACATGATCTCTGTGTGAAAGCATTGCCTTCTCAGTGTTCTTACAGAGTCAGGCTGCCCCAGACTAAATTTTAGTGAGCATTGAAATGTGTTTGTTAAAGCCTGAGAAATATGCCTTTCTGTAGTGGCTTGAAACTAGAGAACGGGTGTTGATTGGTTTTCCCTGGACAAGCCATATTCTTTCTGAAATAATGGCTTTTCACTGAAGTTCTCTGAAAAATGAAACATTATAATCTTTGCACGGTCGGGGACATCATTAAGCTTAAACAGCAAGTGACAACATCTGCTGGCTCCAGAGATCCAGTGGACTGTTCACAAGTGTCAGTTTCCCTTCTGCAAGCTCTAAACTTGGCCACTGATAAATGATATTTTCCCCCAGTTAGGGATTTTTAAGTCACCAGTTCTTAGGCTGGCAAAGGCAGGCAGGATGAGAACACGGGTCAGGGTCACAGGATAATGTTTGTCAAGTGAGGAGTAAATCAGTAAACAGGGGAGGAAAGGCATGTTTATGCTTGAGGCCATGAATTGGGAAAGAATAGTGTACAAGGTGGAGACGGACATGGGGAAATGTGCGGGCATGTATGTGAAAGCACGTGCCTGTGAGCTCATGCACACACAGACAGAAATGCACTGGGCCAACCTGGAAATGAGAAGAGGTGTGTGGGACTATGACTAGGTGAACATTCAGACACACTGTATCTGCATTCTACTATTTATGTCTGCCATGAGCGCGTACATACAAATTAGCTTTCTTAACACAATCAATACCTTGAAAAATAAACATATATAAAGGCTATTCCTTAAAAATGAAAACTTATTTAAATTTAGTAATAATAATTACATCCCAAAGACCTCTCTCTCTCTCTCTCATGCACACACACACACACACACACACACACACAAATGAGTTCTCTTATAAGTGTTGAAGTTGGTGTCAGGGAGAATAAACAGTGCTTTTTCTTCACTGGGGGCCCATGGCTAAAGAATGCAGGCTGCTTGACTTATTGTGAGCGTGCATACTGAGATATGTTGGGGCACAGAAGTAAGGAACTTCGAGTATTTTTACAGTCCAGAATTTAAACATTTTTCAAAGTCTGTTCATTGAATCTTAAGAAATGATAATGAATTCCTTTGTTGCCTAGGCTAGTCATTAACATTTGGGGTCCCTAGAAAAGTAGCTTTCAAATTGTACATGGTTTTAAATTCTCTCATTAACTACAATCTCTCATCTGAGCTCCAAAAGTCCCTGAGCAAGAGAAGAGCGAAAGACCTCATAGCCCTTCCTTTGGGTAACAAGCAGCATCTCCTTCAGCAGAGAAATAAACAAGAAGGTTGTGAAAGAAATACAAAGCACATGTCACTGTGTTAACCACTTCTGTGTGCTGCTAACCTGAAACTAGAAAACATGCAAAGCATGCGACCAGACATTCATAAATTTTCTTAGTTTTTCATTTCTTAAACATTTATTTATTGAGGAATGTTTTTTATGCTGGGCTAAGGTATAATAATTTATCCACAGGGTATCATGACATAGAGTATGTATTGGATGCAGACACTCAACAGGCACACAGATATATAGAGGTTCAGCGAGTATAAGAAGTCCTTGCGGGGTATGGTGGTGCACGCCTTTAATCCGACGCCTTTAATCCGAGCACTTGGGAGGCATAGGCAGGCTGATTTCTGAGTTTGAGGACAGCCTGGTCTACAAAGTGAGTTCTAGGACAGCCAGAGCTACACAGAGAAACCCTGTCTCAAAAACAAAACAAAACAAAATATAAGGAGTCCTGTGGCATTAGTGATTCTAGTTAGACTCACAAGCTTAAAGCTATGCCAATTTGCACAGATCAAAACCTACCATCTGACCATTGAAATTATGTTCTCCTATGACAAAAATAAAATAAAATAAATAAAAACATCCAGACCAAACTTTTGTAGGTACCATTTCCTAAAGTAGAAAAGTAACATTTGACTTTCTATTAGGTGTAGGCAATTGTGGACTAACTACATGTGAGTGTAGTAGAAAGATTAAAGAAAACTTTGTAAAGTTTAAGGCCCTTTGAGAGGCATTATCTTAGAGAAAGGGAATAGAGAAGTGTATTATCACAGAGCTGGAGAGAGGGCTCAGCAGTTAAAAGCACTCGATGCTATTGCAGAAGTCATAGTTTTGTTGCCAGAACACACACTAGGCAGCTTATAAACACCCTATATGTTTATCTGACTCCAGGAGATCTCATGCTCTCTAGAGGCATGTGCCCTTGTGCACACACACACACACACACACACACACACACACACACACACACACATACAGAGAGAGAGAGAGAGAGAGAGAGAGAAATACTTGATATTTCAAAATTTAATCATTAAATACATGCATATAGCATGCATTTCTTTTCTTCAAAATATGCTTGTCTAGAGTAGCACCAAAATTCATGTGCAGACGGAACATATGTATTCTGACCACAGGCAGACTAAGCTTCAATCCTAGTATGACATCATGAGGAAACATTGATAATGATGCAATCTCTGTAGAATTTTGGATGATGGAGCTATGTCATTCTTGGGTAGTGTTTGCTTCAATTTTCTGAAACTTCTGATCACAGATATAGTGTAATCACGCTAGTCTAGGTGGTAACCTAGTTGTGGCTGTCAGACCATGAACATCTGTCTACTTGTTCTGCTCTGAAGTGATTTCCATGGGATAAAAATGTCCACAAGAGAGACTGGGACACACACGTGAGTCCTAGAAGATGACATTGTGTAAGTTTATTCCCTCTGTGCAAATATTTTGTAATCATTTAACTAAAACCGGACAGAAAAAGAAATATTTAAATGTGGGGGGTTTACTACTTTACCTCACTCCCACTAATCCCTGCTAAAATATTGTAAATAGATCAGAGCTTAGAATTGCGAAACAGAGACCTAACAAGACTTAACCGAAAATCTTTTGTAAAAGATTCAACTAAAACCTTACAACAGATAGCTAAACCAATCTACTTTGATCCATGAAAATTATCTATAGCCTTTATCCCTCTTATCTTTAAAAAATGAAGAACAATCACTCATATGTAAAGCAGATAATTTTATAAGAGTTTTACTAAAACAAAATGTCTCTTGAGATTTTAAGATTCAGTAGTTCTGAATGAGGTCAATTTTGATTTGTTCTGCTTCCTCAGACTTGCAGAGCCTCCCGTTGCTGCTGGATGGGGGCACTGCCTGACATGTTTCCTGGGAGAAAGTCCTGTGCTCCCTTTTCATAAAGAGATGGATGGATAGGCTTTATAGGCAAATAATGATATAGACACAGGGAGCCCTGTAGAGTTCAAAGCACTGATGGAAAATTGAGGCATTCCTAAAAAAATGCAGTAATATTTGTTGATTTTTGAATTTTGTTTTTGCTCTATCTTCATCTGGTGGGTTGGGTCAAGAATCCTGGACAGGAATACTCAGCTCGATTGGCAGACATTACTTATCGTAAGGAGGATGCTGATGAAACTGGAACCAGTTTTTATTTTGTTTTGATTATGATTGTTCTAAAAAAGCATTTCACATATACATAAACATGATAAATCATTCTTTTCACAAAATATGCTCCTCCAAATCATTCAGAACTAACTGGAATCGTATCAATGTTTTTATGCCTTTATGCCAATTGAGATCTAAGTAAAGTCTTATTTTGAGTAAAATGTGATCCCCAGAAGCCACATAAAGGCTGAGAGTAACCCTAAGGAAGGAAAACCTAGAGGGGGAGAGGGGCGTGTTGGAGAGGAGTGTATTCAGAAGCATTGGAGCAGCCAGTCCAGCAAATTCCCTGTGTGTGCGTGTGTGTGTGTGTGTGTGTGTGTGTGTGTGTGTGTGTGAGAGAGAGAGAGAGAGAGAGAGAGAGAGAGAGAGAGAGAGACAGAGACAGAGAGAGACAGAGAGAGACAGAGAGAGACAGAGAGAGACAGAGAGACAGACAGACACAGAGACAGAGACTGGGACAGAGACAGAGAGATGGAGGGAGGGAAGGAGGGACAGAGGGGAGGGAGAGCAAGAAAGACAGAGAGAGAAGAAGGAAGAGGAGGAGAGAGACAGACAGAGAGAGAGAGAGAGAGAGAGAGAGAGAGAGAGAGAGACTCTGTCTCAGAATATAAGACTAAAAGTATACCAGAAAGATACTCAACGTCTAGCCTTCATGTGTTCATGAACAGAGACTTCACAGAGATAATACACACAAACTCACTGCGATATGTAGCATAATATTAAATTAACTGTCTCATTTTGTTTGAACTCTGTGTACTTCTGTGTGGCTTCTTTTTGCTTGTAGAGGGAAGCACTTGGTGAGAGAGGACTTTCAAATTGACTGTTACCACCAATTTTAACTTGGTAAAGATATTAAACGTGAAGGTGAGACGTAAGTTTTCCACAATGAGAGATCCCATGGAATTGTCATAATGGAGCCTATTATTTCATGTGATTATTTGAAAGAAATGGAAGATACAGTCAAAATGTGTTCCAAGCTGGAAAAATAAAGTCTACCTTTTGTCACATACAAATATAAAGACCCACACTAACCACCCAGTGAGAATTGTTCCTTCTTTATTGCCCTCTAAAACTAAATGGAACTTAGTCTGTTTTCTTCTGCACTTCTACCAGCCCCCAAATGAGAACAAACAGGAGTCAAACAGATCCCTTCCTAATGTATTAATTTCTGAAATAGTTTCCTCATTTCCCTCTAGACTATGAAAGTATTTTTGTGAAGTAATAGGTCATAATTCAATATAAGTTATAGAAATGAAACAAAGCATTTGAATGATAAGAAAACCATCTGAATAGTTTTATTCTTCCCTAAATGTGAGTCCCAGAGCCATTTTACAAATACACCGTAACAGGTGGCACAAAGAATACATATATTTAATACAAAAGCTGCACTCAAATGAAGAAAATAGTTGACTGTGTACATACATATATTCCAAGTTGTACATGTTTTTCTGAATACTGCAACTAAGACCTTGTGGCTGCTGGTGTGTGCTTCATGATAAAGTTACATATCCAGCTGTCAGACCACATCTGGACTCTAGAAATCTATTAATCTAAACTCTATCAGCTAAATGTGATTTTAAAAAAGGAAGAAGAAAGAAAGAAGAAAGAAGAACATGACTGGTGAGTTTGAGGTTGAGCAACAGATCTGAAAATCTATCTGTTTCTTATGCTGCAAATACTGCTGCTTAGTTCTGTCTCATCATTGTTATGTAGTTAGCATATGCTGTTACTACTTCTCAGATAAAAACAATTATAAAGCTTACTTCACAAATTATTAGAACCAGCTTTAAAAGGAAATAGATTTGACCATTGTTACAATTTCCACAATTTTGTTTGAAACCATGGCTTTTCTTTGGCTTAAAGGTACAAAGGCCAAAACAATTTCATTTACAATGTGGCTTTAAGGTAAATCTAGGTAAGAATGAATTATAATACTGATTTGAAATTAAAATGAAGGTTAATTCATTATTTTGCTAACTGCTTTGTTACAGATATTGGACATTATTCTGTTTGTAGTAAGCACACAGCAGCATAGGAATATATTTACCCCGATTTGACAGGAGAGTGACCAGAAAAATCATAAACATAATTACCTCAGCATATATCTTCTTTATGTGAACAATTTCTCTTTAGCCTTCTGGGTAAGTGCATAAGTGCTAAAAGTTTGCCAAATTCTGTTCTCTGGATTTATTTAAAATAAAAAGACAAAAACTATAGTAAAAAATAATATGGATCAAAGTTACAAGAGATCAAATAGAGACTGCCTTCCTACTAACACACACATTTTTTCCTCAAGCAGGTATACACACATGTACACATACAACCACAAACACACACATATACATTCCCATGCATACACACAAGCACACACACCACACACTACACACACATACACACAAACCTACATATATACAAGCACATGCACATACACAACACACATACATACCCATGCACACACACATACATACACACATTCACACATCACACAGACATACACATATAAAGATTCACACACCACACACCTACACATGTGCATACCTTTAATACACATGTATGCATGTGTGTGTGTGTGTGCAGGTATCTTGATGTTTTAATTGATCACAATTGTTTCCAGTTTCCATTTCCATGCTATTCATTTCTCTGGTGTGTAGTGAAGGCATCATGTCTTGTTCCCATATTAGCCTAATGAATTTTCTTAGAAGAAATAGCATCTGTCAGGATATATTTACAGAACCATGTAACAAATCTTCACTCAGTTTACATGTTAACTTTTCAGACTTGGGTTGATCAGAACTTCCTTATGCTACTAAAGTCTTGAGAATGTGATTGCAGTTTTGAGATCCGGGGTGCACACACCGACACATTTGTCTTGTGGTCTAAAAGGACAGCAGAGGGAGCCCCTGCATGAGTTAAGATGAAACACTGGCAGAACAAAGACTCAGGGTACAAAGACATGCACAGTGCCCTCTACTGGAGTTGCTGGTACATTCAGATTTTAAAGGAACTGAATCACAAACCTATTCTCAGCAGCTTTGATTAGTTTAATAGTTACGGCAGATGTAGCTGTAGTTTACAAATAAAGTTAATTTCATTTTTAGTTAAAAGTAAATACATATGTTTAAAAAATGAATTTTTTTGGTTAATAAGTCAAACAATTTTTTTTTTGTGGAAACCACGCACATTTTAAAAACTGCTTTTTCCATCACTATATAAATAATTTATTGGCCCTGAGCAGACCTTGGGCTCGAACTCCATAGCCAGTCCCACCACATGCAGAAGAAGCTCCATTCCCAGGCATTCTAACATACCCCGGGATCACAGGATCACAGGATTCCAGGATCCCAAGAGCTTGGTAACACCAGAATCTCAAGAACCCAGAGGCAGATTGACTCTCAGGAGTTCTGACACACCCAGGATCTTAAGAACAGAGGATCCCAGAATCACAGGATCACAGAGACACCTGGACACTGAGGAGTTCTGACACACCCAGGATCACAGGAAGGACGGGCTCCAGTCATATATAGCAAAGGCAGGTAGCACTAAAGATAACCAGATGGCAGGAGGCAAGGGTAAGAACAGAAGCAACAGAAACCAAGGTTAGTTGGTACCATCAGAACATAATTCTCAAACCATAGCAAGTCACAGATATATTACCACAAGGGAAAAGCGAGATCCAGATCTAAAAATCACTTCTCATGATGATGGTGGAGGACTTTTAAAAGGATATAAATAACTCCCTTAAAGAAATACAGAAGAATACAGGTAAACAGGAAGAATCTCTTAAAGAGAAACACACAAAATCTCTCAAAGAATTATAGGAAAACACAACCAACAGGCAGAAACACAAAAAATCTCTCAAAGAATTACAGGAAAACACAATCAAACAGGCAGAAACACAAAAATCCCTCAAAGAATTACAGTAAAACACAATCAAACAGGCAAAAGAAATGAACAAAACCATCCAGGATCTAAAAATAAAAATAGAAACAATAAAGATATCTCAAAGGGAGAAAATCCTAGAGTTAGAAAGCCTAGGAAAGACATCAAGAGTCATAGATACAAACATTACCAAGAGAATACAAGTGATAGAAGAAAGACTCTCAGGTGCAGAAGATACCACAGAAAACATTGACACAACAATCAAAGAAAATGCAAAAAGCAGAAAGCTCCTAACCCAAAACATCCAGGAAATCCAGGACACAATGAGAAGACTACACCTAAGGACAAAAGATAGAGAAGAGAGCAAAGATTCTCGACTTAAAGGGCCAATAAATACCTTCAACAAAATTATGGAAGAAAACTTTCCTAACATAAAGAAAGAGAAGCCTGTGAACATACCAGAAGTCTACAGAACTCCAAATAGACTGAACCAGAAAAGAAACTCTTGTCACATATTAATCAAAACAACAAATGCACTAAACAAAAAAAGAATATTAACAGCAGTAAGGGAAAATGTCAAGTAATATATAAAGGAAGGCTTATCAGAATTACACCAGACTTCTTCTCACCAGAGACTATGAAAGCTATAAGATCCTGGGCAAATGTCATACAGAACCTAAGAGAACACAAATGCCAGCCCTGGCTGCTATACTCAGCAAAACTCTCAATTACCATAGACAGAGAAAACAAGATATTCTGTGACAAAACCAAACTTACACAATGTCTTTCCACAATCCAGCCCTTCAAAGGATAACAGATGGAAAACACCAACAAAAGGAGGGAAACCTACACTCTAGAAAAACCAAGAAAGTAATCTTTCAACAAACTCCACAGAAGATAGACACATAAACATAATTGCACCTCTAACAACAAAAATAACAGGAAGTAACAAGAACTTTTCCTTAATATCTCTTAACATCAATGGACTCAATTCCCCAATAAAATGGCATAGACTATTAGACTGGATATGTAAACAGGACCCAGCACTCTGCACAGTGTGCTCTGTACAGGAAACACACCTCAGTAACAAAGACAGACAGTACCTCAGATTAAAAAGCTGGAAAGCAATTTTCGAAATGGTCCCAGGAAACAAACTGGAGTAGCCATTCTACTATCAATTAAAATCAACTTTCAACCAAAAGTTATTAAAAAAAGATACATAAGGAGACTTCATACTAGTCAAAGGAAAAATCTACCAAGATGAACTCTCAATTCTAAACATCTATGCTCCAAATGCAGGGGAACCTACATTCATAAAAGAAACTTTACTAAAGCCCAAAACACACATTGCACCCCACACAACTACAATGGGAGACTTCAACACCCCATTTTCAGCAATGTACAGATCATGCAAACACAAACTAAATAGAGACACAGTGAAACTAACAGACGTTAGGAACCAAATGGATCTAACAGATATTTATATAACATTTCATCCTAAAGCAAAAGAATATATCTTCTTCTCAGCTCCTCTAGGTACTTCTCCAAAACTGACCATATAATTGGTCGCAAAAAGGCCTCAATAGATACAAGAAGATTGAAATAATATCGTGCAGCCTATTAGTTCACCACAGACTAAGGCTGGTCTTAAATATCAACAAAAACAATGGAAAGCACACATACATATGGAAGCTGATCAACACTCTACTCAATGATAACTTGATCAAGGAAGAAATGAAATTAAAGACTTTTTAGAATTTAATGAAAATGAAGACATATCATACCTAAACTTATGAGACACATGAAAGCAGTGATAAGAGGAAAACTCATAGCTCTGAGTACCTCCAAACAGAACATAGAGCATGCCCTGGCAGCTTAATAGCACTCCTAAAATGTCTAGAACAAAAAAAAGCAAATACACCCAAGAGAAGTAGATAACAGAAAATAATCAAACTCAAGGCTAAAATCAACCAAATAGAAATGAAAAGAACTATACAACGAATCAACCAAACCAGGTGCTGGTTCTTTGAGAAAATCAACAAAATAGATAAACCTTTAGCCAGACTAAAGGGCACAGAGACAGGATCCAAATTAATAAAAGCAGAAATGAAAAGGGAGACATAACAACAGACACTGAGGAAATTCAAAAAAATCATCAAATCCTACTATAAAAGCTTATACTCAACAATATTGGAAAATCTGGCTGAAATGGACAATTTAATTGACAGATAGCAAGGCCCAAAGTTAAAACTGGAAAAGATAAACCATCTGAACAGTCCCATAACCCCTAAAGAATTAGAAGCAATCATTAATAGTCTCTCAACTAAAAATAAAAACCAGGACCAGATGCGTTTAGTGGAGAATTCTTTCAGATGTTTAAAGAAGACCTAATATCAACAGGCTTCAAACTATTCCATAAAATAGAAACAGAAGGAACACTACTTAATTCATTCTATGCAGCCACAATTTCGCTTATACCTAAACCACACAAAGACCAAACAAAAAAGAGAACTTCAGACCAATTTCCCTTATCAACATTGATGCAAAAATACTCAATAAAATTCTTGCCAACCAAATCCAAGAACAAATCAAAATTATCATCCACCATGATCAAGTAGACTTCATCCCAGGGATGCAGGGATGGTTCAATATATGTAAATCCATCAATGCTATCCACCACATAAACAAACTCAAAGAAAAATTCCACATGATCATTTCATTAGACGCTGAAAAAGCTTTTGACAGAATTCAGCATCCCTTTATGTTAAAAGTCTTGGAAAAATCAGTAAGTAATTCAAGGCCCATACTTAAACATGGCAAAAGCAATATGCAGCAAACCAATAGACAACAAACTAAATGAAAAGAAACTTGAAGTGCTCCCACTAAAATCAGGCACTAAACAAGGCTGCACATTCTCTCTCTATCTATTCAATATAGTCCTTGAAGTTCTAGCTAAAGCAATTAGACAACGAAAAGAGGTCAAAGGGATACAAATTGGAAAAGAGTCAAAATATCACTATTTGCAGATGATATGATCATATACTTAAGTGATCCCAAAAATTTCACCAGAGAACTCCTAAATCTGATAAATAACTTCAGCAAAGTGACTGGATATAAATTTAACTCAAACACATCTGTTGCCTTCCTCTATTCAAAGGATAAACAGGCTGAAAAAGGAATTAGGGAATGATACCTTTCACAATAGTCACAAATAATATAAAATACCTTGGTGTGACTCTAACCAAGCAAGTGAAAGATCTGTATGACAAGAACTTCAAGTCTCTAAAGAAAGTAATCAAGGAAGATCTCAAAAGATGGAAAGATCTCCCATGCTCATGGATTGGGAGGATTAATATAGTAAAACTGGCCATCTTGCTGAAAGCAATCTACAGATTTAATATAATGCCCATAAAAATTTCCAAGTCAATTCTTCACAGAGTTAGAAAGAGTAATTTTCAAAATCATTTGCAATAACAAAAAACCCAGGATAATAAAAACTATTCTCAACAATTAAAGAACTTCTGAGGAATCATCATCCCTGACATCAAACTGCATTACAGAGAAATGGTGATAAGAACTGTATGGTATTGGTACATAACAGGCAGGAAGATCAGTAGAATAGAATTGAAGACCCAGAAATGAACCCACATATCTATGGTCACTTGATACTTGACAAAGGAGCTAAAATCATCCAGTGGAACAAAAGACAGCGTTTTTAACAAATGGTGCTGGTTCAACTGGAGGACAGCATGCAGAAGAATGCAAATGGATCCATTCTAATCTCCTTATACAAAGCTCAAGTCCAAGTGGAACAAGGACATCAACATAAAACCAGATACACTGAAACTTATAGAGGAGAAAGTGGGGAAGAGCCTCGAACACATGGGCACAAGGGAAAGTTATTCTGAACAGAACACCAATTTCTTATGCTCTAATAAGAAAGAATGGACAAATGGGACCTCATAAAATTACTAAGTTTCTGTAAGGCAAAGGATATTGTCAATAGGACAAAATGGCAACCAACAGACTTGGAGACCTGGGGGTCATCATGCAGAAGAATGCGAATTGATCCATTCTTATCTCCTTGTACTAAACTCAACTCCAAGTGGATCAAGGACCTCCACGTAAAACCAGACTCACTGAAACTAATAGAAAAGAAACTGGGGAAAACCCTTGAGGACATGGGCACAGGGGAAAAGCTCCTGAACAGAACACCAATAGCGAATGCTCTAAGATCAAGAATTGACAAATGGGACCTCATAAAATTACAAAGTTTCTGTAAGGCAAAGGACACTGTCAAAAGGACAAAACGGCAACCAACAAACTGGGAAAAGATCTTCACCAACCCTACATCCAATAGAGGGCTAATATCCAAGCTATACAAGGAACTCAAGAAAGTTTTCCTCAGAAAACTGAATGTGACACTACTGGAGGACCCTGCTATACCACTCCTGGGCATATACCCAGAGGATTCCCGGCATGTAATAAGGACACATGCTCCCCTATGTTCATAGCAGCCTTATTTATAATAGCCAGAAGCTGGAAAGAACCCAGATGTCCCTCAATGGAGGAATGGATACAGAAAATGTGGTATATTTACACAATGGAATACTACTCAGCAATTAAAAACAATGAATTCATGAAAGTTGTAGGCAAATGATTGGAGCTGGAAAATAGCATCCTAAGTGAGGTAACCCAATCACAAAAGAATATACATGGAATGCAATCACTGATAAGTGGATATTAACTAGCCCAGAAGCTCTGAATACCCAAGACACAAGTAGCATATCAAATGACTCCCATCAAGAAGTAAGGAGAGGGCCCTGATCGTGGAAAGGCCTGATCCAGTATTGTAGGGGAGTACCAGGACAGAGAAAAAGGAGGAAGGTGATTGGAGTATGGGTGTAGAGAAGGCTTATGAGACATATGGGGAGGGCAGAACTGGGAAAGGGAAAAGCGTTTTGAAATGTAAACAAAGAATTTAGAAAAGAAAAAAATAAAAAAAAAAAAGAAAATATCCAAGAAAAAAAAAGAGAAAGAGGCTGAGAAAAATAATTTATTACAAAATCCTAACATATGGTACATAATAAACGTCCCCCATATTCTGATTACATAAGTACACAAATTTCAGCTAAAATAGTCTTGGTCTTGCAATAAATCAACACAATCACAATATAAATCAGGATTTATATTGACTGAATGGCATATTTAATGTATATAATTTCCTTGCAACAGTCCAAAGTTAAAGCCAGCTTAATCAGTCCATTTCAACTTCTGCTAGTATCTCAATTCTTTTTCAAGGCTAATGTACAGGAAGAGACTTTTTACTTCCAAGCGTTTGGTGAAGCTGGTAATTTCATTTTAAATATGCAAATATTAATTGTTAGAAATTTGTAATCACATTTTACCAAACATTATCAAATTCAAAGCCACTATAAATGCCTTGTGGCCAGTGCATAATTATTTGAAAATGCATTACCTGGTGCCTATCATTTTTCAGTAAAGTCTAGCAAATTAAATTTAATTAACATAGAAGATTTAAATAACAAATAAGAAAGCTTAATAGCACATTTAATTATCCCTATAATATTTAAGATGAGAAAATATTTGCTCCACCAATATTTTATTATGACTTTACCACTACTGGAAACATGTGAATGTGTTGTGGTAAAGAATATATTTGATGTTTTATTTACATTTTTGTCTAAATGAAATTTTCTTTTCAGTGTTTTTTTTTTGTTTGCTTATGTTACACTGTTTTCAAATTTATACCTTTAATACTAAAAATGGCAGATTTGCCTATATGTTGACTGTGTGCATATAGCATTAATTTACCAACTACATTTTACTCTTTTGTTTTCAGACAAGGCTATTGAGAATGTAGCCTAGGCTGACCCTGAACCCATGAACTTTCTACTTCACCTGTAATTGCAGATATGAAGCAC
Organism: Apodemus sylvaticus; assembly: GCF_947179515.1. Taxonomy (NCBI): domain Eukaryota; kingdom Metazoa; phylum Chordata; class Mammalia; order Rodentia; family Muridae; genus Apodemus; species Apodemus sylvaticus. The sequence goes on from NC_067475.1 coordinate 34,234,022, forward strand.
CATGCTTGACTAGAAAAGAATATATTCTTTTACTTGAAGAAAATGTAAATCTCAAGAGAAACACCCTCAACCTAGTTAGTGAGAATAGCAAGTCTCCTTTATATTGGCCTACTAGCATGAACATTTTTCAAAGTCTATGGCAAGAAAAAGTACTATATGAACTTCCTTAGTTCTGCCTTGTTTGACCTGAAAAACCATAAGGAAATTATAACCACTACCTCTGGCTATACATGGCCCTGAATCTTCCATGTTTGTTTAAATGCCCTCCAAAACGCAAGCCTGATGGTCCAAATAAGTGAGAAGAACATTACATTGCATATCTTATTGATACATTTTATGAAATGAATATTTAATGAGAAAAGTCACAAAGAATTTAAATATTGAAAAATGTAAGCTTAATCAATTTAGTTATGGGTTATGTGCTTTTAAATGTATTTTGCACCACAAGTCAATGAGATATTGTCTTTCAGGTGAAAAAATCAGATTTGCAGAAACAAAAACTGATCAAGTAATAGAGCTTACATGAGAAGCCATGGCACTTGATCACAGCTAGTCTTGGTGTGTTATTTGTTTGCTCTTTAAAACTACAGCATTCCATCAAAAGAAATAGTAAAAGTTTAGTATTGAGAGGAAATCCACAGAGGCTATGAAAATATTTGTTTTCCTTTGTGGTAAACTCTGAGCATCTTGAAGACTTCAGACATGAGGTCATGGATGTGTCCCATTACATTCATCCCATTTAGTTGAAACTGCTTACAGATTTCTTCCTCAGTGACAGAAAAATTCAGAGAGCTAGCTAGATATGTATCTGCCTGTGTACATGAGGCTGTTTTTACAAATATATGTTTTTCAAAAGCCCATGTCTTCTATATTTTCAATTGTCAGGGTTCTTATTATGGTAAAAATTAAAGGACAGAAATTTTACTACTTCAGCTCTTATTCCCATAATTCTAACAGTTAAAGTACTCATTGACTGTGTGTGTGGGTGTGATATCACATTAACACGTATAGTAATAACTAGAATGTAAGCAAAGGTTGTATATATAAGGAGCTTGTAAGGAGCTAGAATTTGATAATTATAGCTAAGTAACTTAGCTAAGGAAAAAGTAGTTTTGAGTGTGCAAGAATAAAACACTTATTCCAACTCAAGGTTTTTTTTTCTAAGCCTTCCCATTGAAACAATTGTTGAATGGAGTGAAGATTTTTAGAGAAATATCCATTAAGGATAACAGGTAAGAAATATGACATTTGATTTCATAGGCATTACCATGCTTCAAATGTGAAATGCCTCCTACGTGCCTAATCTGAATATTTCATTCCCAGTAAGAATGACTATGATCAAAGTTACGGAGCCCTTAAGGAGATAAGCTCCAATTGGTAAAACTTATCATTCCATGGTCTTTGAAGGTTATCCCAGACCCATGTTCTCACCTGCACTTTCTGATTCCTGAGCTGGGACACCTGAACCGCTGCCAAGGCCAGTTCAGACACCGCTGATGTAGTCAATCCTAGCACCAAGCCTTCCTCCATCACGATGAGCTGAAATTCCCTAAAAGCAATGAGCCAAAACCAAACTCCTTTTCACTTTCATTTCTTCTGTAATGTAATTTGCCATACGGATGCAAAACAAATTAATTAATACATTGCTTTTCAGAAAAGTTCTACCCAAGATCATTCATGAATGAAATTGGTATTTAATATAAAGTTTATGCTCCCATAACTATGTATAGCAGAATTTACAAGTTCATGGGGAAAACAGCAACAAGTTCATCCTCATCATTTCTGAAGGCTAAACAGAAAGCCAGAGACAAATTTCCATTAAAAGATCCATTTATGACCTAATACAATTACTACTTCTGGCATAACTAAACAGTTTCAAATATTTCACTTGTATTAATTTATTCATCCTCCCTTCAAACTCCTAAAGGTTATCAGCCTATTCTTTCCAGACAAGGAAGCTGAAGGACAAAGTTTCAAAACCATTCCCAAGTGTAACTAGTCCCTCTAGTTAGACTTCAAAGCCTCTGAGTCACAAATATGGATTCACCATCAGACTTACTATTGAGAAACACGTATCATTAAGTTTCATCTCAAAAGTCCTACTGCTTTAAAACCAAGATAAAGAAGATTTAAGGAAAGCCCCAGCTGTGCTCCAGTGTTTTGCATACATTACAGGTATCCAAGAGGACTATGACTGTAAGTCAAACAGTTTTCTACCTGACAGCATCTCAGACTCCGTCTGGAATCCGAACATGGAGATTCATCTCCCTCCTGCGCTGTCATCATTTGTCATTGAGAGCTTTTCTTTTTTTTTAATCTTTTTTTTAATTTTTTTTATTTTCTTAGCCTCCAGGACAGTGTGGGAAAATCCACAGGATAATAGGAAGACACCATCTTATTAGGGGAAAGATGTGGATGGTCACACTGATGTTAACTTTTCCCAACACCTTCTGGTTTAGCAGGGGTGTTATTTTTGCTTTGGGGTCTTTCTTCAAGCTGTTACAAGTGAGAGTATGTCTCCATAGTACTATGTGGATGATTTCTTTTTCTATAGTGTTCACATTCAGCTTTTGCCCATCCCCTTTGTCTCAAAGCTTGGATTTTGTCCGTCCATTTATCTAACTCTGTGTGTTGTAACAGATTTCTTATCTAAGGAGTATAGATTTAAAAAAAATAAAAATAAAAAAGAACATGCCAGAATGCCGGACAAGATTGCCATAATGGCCACAGTATGCAAAAGAGATTCCTAGAGTACATGCAGCATTTACAAAGTGATCCCTCAGTAAAAATAAATACTTGAATGAATGAATAAATAGATAAATATTAAATATATGTACTTAAGTTGGAAAAATCAGGTTTAGAAGTCTAAACAGCCCTGAACATGAATACTAATCATTCTTGGAATTATTGCAGAGGTTGAAGCAGGCTTTCATCCCGTTATTCCATTGAAGACACTGAGACTTAAAATAATCACCTGGGAGTAAAATGTGACTTGTATTTGAAATGTCCCCAGCCAGCGTGCTCATGAATTTATAAATCTCATGTTCTAAACTTATTTATTTTATGTTCATGAGCATTTTTGTTTACATGTATGTGTGTGCCTGCATGTGTGTGTGTGTGTGTTGGGGGATACCCTCAAATGGTCAGAAGAGGATGTTGGATTACTTGATCTGGAATTATAGATGGCTATGTGTCACCATAGGGTGTCAGGAGCCGATCCTGGGTCTTCCGGAAGAGCAACAGTATTGTAAATCACTAAATCATCTCTCCAGCCCTTGGGTCACTTTTTTAGATACTTTACCTGTGTAGTAATGTTTTGTAAGGCAGGAGAAGTTTGTAAAGTGGGATAGAGCTTGGTCAGGACTTTAAAGGCTCCATCCTGCCCCCTTCTTTTAGCAAGTCTTTCTTTCTAGTCCACTGTGATATGAGGAATCTCCTCCATATGTGTCTGTATCTGTGGAGTCTGCTGTGAATTCCCATCACAATGGCCTGGGAGCTTCAGAATCCATGAATCAAAATAAATGTTTCCTCCTAGCATTGGTTTTTGTCAGTGATTTTGTCGAAATCACTTAACCAATACTGTAGGATATACTGCTTTGAACTTCAAGGGAACTGCACCCTATCAATTTCTACATATAGTTGCTGACCAGTATGTGCTGCAATTTGCTTTCTTTGATGAGAAATAAGTGTCATTCAATCTTGGGGAGTTTATATTTTGAAGACATTGATGTCCCTGATCATTTTATAGGCATTTTCCCCTTCTTCAGAAAAGAAAAGTAGATTTGGACCATCTAATGTAAACCCTAACTTTATGATTATCATCATCTGTCTTTAGAAGAGAAAGTTCATAGAGCCTTGACTTTGGCAATTAGAAGTGCCACGACAGCTTCCCCTACTCTACTAGAGTCAAAGGATGTATTAAAGTGCTATTATTTCAATTTGCCTGGTAACAAAGCATAGTCTTTTTCTTTCAGTTGTTTTTGTAAATTCTGCGACAGTCTGAGATAGCTATGCTACTGTAGAAAGCTCCAGTTGTAAAACTATTTGAGTTGGAGTTCAATCCTTGAATCCCTCATCTCCTGGTTAGTCTTGTATCTTTAGAGAAATTATTCAATGTCCTTGAACTACAAATTCCTTGTTAACAGTCCATACCTCATATGGATTCAAGAGCAGGTTGAAGTCAGAGTGCCATAAACCTCCTAAACCTTAGATACTCTGACTCTAAAAATCCCTGAACCCAGACATAGAACTTCCTCTTTCAATTCACAGTGTAGTCCTAGTAGATATAATCCAAGTTCTCTACCCTGTGTATATAGGATTCAGCTGTGCTCAGTCAATCATAAGAACTTAGTAATTTCAGCTGAGGAAACTGATAGCATTATCCCAAATAGTGTATATCCCAAATATTGTGCCCACTGGATTTGTCTCTGCTGACAACTTCATGTACTGGAAACATTATACCCGCTTCATCACTAAACTGAATCTTGACAGGTGGACCAAAAGCAACAAGTATCTTTTTATGCTAAAATCACATCTTTAACATAATTGAATTTGCTTAAGCATTTTTGGATGACATGAGGAATGTCAATAATGGTTTGACATTCTCTTTCTATTTAATATATGTGGTACCCAGAGTAGGAGGAAGAAAGGAGCACTTCAGGGGTAGATGTGTCCCTTGGGAGTCTTCTTGTCATTTTTAAAACACACAATAGCCAATATATTCAAATCCCTCTGCTCAATGCAATCAGACACTGGTACACAGAGCATGCTGTTCTGTTGGAACAAAACCCAGGTATTTCTGCCTACTTATTTTCTCTAGGAACTAAATTTTTAAATTTAAACTTCAAAGGAAAAAGTGTAAGAAAATAATTTGCTATGCAAGAGAACAGTTGAATATTAGTTGTCAATTTCTTATAGAACTGTTTTCTGATAATCTCTAATGCTTGATCATTTATTGCTTTCATTACAGAATGTCACATGGGAAAGGAAAGGGGGTCTTCCTTAATTCCAGTGCTGACAAGATTAGCATTAGGGTAATTGCCTATCCACTCCTCCTCAGTTCAGTTTTAAATAGCATTAATTCTCAGGTGTATCGATTTTAAACTTCCCATCTTCACAATAGGGAAGGAAAGAAAGGAGAAAGGAATAAGGGAGCTGGGAGGATGGAGAGTCAGCTGTGCTGAGTCAGGCATCAGGAATTTCATAACATTGTTTCATGTTTCCAAATCTTAAAACATTTCTTTATATTTACATCTTCCAATTGTGAAACCTAATTTATTCACACAAGGCTCAGAGAGGTAAGGTTCTCATTCTCTCCTATTCATAATGTTTTTCTTTGTTCTTTTCTATTGCCTTTTATGGTGGCCATGTACATAGAGATCTGAATACAGAAACTAGCATTCAGAAAATGGACTCAGTCAATGACTCTCCAGAATCTTCCATGGAAATGGAGGGGTGTTGTTATACCATACTCATAAACTATATTCCTTTCTTTGGAAATAATGTCTAATAAAATTAATGCTGTCTAATGCACAAGGACAGATTCTTGTAAGATGATCAATCTCAAACTCCTTTTAGAACTTTGAATAATTTTATACACTCAAGACAGTATGCTAGGAAAGTATCTTCCTAAACAGTACAGTGATTAGACTGGCAAAGATCTTAACTTTCCTGATTTTCATTTAGATTCTTAACATTTGAGTTGACTGAGGCTCCAGTTAAAACCCAGCTCTTCTGGAAAATATCACAGGATTTTTTTTTTAAAAAAAAAAATATGGCTACAAAGAACAAGAGAAGATTTGTGTCTCAAGAGAAAGTTCTGCAGACTGAATATTGCAGAGAAAACCACTTATTCACTTTGTAAAGATGAAAAGGTAGAAAGGCCCTAATGGGTAATAAAACATCTGTTGGCAGGGGACTCTAGGGGCTGTCATGTCAGACCACGTTGTTGGAAAAGTACCTACAATCTCAAAGAATATTCTAAGTATTTTTCAAGGAACATGTTTAAATCTATCTTAAGAAGACACTGGCTTTTATAATTACTTTTTTTTATGTTCAGAGAAAGTACCCATCCATACTGTTTTACTTAAGAGAAATCCATTCAAAAATATAATATAATATAATTAATATAATATATATATTACAGACTTTGTTCTTTTTACTATAACCTTATAACTTATCTTAAAAACTGATTATAATGTAACTGTAATGTACTGAATTGGTTCAAAAAGAAGACCCTGATTGACATCTCGGGAAATGTATCTGGTTAGTTTAAGCACTACATTTTTGCTTCTGGAAGCCTCTCCCACTGAGCAATGCTGATAAGTAGTAAAGGATCTGGTCATTTCACCCATTTTACATCATGACACAAAACTAGTCCATAAACATTTAAATGCTAAAGAGAATCACATGGCTTCCATTAGGGGGAAAAGAAGAGAGGAATCAGAATAAAATATAGGTGTTGAAGAAACATCATGGGTAAGAACGTGAGGAATAAAAACAGATTTTCAACTAAAATATGAGGAAAATAATCCACTCTATGACCATAAAAGTCAAGTTATATTATACTGAAAACAAATTGTTCCTATTATGCTTGTACAAATACCCCACTTAGTTTATAGGAGAAGAGTTCAAGGGAAGGGACGGATAGCCTAGAGAGCTGTTTGCTTACTTTAAGGTTCACGTCAATTGTGAGGGTAGATAGCAGAATGGATGGAACCTGGAATATAAATGATATTCTGGTGAGAAGTCTCTTGGTACTTCAAAATGTTAGCAATGCTAGGAATACTAGCCCATCCAAGTCTTGGCCATAATGAAATGATGTGACGTTCGGGAACTTAACATTAAATAAATGAGGTACTTATGGCTTAACATCATATCCATTTAGGTGTTATGAAAAGCATATATTCGCATAGAACACTAATATGGCAATGTTTTGGTTCACATTCAGAGTTGTAATCAGAATATTATAACAGCCATCAGTCAATGTCAGAAGTTAGGGGACATGAATGAGCACTTTGTACGTGACAGCAGAGGAGGAGGGCAGAGAAGATGAACAGAACGTGCAAGGGTGATTTTGTAGGACATACAACTATGTAGATTCTTTCTCTATTTGCAGAATATGTATTTACATAAGCAAGTGTAGGCCACAGTGTGGATTGATAGTGACATATTAGCATACAGCACGTAGACAAACACAAACACTGTAGAAAAGGAGGGAATTCCCCACAAACCCATTTGCCAGAAACATTGTGACTGAAGAATGCAGCCAATCTGTGGGAACTAAAGAAGTATATGTACACATACACACTCATATACACATGCACCCACTCAAAAATACACACACACACACACACACACACACACACACATACATACACATGCATATATGTGTATGCAAAATGAAACATCAAGAAACTACCTTAATAGAAGACAGCATTTCACACACCTCAGCCCCAGCATCGCCAATGTGAATGCTTGGGCAATTCTGCTTACTAAAGATTTAGGCAGTACCACCAGTATTTCCACAGTAAGTGGTCCCCTCCGGCTGCTGTGCATAAGAATCCCAGCATCTAAAGATCCACAATTAATTCATTGGAGCTTGGGACTAAGCATTGACATTTCTAGGACTCCAGCACCTTCAAGTTCAGAATCACAAATGTGAAAATGTTTGTGGGAATACATTCTGTGACAATGACAATCAGTCCTGCAGGCTGTACTTTGGCCTTTTGTAAAAGGTGTTTGTAATTGATGGCGGCTTCAAAATCCATTCATTCAATGCTAGCTCACCATCAGCCTTGCTTTCTTCCCTCCTAATCTGTTCTGCTTTACTTTAATATGTTGGCTCTCCTGTGGGTTCCCGCCCCGCCCCACATGCTCGCCTGCCTTCCAGCAAGGAGTACCAGCACTGCCTCTCTCTCCTTGCTGTCAGGAATCACTCACAGATGAGAGCAGCTTCAGTGGTCATGCAGCTGAGGATAATTGGATTTGATGCCACCAACCATCTAAATGCATAGAGGCCAGAAAAGCTGCTTCATTCTTGGCTACATCACAGGACAGAAATAGCAATTATCATAGTGTGAATTTTATTCTGTTGCACGTAGAGCACGCAGCCCCCCACCCCAACTCTCAAAGCATGCAACTCTCCTGCATAGGTGATTTGCTTCCATTCTGGTTAAAAATTAGATAGGTATGTAGGTATTAGACAGATGGTAGAAAATAGATAAAAGATATTAGATAGGTAGATAGTAGATAAATAGATGATAGACAGATGAAAGACAATTAGATGACAGATGATAGATAGATAGATGATAGATAGATATATAGATAGATGGCTATTGATAGATGCTAGACAAAGAGACATACATACATACATACATACATACAGACAGACAGACACATAATAGATACTTCACCAGTGAGTCTACTTGTACAAAACACATAAGCTATGAAGAAAAACTAATCTCTCTTTAGTGCTCAGTGAAAGTGATAAGAGAGAAATGGGCAAAGCAGGGGCAGGGAGAGGCACAGAACGTGAGGAGGGAGTGTTACAGATAAAGCCTCTTGCATTTACCTGGAATCCTGTTAGTAAATAACTTTATAAGTGCTCTCTTTTTACCTCATAAGTGCGTCTTTATGTATGAAGCTTGGAGACAGACAATTTTGCTTAAATCCAAATAAAGTGATTTATTTAAAAATGCTTCTTTCCTGCAAATCCACAAAATGGAGTCAAGTGTTCCTCTCTGCACTCCCTCCATCAATTCTTGTTATCTGTATCAGCAAGTAGGTGATGTTTATGCTGCTCCCCCTTCTGTCTCTGCTATAGAAGGAAGAAATCTGGCTTTTATCAAGCTCGCTGACTTTTTTGAAAAGTACAATAGGAAAAATATCTACATAAACTGAGACAGCATATTTATATAAAACCATCTCTCTATATGATAATTACCTTGACATAACTAAACAAACCCCCCCAAATCTTAGGAATGACACCACTACTTTTTCTAGAACCTCTGAAAGAATACTTAGATCAGCTGATATATTTCAGAACTGGGTCTGTGTCTCTTAGGTAGCTTGGTACCAGCCTCTAAGCCAGCAGAGAGAGCTCATAATGGCTCTTGCTATGATTTGAGTACGGCATGTCATCTCCAAAGGTTATATATGGTAAACACTTGCTCTCTAGTTGATGGAGCAAAAGAGAGATGGAAAGCTAACCTTGGAAAGGGATTCTTCTTTTGATGGTAGTATCAAATGACTCTTCTTTCGATAGTGGTGTAACTTAGTGGTTTGTGAAGATGTCTTGAGTAGATGAAAGACATTAATTACTGTGGTTGTGCCTTTGAAACGTGTCTCTGTGTGTCTCTGCCTCTGTCTCTCTGTGTCTCTCTGTGTCTCTGTATCTGTCTCTGACTCTCTTCTCTCTCCATCCTTCTTCCTTCTATTTTTTGGGGAATGGCTGCTAATAGGGTATGTAGGTTTACCCCAAGTTATGATTTTCACTGTGATACCCAACCTTACAACAAGCCCAAAGAGAGTAAATAAACCCTGCCCTACTTGCATTGAGTTTCCTCAGATATTTTCCAGTGTCAGGAAGGTGTTATAGTTGCATACACTTCTTTCACTACCAAAATGTCCCCATCTGAGTATCTAGAGCACATGGCATAGCTGTGCTCTAGATCATTACCCCTGAGTTCAATTAGCAAGTAACCCTATTCCATACAGCTAAGTAAGAGAATAAAGCTCCCAAGAGCATGCTATTGTTACCGACCAAATACGTTGTTCTGAAATGAGTCTGGATTTCTAAGAAACACAGAGAGGAAGCCATTGCACTGAAAGAGATCTAAATTGGTTCTCAGGGGTCCTGGAAGGAGCAACAGATGTCTTAAATACAAAAATTAGATCCTTTACTCTCAGCCACTGATAATGAAGAGAAATGCCTGAGAGCAATAGTGACCTTCGAAAGCATGAACAGACTAAATCCATCAGAGACATAGGAAAACCTGATCCAGATGTAGGAGAGCAAAGGCATATGACACATTAAGGCTGAAGAAAGAGGCATCCAAACCCAAGGATATCCAAGGTGCTGTTCATTGAAGGCTGGTGGAACAAAATGGTACCTTGGCAGGTAACAAGATAGGAATGTGGGTATGCTCCAAACCAGGAAACAGAACTTATATGCTGGCCTAGACAGATTTTATTTTTAAAGGTGATACAGAATCAGAGTATACCTGCCCTACCTTTGAAACTTGCAGCATTTCTGACATCAGTAAAAAATAGTCTGAGCTCTATTTTGAGGCACATGCTAGGGGATTCTCTGTGTCAAGATGAAGTTGAATATCTCCTTCCCAGCCCCAGACTGAAGCAGACAATGAATACAAACTTAACAAGCTCAGAGCCGCAGAAGGAGCTGCTGGAGCCCTAGGTGAGAAGTGGAAAGGTTACGTGGTTGAAATCAGTGGTGGGAGCAAAAATCACAGTTTCCCCAGGAAGAAATGTAAATTGATTCATGGCAGAGGGCATCTGCTGTTGAGGAAAGGGCTTAAAAAAAAACTAAAAAGAGAAAATGCCAGTTTGTTGAAGAGGAATGTATTATAAATGTATTGACTGTTCTCAACTTGGTTATTGTAAAAAAACGGAGGGGTGGATATTCATGGACTGACAGATATTACTGTACTTTGGCCTTTTGTATATGGTGGTCATGCCCCAAAGAACTCTCAAGATCTGAAACGTTTTCAATTTCTCTAAGAAGGGCGTTGTCCACCAAAATGTTGTTAGAGAGCCCTTAAACAAAGAAGGTTAAGAAGCTCAAGACCAAATCACCCGAAAGCCAACATCTTGTTACCCCATGTATCCTGCAATACAAACACCGGAGTATTGTTCTAAAGAAACCATGCCCTATGAAAAATAAAGCAGAAGCTGCAGAATCTGCTAAACGTTGACCAAGGAAATGAAGGAAGCCAAAGACATGTGCCAAAAAGAGATGGCCATAAGGCACAAGGCTGTCCTTGTTGAGAGCATCTATTTCTTAATCTGAGTCCAGTCAAAATTGTCTTTACGAGCACCAAATCAATTATCAGATCTTAAAAAAAGAAAAGAAAAGAGTCTGGGAAGGAATGTCCTGTGCCACATGCTCCCGAAGTAATTGACTATTCAATTAATGGACAAATACTAGCATCATCTGGCAGGCAAAATGGTAGCTGTGGCCAAGATGGTTGTAGTCCCTCTAAGCTGGATCATCAAAGAAACCTAGGCACAATTTTTATCCTGATCATATCCTGACTTAGATCTCCTCTGTATTTTATTGAAGATATTTTCCTTGTGATTTCTTGTAACAAATAATCAACACCATATAAGTCCCCATTCTTTCCCTTTCCTATCTCACTTCCCTTCACTGTGTGGTAAGAAATTTTGTGAATGCAGGGTTTTATCCACCATTTTTGCTGCACTGGGAGAGGTAGCTATGAGAGGAATAGAATAACCCCTTGTCTGCTAAGTTCCTGTTTTTCATAGTTCAGAAAACTATGTGGCTGTATATGTCAAATGAAGTCCTACCATGCCTTCCTCTACTGGCCTATATGCTAGGTTTCCATGTCCAGGTATTGTGGTCTAGCCCTTCACTACACCTACCTTGTTTAGACTTCATGCCCCATCACCAAAGATGGTAACTGCTACTCACAGTAAAGCAAATCCTGAGATGTGGAGCATCTTCCTTTCTAGATGATGTGTGGCCAGAATATAAACACACAGAAAGCAAAATATAAAAAACGCTCTTAAAAAGTAAAGGGGAAAATGCTCTTAAACAAGAAATTAAAAATATGATTTTCTTCTGGAAAAGTAACTTAGGAATCATGTTTAAATTATAATGAAATGTGAAATGGTATTAGAGACAGAAAATAATGAATTTTGTCTTCATATGTACAAATAAAATTCTAAAATGGAGATGAGAAAGCAGAAGAGACTAGACAAATTGGGATGATCTCTAAGAGAGAAAATACTCTGTCAAAAATTAAACCGATTATATTTGAATAATAAAAGACAGGCATTTCAAAAATGGCAGCAAGAAAATGTCTCTGAGATGCAGAGAACTTTGTTACTAGAATTGGAGAAGTTTGAAAAGACAGGCGGTTTTCTGGGTATATAAATTTGATTGCAGAAACACTGCATTATAAGAAAAGGCATGACATTCCCTACCACATTTTCTGTATCTGGTCCTCTGTTGAGGGACATCTGGGCTATTTCCAGCTTCTGGCTATTATAAATAAGGCTGCTATGAACAAAGTGGAGCACGTGTCCTTATTACATGTTGGAGCATCTTCTGGGTATATGCCCAGGAGTGGTATAGCTGGGTCCTCAGGTAGTACTATGTCCAATTTTCTGAAGAACTGCCAAACTGATTTCCAGAGGGGATATAACAGCTTGCAATCCCATCAGCAATGGAGGAGGGTTCCTCTTTCTCCACATCCTTGCCAACATCTGCTGTCACCTGAGTTTTTGATTTTAGCCATTCTGACTGGTGTGAGGTGAAATCTCAAGGTTGTTTCGATTTGCATTTCCCTCATAACTAAGGAGGTTGAACATTTCTTTAGGTGCTTCCTCAAGTTTCCTCAGTTGAGAATTCTCTGTTTAGCTCTATCCTCCATTTTTAATAGGGTTACTTGGTTCTCTGGAGTCTGACTTCTTAAGTTCTTTGTATATATTGGATATTAGCCCTCTATTGGATGTGATATTGGTAAAGATCTTTTCCCAATCTGTTGATTGCCATTTTGTCATATTGACAAAGAGGATGTGGTAGAGGACATATGTGGCAGAGGATAGCCTTGTTGGACATCATTGGGAGGAGAGGCCCTTAGGCCTGAGGGTGTTCTATTCCCCAGTGTAGGGGAATGCCAGGGCAGGAAGACGGGAGTGTGGGGGGAGCACCCTCACAGAGGCAGGAGGAGGGAATAGGGAGTTTCTGAAAGGGAGACCTGGGGAGGGGAAAACATTTGAAATGTAAATAAAGAAAATATCCAATAAAAAACACATTAAAATAAAAGAATCTAATGGGAGTCCAGTGATTCTGAGTTCCCTGACATGGGTAAGAAGTCAGGACTGGAGCAGGAGATGACAGAGGCAATGATATGTAAAGGTGATCCATGAAGCCATGGGCTGGTGGACATTCCCAGAGGTGATTGCTGAGGGCCTCTTAAAGTAGACATTCCAGTGAAGAAAAGAATCTAGGATGCAGTGGAAGATGAGAACAGAGATAAGGCTGAGCAGAGGCCCACAGGCAGACGCAGCATGAGTATGGGGAAGTGTCAGAAAAAATGGATGCAGAATCTGTATTTTGATTCTGGATCTAGTAATTCTAACAAACCTTCTTGGGTGCAGAGTTTTATATGTTTAATAGTGTGTAGAATGAGATCTGCATTTACCACAAGTTGCTCCACATAAGACTTAAATGTAAACAAAATATCCTGTGTTCAAATATATTTAGGAAATGTTTGCTTAGACAGAGTTAAACAGATTTCTGTTTATTCCAGAACTTGCCATTTTTATAACATTGTTGTATATCATGAATCTCCAAGAGGGGAGAAATAGTTCCCGATGTTTCCTAAGCTATTTGCTGAAGGAATATTGTGTATTTGCTCCTCTGTATGAGTTTGTTTATATGTGTGTCTGCTTGTATTCCTATAATGTGTGTTTTGTGTATGGGTGTCTATTTGTGCCTGTGTGTTTATGCATGTCTGTGTACCTATGTTTATGTAAATTTGTGCATATATTCCTGTTTTTCAGTGTTTGTGTGTATTTGTATGTGTATGTCACATGTGTGTTTATGTAGATAAGTCTGATGTATGTGCTTGTGTGTCTAGATGTGTGTGTTCTTGTATATGTGTGTGCATGAATGTATATGTATATTTATGTGTCTGTGAGTGTGTATCATAGGCCAATGTCTAGACCCATATTTATTACTGATATTATACACTGCCCAAATGGAATGTTACCATAGTCCCTAAATGAACTGTGTTCTTATGCAATTTTGTTAGCTTATTTCTAACAAATGTAAGATTGTTGCACATTTTTTGCAAAAAAAAAAGTTTTACATTTTGAAACTTACAGAGGACCAGAACTATACTATATGTTACTATTACTTAGAACTAAGGAGAAATGTGCCTGTAGTTCTAGATATAAACATGAAGGCGGTCACTCTTGCCTGGCCCACATTTGGGTCTGGTTTGTTTTCTTTGACTGCTCCAGTAGATGCCCAGCATGTCTTCTTTTTCAAAAGCATTTCTGTTTCTAAGTGGGATTAAAGGTTCCCCTGTTAGGGACCCTGCTCAGACTGCATACCAATGCCAAATCTCTGGCAACCTCCCCAGTAACATATTTCCAGAAACAATTCTTTGAAACTTCAAAGATTTTGAAAAATTGGGTTAGTTAATTTTTTATTCAGTTAGTTAAATTTTTACATAGGAGTAGACTTTGTATAAATCCAGGAATTTTGGATTCTTTTGTCCCTCCAGTATGGAGGTTAAAGGCTAGTCCTGTCACATTTGCATAATTGGGTTATTTTTCAAACAGAGTTTATATGTTCTGAAAAAAAAAAAAGAAAGACCATTCAAAGCTGGAGGTGCGGCTTGGTGGAAGAGCCTGTGCCTATTATTGATCCTAGTTCCAATTTCCACTACACATATAGAATGCACAAACTTTCAATATTTTCTATATGTGTGTCATTTCCATTTCAAAGATGCATTATTCTATAATAGTAAAAAATATAAAGGCTTTGGGAGAGGGCTTATCACCATCCACGCTATAAAATAAGTTATAATGTATATCTGGGAGAAGGAATGGACATTTAGAACCAGGTGGTCAAACAGCAGTGCAGTCACATAGACAAGCTGGCATTTTCCTTGATGAAAACAGAGCACATTAAGAGCAAGCTTTCCTGTTGGTGTGCATGTGCCTGTTGAACCCTGGGACTGGAATCCTGGCAGTGCAAGCCACCCAGTGTGGTTTCTAGGAACTGGGTTTTCATGGAGACAGTAAGAACTCCGGGAGGCTGGGCCCTCTCTCCAGATCCTGAAGGCATGTATAGATCCTAAAGGGATATATTGAAATCTCTAAATACCTTTACTCCAAGCAAGGAATATGAGTCCTCAAGAGAAAGACCAATTAAAGAGATGTAGCCAGAATGTTAGATGATACAGACACGCATAGCATATTTTAGGAAAGTTTAATCCAGGATAATAAAAATAAACACATGAAATGGTTTGGCACACAAAAGGGTGAGCTGGAGGTAATTGGAAACTGTCAGTGAGCAGAGCCCATTACTAGAATTCTGTAACCATGTACTAAACTGTATAACACATGAGCAGATGTGTTTCTATTGTTTAGTTTTTACAACACACAAAATAAGTTATTGTCAAAGATTAATAAATTTTGGCTGCCTAATAGGATATTTTTTCTATTTTTCTAAGTGTGTGATTTGTGCTTTCCAATCAGGGAAAAGGATGACCTTTTCTACCATGTGACCACATGGTAAGCCATCTGGCTATCTTCTGAGAAACCTCAACTCCAGTAGACTCTTTTTGCTGTAGGATTTCTTCCATTTTTTCTAAAAAGATGTAGAGGATAATTCACATAGAAAACCTGTAATCATGTTTTTTTTTCCTTTAATTCAAAACAACCTTTTATGTAGAGACATTAAATCCGATAGACACTTGAATTCCCCTTGTGGTCAGAACACACACTGTTTTGAAGTCTAGATGTTACAGCTGCATCATGCACAAAAACACAGGTGCCTGGGTGTCCTTGCCTTGTGGACTGCGCAGGTCTCAGTTTACCAACCAAAACTGCCATATTCTGTCTAGTTTACAAAGGAACAAAAACAAAGACCCTTTCAATTGTCTCATAAATACATGCTTTATGGTGAAGAAAAAGATATGTGCCAAGTGCTGCTTAGAGACACTTCATGGACAGTGGTCATTCTTCACCTTAATTTACCCCATGCAACCTGGTGGCCATCTTTCAACTGTGAGATGATTGGACGAATATACTCTGCTGTGGCTAGTAGGAGTAACTCTGAACAACGAACACCTTCACATCTATACTGGGCTTCACCTGAAAGGAAAGCCTGCTTGGTTTGCCTTTAAAGAACACAGGGGAAGCAGCAAAGGATCTCTCTTAGAGAAAAATCTACTGCTTAAGAGGGGAGAAAAAATGTATTTATGGCGAGAAGTCGCATGCATCATCTCAAAAAGCAGTTCGCAAATGCTATTTAAGAAAAGTGCACTACAGTTTTAGAGACTCTGCTAATGCTTAAATCCAAATGAAACTTTTGCATCTAATTCAAGATGAAAATACCCTATGTCTAAAAGCTTTTAATGTAGTGATGCCTTCCCAGTTGGTTTTCTGAAAATTTTGCTGCGCTTTGTCCTCTATTTCCTTCCTACAAACATGTTAAAGCCTTCCTAATCTCTCCCAAGGCCCACCATTCTCCGTGAGGTACACTTTTTGTGCTTAAATAAGGATCCCTCTTTGCTATCTGGAGATGGACTGTGAGCATGAGTGACCTGCTCTATTGGTAGACAAAGCTCTACAGTTCATTCAGGGGAAAGTTACACAGCAATCAAGAACTGAGTGGAAACTGCTTGTATGTGCTGTCCTTCACAAAAAAAAAAAAAAAACCACATAAAATCTTCATTGTGAATAGAAATGAAAAATCTTATTGTTGAAACCTCATTTTCCTAGAAAGTGTCAAAGAAAGATTATACTCAACTGAATTTGGATATTTGGGAAATTAATAAGTATGTGCGATTTGTGACAGCAAGAAAAACATTCTACCATTAAAGGGAGGAATTACGCTGTGTGAATTTAACCGTGCCTTATACAAATAAAGTAAAGGAAACAATTCTAGCACATATTATGCAGAGAATACTCTCGTAAACTAGGCCCCTTAAGTATGGCTTTCTCTGCATCAGAATCTAGTCCTACAGGAACACCACAGTGGTGTGTCATACCAATGAGCTTTTACTTTCTGATAAGATGTATGAGGAAACTGCACATTGGATTGATTGATGGGCTTCTATGCGTTGTTAAAACAGGTCTCCTTTGTTTCTTTGTATACTATTCCATTTTTCCATTACAGTAGTCTGTCCCCTTACCCAAGTCCTGCCATTAGCCAAATATTCAAATATGTGAATTGCTTTTTCCTGTATCTGTATTTCTACTGCTACTCAATTACACAAGCCTGATATCCCTAAATACCTTTTACAATTAATTTGTCAATATAAGTTAATTGAGTGAACTGAGGCCAGAATAGTAAAATAGATAAAGGAATTAATAGTGATTAAGGACTTAAACTAAGTCACATGCCTAGTTTTGTATTCCAGTTTCAGAGTTCATTTTACAGGGTCAAGCACGTGATACCTAGCCCTTGTCCTTGGAAATGAAATACATGAAATTATATGGAGGACTTGGCACTATGCTGGAGAGTGTTTAATAAATACTGAGAATACAATAAACAGTCCCAGGTTTTAGTGAACAGCAAGGCCAGTGATAACCTCTGTGAACAGCAGTCAAGGGAGTGTTGCAGTCCTTACATCTCACAGCTCTTCCTAAGACCCTGAATCAGCTTTTCTATGGAATTCCTTTTCAATTTAACAACACAAAAGTACTGAAAATTTACTATTTACTCTGTGCTGGATAGTAGAAAACAAATAATGTAAAGAAAAAGAAAAAAAGAATAATCATTTCTGTATATCTCAAAGGTATCAAGCTCAGTGTTTTAAACCTCGTGAAGCCAAGGTACTGAAAAGGTTTGAACTCGAATCCTTCTTACTCAGACTCATGTTCTTTAAGAAGAAAACCTAGCCGTAAAGAGACAATGCAATATGATGGGAGACAGAGTGGAGAAATGAATTCCAATTGGACGAAATTAGATTATGCAAACTAGAAAGGAAATAAGAATCTCTGAGGTGCTCAGCTCTAAATGGGGCAGTTAAATCACACGCATCCTCAGGGATCGGGGCTCTCTTCAGAAGACAGAACAGGAAGCGTTCAAGAAGCAGAGGTAGCAAATGACATTGAAGAAACTGTATTTTCAGGTCACAACGAGCCAGATGTGCATATAAGCTCATAGTGGTTGTGGTTGCATGGACAAGGCCTGTACATGCTTAGGCCAGGCAAAATCTAACATGGAGGAAGGAAGAAGGGTCTGAAGTGCTACCCATATCTGAGGCACTATCATAATGTGGTTGATGCAAAGAGAAAGAAAATCAGTTGTTTTTAATAGTGCGACTCCTTGTGTATCAACCACACTCCAGGCAATTCCAATGCACACAATTAGCCAGCCAACAAGCCAACACAAATTGGGCTGGGGGATAAGGAACCTGAAATTGTGTAGGTAGGAAGGTAGAATAGGATCTGGGAGAGTAAAAATAATCAAAATACATCGTGGAAATTCTTAAAAAATTAAAAATCCATTGTTCAAAATAAAGGGCTGACAATGGGCTTGAATATTTAATTATAATAAAGATAATATTTAATAACAAATTAATAATATAGCATATGTAACAAGGGAAGAGAAACATGTTGTGGCAGCAAAGTCAGGCAAAATCCAGTACTGGAATATCAGATGGAAGGAGCTCCTCCCTGTCCTGCATCCCAAGTATATGGGTAAGTACCAAAAGGATGGCATCAAAGCTAGATGTGCAGGTTAAGACCATGCTTTGAGAATTTTCAAGACAGTAAGAAATTTAGAGGTTATCATTGAACTAAAAACAGATTCTGTTGTAGTATTTCAGCAAAATGATGTGATCATGAACACAGGATAAAATCAGTGGTTCTGAAGTAATTTTCAAAATACATAAATGACTCAAATGACTTTTTGTTTCTTCAGTTAAGAAACAAAAGGAAACCCCAAAGAGCATCTCTCATGCCTACACTTGGGAGAAGGAGCATTGTCACCCCAAGGGATAATTTCATTAAAACAATGTCTATACATGCTCTTATATTATTAAATATAATTTTAGGTAAATAAAATAATAATTCTTTATAGCTTTTTCAAGCATCCTTAGTGTTTTTGTCCCCTTACTCTCTTTCTGTATTGACTTCTCTCCTCCTTTCCTAAGCTCCTCCCCATTTTATTTATTTATTTATTTATTTATTTATTTTGGTTTCCTCTTTCATATCAGCTCTCTTCTGCTAGTCACCTCACTAGCACTCCTTTTCTCATCCCCCCCCATGCTGCCGTTTTACTTTCCTGGTTTCTATAGTTACTCCAAGTTATGCATCCAACTCTAAGATTTTTGAGCTAGGAAGCACAAATGAAAATGAGCATGGAGTTTTCCTTTCTGGGTGTGGGTTACCTCGATCAATGCACTATTCTCTAGTTCCTTCAATTTACCTGATAATTTCATGATTTGGTTTGTCTCTAAAGTTAAATAATATTTCATTATGTCTGTAAATACCCCCATTGTCCATTCATCAATTTAAGAACACTTAGGTGTTTTGATTATTTTTGTATAACTATTGTGAACAGAGTGCCAACTAACATTGTTGAACAGGTATCTCTCAGGCAAGTTCAAGAGACTTCTGTTGCCTCCCAAGGGCTGAAGGTAAGTCTATATTGCTGAAGATAACAGGTACATCAGAATTGAGCTAGATCCTTCCTAAGGAATAGCTTTCACGACAACAGAAAATGCTACCCAAGCTGCCAAGGGAGGAAAGCATTCAACAGCCCTACCCAGTTGTGACACTTAGAACTACAGCAGTAAGACATCCCTAAGGTGCAATAGTGACACATCCTGGTAGTAACCAGCAGCTCTCTAATTGGACATAAGGTCTATTAAACAAAATGGAAGCCATGCCTGGTACTGAAAATCTAGGCAATAACCTGTAGCTTGGGAGATCATCTCAGATGAAGACCTACCACCCTAAACCAGCAAATACCTGTTTTCTAAATACTTACACTCGTAAGTGTAGCTCTCATCCATCATCAAATATGCTTTTTGTCCCAGAAGATGGAGACCATCCCAGAAATATTCAACTAGACTGCATGCAGAGAATAGACTATGGAGTTGGGGTCAACCAGCTGCAAATGACACATCTAGAACTAATTCCCATACCTCAGGCCTGGAAAACATCTCAGAAGAGAGGACAAAAAGATTGTAAGAGGTACAGGGCCAGTCTGCTGCAAGATTGGGTCTTCTAAATATGATAGGGAATCTACACTTATCAAATCTCAACAATATGGCTATTTTTCAAAAGTCTGAAATAATGACAGTATGAGTTGACATGCCGATGTGTCAGGGGCAATTGCACAGGGCTCCACCACTAGAAGAAGAGCTATAGGCGATTGAAAACTGCTGAAAGAGGGAGAATTATTCTGCCCCAGGGATGAGCAACTTAAACTGTTACCTAATCCCAAGTGGTCAGCCTTAGCAATGCAAAAGGTACTCAGCAGGTTGCATTTATACATTTATTTGATAATAACTAAATAATAAGAAGCCATGAGTTTGAAAAGAAGAATGGGAAGGGAAAGGGGAGGGGTTTGAGGTAAGTAGGGAAATTGTGTAATTATATTTTAATTAAACATTTTAAAAGAAGTGAGAAAAATAAAAGAAACTGAAACAGTTAAAAACGGGAGTATTAAAAAGATAAATGGGAGTGTGGATGGATCTAGGTCGAACAGATGTAAAAGCCCATGCTGATAATTTGGGAAGGAGCCGGCAGGGAAGTGGGTAGTAATTGTAAGGCCAGGAGACAGGCCTTCGAGATACTACAGTCTTGCCGCCTTTCCATTTTTAGAAATGTGTGCTGTCATTCCAATGAGAGGAGAGAACAGAGTCAGCGACAGATGACAAGGAGCTGGCAGGCCATCAGCAGATGGAGTTCAGAGCACAACCTTCATTGTGTAATCTTAATTTGCCCTCTACAAATGCATATTCTATATGGTTATATGGAGTGAATACATTTCTTCTCTATGAAAATATATAAAAGGTCAAACCAAATGAATAAAGAACGGATTTTTTTTTTAATGGGAAGAAAAGATGGAGCAATAGAAAAGCAGACCTTTAGAAATTCATCTTCTCATAAGGTACAGGACCGACTGGAGGACAACAGGGTCTTCAGACAGAGAAATCAAGAGTCAAGACCCGGGAAAGAAGCACCTCCCTGATTCCTGGAGAAAGGACTGCAAGGATCCACACTCAGTCCCCAGTGTGGAGTACACTGAGTGAATCAGGATGGTGACAACCAGGACGAGGACACTGAGCAGGCTGCCTGAGAGAGCAGAGGTCTAAGAACAACCTCAAAAGCAGGAGGTTCAGTCCTTCCCGCTGAACTGAACAGTGAAGAGAACCATTGCTTAAAATGAAGAATGTGGTTCTAATTCTTTTAGGTGAGGGTAAACATTTTTATATGTAGGAGGAAGAAAGTCAAAGGAAGGAGGGTGTATTTTAATATAATAAGAAAGTACAGAGCGATATAGGAAGGAAATGAAATGGGACAGCACAGCAGGAGAGAAGCAGAGAGCATGAGAAGGAAGGCTTCATCTGACATCAGCAAAGGGTTGCTGAGTGAAGAGAGCAGTTACTGCGATGGATGCAGGAGAGAGACACGGATGGGATTTTTAATTGTGTTAAGACTGGAGTAGGAGAGAAGCAGATTGAATAACTTAGATAATTTTAAGGCAAAGCAAGAGATAAGGTCATATTAAAAGCAGGAAAGTAAGTCAGGGTCCAGGTTAAAAGGGGCAATAAAATTGACAAAGAGTTATCACTTGGGAGGCAGAGAACTCAGTTGCCGAGAGATAAGCCAGCCATCTGGACGGTCCTGCAGGTCCATTTCAAATAAGGGCAGTTCAAATCCCAGAGATTAACTTCTGGAACAAACCAGGATTCAAGGCTTGGCATTGTTTTAGATGAAAAAACAAACAGACAAAAGAAACCAAAATGTTGTTAGCACGGTTGTCAGAATAGCTGGGCTAAGAATCTGTGTTACTTACTATACAGGTGAAGGAATCCTGAAGAAGGAAGAACTTACACATGTTAACCCTTCAGATCCTTGGACAGCTGAGCCACCACCTACATCCAAACTCAAGGAACTTCACGCTCACCCCCTCTCTCAAACTACTTTCTTTGTAAACACATTTGTATTTAACACATCACTTTCAGCACACCGAGGCAATTTGTTCCCGACTTTGGTAATTCATACTCTGGCTGGTTCTGGTTCAACCCTAGAACAATTAGCTCGTCATTTCATTTGTGATTTATGAAGTCAGCAGGAATTGCAAATAAAAATCCCGGTGGATGTTCTGTTGTTTTAAAAACCCAATCCGAAAGGTTCAGTAATCCTTTAAATCTGCAATCACTAAAAGAAAGCCATTGTTACTAAGTCACAGGGAGTTTCAAAAACCACAGAAGGCAGAATTCCCCTCATGCATGATCATCATTAAATGTAATGATGAAACAGGACTGATATATAATGGCAGGACAACTTGCAGATGAGCATCATTTGATTTGAAGTTACTGAAGCTTTTCGTCTCCTGTTTACAATGGTGTGATAGAGAAAACTAATCACATGCATAAAGTTATCAGAGGTGGACAAATGTGAATGTTATCTAGTATTACAAAATGTGAATGTTCATGACTGCTCATAAACAAGGAGACATGGGAGTGAAAGCCTGTCTGTTCACCCACAAATCAGCTCATCTAAATACTTGTTTTGCTGCAAACACTAAATACACATTTGGTTTCCATGTTTGATATTAGTTTCATAGATATATTATGTTGTTTTTATAACTTTTATACTTTACTCTGACCCTCAGAGAAATTTTACTTAGAGTAACTACTGATAATAGTTTAAACTAAGCTCCGTTGGGATGCATGTTTCTAATTGTGCTTGTTCATACTTTTTTAATGGCTCCTCCTCTAATAACCTTTCCTGTTCCAATTTCCATTGTGAGAGAATTTTATAATCTGGATTCTATCAGTAGAGTCTTTGGGTTGTTGTTTTTGTTTGGCTGATTGGTTTAATTTTTTATTTGGTATATTTTGATTTTCAACAACTAAGCTCTCCAGAGAGGTATTCTATTCAGATTTGTCATAGTACAGCTTGGCCTTAGTAACAAGTACTGTTTCTGGTGGATTTTATAGTCCTGTTACTAACAGCATTTCTATTTTCATGGGATCAGGAGAAAAGTAAGGAAGAAGAGAAGGCACAGACAGGTTAATAACTTTCCCAGAGTAGCAGAGCACAATGCTTCAGAATCAGCCCTTAGATGTCCATCCCCATCCCTTTAAACAATCTGTCCCCTTAAAAGGCTTTTTTCCCCTTTCTTTCTGGAAATGTACTTGCAACTGCGGGGAATTTGAATGGTCTTGGAACAGAAAGTTTTTGGGTACAGACATCTATGGAACAGACACGGTCTGTAGTGTGTCAGCATCTTTCATCTTCAGACATCTGCTGTGTGCTAACATAAATTTCTAGGGGTGAGCCCAATGCTGCAAAGCTGAGGACAGCAGCAGACAAGAATGCGAGACAGGAAGATTCCTCCAGACAAGCGTCCTGAGCAGACTGATAGCACTTAAGGGTTTAAGTGACATCTCTTCTCTAAAATCCCCAGAACAAAAACCTGAGAAAAGCCTTCGGATCTCACTGCATCAGGTGTGAACTGCCAGGCATTCATCCTTGGAATTACACCACATCGGCCTGTAAGCCCCTGTTAACAAATCATATAGAGCAGGACTCTGATTCTCTTCCTCCAGAAAGTGATTAGGAAAAACAACATAGCTTGCTGCCAAAATTTTCCCATGAGATATCCAGCAGAAAAAAAAAATGCCTTTCTTTTTATTTCAATTAAAATATAATATTTCACATTAACTTTTGGGCTATATGTTTAATGAAAATACTAAGACATGGGCTACTAGAGGAAATTAATATTTATGCATGCTCTTAGTAACTTAATAAAACTAATAAGTCTATTTGTGTATGTGTGTGTGTGTGTGTGTGTAAGAGAGAGACAGTGAGACAGAGAGACAGAAATAGAGATAGAGAGACAGAGACAGACAGAAAGACAGAGAGGCAAAGGAGGCAGGCAGACCGACAAAGACAAGAGACAGAGAGGTGCGAGGAATAAATAGTATATGAATGTACATGTGTGGCCACAAGAGCATCTAGTGCCCTACTCTATCTATGTTTTGTCCTCAGATGGTGTCACTCATTGAACCTGGAGCAAGATTGGCAGTCAGCCAGTTCCAAGGATCCCTGAATCTCTACCTCTTATTGCCCTAGGGTTGCAGGGATGCTCATGACCACTCTTGACTTTCTAAGTGGATGCTAGAGATTTGAACTCAGCACCTCATGACTTAGCAGCAAGTTCTCTTTCTTACCTGAGTTAGCTGCCCAGTTCTGCACGAACCTTCAAAGAATGAAGATGGGACTGTAGATCCCATTGAAAGCCTTTTGTAATCAACCCCCAGGAGGCCTAAGCTCAAGGCCCATCTCTCCTCTTGAAGATGTTCCAGATTTAACATGACTTTTAGTTCTTGTGTGCTTAATAATGACCATGAAGAGCTAGATTATTTTTGTCCCTGTGTTGTATGTGCAGAGATAACATTCCTGAATATTAATACATAGCCAGCTGTGGAAGGAGGAACAGCCTTCACACTCAACTGAATTGGTAGGTGGCCAGAGTTTTGGCTAAATCATCTCTGGCCATATGGGGATTTTATGAAGAATTTATCTTGCCTTTTTCGTTATTAAAGGGATTCCTGGACCTCCAAGCTGAAGTGTTCTCTGAACATACTGCAGAGAGCTATACACACACAGAATAGAAACATGTGGGTTGAATTTTTCTAGGATATAAAAAACAAATAAAGAGTACTTTATAAAATAATTTTTTAATTTTATCAAAGCAAAACATGTAATCATGCAAGTGTCTCTGTGGATTAAAGAAGCCAATTGGCTCTTAGCTTTTTGACAGTATATATCCCATATCCTCTCTCTCTTTCTCACACTGTGGATAGGGATTGAAAATTTACTTGTGACCTCACTTCACTAAGAAAGCAACATGTCAACCAGTTAGACAAGACTCACCTACCCACTGAATCCAAGAAACATACCTCTCTGAGACATGGACTCAAAGACCAAGAGTCAAAGCTTAGAAGTCAACTTAGAATGAAAACAGGCAATGAGACTTAAGTTCTAATTAAGGCTCCAAACAAAGAAAAGGAGGGCAGAGCATGACCAAACTTAATCTATCACCTGATACCAAAGCCAGATAAGATGCAGTAAGAAGAAATCCATAGACTAATGTTCTTGATCAGCAAAGATGCAGAAATTTTTAGTAAAAGAACATATCAAGAAAATCATATACTGCTTTTCCTTCCTCCAAACCTTCCCATATACCGCTCTGTGCTCTTTCAAATTTATAGCCTCTTTTTACTAATTTTACTGTATGTATGTATGTATGTATGTATGTATGTATGTATACACACACACACACACACACACACACACACACGCACTTCCCCATGTATAACCTGCTCTGTCCATATAATACAAATTGTAAGTATGTTGTCAGGGCTGGCTGTTTGATACTGAGTAACTAATTGGTGTGCTCTTCCATAGGGAACACTGTCTCTCCTGCTCCTGGCTTTTCTCAGTTGTCTATAGCATCTTAAGAAATAAGAGAAATAAAAATAATCAAAGGAGTAAAAATTTTTGTAATGAAATTTTAAGACACTAAAGAAAGGAGCAGAAAGAGAAAATAGATGCAAAGAATCCTCATGTTCACAGATTAGTGAAAAAAAACGCTGCAAAACTCACTGTATTACCACTAGCTACCCCTAAAATCAACATATTCCAATCAAAACTCTAATGGCTTTCTTCATTGAACTACAAGAAACAGTCCTAAATTCATATGGAAACAGGCAGGATCCTAGTCAAGTGACTTTACTGGGAAAGGGTAATACCCTCACAATGTCTGATCTCAAACAATACTATAGAGCCATAGTAGCAAAATGCTAATATTAATGCTATTAATGAAGAAAGGAAATACACAAAAAAAAACAAATAAAGGATTTGCAAATAAGCCAACATAGCTATTGTTAAATAATTTTGTACAAAGATTCAAAAATATGTATTTTTGAAAAGACAGCCCCTTTTTATAATATGCTAGAAAAACTTAACATCCATCTTTAGAGAATAAAAGTAGGTTCACATTTCTCATCTGTACTCCCCTCCCACCAAAATAATGATCAGTTCAAAACAGATCAAAGACTTGAAGATAAGACCTGGAACTTGAAACTGCCAGAGAAAAACTAAACTACTTCAAGGGCTAGGCATAGAAAGGGACTTTCTAAAAAGACCTCCAAAAGCCCAGGAAACAATCCTCAGAATTAACACATGAAATTACATTAAATAAAAAAGCTTCTGCATAGCAAAAACAATAAAACAAACCTAGAATATATAAAGAACAATAATAACTAAACAAAAAATAGGTGGGACAATAATAAATAGACAAAACAAATGACTATACAAATCTGAAGAAAAGACAGACAAGTAGGGCCAGTAGGTGTGTGAAAACACCTCTGAAATCCTTGAAATGCAAATTAAAAACTGTTTGAGGTTCTATGTCACCCCAGTTAGAATGATTAAAGCAGAGGGCACCAAGGACAAAATGTTGCGGCAAGGGGAAGGGGAACACATGCACACTGCTACTGGAAATATAAACTGGTAAAGCCACTATGGTGGTCAGGGTGGCTCTTGCTCAAAAGCCTAAGAATAAAATTTCCATGGGACTCAGCTCTCTGAGTTCAGGATGCACACATAGAAGACTCTATGTCAAGACACTAAGTCAACACACTCGATTTGAACATCCATGTTCTTTGATGCATCCTTTACAATAGTTAGAAAATGGAAGTAGTCTAGATGTCCATCAATAGATTTTACATGTGTACAATGGAATTTTATTCAGCGCTAAAGAAAATGACATCAAGACATTTGTGGGAAATAGGTGGAACCAAAAATGGATGAATGGAACCAAAGGTCATTATATTCTGTGAAATAAGACAGACTCAGAAATACAAACACCATATGGTTTTTCTCATATGAAGATTCCAAATTTAAATGAATCTCTATCCTCTTTATGTGCGTGTGTGTTTATGTATGTATGTGAGAGAAAGAGAGAGGGGGAGGGGGAGAGGGAGGAAGAGAGAGGGAGGGAAGGAGAGGGAGAGAGAGAGAGAGAAGAGGGAGGCAGAGGGAGAGGGAAAGGGAGAGAAAGGGATCATAGGGGAAGGATGATATCGTCATGGTTGGGGAAGTGGGTAAAGGGAGGTTAGTGGAACACTTGAGACATGAAGAAGGAAAGTGTGAGTATTTGACAGAAATGTGGTGACCCACAAAATAGGTAAAAGAAACAGGTAAAATAATGAGGAATGGTTCATCATTCTGAAATATTTCCCAGCAGCAATTGATGGGTACTATAGATAGACAGCAGAAGCCAAGAGCATCACACTTTATAGAGCAACCTCTGGCTTGGACACAATGAGAAGTCAGGTCATCTTGAGCATGTTTTGTAATCTCTTTTGGTTCCAGTTTCCTTATCTGAATAATCAGAATGCTTTTTTCCACAGAATTTAAATTAATTAACAAAAACAAATTCTTGAGAATAGTATCTGACACAGTAAGGGTCCCTTGGTTATAAGGGCCCCTTGGTTAAGGTTTCAGGTTATTGCTGTAATTGTGATCATGTTAATGAGAATGATAGATTCCAAAAATGACTTATTGTCAAAGGTGTTCCCAGGTGACCAAGAGCCTAGTATCCATACTTTTTTATCACCCATTTCTCACTGGATACTGTGATGTCTGTCCTTGGGAGTTAACCAGAAGAATCAGTAAATGTTACATCACTGAAACTTGGGGCCTACAGTCTTTAAAGAGCTGGCCACTTGTCTTGCACTTCTGGGAACTCATTAGCCATCCTATCAGAAGTAAAACTCACCAACAAAGAAAGAACAGGGAAAGCTTATGTGGAAAGACTGCCAAGAAGTATAGCCTTAAAGTCTAAACAAAGATTTCATGAGACCTGGCCTGCCTAGCTTTTCAGCTCTATCCAACTGACATCCATTCCTTCCACAACTAAGAAGCCATCAGGATGTTCTAGTGTGGCAACCATTTACAACAGCTGTAAGAATGATGCTAAGTGAGACTAGCAGAAGATGGCCACCTGAGTCCTAGTCAATTCCCAGATACACAAGAAACAATTAGAAACACGCCTATTAATTGTTGAACAGTAAGGTGATTTGTTATACAATTTGTAAACAAAATTCCTCCTATAAAAGATACTTTCAAAGACATACAGTCAAAGATAAATTTAAAACCTAGTCAATATCGCATATACCACATCCTTATATTTTCCTATTGTAGAGTCTTTACCGTATTTCAGCAAGTCTATTTGACTTGCCATTCTTGTAACCTTTGATAATCTTGCTTGGTAGAGCTGTTATTATTATTTTTATCAAGGAAGCTTTCTTCAGTTCTATTTCTGCTCTTTCTCAGCTCTGATGATATACAGAACATTCAGGGATTAGTATCGCTTTTGCCTCCATCCACTCCCCTCTCTCCTTTTCCTTTCTTTCCTTCTCTCCAACCCCTTACAGGGTTTCTCTGTGTAGTCCTGGCTTTTCTGAAACTCTGTAGACCAGGGAGGCCTTGGCCTCAGATATCACCCTCTGCCTCGCAAGTGCGGGAACTAAAGACATTCACAGCCACCCAGCTCCTCTTTCCAGAGTGCTGATGAATTTGCTTTCTACTCTCATTCAATACTTAGTACACTGCAATATTCCACATTTGGCTGCCTCCCCTCAGGCACATTGATATCACCAAGCTCTGGAAGCAGCTAGCAGAAAAACATTTGTCTCAGTTCACTAATCTGTACCAACAATGGCAACTTGCAAGTATGTTGAAGTCTACACAATAGTTTGTACACATGACATTTTCATCTCTGTGCAATTGGCATAAAAGGCAAATTATATTTTGAGAAAGTAGAGGCAGGAGGATCAGGAGTTTAAGGGTAGATTGGGCTATGTAGAAAAACTGAAGTCCATCTGGACTACTTGAGACTGACTCAACAACAGAAACA
The DNA here is from genome assembly GCF_947179515.1 of Apodemus sylvaticus. Taxonomy (NCBI): domain Eukaryota; kingdom Metazoa; phylum Chordata; class Mammalia; order Rodentia; family Muridae; genus Apodemus; species Apodemus sylvaticus. The sequence continues at coordinate 34,263,147 of NC_067475.1, forward strand.
AAAGCTTGATCTGGAACGGATGTCACATACATGATCTGAATGCCTAAAGGAATCTAAAAGAATCTCATGATCCCATACACATAACAAACATCACCAGTTATACCCACAGCCAAGCCCGGAATGGCCTAGGGCATCAGACACACTTTCTCAGACTGTGCTAGATAAAACCACTCCTTCATCAAAATCTCATTTACTCAGAAACACTTACCAAGCATGCACTGCATGAGAGCTATTAAGAAGAGAACTAGAGGATGTTATATTCTAGGGAAGGCTAATAGCTTACAGTTAAACTCCCTATGATAAATTTTAAAACACAAAGGATATATTCATAAGGATGTGGATATGAAAAAAATCATAAATTCTTCACTTTCAAATTGTGAATCTGCCATTCCATTGGTAATCAGCAAACAAGTTGAGATTAAGAACTGTAAATTGCCAGACATATAAAATGTTAAGCCATGCATGCTGGTATGTGAGTTCTAAAATATTAAGTCCTTTTTATGAGTACAGAATTATTAAATCTCAATTTTCAAGCAGGTCTACTGTATATTGTGTTCTTTGCTTCATTTTATATGAATGTTTATTTCTCTACAACTTCCTCAAATACCTAAGAAATGAAGGAGAGTTTCATTTGGTATACTGTAACAGACAGTCACCATCCCCCATCCCTCAAACTTCTCAAAAACCCTCAGTAGTGTGAACCCCATCACCACCCCCCAGGAAGCACGCAGCATCTGCATTTACGAGCATAATGGCCCAAGAAGTGCTTTCTATATATTTCTAAAATATATAAATTTCCCTGTTAGAAAACGCATCACCCTCCCCCACTCCAACTCTCCTGAAGTATTTAACCTTCAGACATGCAGTTCCAGTGACCTGAAAATGTCCATAAACACATTTTCTTCTGCTTATCTAGGGCTCCACTCAGTTCATTGGGATCCATGTTTAGATTATTTCCAGAGAGGGGACGAAACCTCATCAATGCCTGCAGAATGTCAAGGGGTCATCTGAGCTTCTATCCAGCCCTGGAGCCTGGAAGGAATGCATTTACTTTTAACGGGCTGCAGCTTCAGCCTGGGAAAAATTAGTATGTCAAGAGATAGCCACTTAAGGGGTGACAGCAGAGTAGTTGTAATGTTCCTCTTCCATTTGGCCCACTGGGGAAGAAAAGTCAGGACTTTAAAGAAGTTTAGGAGTATTACTGGAAAGGAAATGATGGCATCATTGAGGCAAACAGTAAACAAACCATCAGTGACAGGAGAGGTGCAAACAAGGCACAGGGACCAGGACTGCAAGGCTGTGAGGCTGGTTACCACTGCATGAGCTTCCTGAAACTCCATTGTTGTAACACCGGCTCTCCATAGTTAGAGCCCCAGAAGTACACAGAGACTACACTAGCATGTTTTTATTAGCACCTAGAATTTTCTGTTTTAAGTCTACAGCGTATTTTAGTGTCTTTTAATTTGTGTCTCAATTCTGCCCCCTCCCCTGCTTTTCAGCACAATTGTAGAACACGATTTTCTTTGCTGAAAGTCTTTGGCAGGTGTTTTTTTTTGTTTGTTTGTTTGGTTGGTTTTTTTTTGACAGTTTTTTAAATTCGATATATTTTTTATTTACATTTCAAATGATTTCCCCTTTTCTGGCCCCCCCACTCCATGAAAGTTACATAAGCCCCCCTCCCTCCACTGTTCTCCCACCCACCCCTTCCCACTTCCCTGTTCTGGTTTTGCCTTATACTGCTACACTGAGTCTTTCTAGAACCAGGGGCCACTCCTCCATTCTTCTTGTATCTCATTTGATGTGTGGATTATGTTTTGGGTATTCCAGTTTTCCAGGCTAATATCCACTTATTAGTGAGTGCATACCATGATTGATCTTTTGAGACTGGGTTACCTCACTTAGTATGATGTTCTCTAGCTCCATCCATTTGCCTAAGAATTTCATGAATTCATTGTTTCTAATGGCTGAATAGTACTCCATTGTGTATATATACCACATTTTTTGCATCCATTCTTCTGCTGAGGGATACCTGGGTTCTTTCCAGTTTCTGGCTATTATAAATAGGGCTGCTATGAACATAGTGGAGCATAAATCCTCATTACATGCTGGGGAATCCTCTGGGTATATGCCCAGGAGTGGTATAGCAGGATCTTTCGGAAGTGAGGTGCCCAGTTTTCTGAGGAACTGCCGGACTGATTTCCAGAGTAGTTGTATCAATTTGCAACCCTACCAGCAGTGGAGGAGTGTATTTTTTTAAAAAAATGTCAGAGAGAAATAACCTCATTTTAAGTTATGTCTGCTGACCCTGTGGAAGAAGTTATCCTGGGACTCAAGAAAGCAGAAGGGAGGTTGAAAAAAAAAAATCAAGCCTTTGTTAGCTATTTCTCATTAGATAGATACTTAACTCTTATTTCCTCATCCATTAAAAAAGTATCACAAGTGTTACTTCAGAAAGTTGTTGGCAGGCTAGTGTGGAGTTAGTGTGGAAGTCACCAAATCCACAAAGGTAAGCCCACATTTATTAAAAACCGTATCAAAAGACAAGCTATTCTAGCACCTAAAATACTTTCCCATAATGAACACCAAGAACACACAGGCTATTCAAAAGATTTCCTCCAGTCTCTGCCATGTAGATTTTTGTGAAGTACCCTAGGCCCAGAGGCTAAATACCGGTTTGATTAAACAATTCAAAGGAAATGAGACCAGAATTTTTCACAAAACAGAGGGTCAATACAGGCTTTTATACCGGAAGCTCTCTGGCCCTCTCAAGCAGCTCCTGCAGTCTCTGAGGGGCCATGCCCCACCTACAGGACTGTTTGTCCCTGAGTTACAGCAATACATTATAGGATGCATTTTCTGTGAGTATCCCTGGATTTGTGCAGCCAAACAGGGCTCAGAAAGGAACTTGAAAGCCATGAGAAATCTACAGACAAGAGCCAACCCCATTTCTGGCTTGGGTTTTGAGCAGGTTTTTACAAAATTATGGCTGTAGTTTAGCCAGCTTTTGAAGGGCAAAATCTAATATGAAATCTTACTGTTAAAGTCCTTTCTACACTACTTCCATGGAGAAAGAGCAACTCTGCCTGAACAGGTGAGTTATTCCCAGGGAAGAGTCACCAAAGCAAGATATAGCAAGAGGATTAGCAGACTCCTGCTCAGCCCTGCTCCACTTTATTGGGGCTCATGAAGACCATCTGCATCTCTCCACTCTAATCCCAGGATATTTCTCCTTCAGAATCCTTCCTCTGAAATGCTCAGTCCCTTTCCAGTCATTCAACTTGTCAAAGACCTGTTGTTTTGTTTTTTTAAAAACAGGGTCTCTCTGTGACCCTGGCTGTCCAAGAGCTTGCTATGTAGACCATGCTGCCCTCAAACTCACTCAGATCCACCAGTCTTTGCCTTTTCTGGGACAAAAGGCAGGCACTACTGCACCACACCACATCACACCTGGCTCATCAAGAGCCTTTTCAAATACAACCATCCTCTCTAGAATCACTATTGAGGTGTAGTCAAAACCCCTCCTAAGATCTCCTTAACTGGAAAATTAAATTGCCATCCAACTTCACTAAAATATAATTATATCTTATATAAAGATGGTTATGGTGTTAAACATATTTACTGCAGACAGTAAAAGGATGCCAGGGTATGGTTGTCTTTCCAAGAGATTCAAACCCCTCCATTCCTGGGTAAGTCAGACATGTAGAGACAACCACAATTATAAAGTAGGGTATCCAGAAGAGAAACTGAGAACAAAATTCTAAGGGAAACTTTAAAGGAAGATTCATTAGGATGGCACTGAAGTTGAAAGGGGGGAATTTAAATGAATAGAACACACCTAGCAAAAGCATAGTGTTCCATATACTTCCCAGTTTATATGAGAGGGACCTAGTGAGACATCATACAGGGAAATGGACTTGACTCAAACCACAAACCACATTTTATACAAGGTCATGTTGGAAGAAAAAAAAAATCCCACAGTTTGGCCAAAGTGCAGAATCAAGTTCAAGTTCAGAGGATGCTATTAACTTTCACTGGTAAAGTTTCTCGTACTCCTTTCTTCAGCTATAAAGCAAGAATTTCAGTATGCTTACCCTCAAAGCATGTTCAAATTTGTTTGACCAGGCATGTGAGGTCATTGCTAACTCTCGTCGACATAGTCCCAGGACAGTCAGAATTACATAGTAAGAACCTATCTCAGAAACAAGCAAACAGGACCACAAACAAGATCTAGTGGAGTCAGTCAATGGTAGCTAGAGTCTATTATTAATGAAGGTATTAAAATCCAATTGACAACAAACCATTAGGTTGAAACTAATCACAATAAGATCATTGACACACAGAAAACTTACAAATTATGTAACTTTATGTTTGAAGAACCAGTTGTTAATTTAATGTCACATCACTGGTCTCTGAGCTTGAAAGCCAACTGCATGGTATTAAACAACAAGGGACTGGGATGGTGGCTCAGACAGCAGTGTGTTTCCCACATAGAGATGAGGACTTGGATTCCGATCCAGCACCCACTTAAAAGCCAAGAGCAGCACATCTGCAACCCTAGCACTGAAGAGAGAGGGGTGGATGATCTTGGGCCATGCTGGCCAGCCAGGTCATAAACTCAGTGAACTGTAAGATCAATGAAGGAGTCTATCTCAGAAATAAGATTGGGAGAGCCTGGGGAAGATGCCTAATATCAACCTATGAACTCCATACTCCTCATATAAACATGCACACACACAGAGAGAGAGAGAGAGAGAGAGAGAGAGAGAGAGAGAGAGAGAGAGAGAGGAGAGGGAGAGGGAGAGGGAGGGAGAAAATATTAAGCAATACAAATTCTTTTGTAATGTTTGAATTGCTATTGGCTCTATGATACATGTCATTATGTGTGTGTGTGTGTCACTAAACATGTATGCCATTATATATGTATGTTTATATGCATGTCAGTATGTATGTATGTCAGTTTGTATGTATGCAGTGGAGTGTAACTGGTTTTGAGAGCAATTCACAACAAATTGAAGCAATGCATAGGAAGATATCACAGATAACAAAATTTCTACTCTTGCATTTCATATTTTCCATATTGTCACAAGATACTTTCAATTTGTGTAGAGGAAAGTGAACGGGCCTTCATTCCATAGCCCAGTTGGATTCGAAGTCCAGCCTCCCAGACCCTGACAGAGTAACTTGTCCTCCATGCAATGTCCCAGGAAGTACATTAGCTTTGCATTAAATATCACAAGAATAAGCAGAAAAATTCACCCAAGGAGTGCCACCAGGGGCCTAACATCAACCTATAGAAAGAGCTCCAGGAAAGCTTTCCTCCTAATAAATGTCCCAATATTGAATCTAAGGGACTCTAAATTTAGTTTGCAAGATTACCAACACATGTTACAATGCTTCCTGGAGCTCAGCGTCACCCCAGAGCCATTCCAAAGAGAGCCAACAGTAGTGGGTGAAACAAGAATCTTCAATCTGGATTTCATTTTTCATAAATGAAAGAAATGTGTCTTTTTAAGGCTTTCCGTGTGCCGTTGACCAAAAAAAGAAACACCGCAGATTTACAAAGCAAAAAATCTAAAAGTCTTTGTCACCGAGGAGTGAAGAAATGTTTGAAGCTAATTCATTACAAAGTCTTGCCAGAGCATTCCAGATGATAATTGGAATTTACACTGAAAAACATCATTACCAAATCCAGTACTCCAGGGAAGCATTGGCTCTTTAGAATCTTTGATTTCTCTCAGTGCTCTTTTTTTTTTTTTAAATTTTCATCAAAAGGTATTCTACACAACAGTAAAAATAACTTATTAGCAAAGATAATTAACATGTTATCATTTTACATCTTGTCTGATGAAAACTATGAATGTAATTTTAATTAACTTGCTCATCTACTTAGGCTTTCTTTCTTTGCATGTTGTTTTGTTATTCTCGTTGTTTGGAAACAAGTTCTTAGCCTATAGCTCAGGCTGGCCTGGAACTTACTATGTAGTCATAGCCTCAAACTTGACAATTCTCCTGTCTCATCCTCTAGGGTGCTAGGATTGTATCCATGCCTGGCTTTGGGGGATATAATTATGGGGTACGGACATGTGAGGCAGAGAGACGTATACAACTTCACGTGTGAGTGCTTGGGCTGGTAGAGGATGGGAGGGCAGTGGGGGTGGGGTAGGGAGGACTTGGCAAGGTGGCGTTTTCAGTCCCCACCTTGTTTTTTGAGGCAAGACCTCTCTTTGAACATGGAGCTCACACAATTCATCTAGACTGGCTAGCCCTCGAGCTGCTAGGATATCCCCATCTTTATCTCCAAATGCTGCACAGGGATTACAGTGCCTGCTCTTGTCCCCCACTCTTCCATATATACTGTGAATCTGAACCTGTCTCCGTGTTTACAGTGCTAACACTTTACCAACTGGGCCATCTCCGCAGTCACTATGAGGATAATTTCTTTAAGAATATTTTTTAGGGAAAAGAAAGGGACCTAAATGGAAATCACAATGTCACAAAACTCCAAATGTCTATCTACTCACAAGCACGGACATTGATTTGTCCACTTGTGTTTACAGTAAGAAAAGCTTCATTTCCGCACAAACAGCAAACATATAAATGAGCCAGTCACAGCTGTGTGGACTTGTCTGTCTAACAATGAGCAGAGGCATGACGGTCCCCACACTGCACACTGTGGCCACTTAGCAGGACGTTTGTAGACTCGTCCTGTGAGCATCCTCAGGAAATGGAAGAGTAGGATATTCCCAGTGGAAAGAATTTAGCAAAATCTTCATCTCCAAAAATCAAAGTCACTGTCCCAGGCCTTATTCCAGGATCTTCTTGCAACAACCATTTCTGTTGACTCCAGAACTACTAAACATTTCCTGAGATAAAAATGAAGACATCAGCAGAAGATACACACATGTCCTGGGAAGACTATCTTCTCAGTATGACTCCACTGTCCTGTGGTGTCAGAGTTCTCAATACCAACATTTGTTATTACAGTTATTACAATGACGTGGTGATAAACTTCTGAGAAATAAATAAATGAGGGTTTTCCTTGGCTGATGTTAAATCAGTATAAAATACGAAGTTTTCTGTGCCTCTCATGAGACAGAATTCCTGTGTGCAATGATTCTCCTGATTTTTCAAGTAGTTGTGTCTCTGAGTCGGACCATTCATGTGTGTATGAGTGTGTGAAGTAAAAAAGAAAAAATAATAAAGGAATGTTCTTTTGAGATGTTCATGAAAATTTGGCAACCAAAGTGGGGAAAAACCCTATAAACAATTTATGTCTAATGTGGAGGTTCCCAGCTGCTGCTACAAAACAAAAGTGCCAGACCAAATGCATCATGGGTATCACACTAACCAAGCCTGACAGGGCAAGGATCACAAATCAGACATAATCTTATTATTTGGCTGTAGTTTGGACAGTTTCTCGGCATGACTTTAAAAACAGAATTTAAAAGATTACTTTCTCAAAAAGCATTTTCCCCTTCGCGCTTCTGTTTCTCATTTGCAGTCCCTCTGACGGGTTATTCTCTCCTGCACTCTGCCCGCTCACCTCTCCTCTGCCTGCCTGGCGTCTTGGCCAGCTGTTTGCGGAGTAGAGCGGGAGGTAACACACTTCCTAAGATTTCCCGTTTGCTTATTATTGAACTAAATGCAAATTGTCTCAACATTATGCTAACTCTGGAAGGCCGGTCTGGAAAATGGCTTTCACATATGTAGTCATTGTTGAATGGACGAACGTGGGTGTGGAGCCAAATGTTTCTCAAATGAATTTACCAAAGGCCATTATCAAGGAGCTAGATCTTTGGAAACATTTATACAAAACATGGTGATAGTGAGAACCAGATGCCTCTTTCTCAGCTGCAGCACATTTGGGAAGCGGGTCCTGTGTGTGCCCGTGGTAGAGAGAGCAAGTTTTCAGACTTTATCACAGAAATATTGCAGTCGGCTCTATCATGCTTGCCTCCCATAGTCTGTGCCTTTTATTACTATCAATGGAGAAGAGCTATACATTCCACCCTGACACTGCTTCAGTGGTGTGAACCCCAGATCTTCTATAATCCCCAGATTAGATACTGAAGTGCGCCTTCAACTGACCACTGTCCTATGGCTTGGCCCGTTCTCCCAGCAGCATTTATTGGCAACGCCTGCCACGCTGTTGCTAAGTTGTTAGCACTCAATCTTATCTACTGCTCCTTGCTTCTGACTAGCCCTGTTGTCAGAAGCCCCTCTGTCAATAATCATGCCACCAGAGGCAACTGGCTTGATTTGAACCCTGCCTTTAGGATCAAGCCCTCCCCTCCAGCAATAATCATCTTCCTATTTGCTCTATTTTTAGAGTGGAAAGGCCATTTGCTGTTGATTTTGGTGTGGGAGAGTTGGGGTGAGATTCTTTGTTAATTTCCATTTCTCTTCTCTGTGTTCAGACTATCTCAAAGTCACAAGGAGAGGAATGGAAAGATACCTGTGTTGCTATTCATTCTCTCCACACTTGAAATGTTGCTTATGCCCACCTTCCTTATAAAAGATAAATTAAGCATCAGGAAACAATGAAAGCAACGAAATTATCTTGGGATGTCCTAATAGACAAGCATATTCTGATAGGTGAAAATAGACCTTCCCAGGTTTTCTAAATCGTCGCCATTTCACAATATACAATTTCAGGCACACAGAGCACTGTGTGGTGTTGGACCGATTCCACACTGCCACTTAGGTATGTAAGAACCCGACAAGGCTGCTCTCTCTTTTAAGACACTAGGTTTTCTCAGAAGTTTTGCCTTTTCTTCTCTACTAGTAGTTAAGCTTTCCTTATTTTAGTTTTTTCTTTCTTTCTCTCTTTTTTTTTCCTTAGGAGGCGGTCATCTTCTCAGCAGCTGTAAGTATAATTTTTAAAGAACTTTTTAAAAGAATAGAAAAAAGCCCAAGTTTAAAAAAAAATCACAGCACACACACACACCTCATATTGTTTTTCATGAATTGCAACTGTGTTTTACCTTATACCCATACAACAGACGTCCCTGCCAAGTGTTACACACAGACCATGGGAGTGGAGCTTGGCCCCTGTTGTTGTATGTAAGTAAACAGCTGCCTAAGATGATCTCAGCAGAGCACGGGAAGGTGACTGCTCAGAGATGCAGCCTCTTGCATTTTATTAGTTTTCCTCCCTTTCTCCATCTACTTTCTCCTCTCCTTCCTCCTAGTCCTAGAAGTAAGACAGTTCTCTGTGACTCAAACTGATGGAAATTCTTCCTGGATTTTGATATTTAAGTGTACATAGGAACAAAAGGAAAATACAATAAGGACGATGAAAGAGAAGCCAGAAATAAGATAAGTGTAAATAATTGCTTACTGGGAGACAGCTAACATCTTATCCATTTCAGAATGGAGATTTAATCGGTTCCAGGATTTTTTTTTTCTTTTTTGTTGTAAGGTTAACCAAAACATGCTTCTCAGAAGCTAAACTATCCATAGTACTAAGATTGAAAAAATGCCTTTTACCCCATTAAAAAGACACTCTGAAATGGAGTGATTGGAATTCTTTTTTAAAAAAAGACCTCTAAACTAAATAAAACAATCAGTAATATACGTATAAAAAATCCGTGAGTGTAAGAGCTACAGGCAGTTAAATAAAACCAACCCTCTGGGAAAGAGTCAAATCCTTGATTTTGCAGCCACATCAGTAACATGCAGAGGAGTAAAACTCAACATTAATTGAAGATGTTTTTGAAAATTGAACAAGTCACTACTGTTTCTTTGGTTTTGTGGTTATTGCAATCACATTGTGGTCTTCCATGGATATGTCAACACAGTACCAAATTATAGTTAAAAAAAAAAAAACCAATGTAATAGTGCTAACTTCATCAATTTGAACCTAAAATACCTAATTCTTTAAAACTGTGACATATAAAGAATAATAATACACAATCAAAGAGAGTTATTATCTTAGTCATTGGCCTATTGCTGTGAAGAAACACCATGACCATCGAAATTCATAAAATAAAGCATTGAATTAGCAGCCTGCTTACAGTTTCAGAGGCTAAGTCCATTTTGATCATGGCACACATGAAGCTGGAGCAGTAGCTGAGAGAGCTACCTTCTGATCTGCAGAAAGCAGACAGAAAGAACCGGGGTCTGATATGGGCTTTTGAAACCCCAAGGACCATCCCCAGTGACACACTTCCTAATCCTTTAAATCCTTTCAAATAGTGCTACTCCTTGGGAACTACACATTCAAGTATATGAGCATATGGGAGCCATTCTTATACAAACCACCACATTTCAATCCCTGGCCTCCATAGTCTGGTATCCATATCCATACAGGAATTCAAGGTCCATACCTAAACATAGTAAAGGCAATATACAGCAAACAGGTAGCCAGCACCAAACTAAATGGAGAGAAACTTGAAGCAATCCCACTAAAATCAGGGACTAGACAGGGCTGCCCCCTTTCTCCTTATCTTTTCAATATTGTACTTGAGGTACTAGCTTGGGCAATTCGACATCATAAGGAGGTCAAAGGGATACAAATTGGAAAGGAAGAAGTCAAACTATCGTTATTTGCAGATGACATGATAGTCTACCTAAGTGACCCAAAAAACTCCACTAGAGAACTCCTACAGCTGATAAACAACTTCAGCAAAGTGGCAGGTTATAAAATCAACTGAAGCAAATCAGTGGCCTTCCTATACTCAAAGGATAAGCAGGCTGAGAAAGAAATTAGGGAAATGACCCCCTTCACAATAGCCACAAACAGTATAATGTATCTTGGGGTGACTCTTATCAAACATGTGAAAGATCTATATGACAAGAACTTCAAGACTCTGAAGAAGGAAATGGAAGAAGACCTCAAAAAATGGGAAAACCTCCCATGCTCATGGATCGGCAGAATCAATATAGTTAAAATGGCCATTTTGCCAAAAGCAATATACAGATTCAATGCAATACCCATCAAAATCCCAACTCAATTCTTCACAGAGTTAGAAAGAGCAATTAACAAATTCATCTGGAATAACAAAAAACCCAGGATAGCTAAAACTATTCTCAACAACAAAAGAAAGTCTGGGGGAAATCAGTATCCCTGACCTCAAGCAATACTACAGAGCAATAGTGTTAAAAACTGCATGGTATTGGTACAGTGACAGGCAGGAGGATCAATGGAACAGGACTGAAGATCCAGAAATGAACCCACACACCTATGGCCACTTGATCCTCGACAAAGAGGCTGAAAACATCCAATGGAAAAAAGATAGCCTTTTCAACAAATGGTGCTGGTTCAACTGGAGGTCAACATGCAGAAGAATGCGAATTGATCCATCCTTGTCTCATTGTACTAAGCTCAAATCCAAATGGATCAAGGACCTCCACATAAAGCCAGACACTCTGAAGCTAATAGAAAAGAAACTGGGGAAGACCCTTGAGGACATCGGTACAGGGAGAAAGTTTCTGAACAGAACACCAATAGCGTATGCTCTAAGATCAAGAATTGACAAATGGGACCTCATAAAATTACAAAGTTTCTGTAAGGCAAAGGACACCATCAAGAGGGCAAATCGGCAACCAACAAATTGGGAAAAGATCTTCACCAATCCTACATCAGATAGAGGGCTAATATCCTATATATAAAAAGAACTCAAGAAGTTAGACTCCAGAAAACCAAACAACCCTATTAAAAAATGGGATACAGAGTTAAACAAAGAATTCTCACCTGAAGAACTTCGGATGGCAGAGAAGCATCTTAAAAAATGCTCAACATCATTAGTCATTAGGGAAATGCAAATCAAAACAACCCTGAGATTTCACCTTACACCAGTCAGAATGGCTAAGATTAAAAATTCAGGAGACAGCAGGTGTTGGAGAGGGTGTGGAGAAAGAGGAACACTCCTCCACTGCTGGTGGGGTTGCAAATTGGTACAACCACTCTGGAAATCAGTCTGGCGGTTCCTCCGAAAACTGGTCACCTCACTTCCAGAAGATCCTGCTATACCACTCCTGGGCATATACCCAGAGGATTCCCCACCATGTAATAAGGATACATGCTCTACTATGTTCATAGAAGCTCTATTTATAATTGCCAGATGCTGGAAAGAACCCAGGTATCCCTCAACAGAAGAGTGGATGCAAAAAATGTGGTATATCTACACAATGGAATACTATTCAGCCATTAGAAACAATGAATTCATGAAATTCTTAGGCAAATGGATGGAGCTAGAGAACATCATACTAAGTGAGGTAACCCTGACTCAAAAGGTGAATCATGGTATGCACTCACTAATAAGTGGATATTAATCTAGAAAACTAGAATACCCCAAACATAATCCACACATCAAATGAGGTAGAAGAAGAAAGGAAGAGTGGCCCCTTGTTCTGGAAAGACTCAGTGAAGCAGTATTCGGCAAAACCAGAACGGGGAAGTGGGAAGGGGTAGGTGGGAGGACAGGGGGAGAGAAGGGGGCTTGTGGGACTTTCGGGGAGTGGGGGTCTAGAAAAGGGGAAATCATTTGAAATGTAAATAAAAAATATATCGAATAAAAAAAAAGTCCTCAAAAGGTATCATAGTCTCAACACTTTTTAAAAATTCAAAGTTCAAAAGCTAGCAATCTTTTAAATGTAACTTCCCCAACTTCACTAAAATCAAAATCAAAAAGTATATCACATACTTCCAACATACAATGTCACAGAATATACATCACCAGTCCTAAGGGGACAAAAGGGAACATAGCAAGGAAATACTGGACAGAGGCAACACCTAAAACCAGCAGGGCAAACTCCAAACTCTATCTCCCTGTCTGATGTCAAAGCATTCTTCAGATCTCCAGCTCCTCTCAGCTTTGTTGACCTCAATATAAATTTTCTTTTGTTTTTTTTTTTTTTTTTTTAAGATTTGTTTATTTATGTTACATGAGTGTACTTTTCAGAAACACCAGAAGAGGGCATTGGATCCCATTACAGATGGTTGTGAGCCCCCTTGTGGTTGCTGGTATCTGAACTCAGGACCTCTGGAAGAGCAGTCAGTGCTCTTAACCACTGAGCCATCTCTCCAGTCCAACATAATTTTTCTTCTAGGGACTGGTTCTACACCTGATCTGCAGCTCTTCTTGGCAAGTATCTCACATCTCTGGCATCTCCAATACATTGGAATCACCAACAAAATCCATGCAATGACATCTCTGAACCTGTATGTATGTACACCTCTGATATATGCATGGCCAGCAGCTATCCTCAGCCACAGAGAGATTCCATAATCACTTTCCTGTATTCTTGACTCTAAAGCCAGAATCCCATAGCTGAAACTAGCAAGTTCTACTGCTTGATGGAGCTGAAACTTGGCCCCTTAGTTCAATTACATTTTCATCAGCTTTCTATTGTTGATGGTTTCTGTTACACTTTAAGGTTTTCTTTGATCATTTTCACAAGTTGGAAGCTTAGCTGGCTGGGATCATACCCTGAGGTCATCATTTCCTTATTCCACCTAGCATTAGGTTTTTCTTTAAACTTTTTATCTTCTTGAAGACAGTTTTGCCTCCTACATTTTATTTCCTGGTGTTCTACTTCTTCTCAAACTACATTTTGCATTCCTTTTTGTCTAGTTTGCTCCTTTTCACTATAGACCTACATAAACCCATTTCTTGGTACTTCTGTCTTAGTTACTGTTCTACTGCTATGAAGAGATACTATAACCAAGACAACTCATAAAAAAAAAAACCATTCAATTGGGGGCTTGCTTACAGTTTCAGAAGTTAGACCATTGTCATCATAGTGGAGAACTTGGCAACATATAGGCAGTCATGGTGCTGGAGAAGCAGCTAAGAGCTCTACATCCTCATCCACAGGCATGTGAGATGAAAAAGAGAAAGAGGGAAGGGGAGGGAGAGAGATGGGGGGGGGCGGATACTAGACTAGGCATGGTCTTTTGAAACCTCAAAGTCAACGACCAGTGACACACTTCCTCTAAAAAGGCCACACCTCCTAATCCTTCTAAGCCTTTCAAAGAGTTCCAGTTCCTAGAGAGTTAACCATTCAAATATATGAGCTTATGTGGGTCATTCTTATTCAAACCACCACAGTTACAATGATTTTAAAAAATGGAGAGTTTGGTTTTATTTTTATGAGATATAATATAGATATTAAGATATGTTAAGATTTGTTTTCTTCATATGAATCATTTATACAAAGAAAATTATAGTGAGATGAAAGCTGGGGTAAAATTAGAAGCATAAATGTGCATTCACCATCAAAGAACTTACAAATAAAACCGCTAACCCTGGATCGGGCACCATGATGAACAGAAGGTATTATTCCACCCAAGTAGTCTTTTGTGAAACAATAACTTGGCTTTACTCCCAGGGGGGAAAATGGATTCAAAATTTTTTACCAGCACATGGACAATCAACATCACTGAAGAAAAACTACTCATTGTTATCTATCCTCAGGTGATGGTGGAACCTTGTGAACCCCTCCATGGACCTAGGAAGACTATTAATGAGCCACATCTTATGTAGGTGCTCTGAGAATGTAAGAAGGCAAGACCAACTTATGCCCAAAAGATAACATTCCATAACACTCATCACTTCCTTAACCTCTTCCATTCCTTCTGCCCCTGCCTTCTGAAGTGCTCACTAAGTCTTATACAGTGTGATATACATGTCCCTTATTGTTTCTGAACATTTAACAGTCATTTATTTTCAGCACTTTGACCAGAGTTAAGACTGCAATAGATGTTGGCCACTGCAAAAATCAACTCCCTTGACTAAAGCTAAGAGCAGCCATACTGAATGTTTAGAAATCAAACATTTAGAAGGTAATTTGTCAGGGACATTTTATCAATTGAACAAAGAATCAGCAATACCTTCTCTTCTAGAGCTTAGGTTCTCACAGACTTTGACTAGGTTTATGGTAGGAGATATAAATTTCTTCTTGTGCAATGGGCCTCAAATCTAAGCAGTACATAATTGGTTGCATGCATATAGTTGACCCACTGTTACACCTTGGCATTTCGATATCTATATCTCAGCAGGATATTTGTTCATTCTTTTCTTCTCCTCTTGATTTCTTTAGTATTTAATGAATCTAATTTGCATGTCTGCATGTTATTACTAATTAGCAGAGCATTTCCTAATTCGTAAAGATCATGCCCTTTAGTGGCATTCAGCAAAGCTACTGAAGTCCCATATAAGTTCTGAAATCCCTGCTGAATTAAATTTTTTCTTTTTCCTTTTATTTATTTACTTGATATTGGATACTTTATTTATTTACATTTCAAATATCCCCTTTCCTGGTTCCCCTCCAGAAACCCCTTATCTCATCCCCACTCCCCCTGCTTCTACGAAGGTGCTCCCCCACTCACCCACTCATACCTCCCCGCCCTAGAATTCCCCTACATTGGGGCATTGAGCCTTCACAGGACCAAGGGCCTCTCCTGTCATTGTTGTACAACAAGGCCATCCCCTGCTACATATGTAGTTGGAGTCATGTTTTGTTCCATGTGTACTATTTGCTTAGTGGTTTAGTCCCTGAGATCTTGGGGAGGCAAGCTCTGGCTGGTTGATGTTGTTGTTCTTCCTATGGGGTTGCAAACCCTTTCAGCTCCTTAGTCCTTTCTCTAACTTCTCCATTGTGGAACCCCTGTGCTCAGTCCAATAGTTGGCTGTAAGTATCCACCTCTGTATTTGTCAGGCTCCGGCAGAGCCTCTCAAGAAACAGCTATACCAGACTCCTGTCAGCAAGCACTTTTGGCATCTACAATAGTTGTCAGAGTTTGGTGTCTATATGGGATGGATCCCCAGGTAGGGGCAGTCTCTGGCTGGCCTTTCCTTTAGTCTCTGTTCCACACTGTGTCTTCATATTTCCTTTAGACAGGAGCAATTCTGAGGTAAAATTTGGAGATGAGTGGGTGGCCCCATTCCCCAACTGCGGGTCTTGCCTAACATCTGAACTTGGTCTCTACAGGTTCTCCCTCCCCTTGGTTGGGCATTTCAACTAATCTCATCCCCTTGGGGTCCTGGGAACCTCTTGTTTGCCTGGCATCTGGAATGTGCTACCACCAGTTCTCCATCCCCTATTTGCTATACATTCCTGTTCAAATTCCTGACCCTCTGTATATCATCCCTATCTCCTTGAATACCCCCTTTCCCCCTCCTCCTCCTTTCTTCCTCCCAAGTCCTTCCCACCCTCTACCTCCAGTGAGTATTTTGTTCCCCTTTCTAAGAAAGACGGAAGCATCCACACTTTGACCTTCCTTCTTCTTGAGCTTCATACGGTCTGTGAATTGTATCTTGTGTATTCCAAGCTTTTGGGCTAACACCCACTTATCAGTGAGTACATAACATGTATGTTCTTTTGTGACTGGGTTAACTCACTCAGGATATTTTCAAGTTCCTTCCATTTGCCCAAGAATTTCATGAAGTCATTATTTTTAGTAGCTGAGTAGTATTTTGTTGTGTAAGTGAACCACATTTTCTGTATCTGTTCCTCTGTTGAAGGACATCTGGGTTCTTTTCAGCTTCTGGCTATTATAAATAAGGCTGCTATGAACATAGTGGAGCATGTGTGCTTATTACGTGTTGGAGCATCTTTTGAGTCTATGCCCAGGAATGATATAGCTGGGTCCTCAGGTAGTAGTACTATGTCCAATTTTCTGAGCAACTGCCAGACTGATTTCCAGAATGGTTGTACCAGCTTGTAATCTCACCAACAATGGAGGTGTGTTCCTCTTTCTCCACATCCTTCCCAGCATCTGCTGTCACCTGAGATTTTGATTTTATTCCATTCTGACTGGTGTGAGGTGAAATCTCAGGGTTGTTTTGATTTGCATTTCTCAGATGACTAAGGATGTTGAACATTTCTTTAGATGCTTCTCAGCAATTTGATATTCCTCAGTTGAGATTTTTTGTTGTTGTTTAGCTCTGTTCCCCACGTTCAATAGGGTTATTTGGTTCTCTGGAGTCTAACTTCTTGAGTTCCTTGTATGTGTGGGATATTAGCCCTATATCTGATATAGGATTGGTAAAGTTTTTTTTCCCAATCTGTTGCTTGCTGTTTTGTCCTATTAATAGTGTCCTTTTCCTTACAGAAGCTTTGTAATTTTATGAGGTCCCATTTGTTGATTCTTGATCTTAGAGCATAAGCTACTGGTGTTCTGTTTCAGAAAATTTCCCCTGTGCCCATGTGGTCAAGGCTCTTCCCCATTTTCTCTTCTATTAGTTTCAGTATCTCTGGTTTTATGTGAAAGTCCTTGATCCACTTGGACTTGAGCTTTGTACAAGGAGATAAGAATGGATCGATTTGCATTTTTCTAAATGCTGACCTTCAGTTGAACCAGCACCATTTGTTGAAAATGCTGTTTTTTTTTCCCCACTGGATGGTTTTAGCTCCTTAGTGACCATAGGTGTGTGGGTTTATTTCTGGGTCTTCAGTTCTGTTCCATTGATCTACCTGCCTTTCTCTGTACCAATACCATGAGTTTTTATCACTATTGCTCTGTAATATATCTTGAGGTAAGGGATGGTGATTCCCACAGAAGTTATTTTATTGTTGAGAATAGTTTTCGGTATAATCAGATTTTTGTCATTTCCAAATGAATTTGCAAATTGCCCTTTCTACCTCTATGAAGAATTGATTTGAAATTTTGATGGGGATTTGATTGAATCTGTAGATGGTCATTTTTACTATATTAATCCTGCCAATCCATGAGCATGAGAGATCTTCTTTGATTTCCTTCTTCAGAGACTTGAAGTTCTTGTCATACACATCTTTCACTTGGTTGGTTAGAGGCACACCAAAGTATATTGTATTATTTGTGACTATTGTTTCCCTAATTTCTTTCTCAGCCTGTTTATCCTTTGAGTATAGGAAAGCTACTTATTTATTTGAGTTAATTTTATATCCATCCACTTTGCTGAAGTTATTTATCAGGTTTAGGAGTTCTCTGGTGGAACTTTAGGGGTTACTTAATTATACTATCACTCTCTCCTTACCTATTCAAGATAGTACTTGATGTCCTAGCCAGAGCAATTAGGAAACAAAAGGAGATCAAAGGGATACAAATGGGAAAGGAAGAAGTCAAAATATCACTATTTGCAGATGATATGATAATATGCTTAAGGACTGCTTTTCTTAATACTGCCTTAGATGATACAATCTGTTCTTTTCAAAGAGGACTTGATAGGTAAATTACTCAGTTTCTCTGCATCTATGGTATTCAAACTGATCCTATCTCTTCCTGTGCTTCACAAGCCAAGCTGTGAAATTCTCTTACATGTCTTATTTCAAATGCTTTCCCAATTTAAATGTTACGAAGGCAGATAGATCCACTGTTGTCATAGTTTGTTTTCCTTGGCTATAATTAGGAATGTATATGACATCTCTTGGATTTATCTTTTGTATTAATATACCTGGAAGATATCTTTTATCATTTCTGCCTCACTGTATCCCACTTCTCTCTCTGATTTTTCTCAATGATTCAATTCTTTTTAAGATCTAAGAGAAGGCTATTTAACTAAGACTGAATCTGCATTCATTTTTTCTCTCAGTACCTCCTCAGTCAGAGGAATGACAATCCAACACTTCCATTTCCATAGTCCCTTATTTTCACATTTCCTGCTAATCAGAAGCTAAAGTAGAGACAACATCCACAAATCCCCTTCTCTTTGTATTTCTCCTCTCCCCTGAGCAAGGTCTTGTACCAATGGATCATTCTCAGTTGAAGCATGCAACTGATTGCAGAGCATGCTTGTGAATCTGAGTCATGCATGCTACTTTAAGGGATTATAACTTATTTTCTAGTTCAGCATCCATTGAGAGTGCATCCCTGTACTTATGAGACAGATCCTACTTATCAGTGAAGCAGGCCAATCAATATTACATAAAAGAAGACTACCCTGAGCTTTTCTTTGTGAACACTACACTCCCAAGCATTTCAGATTTGGTTAGATGTCTTCTCATCTATTACAGAGAAATACAAGAAGGCATACCCATTCACATCGAGAATGATATCCATATTAAAATTGCCCTTAAGGATCTGTGGGCACATCTGATGTAGCTAATCACAGCTGCTGAGAGTTCAAGAAAGCAATGGTCATTCATGCCTGGAGAATACCATTCCACAATAATTTATTTGCACTGCTTGAGAAAAACAGACAACAGGGAGCTAGAAGAATGTAACCCTGTTTCTAAAGCTACATCAGCATCTATAGCCCTTTCTAAGATGCTTTTACATTATTATAGAGTAGTATAAAAATGGGATAGGGTATTTTCAGATAGGAAATCAGGAAAGGATTTTTTCCTTGATTTCAGAGAGGAAATCAAGAAGATCCTTAAGGATAAGCCTTTATTTACATTTGAAAGGTAAATAAAGAAAATATCTAATAAAATGTCATTATATTCATTGACATAATTTTATAGCAAAAGCAGTTCTTGGATTCAGTTTTCCTGTAATGTAAAGATTTAAGCATCTTAAATATTAACCAAACATCAAATTTATAGTTTGCAGATATGCTAAGATGTTAACACGTGTCTAATAAATGGAAGTAAATGTAATTATGTTGAAGGATATTAGAAGCCAAAGGAGACATCAACCTACAACTCTGCACTGAGAAGTTGGCAGTTAAGGAAGTTACTATTTCAAGATGGATCAGTGACTCCCAAAACTCCATCAAGGCAGCTTTGAAATGGAGAAAGGAATGAAGGGAAAACAACTATAATAACTGGGTACTGCGCTGTAAGGCTTTAATGATGTTCTGTGGGTGAAACAAGTGTTCTGGCCACCTCTTTTATGACCTTTCCCATGCATGTAGCTTTAATAGCCATCAAAAACTAGAAATACTTTAATTAAAAAATTTGGCTGTTCTGCTTGGGGAGATCCAATTGTTGGAAGTGAAAACTTTTAGTTAGTCTATATGTTTCCAGGATCATCTTGCTTTTGACAATTATTCCACAGGAAAATATAAAGTTCATCAGCCAATTGTGTCTCTAGGCTGAATCAAACCTTTCAACTATGGAAATGGTTAGCTTCTCAGACGTATCTTCAGGCATAATTAAAAAGAACATCCCTCAGGAGTTGTGTGGGATGCTTATCTTGCTTGTCCTTTTCAAAACTAGATAGAGAACCAAAGACCTCAAGGCATCAAAGCAAAACAAGTTGGAAAGTCTGCCTTTGATAGAAGAAACAGATAAGAGCCATGCACACTTAAGACACTTTATTCATTCTTCCTGGGAGTAAGCTGCCATTCTAAGTGCAGATCCAGGGTCTTTCTAGATCTTCAGTTTGACTTTCCTTGTTCATTCTTCCAAACCCATTCATATTCCTTTGTAACTCCTCATTGCCTGCAGGATCTCTAAGTGGAATCCCTTAGCCATGTAGGATACCTGTGCCCTCCTTCTGCTCTTTCTTTGTGCTGTCTCTGGGGTATTCTTAGATATGTTGATGTTGAACATCTCAGTGCTTCCTCACATTACACCTCCATCCTCTTGGTACCTGGCCACTATTCCTAGTGAGAGCCAGGGTCCCATATTTCTTCTTTGCTGTGTTCTTCAGACATTGCTCTGAGCCCGTTTCCTTTCTCTTAGGACTTGATGCCATTCATAGCTAGAACCAGGGTATTCCTACTTCTGTCTCTGCCTTCCTTCTTGGAGTCAGGTCCTGAATCTTGCTTAAGAGACTTTTGGAGTCAGCCCAGTTTTCCTATCTGCTAGCCTATCATCCACACCACCCACCACCAACAGGGAAAATTCAAATGACTTAAAGAGAAGAAAATATGGAACTACAAAGAGATGATTGTTCCTCCAACTTTATATCCATAATATACACAACTATATTACACATAATAAAATGCACAGCAAGAACATGAATGCAAATGAGAGTTCAAATGTTAAATGCCAAACTAACTCCAGAATAAGACTGAGCACTCAGCGGTCACATAGTTTAGAGACCTTGTGTAATTACAAATCTCTACTCAGGAGATGTCACAGGAGAGGGGTCAAAAGAGTGTAAGGGTCAGCAAGAGCCAAGACAGAAGAGCAACAGAATGAATTTTCTAGTCAATACACAGTCATTAAAATCACTAATCCTTCATAGTTAATAATGACTGAGCTAGGTCTGCACATCAGCAGGCAGTTATGGATGGAGGAGGGGACCAAGGAGTCCCACATATCAGTGCTAAACTATTTGTTACTTAGAGATTCAGAGGCAAGGGAATGATTTCTTTCAATGTGTGTCTGCCGCAGATCTGATTATCCTCAGTGGACTCTACAGATCATCTCTCCCTAGGAAAGCTTAGGTATACTTCTAAGAGATGCTTTTGTCTGCATACAAATGTGGAATGAGCTACAATGTGTTACAGAAAATGGAGACACAGCACAGACCTGGGCCATTTTCCAATGCCCTTGGCTTCCGTACGGGAGTCAGATAAGCACACTCAGGCAAGGGTGGCAACTGTGAAAATGCATGACTGGGTTCTCCTGTGATGTGTGACATCATAACTGAAGTGCAACCTTCACTGCTGCATCTGTCTGTGTAATCAGCTCTAGGTCCCCAGAGGTCACCACTTCCTCAGGCTATTCCTGAGCATCAGCGCACCTCTGGATCCCTGAAAGACCGGGTTCTTTAATGGGCATCTTTGGCTCCACATCCCTAGTCAGTGTGGCCAGTCTGAGATGCAGTCCACTCAAATATCATCTCTTTGTTCTCTTCCACCCCACGCATCAGACCTACAGTCCCACCTTGGCCTAGAAAATATGAGGATAAATATCTGAAATCCGCTTACTTATCCACAGAAGACCAGGAACAAAGTTCCCACAGACTATTTTCAATCAAAAGGAAGTCTTATTATACTATAGTCAGCTAAGTTAATTGTTTCCCTACTATTTCAATCTGCATCTTCTTTGGATATCTTTGAAAATACAGACAAAACGCATAAATATTCTGCCTTTGATTAAATATGAAATAAGTCTATTTTAATAAATGTATTTAATAAGATGAGTTGCAATTTATACATTTTGTGGATATTATCACAATTTTATAAAATCTTTGAGATATTAGAGCATGATCGCATTTTATGTATGAAGGGAATGAGTCACAGGTTGAGTAGCTTCTTGAAGGCCAAGCCATCAGGAAGCAATAGGCTGAGACCTATCCTGGCTCTCTGACCTCTCTGACCTTGAGTTTTGTCATCAGGCCCTGCTGTCATTTCCTGCCATTTTATGAACTGGAGAGATCTAGATATCCTTCTGTTGATGTTCAAATGAAGTGAAAGCTACTTCATGTTGTATTTAAAGCCCAGCACGTTGACTTTACATATTCCTCTGGCTTGTCTTATCCCTGTGGTTTGTGACCTTTCATCGTAGACAAAAGAAATTGGATCAGTTCATTTTCCATGGGTAAATCCCTCATCCATTGCTGTGAGATGCTTTGTCCTCTGGCTTCCTTCAACAACAATGAAAATTACCTCACCAAGTGCACACAAATTCTGCCACTCAGTAAGAACTATAAGAACAAGACATACTGCTATTAAAATAAAAATAGGCAAAATTTTTAATACTCAGTGTAGTTGATTGTCTAGTATCACATACCATGTAAATTGGGTAATATTTATATTTCAAGCATTGCCATAAATAAAAAATATAATAGAGTGTTATGCTTTGAATATGAAAATACACCCCTTAGGCTGATCTACTGGAGTCTGATAATGGACTTCTAGAAGCGATCGGATCATGAAAGATCCTCTGGGCGAAACTCTGGGTTAAGTGATGGGTTCCTAATTTCATGACATTTGTAGGCAATGCAAGAATTAAGAGATTGGTCTGCTTGGGAGAAGCATGACACTGGCTTGCTTTGGAAGGAGATGTCACCTCTCCTGCTCTAGTATCCCCTCAGTCTCTGCTTTCTGTTGACCATGAGGTAAGATGATGTGTTCCGCCATGGGCTCCCCACCTCATCACATCTACTCCAGAGGAGCCAGATGGACATTGGTACCTTGGAAACTGAGTCAAAATAAGAGCTCTTTTCTTTAAATTGTTTTGGCTAGGTATCTGTTACAATGTCACTTAGAAACTACTCAAACAAGGAGGAAACACAGAATGACTGAAACAGAGTGTCTTAACACCTCCCTGTAAGCTGGCACTCAGGACATAAGTCAGGTGAATCATGAGTTTATGATTACCCTGGGCTTCATAGTGATGTCTTGTCTCAAAAGAAACATAAATTGGAGGGTCATACTGCAGAAGAAACTTTTCCTGGTTGGATAGCTTATTTTGGGTGGCCTGAAATTCACTATGTAGCCTAAGCTAGCCATAATTAACAGAATTCTACCTGCCTCTACCTCCTAAGTGTTTTGATTAAAGTCTTGCTCTGCCATGATCAGCTTGGTTAGATGGCTTTGATGGTGAGAAAGGGGGAGGTGGGGAGAAGGGTGGCTGGGATGGGGAGGAGAGTGGCTGGAGGAAGAGAGGAGGGTGACTGGGGGTGGAGAGGAGGGTAGCTGGAGTGGGGATTAGGGTAGCTGGGGTGGGGAGGAGGGTAGCTGGAAGAGGAGAGGAGGGTGGCTGGAGGAGGAGAAGAGGGTGGCTGGGGTGAGGAGGAAGGTGGCTGGGGTGGGGAGGAGGATGGCTGGGGTGGGGAGGAGGGTGGCTGGGGTGGGGAGGAAGGTGGCTGGGGTGGGGAGGAAGGTGGCTGGGGTGGGGAGGAGGGTGGCTGGGGTGGGGAGGAAGGTAGCTGGGGATGGGGAGGAGGGTGGCTGTGTGGGGAGGAGGGTGGCTAGGAGTGGGGAGGAGGGTAGTTAGGAATGGGGAGGAGGGTGACTGGGGGTGGGGAGATCCTACCACAGAGAGATGAAGACAGTTTCAGCTTTGCTATAGCTTCCTTGGATAGAAGAGCATAAGACAGAGGGAAGATGAAAACCTGCTTTCTGTGTCTATAACTTAGACAACAGGAAAAGGCTGGTACTCTTTATGAAGATAAAAAACTGAGAAAGATCCAAGGTGCTCATTTTAGATATACGGAATTGCTAATAAGCATCTAGTTGATGGCACAGAGGAAGAAACACGAGGCTGCAGCCTGGAGTCCAACACAGGGAGAGTTTGGCCTTTGTCCTCCTAGAAAGTTCCATATGTTCTTCAGATTCTCCCAGCTCTAACAAATGTTTTTATTTTGTTACATATTACATACTGAAAGATTTTGAAAATAACCACAACAAATAGGGACTTCTCCTTGAGATAAGATGACACAATGCCAAAACCAACACAAAAGAAAGTTTTCAGGTCTAAATCTTTAAAACTATCCCCATCTATAAGAAGTTTTTGTTATATGCATTTCACACTTAAAATTTAACTCTGTGGAAATGTTGTTTAGTCATTCAGTAATTTAGTAATTCAATAATTTAGTAATTTCTGGAGGGACAACAGTTTTGCTCATTTTTCATAGAGTGCTGAATATTTGGATAACCACCAACCATTAATGACATTCACTAGAAAAGACGATTGACTGTCAAGTTCTAAAGATTGCACAACTGCATTGTGGAAAGAAAACAGGGACATCCCTGCTACAAGGAGCAAAACACAATGCTCCTCCGTGAAAAGATGTGTTTCTAGTGAGCTTCTGGGAGGCACCAACACAAGAGGCTGATGCTCAAGAAACTGCAAAAGTCACAGTGGCCTAAGCCACTCCGACACTAAATTAACAGGACACTTTAAATCCATGTGGTAAGGGCTGAGGAAATGGCTCAGGGCGTTAAACACTTACCATACAAGAGTGGGAACCTGGATAGGAACCCAAGAGCACACAAAAAGCTAGATGCAGTAGCACGGGTATGTGATTGCAGCATTCCCGCCGCAAGATGGGAAATAGGAAAATGAGAAATACCAGAAGTTCTCAGGCCAGCTGGCCTGACTATCATATCCTTAGGGAACAAGAAACAACATCAAACAAGGTAGAAGTTGATTCCCAGCACCTGGAACTGTCCTCAGACCTCTATGAGCATGACATACAACATGTGTATGCAAACCTGCATACACACACACATCATTTTTACCATTTTCAGAGATATACCTTAATAATATTTTCAAATAGTAAGTCTATGTATTTCCCTTCTGATGAACAGTTTCATTCTTTAAAAAGTTCATCAACATCTACATAATTATGGAACCAAGCACAGTCTTTCTCTTTCTCTTCACGTGCGTGTGTGTATGTGTATGTAGTGTGTGTGTGTGTGTGTGTGTGTGTGTGTGTGTGTATGTGTTGTATTGTGAAATATATTTCAAAGGTAGTCAAGAGGCTGTGCTCTTTTGCAGGCTATATATTGGTTCTGAAATTACAGGTTGATTTTAAAGACTGAGGGACTGTCTCTTTGTGTTTTCGATGCTTGTGCAAGCGCAGCACAAGGCTGAGATGGGAACACTGATAAAAGTAAACTCCTTGCCCTGTCGGGTTAGCACATTTCAGTGTTGCTGCCAGTTGATTTCCCATGACATTCCGTAACAGGCTTCCCCAGGGAGACTTTAGTATACAAGGTGGGGGGTGCGGGGGGGGGGGGGGCTTACACTCAGCTCCTGCCTGCTCCACTCCCTCAGTGGCTATCAAGCATATTTAATATCAATACAGAAAGTGGGCCAAATAGCTTCAGGGGCTCCTTCAAACATTTGGAACACTTTTACAGACCTATTGGTACAAATAATAATTACTAACATGAACTAATAAAATAGAAGTCTTTTTTTTTTACTATCAAGAATGCCATCTCACATAGGAATGGGTTCCTGCTCCTCCCCCCATGCCCCTTCGAGTTTAATTTCTTAAAGCAAGAGTGAAACTTCACCTTTAGCTTTTTGCTTCCCCACCAGTAGTAAGTACTAATCCAGAGGGCTCCTTTGCCTGGGGTGGCCACACCTTTACACTGTGCTCACATGGCCCCCCTCCACCCCACCCCCCACCCAACAGCCTCCTGAATCAAGCTGGGTAGCTTTGTACATAATTATATAGATCTATTCCTTTCAAACATGACATCGAAGCCAGACGTGGATTTCTGGCTAATTGTCAATACCAATCATAATGTTTTTAAAATGCTACTATATAACAAGTGATAGGTAATGTATCTATGAGTAATATACCTATAGCACATATATTAGTCATTTGTCTAATGCTGTAAAAAAAAAATTCCTGACAAAAGCAACTTACAGAAGGAAAGGCTCATTTTGGCTGACAGTTGGCCAGACTATTCCATCCTCGTCAGGAGTTTACAGTGGTGAGAGTTTGAGGCATTTGGTTACCTTGTGTCCATAGTCAGGGAGCAAGAGAGACACGTGCTTGCTAAACCACCTTCTTCTTTGTATTCAGGCCAAGATCCTGATGTAGAAATCTCCATGCTCACATTCAGGGTGCATCTTCCCACCAAGATTAACTGTAGCAAGACAAACCTTCACCAGTGTGTACAGAGACTGGCCTCCGGGATGATTCTACATCTTGGGAAGGTGAACCGTCACAGTACAGACATAAGATGCATGTTTGTGTTATTTTATTCTTTCTGCCATCATACAAACCAAATACCATGACACGTATTTTCAAAGGGGGACAGCCTCCTCCTTCATGACAGCAGCTAAGTAGTAATGGAGCTAGACTACAAGTCAGGCTTTTAGATTGCAGATGTTTTCACTGTATGATAGTCTAATGTTCTTCTCAAGCTCAACACTATATCATAAAAGACCTGGTGATGCATAAGGTAAAGTTGTCATTTTAAAAAATCAATTGAAGAGGTTCCTGTTATTAATGATACCTAAGATGCATGTGTGTTATTTTATTCTTTCAACAATCGTATAAACCAAATACTGTGGCACATATCTTCAAAGTAGGACAGCCAAAGTTACTCCTCTATGTGCACATAGAGGTGTAGAAATTATGAGAACTAGGTTTAAAAATTACAAGTATTTGTGAAATGATAGCTCTATTGTTTTAAATGCGATATGATTTTGTTTCCTGAACCAAAAAGAAATATGGTTGACTTTCAGTGTGAAGTGCAAAGGCGGCCCATACATGCATGCCTGAGCACACATGCATCCCATACATAGATGCAGAAGTTGACTTTGGATGATGACTTTGGATGTCTCCCTCGATTACACTGCACCTTGATGTTTTAGAAAGAGTCTCTTATTGACCCTGGAGCTTACCAATTTGGCTAGGCTTAATGGCCAGAAAGGTCCAGGGTTTCTTCTGCTTTGATTTCTCTAGAACTGAGATTACAAGTGTGTGCTACTGTGCCCTACCTCTTTACATGGGTACACGGCGTCATACTCAGGGCCTCATGTGTGCACAATAAGCACTCTATCAATTGAACCATCATTGCATCTCCCAGTAAAATCTCAGTGAATAACAAAACACCAATCCCAGTGTGACTACGTTGATTAATAGTCTTAATTTTATAAATAGAAAATAAAACTCTAAACTATAAAACTATAAACATGTCATTAAAATATACATCTCAGCAGTGATTGAAATGACACAAAAAAAGGAGAGTGAGGAGATGTAGATAAAATTCCTGCTGAGCTAACTCTTCTGTTATATGTCTGTGCAGTAAGCCCTTAAGGTTCTTCACGGGCATAAGACTAGCCACTGTAAAGTAGGATTTCATTTATAGTCACATCACAGAATAAGATTACTTTCGTTGACTGTGAGATTAGGGCCTTTCCCACAAATGTGTATTTTATAGCTACTGTTGGGTGTAAGCAATCATAGCTTAAAACATAGCAAACACACAGAAACCACGCAGTTGATTCAGACAAGAGGCTCTTAGGCCACTCACTCTTCATTTGCCCACGTCAAGATAAGCAGTGTTAACATTCTTATTAGTCATCAATAAAACAAGAAGGATGAAAAGAATGGGAGGGAACTGCATATGATAAATGCCAAATAAAATGTTTGGGAAAGTGAATGAAGGAGTCAGGTGAGGATTAAAAGCAGCAGATCTCTGGGTCAGTCAGTTAAAAGGCTGAGTACATTCGTCAGGGAATTCTATAGTGCTCGGTGAGTGTGTTAATTATAGACCTAAGGGAATCCTGACATGGCTAATATAAACACCCAACCCTTATCATATATCACCACCAACTATTATAAACTAAAACCAGAAAAACTATGTTTTTCTTCCTAGCATTAAAAAAAAAATGTGTGAAATTCAGGGTCATGGTACCAGGCTTCTAAGGGGGTTTTCTCAACCTAATAGTACACTCGTCAAGTAAGACTTTCTTTAAATACTGAGCTGAAGAAATTAATCAAGAAAGTACATTTTATTCCTACTTTTTACAGTATAGGTACAGTGCTCACATCAATTGACTAAGATGGAAAGCATCCTACTGAGAATGCAGTGTTGTTTTTTAAATTCAGCTGTCAAAATACGTAGTGTTATTGAAGCTAAAGGAACGCAGACTGCAGGTGGGCCTTCATGCTTCTGCAGCATGCAACACATTCATCCCCATGCAAGCTAGTGTGCTAAAGTGACTCTTTAAATACTGGATGTTATCAATAGAAATGCATAAGACAGGCAGGGCACTCAACAACAGGTATGCTCACTCATTGCAGGATAATCCAAATTTGGAAGAATTCAGCAAAAAAATGAAGAAAAACAAATACTATTCAGGCTCTTCCTTGCCACACTTAATAAAATGCATAGAATGAAATCACCAACAGTGAGGGGACCTGTTTCGAATCATAATGCAACACTAATTTCTGAATGTATTAGCAGCCAACAAACTATCCAAGTGTATAATTCAATGTGGAATACATCCTGTTCCAAAGGAGGCAAGATAGGAATGAATACATAAATCAGACCATAAATTAAATATCTAAAAATTATGGGTGAAATTTAAACTTGTAAATAGCCTCAATAAAAAGTCTGAATTCATACTTTCATTTAACATTGATGTTAAGGTATTTCAAGGTCAAAATGAATGCTTTTGTTTTTTAAATGATAGCACCAGAGACTCAGGTAGCTCTAGGGCAAAGCTGTGGAAACATCTGAATCTTTCACTTGCACCAAACCCTTGCATCAAGGGTTATGCAGTTTTCATGGCCAAGCAGTTAGGATCACTGACTAGACTTCCAGAGGAGCCATGTTCAATTCCCAGTGCCCTCGTGGAATTTACAATTGTCAATAACTCCAGTTCCAGGTGATCTTGCACACCCTCCCCCCCAACATTCAGGCAAAACACCAATACACATGAAATAGAATTAAACATATTTTAAAAAGAAAAGAAAAATATTATAAAGTAAGGTATTTGATCTTTATTTTATTTTATTTTATTTTTTGGTTTATCGAGACAGGGTGGAGCTTAATTTTATTAAGAAATTAGTCTATTTCATCTTTTTTAAGTTTATATTAAAAATGTATATGGTACATAAAGTTTAAGTTATATATAATGAGATACCACATGATATATGTTTGTGTGTGTGCACATATATCATAATAATTATAAACTTAAATATAGCTAGGTCATCAAATATTTATCATTTCTTTGTTCTGAAAACAATTAAAATACTTCAATTTGAAATAGGCAGTGCATATTGTCATGGGTTGCCACTCTACTGGGAGTACGACAGAACTTCATGCTTTTATCTGACTGTAATTTGGCCAATTGCTCCATCTTTCCCATCTTTTCTTTTCTTCTTCCATCTCCAACCTAATGAAACCAGCATTGTCTTCTGAAGCTCTGTGAGATCTGCGTTCCACGTATGAAGAGAAGCTCAAGGATCTCATCTGTGTGCATCTGACTCACTGCATGGCACACAAACCCCCTCAGTTTCAACCGTGCTCTCAGAAATTCCAGGATTACATGAGTTCCTTTGAAATACTGATTTCACTTCTTCATATATGTTTATTCATATGTGTGTGTGTCCATGTGTGTGTGTGTGTGTGTGTGTGTGTGTGTGTGTCCGTGTGTGTGTCTGTGTGTGTGTGTGTGTGTGTGTGAGAGAGAGAGAGAGAGAGAGAGAGAGAGAGAGAGAGAGAGAGAGAGAGAGCACCAATGGTTGTTCTGCTGCATTATATAGTTATTCTACTTATAATTCTTCTGGGAAAATTCCATGGAGTCTTATTTACATCCTCACTGATGGTCACAACTATCCCTTACTTTCTAAACCTTCACTAGCACTTCTTCACATCAAGCAACCAAGGCTGGGGCATCACACATGTATGTGGTCTGTATGTACATTGTGTGCAAGTATGAAGCCAGAGCAGGAAAGTTACATGCTATCCTGGTCTATAGCTCTCCTTATTCTTTTGAGGTAAGAGCTAAGCTGAGCCACAGAGGATCCCCTGCCTTTCTCTCCCAAAATGTTGAGGTGACAGGTGCCCATGTCCACTCCTGGATTTTATGTGAGAGCTTGGGAGCCCAGGTCCTCAAGCTAAGACAGCAAATTCTCATTCCACTGAGCTCTCTCCCCGGAAACCCAAGGACAATTTTATATGAAGTTAAGGAAAAATTACCTGAAAGATCATTTAGTTTAGATTAACTGAAATATATAGTTTGGATTTCAGCAATGTCTGTGCACAGTTAAGCTATTATTAGTCATAGGAATGTCTCATAAGTCCTCCTACTCAAAATTTACAGAGCCAGATGTAGCACCATGATATAAATAAGTCGTTCAAGACTAAACATGAAAAATATGTGCACATTACAAAAGGCAGAAAAGAGGAGAGAACACATGAGGAAAAAAAGGGGGTGGGGAAAGGGAAGAAAGAAGAAAGAGAGGAAGGAAGGGGAGAAGAAATGGAGAGAGGGAGGGAGGGGAGAGGGAAGGAGGGAGGAAGAAATTAAGGGAGGGAGGAAAGGAGGAGCCTCCAGATAGATTTTGATTGTTTCCCAATCACTACACAGAGTTCTGGTCAATGCCAAACAGAACCTCCATCCTCTCCATCAGGAAAAGGGTATGCTCAAAACTACAGCTCATAACTGTATGGTCCTCAGTTTCTGTCTGAGAATGATGTTAGATGCCACCAGGAACCCTGTTTGCAGGACAGTGAGCAGTGCTGCTTCAACTGGAGTGTTTCTGACTGAGATCACTCAAGTTCTGCATGCCAATATATTGGATCGTGTCTAAGCATATCTGAATCGTGGTGGCCTGATGAAATCCGGGGGTTCCAGATGGAAATGGTGTGAAGATGCTCCGACCTCTGCAAGCCAACGTGCACACATGATTGGGCAGCCACGTTCCTCATGTAGTCTTCAACTGGGCAATGCATGGAGCACCAGGGTGTGGTTTCCTGGTTACTAAATCAAGGCTTCAGATTTCAAAATAATGAATGGCAGCAAGCTTAGTGATTTAAATTTATTCATAGAAGTCTGATTAATAACTAGTAGTGTAGGCCTTTTGCACTACATTCAACCCTCTCTACTTAGCCAGACCCTGGAATCTTAGGCCAGTGTCTGAATAGTGAGTTATCCAAAAATCTCCCAAACCCTGCACCTTCCTCAAGTCCCCATATTTAGCAGAGTCCCACATTCAATTCCCTGTCCTAGTCTGACCAACCTTGCTAACATTTCCCCCACCCCTCAGTCTGTCCAATAAATACTCTACCAGTCACCAACCCGTAGACCTCTCGTGCACCTAAACTCTTAGTCCAGCATCTAGTCAAGTGAGTCTAACTGATCTTCCTCTTCCTGTATCCTGCCCAGCCCCCAATCGACCCCCTAAACTCCTGCTCACATTAGACCTACACACAATGTAGATCCTGCACGGCAGCTCAGCACCCTGTGTCCACCTGAGTTGGTTTCACCTAAGACACATCTAACCCTTATTGAGGCCCAGCCGAGACCGTGTTTTGCCCCAACCTACTTTATACACCAGACACAGAAACTACCAAAAGTGCCCAGTTCCCCTCATTAAATACAAACAGTGTGGAAGACCAAGGCAGTGTGCTGCCCACCAAATGTTCACCAACGAGACGTTCCTTGATGAACCCCATGGCACAGAACTCAAAAGAACACTCATGAACTATACCGAAGGACTTGAAACATTGAAGGAAGATACAAAGAAACGGCTCAGTGAACTCAAAGGAAATGAAGTGACCAAGGGATGTCCAAAAACTATTAGGATACAAACCAAATAAGAATAATGAAGAACATTCTACATAGACCATGCTAATGGCAGTGATATATTAAGAGGAAGATAGAAATTTTGATAAGATAGATGTTTTGACATCACTAAATGAAGAATAGAGCTATGTAGGCTTTATAAATGGTTAAGTATTTATTGGATCACTGCACATGTTAAGTTCTAGAATAAATCTTAGAAATACATTGAGAATGATAGTTGTCTGCCAATTCAATAATTTTAAAAAAGGACTAATATAAGTGAAGTAACTGCAAAACTGATAGCAAGTCTTACAGTAAAGACTCGGGTGAGCAAAACCAGATGATACCATGGTTGGCAAGATCACTCCATGTGTCTGCAGCTAGGAAACGACATGAAATCTGAAAGTTGATCTCTTTTCCAAACTTGACCATAGGCCTGAAGTTTACATGAAATCACTAAATGGGCAAGTAGAAGTTTTCAGATTCTTTTTTTTTTCAATGATTCCTCTAATTTTTTTTATTCGATATAATTTATTTACATTTCAAATGATTTCCCCTTTCCTAGCCCCCCCACTCCCCGAAAGTCCCGTAAGCCCCCTTCTCTTCCCCTGCCCTCCCACCCACCCCTTCCCACTTCCCCGTTCTGGTTTTGCAGAATACTGTTTCACTGGTCTTTCCAGAACCAGGGGCCACTCCTCCTTTCTTCTTGTACCTCATTTGATGTGTGGATTATGTTTTGGATATTTCAGTTTTCTAGGTTAATAACCACTTATTAGTGAGTGCATACCATGATTCACCTTTTGAGTCTGGGTTACCTCACTTAGTATGATGTTCTCTAGCTCCATCCATTTGCCTAAGAATTTCATGAATTCATTGTTTCTAATGGCTGAATAGTACTCCATTGTGTAGATATACCACATTTTTTGCATCCACTCTTCTGTTGAGGGATACCTGGGTTCTTTCCAGCATCTGGCAATTATAAACAGGGCTGCTATGAACATGGTAGAACATGTATCCTTATTACATGGTGGGGAATCCTCTGGGTATATGCCCAGGAGTGGTATAGCAGGATCTTCAGGAAGTGAGGTGCCCAGTTTTCGGAGGAACCGCCAGACTGATTTCCAGAGTGATTGTACCAATTTGCAACCCCACCAGCAGTGGAGGAGTGTTCCTCTTTCTCCACACCCTCTCCAACACCTGCTGTCTCCTGAATTTTTAATCTTAGCCATTCTGACAGGTGTAAGGTGAAATCTCAGGGTTGTTTTGATTTGCATTTCCCTAATGACTAATGAAGTTGAGCATTTTTTAAGATGCTTCTCCTCCATCCGAAGTTCTTCAGGTGAGAATTCTTTGTTTAACTCTGTACCCCATTTTTTAATAGGGTTGTTCGGTTTTCTGGAGTCTAACTTCTTGAGTTCTTTATATATATTGGATATTAGCCCTCTATCTGATGTAGGATTGGTGAAGATCTTTTCCCAATTTGTTGGTTGCCGATTTGTCCTCTTGATGGTGTCCTTTGCCTTACAGAAACTTTGTAATTTTATGAGGTCCCATTTGTCAATTCTTGATCTTAGAGCATACGCTATTGGTGTTCTGTTCAGAAACTTTCTCCCTGTACCGATGTCCTCAAGGGTCTTCCCCAGTTTCTTTTCTATTAGCTTCAGAGTGTCTGGCTTTATGTGGAGGTCCTTGATCCATTTGGATTTGAGCTTAGTACAAGAAGACAAGGATGGATCAATTCGCATTCTTCTGCATGCTGACCTCCAGTTGAACCAGCACCATTTGTTGAAAAGGCTATCTTTTTTCCATTGGATGTTTTCAGCCTCTTTGTCGAGGATCAAGTGGCCATAGGTGTGTGGGTTCATTTCTGGATCTTCAATCCTGTTCCATTGATCCTCCTGCCTGTCACTGTACCAATACCATGCAGTTTTTAACACTATTGCTCTGTAGTATTGCTTGAGGTCAGGGATACTGATTCCCCCAGACTTTCTTTTGTTGCTGAGAATAGTTTTAGCTATCCTGGGTTTTTTTGTTGTTCCAGATGAATATGATAATTGCTCTTTCTAACTCTGTGAAGAATTGAGTTGGGATTTTGATGGGTATTGCATTGAATCTGTATATTGCTTTGGGCAAAATGGCCATTTTAACTATATTGATTCTACCGATCCATGAGCATGGGAGGTTTTCCCATTTTTTGAGGTCTTCTTCCATTTCCTTCTTCAGAGTCTTGAAGTTCTTGTCATACAGATCTTTCACATGTTTGGTAAGAGTCACCCCAAGATACTTTATACTGTTTGTGGCTATTGTGAAGGAGGTCATTTCCCTAATTTCTTTCTCAGCCTGCTTATCCTTTGAGTATAGGAAGGCCACTGATTTGCTTGAGTTGATTTTATAACCTGCCACTTTGCTGAAGTTGTTTATCAGCTGTAGGAGCTCTCTAGTGGAGTTTTTTGGGTCACTTAGGTAGACGATCATGTCGTCTGCAAATAATGATAGTTTGACTTCTTCCTTTCCAATTTGTGTCCCTTTGACCTCCTTATATTGTCGAATTGCCTGAGCTAGTACCTCAAGTACAATATTGAAAAGATAAGGAGAAAGGGGGCAGCCTTGTCTGGTCCCTGATTTCAGTGGGATTGCAAGTTTCTCTCCATTTAGTTTGATGCTGGCTACCGGTTTGCTGTATATTGCTTTTACTATGTTTAGGTATGGGCCTTGAATTCCTGTTCTCTCCAAGACTTTAAGCATGAAAGGATGCTGAATTTTGTCAAATGCTTTTTCAGCATCCAATGAAATGACCATGTGGTTTTTTTCTTTGAGTTTGTTTATGTAGTGGATTGCATTGATGGATTTCCCTATATTGAACCAACCCTACATTCCCGGGATAAAGCCTACTTGATCATGGTGGATGATCGTTTTGATGTGTTCTTGGATTCGGTTGGCAAGAATTTTATTGAGTGTTTTTGCATCGATGTTCATAAGGGAAATTGGTCTGAAGTTCTCTTTCTTTGTTGGATCTTTGTGTGGTTTGGGTATCAGCGTAATTGTGGCTTCATAGAAGAAATTAGGTAGTGTTCCTTCTGTTTCTATTTTGTGGAATAGTTTGAAGAGTATTGGTGTTAACTCTTCTTTGAAGGTCTGATAGAATTCTGCACTGAAACCATCTGGTCCTGTGCTTTTTAAAAAATAAAAAAAAAATACATAGAGGAATAGTTACTCAATGAAAGTGTCTTTCTATCATATGAATTTAGGGATACTATGAATTATTTAGCTTTTATAAAAATGTATTTGTGATCATTTTCCTTGTTTTGAATAAGTGCTCCCTTCAAAAGCTAACTTTTTTTTAAAAAAAGATTTATTTATTTATTATATGTAAGTGCACTGTAGCTGTCTTCAGACACTCCACAAGAGGGAGTGAGATCTCTTTATAGATGGTTGTGAGCCACTATGTGGTTGCTGGGATTTGAACTCAGGACCTTCGGAAGAGCAGTCAGTGCTCTTAACCTCTGAGCCATAAAATTGTTATATTGGGATGCTTTTGTGAGGAGTACCCAGAATATTGTATAATTTAAGTTTTATGCATCATAAAAATCATCATTCACACTCAAAATTCAGAATTAAAAAGCATCTGGATATTGGTGGTACATACCTTTTATCCTAGCACTCATTGTACAGAGGCAGGCAGATCTCTGAGTTCGAGACCAGCCTGATCTACAAAGTGAGTTTCAGTACAGCCAGGGTGGATACACAGAGAAACCCTATCACAAAAAAACAAAACAACAAACAAATAAACAAAAAATTGGAAATCATAAAAGATAGTTTTAATTCTGTGTTTACCAAACCCAAAGTGAGATGAGGTGAGGTTTAATGACCTCACCTCTAACCTAGACTCTTGGAAAGATTAAACACACATGCTATAACACATCATAATGTATTAAGTTTCATAATAAAAGGATATTACTTGTCTTAACATATGTCTGCCTTTCTTTTTAAAACAGTGGTTGCACAGGAAGTAAAACAACACTTCTATTAAAATGTGATTATATAATGGGCTTATACCTCACAAGTTAATGTAAACATATAGGAGACTTTCCCAACAGAAAAAAAGTTAAGTGTGGCCATGGGAAATTATAGGAAATCATCAGGTAATCACATGATCACGCGAAATTAACTCTGTAAATTCAAGGTAGATTATTTTTTACAAAATGGATCTAAAGTTTTGCTAAAGGAATTAGATTAATTTTCTTCTTGTCCCAGGCGCTGCAGGAGCCACTGGTTCCTGTGCAGCCACAGCCAAGTCCAAGAACCACACTATAGACATCAGTCTCTCAAATAGCACAGAAATGGCTTCAAGAAACCCCGGTCACAAAGACATGAATCTCTTGATGGAGTTGACCCCAAGTTCCTGAGGAACATGCACTTTGCCAAGATGCACAGAAAGGTCTGGAGAAGATGCAGGACAGCAATGCAAAGGCAGTGAGCGCATGCGCAGAGGCCATCAAGGCCCCTGTGAAACCTCGGGCCACCAAGCCCAAGATGCCAAGAGTCCACAGCCGCAAACTCAGCCATCTTGTTTTCATCACTCACCCCAAGCTTGGGAAGCAGATTCAAGGGGCGTCAGCTCTGCCAACCAAAGCCCAAGCTTTAAACCAAGGCAGAGGTGGCAGCCCCCGCTAAGGCCCAGGCTTCAGCTCCAGCTCAGGCTCCCAAAGGTGCCCAGGTCGCTGTGAAGGCCCCATGGAAAAGACTTCTGTCTCCTGTGACATGCCTACCTCCATACTATTTACAGATTAGCAATGCCCTATGCTGTTTGTACAAATAAACTCGAGGCAAGATCTTTTGAAGTTGGGGGGGCAGAATTAGATTTATTTCAAGTTACTCCATTAATTTTTCCTATAAAAATAATAAAGGGCTATTTGAAAAAAAGCATAAAATAATAAAAAATGAATTACAAGCATATGTATACATATGCCAGTGATTTTCACTTACACAGCAAAAAAGGCGTAAGTAACTCGTGGAACATAAGTCAAACTCATGTCGCGATTTCACAGTACGAACAACCAGCCCCACAGACCTCATTACAGTCAGCCAGCGCCCTCCGCATGTGTGTTGCCGGTTCCCATGTCCCGCCCGCTTTGTGTTTTATT
Source organism: Apodemus sylvaticus (assembly GCF_947179515.1). Classification (NCBI taxonomy): domain Eukaryota; kingdom Metazoa; phylum Chordata; class Mammalia; order Rodentia; family Muridae; genus Apodemus; species Apodemus sylvaticus. The sequence goes on from NC_067475.1 coordinate 34,300,322, forward strand.
ATAGTCCACTTCTGTGCCTTCATCCTCGTCTCGTCATCTGCTTCCCATCACCAGCATATTTTAGTTTCTGCCTTTGTGCCGTGTGCAATGGAATTCTCACTTTATATGTATTTCCTAAGGGGAAAAAGATTTGATACCTATGGTAATAGAATAATAATTTAATATCATACCCGTTGACATATAGCTAAGCAATTTTTTGTTATCTCATATATTCATATTCCTTCACAACTCGATGTAAAACGTTTTGACTTAAAGTGTGTTTAAGACTACTACTATAAGTAAGACCCAATTATGGTATAATCCAATTCATACTATCCTGATATTACTGCTCATGGATGCAAATTGTGCTGGAAGGGTCATCTACAAGGTTGCTGTGTCCTACAAGGACCTCAGGGAACAATTTGCAACAGCATCTGCAATGAAACAACCCCAAGGGGAAACTCTTCATGCGAGCTGTTGTTCACTGGTTTACATAGCAACACAGGTGCTTTGACTCCTCCATTTTGGGATGGTCTCCTACTTATGACAAAGGCAGCAGCAAGTTAGAGGCACTAATAAAAGGACAGAGACTGCATCCATCTCATTCTCATAGCCCATTGGCTCGTGCACTGAACTTCTATGTGCTCACATTTATCCTGAAGGAAAGTTGCATCGTGCAGTCGTCTAAGCCTGTGGTTCTGGACCTGTGAGCCACAACCCATTTGGGTTGAACGACCCTTTCACAGGAGTCATCAAAAACCTCAGAAAACACAAATATCTACATTACAATTCACAGTGCTAGCAAAATTACATTTTCAGAATAGCAATGAAAATAATTTTATGCTTTGGGTTACCAAACCATGAGGGTCACAGCACTGAAACACCATTGATCTATTCTATGTGTCAATGCCAGGTGACAGAAACAGAAGTAGAATGGAAGAAATGAAAGCAACCTAGAGCAGCATTAATTATAAAAGCAACAAAGTAAATGAGACTTTGAGGAACAGGGAGGGGCACCATCTCACTTTGCTTAGACTCTGCATTGCTCCAAAGGCTAATTAGAAAATTAAACTTTTATATGAGGTAGAATAATATATAGTTCATAAGAAAAAGACATTTTTCCATAACGCAGGTATGTTTGCATATGGATGGTGATTATTCAGAGGACAAATGCACTTTTTTTTTTAACTTTCCAACATACAAAGCACCTCTGGAGTGTGATCTAAGTGCTTCTTCCAAGGATGAGATTGTGAATGATTCTCACAGGAGCAGGAAGCTGTGTCTCACACTATCCATCTTCTCGACTGTGTGACCAAATTTCTGCATCTTCCTCGGTGCCTAAGAAGACAGCTCTGTACTGAGGCAGCAGACCCAAGTGGATATAAAACAGTATGTGGAGAGGGAGTTTTGGACTCTGGTACTGATGTAAACTACTCTGCAGGTTCAAATATCTCAGAGGATAAGGGGAGGAAAGAAGATAAATAATGTTTTGATGTTGAGAAATAAAGTATTCTTTCCTGTCATCTATGCTTTTCTCTCTAGAATTCTGAGAATGGAGTCAAACCTAAAGCCAGAGAAAGAGAGAAATCACCATAGTCTTCCACCAGCAAATGGTCCATGTGCACCCGGGGAGCATCCTTTCTGGACTGCAAGCACTTCTGGGGCATGTTCATTGTGAACAGTCAGAATAATCCAAGGAAAGAGTAAATTCTTATACAAATTCAATGAATTTAAACCCACCTCATGTCGAATAATTTGGAATAGATTGAGCTAGTTCCAAACCACAGTATCTCGGCTTTAGCATGATCTTGTCTGGTAATGATTTAAATTTGATTACAAGCCAAAATTCCAATTTTTTTTTACCTCTTCCCCCAAATTGATGTAGAGAGCTATGAATTTATCATACACTGAAATCATTTTATATTGCTGTCTTACTATTTTATAGACAGATCATGTTTTCAAGAAAAAGAAAAACTGATTTCATGTCCATATTTTCCATTTGTAGAACCCATAACAAATATTTAACTTTCTGATGGCTAGCTTTTGACTTTTTTTTTCGGTTAGTAGAAAGAAATGTGACTCTATCTGTGGCTCAGAAGGGCCCCATGCATAGCATAGCACAATTTTGAAAAGAGACAGATGGAAAAAGTTTATTCTTAGTGTGAAAAGCTATAATTTATTCCTTGGTAAACAAATAAATTAAAGACCATTCACATTTGGATTTGACCAGAAACAAATGTGAAAGGCCTCCCCAGGGGTATGATGATAGCTTTGGGGTCCTTTTGAGTAAACAAAACTTGAGCCTACCATTGACATTGGTATTTGGTATGTAATAAGCAGGGGAAGGTCGTGATCCTCATTCTTAGGCTGTGACCATTCCCCAGTACGCAAGAACCATGTGCCATATTCTACTAAAATAGTTAATATTGCCTTTGCATCTAAGAAGAGAACAGTTGCAGACACTTCACCTTGAATATCATGATATTGCATGAAACATGGAATGTAGGGATGGATGAACGTAAGTCTACTGACCTTTATTATGAGCAACTCTGTTTCTCCAATCCCTTTGTCCATTGCCCACATAATTTGGCTTAAAAATCTCCCCCGCATCTTGGTCATTTCACTGTAAATTGTAATGCATGTTTTCATTAAAGTATAAAGGCCCTGAGTGGACCCAGTGATTCATAACTGTAATTCCAATGAATTGGGAAGTGAGGCTAGAACAGCTTCAAACTGGGAGTTTAAGGCAGCTGGCATGCCACAACAGATGAATAAAGGTTATATACATACATAAGTACATTCATACATAGATGGCATAGAATAGCATAATGTTTCAAATTCAATGTCAAGGTTTAGGCATGGTTTGACTGTTGTAGAATACTGAGTCTAATAACCTTTTTCTGTATTTTCCTCTTTCTTAATTTGCATTAGGTGTCATGGTATTTGTGGTGTACAAGCACTATCATCATAATCCTCATTATCTAAAATAAATTATGTCATTTATGAACTTATATAATCAAGAAATGATGTGGACTCAACTCCTTCCTTGGCATCTATATCCTATACGGGCTATAGTCAGCATACAATAAATGTTTGCTTATGATTTCTCCTATGCAATAGTGGAATTGGATACAATACATCATTGAAATGTCCAGAGAGTTGGTGAGAAATCTGTAGAGAAACAGGTTTTGAAGAACAGTCAGAAGCTGACAGGTGACAATTAGTCACAATAGCTGTGGCTAGGCTCATGTCTTCTAGAGTGAACACATGGTCATATTCACAATGATCTTGGTACATAGACCAGGAAAATGCAAGGTTTATAGAAATCCCACTAGAAGCAAATACAGTTAGAGGGCTAGTGCACAAGGCTCTACATGTTGAATATGAGAACCGGCCTTCTCAGGCAGATCAGCCATTGTCTCTGTTCCCTTACTCAAGAGAAATCCAATTGACATTTGTAGCATAAATTCTTTTCCAAGTCTAAAAATTCTCTGCCAAGTCTAATAACCTGAGTACAATCTCAGGATCCACAAGGGAGGAGAGTACTGGAAGTCGTCCTTTACCTCCACACAAATGCTATGCCATGTGTGCACAGGAACACACACACACACACACACACACACACCACATTAAATAAAAAATAAATAAATTGCTTAATATTTTAAAGGAACTGATGATTTTATTTAAAGTAGTTAGAAATATATTTCATTCTAATACTATACTTTGTGTGTGTGTATGTGTGTGTGTGCCTGTGTGTGTGTGTCCTTATGCTATATTTGTCTATCTGTATGTCTACCCATACAGAATATATAGCTTGAATTTCTGCTTCAGCTCAGAGATATTGGTCAAATTTAAAAAGTAAATTTTGTTTTTCTTTTCAAGGATGGGAGAATCTCTTTTTGGATTCTCTCTGCATACTCTCATCCTAAACGTCAGTTACATTAATATACACCTATGTTTCCTATAAAGAAGCACATAATTTTTTAAATGTTTTTCTAAAAGAAACATGTAAAGAAGAAAAATGATAGAAAAATCTTTAACTATAAATAATGAAAATTAAAATGCATCAATTGAGACAAAAGGAAATTTAAAAATTGTACTAAAATGAAATAAAAGCAAAACTTCTTGTAAGCAAATGAATAAATGTCAAGTGATTATCAAGATGGAACACAGATGGTTAGATATATATATATAGAGAATAAAGACTCTAATATACAATTAGGTGAACAGGGTTAAGTGAACTGGTATACCACGTACCTGTAGAAACTAAGCTCCCATAAACAAGTCAGAACATATGCTAACATTTCAGATGTTACATATACAATACTAAGAGACAAAATATAGAAGCCAGAGTTAATTCACAAATCTAGAACCCTGAAAGAGATTCTCTCGGCCTTGAAAAGAAAAAACAAAATTTATATTTTAAATCTGCTCAATGTGACTTAGATGAAGCAGAGACTCAAGCTATATTTTCTGGACTACGGCTTCCATCTAACATGGTCAAAGAAAATCGGCACACAAATTCACATTTGCCCTTAAGGATAAAAAAAATACATCAAGAGGAAAAAGAAAGTGGTCAAGAAACAGTCACATTTCTAAGGTAATTTCAGAAATAAACTTTAGGGTACTTCAGGTTTTATGTCCCCTGCTCCTAGGGGTCTCAGCTGGGGTCACCTCTCTATCCTTCCAGGAGCCTTACCATCCCAGGTCTCAAGCTTGTTCCAGAGACGACCCTCACACACACTCATTTCCCTTCTCTCTCCGAGCCCTCTCCCCCACCCCCACTGTCCACATACCTGATCCACATCGCTATTCCCTCCCCAACCACTCTGTCACCCAGTTCCCTCTCTCTATCCATCTTCAATGTCTATTTTATTTCTACTTCTGAGTGAAACACAAACACCCTCCCTTTGGCCCTCCTCTTACTTAGCTTCCTTGAGTCTGTGGACTATAGTGTGGTTCTTGTGTACTTTATGGCTAATTTCAGGCAGGACTTCCAGTGGAGGGAGGGGGACGCCAACACACCCACAAAACCTTCCACTCAAAATTTGCCCTGCACACAAGATGTGCAGGGACAAAGATGAAGTAGAGATTGAGGGACTGGACAACTAAGACTGGCCCAACTTGAGACCCATCCCATTGCTGATAGCCAGCCATGACACTATTAATGATACTGTGCTATGCTTGCAGACAGAAGCCTAGCACAACTGTCATCTGAGAGACTTCATCCAGTAGCTGACAGAAACAGATGCAGAGACCCATACCCAAATATTAGGCAGAGTTCAGGGAGTCTTGTGGAAGGGTTGGGGCAAGGATTGAGGGAGACACAGGGACCACAATAAGACCCTACAGAGTCAACTGACCTGGGCTCAGAAGGGCTCACAGAGACTGAACTACAAACCTAAGAGTCTCCTTGAGGTGAACCTGTGTAGCAGATGTGCAGCTTTGTGTTCATGTGGGTCCCTTAACAATTGCAGCAGGGGCTGTCTCACACTCAATTCGGTTGCCTGCCTTTGGATTCCTTTCTCATAGCTGGGCTGCCCTGTCTAGCCTCAGTGAGAGAGGATGTGCTTGATTCTGATAAGAATTGATGTGCCTGAGTGGGTTGCTATCAGGCATGGGGAGTTGGGGGGTTCCCCTTCTTTTTAGAGAAGAGGAGGGGGGATGGGACTGGGAGAAAAGGAGGGAGGAGTCTGTGATTGGGATATAATGTGAATAAACAAATAAATTAATGAAAAGAAGAAAAGAAGAAAGAAAGGGAGGAAAGTTCTGCCTTCACAGCTTTGGGCAGGATGCCTGGCTTCTTTCACTTAAGAATATACAAGTGCCATATGGCGTGGTAGCTCCTGCCCACAGTCCACTGTAATCAGAAGGCTAAGGGAGAACCTACACAATTTCAAAGTTGCATTCATGAAACAGGAAATATCAACACAGAGAAAGAAAATATCAAAATGAGAAAAAACAATAAAAATCTAACACATCTCTCTCTCTCTCTCTCTCTCTCTCTCTCTCTCTCACACACACACACACACACACACACACACACACACACCTTTCCCAGGTTGTATATATCATTGTCGCTATCACACTGAAACAAACTTGTGAAATGAAAAGAGCAAAGACTGAAGAGAAGAATGCAGGTTTTGTAGTAAATGGAAGGATAAAGAAAGCACAAATCAAGTTAGCTTAACAGAGCGGTGGAAAATATGATGAGCAAAACAGTCATCTCAGAAGAATTAAATAAAAATATAAGGTCTCTGACAGCAGGACTGCCATTTTCTATTGGAGTTAGAGTGCATTATATGCTGTGTTTTCAAACTGCTTTCTACTTTGGGAAGAACAAATCAAATCCAAGAGGATTGGATAAAGCCAGGACGAGTGAAATGGCCCTGTGCTTCCCACCCCCACCCCACCCCCACCCCCACCCCGCACGTCAGAACCTTCCTCACATTTTGAAATGGACATTTGGTGATTAGTTATCAATACTGAGTTAATTTATCAGAAAGAAGGTCAGTCAATGTAATTTATCTTCTTTTACCATGCATCCTTCTCACATTCCAACTCCTCCAAAGAAAATAATTAAAACCTACCACCTTTCAGATTTACAAAAGGTAAAGCAAGAACAGACTGCTCAAAGAAGGGTCAATAAGCAAGATGGTTGCTTCTCTGCAAGCCAAGCATCATGGGAAAAGTTAGAAGCTGCTGGCTTGAATCTAGCCTCCCAGTCTTTGGGTACATTTTACCACAGTCTTCTAACTTAGAAACATCTTCCACCACGTCTCTCCATTTCTCATAGGAAGCCCTCACAGGTACCAGGTGTTAGCTGTGTTTTAAAATCGCACTGATTTAAGACACAGGTTTTTGATTCAGAAACCCTTGAGAGAATATTGTTGCAACATTTGTGCTTACTTTTCCTTCGACCTCCATAGAGGCATGTAACCATATTTAAACACTTTAGCAGTTTTCATTCCAGTAGTATTTTTTCCCAACACATCCAGAAAGCTTCCCCTTTTAAACAGTAAAAGTTGATGTCCTAACTTTCTTCCATGCCTGTCCTTTAGGGGACCTTAAGAAGAAAAGCATATGATTTTTTTTTTCATCTAGGTCAGTGGTTTTCAACTTTCCTGTGATCCACTAATGGCTCCTCCTGTTGTGATGACCCCAACCATAAAGTTATTTTGTTGTTATTTTATAGCTGTAATGTTACCACTGTTGTGAATAGTAAAAATCTGGTGTGCAGAATATCTGATATGCAATCCCTGTAAATAGTCTTTTCAAACAGGTACACACACACACACACACACACACACACACACACAAATACACACACATACAAACACAGACACAGACACACACAGATATATACATACACAGACACACACAGATATACACACACACAGACACACACAGTCACACACACAAACACACAGAGACACAGACACAGACACACAGACACACATACAGACACACACACAGACACACACACAGATACGCACACACAGACACACACAGTCACACACACAGACACACAGAGACACAGACACACACATATACACACACAGATACAGACACGCAAACACACAGACACATACACAGACATACACAGTCACACACAAGCACATACAGATACATACACACAGACACACACAGTCACACACACACAGACACACCCATACAGAGACACAGACACAGACACAGACACAGACAGACAGACACACACACACACACACACACACACACAAAGGCATCATGACCCACAGGTTGAGAGCCATTGATCTGTACAGTTGTCATATCATTTGCGATTGCCCGTCCTGTCCTCAACTCTTCTACACCATTGTGCAATGCTGATTAAGTATGAGAACTGAACAAAGAATTCTATATGCTCCTTAAACCACCCTAGATTATCAACTGAAAAATATATCATAGAAAATATGCGACCACTAAACTGTTTGTTATATAACATCCCTATAAAAAGAAAACAATTTAGATTTAAGTTGATAGTTGATGGAGCCAAAGAAATGCCTGTGTGTCCTCTGGGATTATTCTCTTCAACAAAGTCTGTCATGCTCGATAAGTTCCAAATGACAGTGTGGGAACATGTGAAACTGAAATTAGATTGTTGGAGAAATATGAGAGGAGACAGGAAAATCAGAACATGCTCTGCACACACTATCATTTTCTCTGTTGGCCACCTGATATAGCTCCTTCTCAAACTACTTATTCTTTAATTGCATTTTACTAAGTTAATCACCAGCTGAATAAACCCAATACATTATTAGAAGACCTAATACATATAATGGAATGCTTTTAAGATATTAAATATATCATAATAACACCTCATGACTCAAAACAACTTAAATAACACATATCCATTTTTCGCAGCATATAAATATGGTGCTGATGCTTCTAAATATCCATATTACAATCATTTTTTAAGGAGTACAGCTTTAGCTAGAAATTATTGTTGCTTTTTTTTTTATTCTGGAGTCTTCTATTGTTACACAAATCCATTCTCAAATGTGAAAATTATGTAATGCCTGTAACCTTGGAGATGTCCGTTTGAATCTGACTAAAGTGTGTGTTTATGCCACGATGCTATGTTCATATTCAATTCACTTTTTCAAGTCTTTAAAAGTGGACTCTTCCTTCTGCCGCTGGAGCCTCGCCAGCTCCACGCTGTCCCCTTTGGCAGCAGCTCTGCCCACATGCAGACACACTTATGTGCTCCTCAAAAGGGCCCTGCCTCCCAGGGCCTGTGAGAAAGCAGAGATTCATGGCTGCTGCCCCTGCATAAATAACTCACATGAAAGAAATGCCAGGAAAGCTTCTATTATCTGAAGGAGTCCCACATTCCAGAAAGATGAATTTACTACAATTTCAGCTCCCTTACTGCAGCCCCTGATGGTCTGCTGCAGTGACAGCTATAGCACCTCGTGTCTATGTGGTGTGTCGGGTTGGGGTTGGTTGTTCTTTCCAATTAGTGATGAAAGAAAATAATCACAGTGATTCTATTTTGTTTTCTTTCCAGAAGAGCAATCTAAAATTCTGACAGAATTACATAATCATACATTGAGAGTTCTGAATTAAGCTTTAATTCTCAGCTCAGGACTACTGTTACTAAATCATTAAGTAGTTGCTCTACTAAACAGTGGCAAATAGTCTATAGATCAAGATACAAGTTAATAAAACTCTTCTCCATAACCACGATTGAAAGATTCTTAGCAAGTGAGGCTTGAACAATTACCTTGGATCCTCACTCACATTCATACTCATCAACCCTTTATTTTTCACATCGGAAGGAAAGTCAGGACATACAGAACTACCTCATGCGTTAGAAGTATTTTACAGGGGCTGGAGAGATGGCTCAGAGGTTACGAGCACACTGACTGCTCTTCCAGATGTCCTGAGTTCAATTCCCAGCAATCACATGGTGGCTCACAAGTACCTGTAATTGCCCTCTTCTGCTGTGTCTAAAGACAACAACTGTGTACTCACATACATAAAATAAACAAATAAATCTAAAAATAGAAATATTTTACAAATACATTTCTCTGCATTCCTCTATATTTATACAGTTTTAACTTCTTGTTTAATTCGACCTGACACTTGTGTTGCTTTCCTTAATATTTCATCCAGCCTCTCCAGTGACTGTATGAAATAGGAGAACACTAAATCTCTTTCATGAGGGCATAGCTTGGCCTGGAAAGACTGAGAGACTGGCTCCTAGGATAATAGTTTCACTGCCTTTTATACAGGATGATGTTTCCTAACATTGCTAAGACAAGTGACTACACACATTAACTCTAAGAAATTTGACCCACGTTGTGACACATGATTAAGAATAACAACAACAAAGACTATTGGCAACAAAAGCAATACCAGGAAACTTCACAGATGAAGCTTCTCTTCATTGACCTCGTTGATCAGCTTCCTTCAGACCAAATGCTTCTTGGTTATGCCCTAATATCTGTCTCTATCAGCACAGATATCAGCACTAATAGGGACGGCGCCTCTCGCTCACCTGTGTCTTTCCAGGACCATATTTAATTAAGGTCAATAAATAACCAATGAAGTATTAGAAGAAAACCAACAAAATTTAAAATGTTCAATTGATAAAGATAAATCTTTATCTGGAGAAATTAAGCAGCATAACCTAAGCAGCCAAGGTGGCTCTCCTAGCTGCCTGGGAAGGCATATCATCCTATATTACTCTTAACCTTCTTATTTTCAAACTTTTTGTAATAAAAATTGTTTCTACAGTGTCCGCATTAACTTTAAAGGATATCTATTATACCACTGTTAGTTATTAAAATAAAGTTACTATACTCCACAGAAACCACACTTCGCCTCAGAAGGTAAGAGTTAAAGTTTCTGCTATTAGACGTTATTAGAGATGAAAATGAATGATGACCTGCTGAGGTGAAGAAGGAAGGAGCTCATGACCGGAACTTCCATAAACCACTTTTATCCTTGAGTTGTGTAAATCCTCCAAAGCCCTTCCATTCATAATCATGGAGTGACTTTTCAGCTTCAAATACCACCAGCACAGCCAGGGAGCAGGTCTAGACCTAATCTGTTTCCGCCTAAGAGCAGCTCTGTAGGATGAATGGGAACGGGAAAGAAATGTGATCTGCAATTGATCCCGTTTGGATTTAAATTAAGATACACTATGTGTTAAGAGTCAATCTCAGAGCTTAAAGGACAAATGCCTCTGTGTTGGCTTCCCAGGGCTTCCTCTCTAATGCATCACTGACAGCAGGCCAGCATCTTAAGGACTGTGTAACCGTGCTGATTCACCAAGGACAGGGCTAGGTCTTGAACAACTGCTTAAGTTTGGGACAAGATATTCTGAGAATGGCTGTCACAGGGTGCCACACCACTTCCTCAATCTTTAAACTCCAACTTGTGAGGTTAGAGGGAGAGGATAATCGTATTCAGGTCTTTCATAGGACTGGGTAAGGGTCACAGTCAGTGACCTTCAGGTCAGTGGGTGCTATAGTAAAGGCAGTTTTGGAAGCAGGTAACATCCAGCATTGTACAAGTCAACAGAATGGAGCAACATAGGCAAGAAAACAGTACATGGCCCTGCGCCTGCCCTTAAACAGTTTTCTGAAATCTGTATGCTATCTGTAATGGGCATACGCATGCAATTTTGCTGAAAGCTTGGATAACATTAATCAAATAAGCTCCCTCATCAGTTTTCCCAAGAATCTAAAGACTAAGAAAAAAATGGCTTGAAGAACCAGGGCATTCCTGCTGACATGTGGTTGCTGAATGTTTTATGGACTGCTGCTAACAGCCATAAGTGAATATGAAATACATTTCTTTAGGTTTTTCATGATCGTATCTCCCAAGTTAAAAGTTAAAAGAGAATGATATAAAGTTCAGCGAGAGGCACTGACTCCATATATAATTGGGTGCGGACAAACAGCAGACTAGCAGAGATGTTTCATGGGACGTGATAAACCACAACACAGGTAAGCTAATCTCCTGGATTCTGGACCGAGTCCTCTAGGGAATAAAAGATTAGTAAATAAGATGACTGAAAACAAGATGTAGGGGGAAAAAGTATTTTCAAAGTGTTAAGATAATAATCCTAATTACTGAGTTCTCTTGTATAGGCAACTTAATAGATGGATATGCTACAATAGGTCTGAAATAAAACTTTTTAGCTATCTCTGTGATGTATGTTGCCTTGAAATTAACCTTTCAATGGATCTGATGTCAAAAAAAGATATTAGAAAATTTCTTGCAACAGCTTGAAACAAAAGAGGAAAAATAGGTCGGCTTGGTTGGGAGAGTGACAGCCAGGCAGCCATCAGTCACTCTGAGCCTGGCTGGGCTGCCTGCTCTCACTTTAAATGCTAAGCTGCTTTCCAACCACCCTTGCCCTAGAACCCCAGGGAACCTGTTCATGTATAGCATTAGTTTACTGTTTCCACATGTTTCCAAGGTCTGTTTTCTCTTTTGAATAGAAATCTAGATAGATAGACTGGCAGACTGGCAGACACACCCTTTCCACAGTATGGGAAAGCAATTTAGCAAGGGTTACCAAGTGAAACTTGAATTTTCTTGTGTTTGGTAAAATGAGAAGACAAAAAAAAAGTAAAAAAAAAATTAAAAGAAAATTAAATATTAAATAAAATGTTTACTTTTTAAAATTTAGTGTCTTGATAAAAATATCCTTTAATAAGCAAAGCATTCCAGTGGAAGAAGGCAGTTACTTTATTTATTAATTTGTCTTGATAAATAAAAAGGACAGTTTTTTTGTGTGTGCCTATAAGAGCCAAATGTCTTGAAATCATGGGGTTTATATTTCACATGGAAATAAGTATGTCGCCTTTGGAAAAAGTGCATTTAATTCAGATTATCTTAGTAATGATAGCTTTTCTCTGCCCATATGTATATGTATATATATATATATATATATATATATATATTCTCATACTAGAAACAACCTAAGAGATTTTATTCAGTAGTAGTTTTGACTCTGTGTACCTATGTGTGTTGTCCATCTCAACTTTCCCTCCTGTCTCTACCACAATTACAAATATCGGTTCATATTTCCATAAAGAGAAAAATATTTTCTTAACTAGAGAAAAAAAGGAGCATAGCAAAGAAAAAACAGGTTTCTTTGAGAAGAAACTTGAGGGTCCTAGTTACCTGGATTTGTTTTGGCAATTATTCAGAAACTGGCTTTGGAATCATAAGAATGACTGAGGAGAACTTCTTAAAAATCACTGCTATACCACTCCTGGGCATATACCCAGAGGTTTCCCCAGCATGTAATAAGGACACATGCTCCACTATGTTCATAGCAGCCCTATTTATAATAGCCAGAAGCTAGAAAGAACCCAGATGTCCCTCAGCAGAGGAATGAGTACAGAAAATTTGGTATATATACACAATAGAGTATTATTCAGCCATCAAAAACAATGAATTCATGAAATTCTTAGGCAAATAGATGAAGCTGGAAAATATCATCCCAAGTGAGGTAACCCAATCACAAAAGAACACACATGGTATGCAGTCATTGATAAGTGGATATTAGCCTAAAAGCTTGGAATACCCAAGACACATCTCACATATCAAATGATGCCCAAGAAGGAGGAAGAACAAAGTATGGAAACTCTGGTCCTTTGTAGAAAGGGGAACAAAATACCCACAGAAGGAGATACAGAGACAAAGGGTGGAGCAGAGTCTGGGGAAAAGACCATCCAGAGACTACCCTACACATTCCATATACAGTTACAAAACCCAGACACTATTACCAATGCCCACAAGTGCTTGTTGACTGTAGCCGGCTATAACTGTCACCTGGGAGGCTCTGCTAGTGCATGACAAATACAGAGAGGGACACTCTCAGCCAAACACTGAACTGAGCACAGGGTCCCCAATGGAGGAGCTAGAGAAAGGACCAAAGGAACTGAAGGGGTTTGCAGCACCATAGGGGGAACAACAATATGAGTCACCCAGAGCTCCCAGGCACAAAACTATCAACCAAAGAGTACACATGGAGTTACCCATGGCTCCAGACACATAGGCCACAGAGGATGGTCTTGTTAGACACCAAAGGGAGGAGAGACCCTTGGTCCTGGAGAGATTTGATACCATAGTGTAGAGGAATACCAGGACAGGGAAGCGGGGGAAGGTTGATTGGGGAAAGGAAGGTGGCTTATGGGATTTTGAGGGGATGGGGGAGCCAGGAAAGGGTACAACATTTGAAATGATAATAAATAATATATCTAATAAAAATTTTTTAAAAAGATTTTAAAAATCACTAGAAAATGACTCTAGTTACCTAGTTCATGTTTATATAATAAGTCCTCTGTGTAGTTTCAGATTCCTTTTCAAATATGTGAAGGGCAGATAACGTATCAAAGTGACTAACTATGCTGGCTATTTATGAGTGTTTTTGGACTTGGATAATGGTCACATAGGTAGATATATGCTTCAACTATGGCAAGTCCTGGAATGCAAAGAGAAAATAATTCAATCTCTTATTCTACTGGTATTTTTTTTAATTGTCTTAATTTCTTCCTCTGAGAATAGTATGGTAATCATATTTGTCCAAGAAGCCTCAGACACATTAATTCATTAAAGTAATCAAAAGTTAAAGAGCTTTGAAATTGTTCATCGTTCATATGTTTCAGGGAGCATTGTGTATAACTCTAATTCCTATGTGGATAAAAACTACGATTACCGTCACTGACCATTCCAATTGATTTCCATGCCTGAGCCTAATATCAAAGTTCACTTAATGCTTGTAAGTAGAGAGCAAGAACCCCTTTAAGATGAGGAAATTGCAGAGGAAAGATTAACACCAGACTTCAGGTGAGAAGGATATCAAATTCTAGGCCTACTTCTTGAAATCTTTAGACTTTTGAACGTGACCACCAAGTGATCTCTGCTCAGACAAAATTCTCACATTTCCTTTGAATTAACAAACAAATCTCCTTGTGGTGGTTAGAAGATGATTTGTCCCATAGTCTCTGGCATTTGAGTGCTTGATCCCCACCTGGGTGACACTGTTTGGGTAGGATTATGTGCCCTCCCCCCAGCCTTTAAGCAGGAATTTCAGATGCTAGTCACTACTTCCTACCTAGGGCGGAGGTCTAGCCCATTTTTCTCCAAGGACCTGCAGTTTCCTGAGGACCTGCAGTTCCTCCCCAGGCCCCTCCCCTATATATTTGGAGAACCCCATTAAACTTTGAGCCTTGAGCAGAAACTTGTCTCAGCTTCATTTCTTCTTGTCACCCCGTTTCTATCCCCAGCTTTCCTTCCAGGTGACCCGGCAACCAGGTTCGACTTAGCTTCGGGCAGCTACAGGATTAGAAGATGCTGTGTTGTTAGAAGAAGTACATTACTAGAGCATAACACTTTGATGTTTCAAAAGCCAAATCATATCCAGTTTGTTCCTCTAATTCCTCCTTGAGGTTTGATGTGAACTGTCAGCTGTTCTTCCAAGTCACACTACTTCTGCTTCACCATCTTTGACTAGAATCCTTCTGGAGCCATAAGGCCAAATAAATCACTTCTTCCATAACTTGCCTTAGACATATGTGTTTTAGAAAAGTGGCTAAGACATCCTTCTTTAGAGAGTATCTTAAGTTAAAGAAAGTCATCAAAAGAAATAACTATAGCCTAGAGGTCAATTTCAGATCATTGTCTTTCTGCCTATGGACTACAGGCTAGAGAATGTTTCTTACATTTTTAAGTAGTTGAAGGAAAAATGTAAAGAAGAAAAACTATTTTGTAATTGTACTGACTGCTTTTGTGTGTCAACTCGACACAAAGTGGAGTTAGGACAGAGCAAAGAGCCTCCATTGAGGAAATGCCTCCATGAGATCCAGCTGTAAGGCATTTTCTCAATTAGTGATCATGGATAGAAGGGCCCATTGTGGGTGGTGCCATCCCGGGACTGGTAGTCCTTGGTTCTATAAGAAAGCTGAGCAAGCCAGGGGAAGTAAGCCAGTAAGTAATATCCCTCCATGGCCTCGGCATCAGGTCCTACTTCCTGACCTGCTTGAGTTCCAGTCCTGACATCCTTTAGTGATGAACAGCAATGTGGAAGTGTAAGCTGAATAAACCCTTTCCTCCCCAACTTGCTTCCTAACCATGATGTTTTGTGCAGGAATAGAAACTCTGACTAACACAGTAATGTTAAGTAATATGTTAACAGTACAACTTCAATGTCTAAAATGTTTACTCTGTAGGTAATGAAAATCTTTCCTGTAGGCTATGTCAATGGCTGCTTTCAGGTGGCAGTAATCAAAGTTATCTGCTGGAAGAGAAAGCACTGGCTAGAAAACTAGCCAAAATATATAAAGTAGTGAGGATCTGATTTTACACTTTGCATATGGACTGTCTGTCACAGGCAATGTGATGGACTGGCGGTCAGTTGGTGGGTTTCCCAACTCTGACTGGGTCCTGAGAACCTGGACCTAATCAGTGGAATAATCCCATGCCCAGCTCATTAATTGCTTTGCTGGACAGACAAAAGCAAGAGGTCATAGAAGAGTGTCTTTGAAGAGGTGACTTGTCCACTGCTCCCCCTCCTCTGCTTCCTGCCCTCTAGGATTAAGCATCCTCTGCCACAGCCTGCCTCTCCTCAGGACCAAAGTTTAGAATGCAAATGACCTGGGAAGAAACCTCTGAGACCATGAGATCAAATATCTTTTTTTATTTAAGTTGCTTCTCTCAGGTGCTTATCACAGTAATATTTAGCTGACTAACAATACAATTATCTATGGTTTCCCAGCCCAGAATAAGGGAAAGAAAAGGGCATGGTGCTAATAATAGCACAGTTATACAATATATTCCTAATTACTATATTCTTAATATTGAAACATGTGATTCATAACCATAACTGTATTTTGAATCTAACAAAATGGTCTTGAGAAATTTATATTAAAACCTGGAAGTCTAGTTTATCATTTTAGGAATACAATAACAAGAGATCTATTCTTGAGGCTGGACAGATGATTCAGTGGTTAAGACTGCTTGATATTCTTCCAAAGGGCTTGATTTTGGTTCCCAAAAACCAAGTTGGATGGATCACATCCTGCTGTAACTCCAGCCCCAGGGATCTGATGCCTTTGACTTCTATGGACCCCTTCACATATCCATGCACACACACACACACACACACACACACACACACATGCATAAACACATATGCATACAAACACATAAAATTAAATTCTTTAAAGACATAAATCTATTCTTAAGAATATACTGTTTCTGTACTAAACCACAGTGGTGATCTTTAAAACCTAGAAAATGGTATATCTTTTATTCAGATAATAGGTTATGGTATACACACAAATAATGAAATAGATATGACAGATACCAGCTTATAATAAAGCTTCAAAAACATTGTCTAAGGGCCTATCATCCATAACATAAACATCTTATATTTTCTAAAGTCAAAGTTTAACTTTAGACAAAAGTTCCATGTGTTAAATTCCCAGGACTGCATGAACTTTAGCTCTTGGCTAAATGTAACAGCCATGTCTGAAAGATGAAGAGGACTCTCGTGCTCTGCAGTGCTGGTAAGTAGAGACTAGCAGACAGTGCCTTCCTGCTTGCTATTATTAGCAAGTATACACTTAGGCAGAATCATTAAATCACCGGCCACACTCCGAAGATTGGATGTATGGCTCTAAAGAAAAATTTTTGACTAGAAATATTCATTTCACAATTTTGTCAAATAAAAGTGAATCAGCACTACATCCTACTTAAGATGGGAAAAGATGTTATGTAATGCAAGCTCAAGGATTAAATTAGTCTATAAAGTCTATAAATTAGTCTATAGTCTATAAAGTACAGCATATAGTGTTGACCTTCACAGTCCACACCAGTGTTCTCTGGATGAGGAAACAAATCCTTACATCCCACAATGCATGTAACGTATGTGAGTGGGACAAGAAAAGGCTATATAAGTTTCAATTCTATTTTAAGATAACTTTATTAAAGTGTGAATTAATACAATATTTTATATATTGCTCATTAATGAACAAATGCATCTCTTATGACAGAGAACGATCAGTATATTTTACTGATGGGCATACATATAGAAAAAGTCCCTGAAAATTACTAATCTAAATTATTCTAGATTGGTGCTAAAGTCTAATAAAGAGCAATATTGTTAAGAATTTTGAAATAGATTGTGACATTCAGTCTTAGAGAAAATGCTTGACTCCCTAACATTCTGATTATAATTTCTAAACATAGGTGACTATCACAAGTGAGGGCTCTTTGAGAAAAGAACTTATTTCACCTCCAAGAAGGAGAAGGAACAGATTTTTGAGTCTGGTCCTATATTAGGAAGGGTTCAGTGACTATTGAAGAAGACACATCCTACAACCCAGGAGATGAAGGACAGGAGGAAATGCAATGTTCATCTTCAGAGCAGACCAAGAAGGTGAGTTATTTTTGAAAATTGTTAAACAAAAGAAAATAATGAAAGCTTTTGCAATGCTTTTATAAAATAAAATATAAAAAAATATATAATAAAAATATACCAAGCAGATGTAGAAAAAAATAAAGGACAAGTGAAATTGTGCATCGGAAGTTTAAAAAAAAAAGTTACAATTTTATATTTTCTAATTATCGCATAAATTTTTCTCATGTTCTTGCTATAAAAACACTCAACCAAATGTACAATAACATTATTTTTCACAAGGAATTCTGAGTTTCATGCTTTGAATGATTTATTTTATAAAGATGAACTATCTCTACTATCTAATTTAAAACCTTTTGGAATCTATAGCTGAGATTGATTCTCTATAAAGATGGTACAAGTGAAGAACTGTTTTTCTTTTCAGTGGTTAATCCATAAACTCTGAAAAAAAAATCTCCCTGAGCTGATAATGTTTCTTTTCTTTTCTTTTCTTTTTTTTTTTTTGCCAGTAGAAATAAAGCCAAATAAAACACCCTATCCTGCAGCCCTCCTCAAGGGTATAAATGAGCTAACAGTGTCCTGGTCGCTTGCCTATGCCTCCTAAAGTCTCTATAGCCATTCGGTTATCTAAGGGGGAACTGTAGCTCCTTTTCTTTGTGTTTTCTGTGCTGTATCCTCATGTCTTTAAAACTGTGTGAGCAACAGTAAAACAAAGTCTCATTCTTTATGAAAAAGAAAACATTAAGATGAAATTGGTCACATCTCCTGGATGTTTGCCCACAGTGTCAGCACTGGAACATTGCTTCTAGTAGCTGATACTATGCCTTTCAGGGTATAAAAGGAGCTAGGTATGTTAGCCATAGGCTCTAGAATTATCAACATGGGTTTAAAATGAAGACAGCAGAAAAGAGAGCAGTGGGAGGGAGACAGCACAGGGAGAGAAAGGGGGATGATGTTGTGTCATGATCTCCTTTCTCACACCCAAAGTTTTTCCACATCACAGATGAAAACCCTCAGTGGCTTCCAAATAGGCTACCAATCTCAATCTTCATCCTGCTACTGTGTAGTCGCCAATGATTTAAACTCCTGGGCGCTCAGTTTTCTCTTCTATATATGCATAATAATAATAATAACAATAATAATAACAATAAACCTAATCAATAAAGTTGCAAGTATAATAAAGATACAAAACAGACTATTACACAGTTACCACTGTGTAATAGTGAAGAATTTAAAAGGTTATTGATACCACAAAATCTTCATGTCATACACTTGGTAAGCACCTAATGTTTCTATATTACTCCACTAAATTTTCACTAAGACTGAAGTGTGTGCTAATACCCTCAGATTCTTAACAGTATAACTTGGAAGAACATTGCTGTCTGTGTGCCCAGAGACAGATATGAAATAAGTACCTGAGGTTAAGTGTGAACCCTGGTCTTATTGACTGGAAAGTTATGCTCTCCCTCATGTCTTTCCTCTGCAACCTGCAGGAGTCAAAGCGGGTGGGGGGGGGGGGCAAGAGACTGAAAACTAGGTAGTGCTATTTGGAAACAGCAACAGTTGTGCTGAAATGATTGGTACCTCAGTCTCTGTAAAGTGTTTATATGAAGAAGGTTGCTTCATAGTCAATGCTTCTCTTTGTTAAGCAAATTGTTTCTGTATAAATGCAGTAAGGTGAACTCTACTGCCCATATGTGGTCCGTCATCCTCTCTCTTCCTGCCTCAGGATCTTAGGATCCACAGAGGAGATCCTTTTCCTGCCTGCTTCATAGGGATTATTTCAAGTGCTCTAAAATTGTCATACGCTGAAAGCCTTTTTGATACAAATGCAGTTAAATCCTCTTACAGTCAACCTGAATCCAGAAAATGAGTTTCTGTTTCTCTGAAACTATGGGTCCTGTAGGGTCTTATAATGCTAACATACTATCTCCAAACCAAAGTGCACAGCTGTTTGCTTTCTCTCTCTCTCTCTCTCTCTCTCTCTCTCTCTCTCTCTCTCTCTCTCTCTCTCTCTCTCTGTGTGTGTGTGTGTGTGTGTGTGTGTGTGTGTCTCCACCCTGTGCCTGCCCCAAAGTCTATACCCTAGGATCTCGCATATGTTAGACAAGAGAAAAAGAAACCTGTGCATGTCGTCTTTCCAGGGATAACAAAGTGAGTGGCCCGTCATGGAGTAGGAGGTGGAGTATTGGCCTGAGAGGCAGATGGAAGGTGACAGAGACAAGTACCATCTGCCCATGTCTCCCTCTTGGAATTGTAAAGTTGTGATTCTGATACAGTCTAGAGGTCTTAATATGGTTCATTTGTTATGCCAGTTAAAGAATTAAAAGGCAAGAAAAACCTCAAGTGCCACAGGTAGCATCAGAGAAATCTCAAACACCTAAACAGTAGCAGACAGAATCAACAATGGAAAAAAACATTTATTGGGAGTGAGAAAACACAGACACTCTGCAGACATACAGAGAAAAAGGCCCTCTGTCTGCTGCGGGGAGGAATAAAGGAGAAAATGCAGAGGACAAACAAAAAGAGCCCAAAAGGCCAATCTCTTCTTGAGAGTTGGTTGTGTTTGTCTATTTGTTTTTGTTCTGTTGTTGTTGTCTTTGTGTTGTTGTGTTGTATTTTATTTTGTTTTAAGCCTCTAATGACTTTTCTTTCCCTAATCTAGAATTGGTCAGTTTGAAGAGAGACCCAATGGCTGATTAGCCCTCAACTGTTGTGTGTTTTAATCAGTCCTATAATGTGACAATCTGCCAGTTCATTTGCCTGGACCTAATGGCTAGCTGGAGAAAAACTAAGTCTACACAGCCTTTGTTTTAAGCTGCCAAGTCAGGAGGACAAGGAACAAGCCCACCATCTTGGAAATCCAACTCCCTTATTACCTTACCATAGCCCTTCTCTCTGTTTGTCTGCCCACAAGGCTAGTTGTCTAATTCTGAGTCTCTCACTCCTATCTTTACCATTCTGGGAAAAAAAATCTAGATTCTACAAATAAGAGAGAACATGCACCATTTGTCCTTCTGGGTCTGCATATTTAACTCAGTAATATTTTCTAGTTCCATCCATTTACCTTCAACTTTCATTGCCTTATTATCTTCACAGATGAAATGGAATTCCATGTGTGTAAATGCACCACACTTTCATAATCCATTCATCAGCCAAAGGGCATTTAGCTTATTTCTATTTTGTAGCTATGGGGAATAAAATGGCAGCAGGCAGAGTTGAACAATTAGTAAGGCATTGGTTCCTTTGAGTACTTGCCAAGGCATGATATAGCTGGATCGCAGATCTGCTTCCAGCATTCTGAGAATTCTCCATAACGATTTCTATAGGGCTTTACCCTACCAGCAATCCCAACAGTGAATGGATACTTCTTTCCCAGGACCCTCATAAGCATTGTTTGCCAGTTGTTTTCTTGGTTTTTGCCCTTCTGATAGAGGAGAGATGAAATCTCAACACTGTGTCTGTGCTTGTGTTTCCCTAACTGCTAAGGATGGTGTCCACCTTTTAATATGCTTCTGAGCTACTTTCTTTCTTTTTAAAAATAATTCTTTGTTCAGACCTCTAGCACATTTTTTAAATTGGGTCATATTTTTTCTTTAATTCTTTTTTATTTTGAGTTCTTTGTATACTCTGGATATTAATCTTCTATCAGACATATAGCTGGCAAAGATTATCTTCTACTCTGTGAGCTCTCACTTCACCAACTGATAGTTTCTTGCTCCCAAATTTAGTTTTAGACTCAGATATCAGGAAAGAAGAAATGGGCCATGATGGGGAAGGGGCTGTAGACTTCTGCTATAACAGAGACTGTGTTTACAAATAACACACAGTGTGTTTCAGCCAAGTTCACACCTCATATTGTTTTGTTTGCTGTGGCCTGGTGGTATGAAGCCCAAAGGGGCTGCATTGGCACTATGCACCCACTTTTTCAGTAAGATTGCAACATGGGGTTAAATGACAGAATCCTCATACACCTACCTCCCAGAAGAAAGGCAGAGTCATGGAGTGTCCCTGGCCTGCCTAGCATGTTATCAGTGCATTTTGAAGACTCTGGAGTTAATATTCCTTATAGTTCAACAGCAAAGCTCAGCTAAGCCCAGGTCAAAGTTCCTGTATAAATGACTGATGGGAACATTTAATAAAAACATTAAGGTTATTTGTTTTTGCAATGGAAAGAGAAGTTATTCCTAGAGCTGACAGGCCTGGGTTCCCGGAACTCAAGATCATTTGCCTCATCTCACAGCAAGCTCATTAGCTTCCATTGGCTCCACTTCACTCTTAAAGAAAAGGCTGTGATGCCTACCTCAGTGGGTTCTGATGTCAAAGAGATTAAGTTTGCGAGTCATGTATGATAGTGTAAAAAACAGCTGCATTAGATAATAACAATGATATTAATTGTTCTAAGACAGATGACAACAATGCCAACCACTGTCCTGAGACAGCCCGGTCTCAGCCGCTCCCATTCCCATCTGGAGAAGACTGAGCCTCAGACCCCACTCCAACCTACAGGGTCTTACCTCACACCAGTCCTGCAGACCCTGATCACAGACTCACTGCCCATGGAACCGACTTGCTCTACTGAGGCTGGCTCTGGAAATGTGTGAGTTTTCCATTCTTAGTCAGTAGCACCAGGCTAGTAATTTTAAACCTATACATTGAAATATCACACAAAACAACTGTAGAAAATAGAATGGCAATTCTTCAAAAAAGAATTTGTGCTTCTGTTTTGTTGTGTCTAATCTACATGTTCTTCAATTCCATTCCTGTTCCTAGGAATGTGTACAAAATAACTGAGAACATGTAGTCAAAAGTGAACATGCAAGTATTCATTGTGGTATTATTCACAATAGCCAAATGGGGGACAGACATCAAATGCTTAACAATAGATAATTTCATTTTAATATGTGTGTTATGTGTTTATGTTTGTGTATGCATATGGGTATGGTGTGTGTGTATGTGTATATGCATATGCAGTATGATGTGTGTTTGTGTGTGTATTTATGATATGTTGGTGTGTGTGTACATTTATGTGTTGTATGTGTATGTATGTGGTACACACCTGTATGTCTTTATGTTTTTGTATGTGTATGGGTGGTGTGTGTGTATTTGTGTAAGGTGTGGTGTAGGCTTAGATTTCTCAAAGCCTACTTTAATAAGGGTTCTTAAAGGCTTCGACCTCCCCCTCACCCATCAAATGTAGGGGAGAAAGATGGATAATAGGATTAAGGGGGTGTGGACTTGTTTAGAAGTAGGGGTGATTCCAAACACAAATCAGTAGCGGCAGCCCAGTCCAATCAGCAAACACCAAATATGAACCAGTAATAGCAGCAACTCAATCCAGAAGAAACCACGAGGCTCCCCCAAATTAGAGTGCACAGAAGCAGCAAGATGCAGCTGCAATGCCACAGAAGCCCTTTGGCACATGTTTCTCTAGGAAGTTAATACAAGCAAAGACAAACAAAGACCAACAAAGTACTGTAAGTCAAACTAATGCAAGAGTGCCAATCGCTGTCTGTTGGACTCTACTTATACTCTTTCCAAGCATCTGAGTCCTCTCAAGTGACTGCCTCAGCAAACATCCTCTCATTAGACAGCCTCCAGAACATCATATGACACGACTGAGACCCCAAAGAAACCAGACGTTTCTACATTAGTGGTGTGTGTGTGTGTGTGTGTGTGTGTGTGTGTGTGTGTGTGTGTGTGTGTGTGTATGTGTGTGTGGTGTGTTTGTGTATGCGTGTGTCTTTCTGTGCTGTGTGTGTTCATGTATGTGTTTGTGTGATGTGGCATATTTGTATTTGTGTGGGGGGGAGTGGCATGTGTGTATGTGTGTGTGATAAAAAAATCATTCAGCCATAAAAAGAGAATCAAGTTCTACTCTACACTATATCATGAATCAAACTCCAAGTTAAGTGGAAGGATCCAAAACAACAAGGTTACATATTACAAAATTCCATTTATTTTAAATAGCCAAGATAGATAAATCCTCAGAGACAGAATGCATTCTAGTGATTCCCTAGGGCTGGATAATAAAAATGATTTTAACTAGATGTGTCTGGTACTTATATAGCACTTTGAATGTGGTATATGCTGCTGAATCAATGTCTTTTGGTTTGTTTTAAATTATATCAAGTATTAAAGTTTAGTTTTGTAAGTTATTTGAAAACTTTAAGGATATTCATTAAAGTTGATTACTTAAGAATAAGGTGAAGGTAAACTTATAAAAGTTTATATACTTATTAAAAATAGTAATGGCTTTCGTTTTCACAAAAATCTTAATTGGTGCCACTCTGAAAGCAGAAAAATTGGGTAGAAAATGTCACTCAGTCCAAGTATTTACATACTACACCCCCTACACACACAGTATTTACATTCTACACCCCCTACACACACAGTATTTACATACTACACCCCCTACACACACATATACACACACTCGTGTACCGCAAATAGAAAA
Source organism: Apodemus sylvaticus (assembly GCF_947179515.1). Taxonomy (NCBI): domain Eukaryota; kingdom Metazoa; phylum Chordata; class Mammalia; order Rodentia; family Muridae; genus Apodemus; species Apodemus sylvaticus. The sequence continues at coordinate 34,324,663 of NC_067475.1, forward strand.
AAAAATGTCTTGTTCTTAAATTTAGTTTAACATATATTTGATTTTAAAATTAGTCGTATCTAGAAGAGTCACCCCACAAAGACAAGTCAGTTCAAGGTGAGCGCATGCTCCAAAGTGTGTGGATCGCCCTTACCAGATTTCCATACCTACGTGTATAATTCAGTGACATCATGTCCCGCATCCAAAGTGTAGCACATGTTCTTCCACATTACAGAATAGGATATGTGTAACCCCTACCTATTATCAGTCAGTAACTAGAACTTACTGTCATGATCTGATATAATGATGCTACAGATAACCAATGCAAGTCAGAAAAATGTTTGCTAGGAAAATTTGTTTCTCCCGAGAAAACCAGTTATTCTTACAAACTATGTGGATTTTTCCTTTAATATTTTTAAACACTTGATTGAAACCTACTGAAATTCTTTATAGCTTAAAATTTTCCTGCTTCTAAGAGAAATTTAAACTGTGGGTCTGCACAGATCCCTTTGGTGGCTCCATATTTTGACATTAAAAATCACACAATGCCTCGAAATTTTTCTAAATCAATTTCTCAAACTACGTTATCCAAGGCCACACGTTTATTTTAATCAGCACTTACCCTGTCACTCACTGTGTAAACTACAGACTCTAGCTGGTATGCCATTTTGACAGTCCCCATTAAGCTTCATAGCACTCACACACACCTGATATCACAGAAACAGTTGGGACACAGCATCCCTTTTATTTTCATCTTAACAAAGGACTGAGTGTGACCCGTCTTGACAGCTCACAAGATACCGTGGCTCTCTGAGGTGTAAACAATGTTCACAACCAGGCCTCTTCATTCTGGGGGTTAAAATCATTGGTTTATCAAAACAAAAATCAATGACACTTTGAAATGTGTATGGAGACCTCATGGTAAGTTGAGAGTGTAGCACCTCTGAGCCTGCTACTACCAGTGGTGCCCAGCCTTCCTCATTCCAGGTTATATGATGGTCTGATACACACCAAACCATCTTCATCCACGCCCCAGGAGGGTGTGTGTCTGACATGCTGAGGGAGGGTTAGTGTCTGATCAGTTACTCAGTATTATGAAGATTCCTTCCTTCCCCCGAAATGAAAATCAACATTTGTATGACTTATAACCATGTTTCCTGCTCTAGCAGATAGTATGTCAAACATCTCTGGGAACAAACTTTCCCTTTGAAGACCCCTATTCCCTTGGACTGCCCACGTGATACAGAATTAGTAGGTTGGGTGAGCCCATTACACAAACAGGCACAGTTGATTTTGATAGTTAATTTCTAAGTAGACCTTACAACAACTACTATCTAGAATTTGGTTTTTTTTTTAATTGTTTCATTGAAGTACTTCTAAAAATAGGTGTTTCACACTAAATACATTTTTATTATATTTCTGACAGCAATGTTTTCTGATTTTAAAATGAAATATTGGTGAGACATTTTGAGGAATAGACTCTGTAGGTAGACATGTGGTCTAATTAAGCATCTAACTGAGCTTTGATATTTCATGATGTCTTAGCATTTCTATTCCTGCACAAACATCATGATCAAGAAGCAAGTTGGGGAGGAAAGGGTGTATTCTACTTATACTTCCACACTGCTGTTTATTACCATAGGAAGTCAGGACTGGAACTCAAGCAGGTCAGGAAGCAGGAGCTGATGCAGAGGCCATGGAGGGATGTTTCTTAACTGGCTTGCTTCCCCTGGCTTGCTAGGCTTGCTTTCTTATAGAACCCAAGACTGTCAGCCCAGGGATGGCACCACCCACAAGGGGCCCTCCCACCTTGATCACTAATTGAGAAAATGCCCCACAGCTGGATCTCATGGAGGTGTTTCCTCACCTGAATCTCCTTTCTCTGTGATAACTCCAGCTGTGTCAAGTTGACGCACAAAACCAGCCAGTACTCATGATTTCTGAAACTTCATCCAAAGATATTAAGTGCATAAAAGGTCTGAGTAGCTATAGAGGATGTATTTTCTGAGGGAAAAAAGTAAGGACTATTTAAAGGTCAGACAGGCAGCATCATTGTGTCCAGCACAGGCTCGAGGACATGTCGGTTTCTAGGGGGCATCTGGGAACTCTCAGGTCAAGAAATCTATAGAGGCAGAGTTCACATCAGAGATGTTCCTTCTCACTAACCACACCCACCTGATGCCCGGCATCAGGCCATTGTGTTGGCCAGCAATAGAGTAAAACCCTTTCTGATCATTATGCACTTCTCTTTAATTGACTAATTAACATAATCTATTATGAGGAACAAAAGGAAGAGAAGAAATTGTACATTTCCTTCCTCAAATACCAGCCTCTGAGGTCTTCCTTCCACAGAAATTTCCCAGCTCTTTTGTAGTTTTAACTCCGAGAGCTCTGAGCTCATCTCCACACATGAATTTTATCTGAACTACTAATTGTGGTCTCTAGTATTACGTTTTTGTTGGTTTGTTTGGAGTTTTGTGTCTCTTTGAAATAAGGTCTTTTTCTGTAGCCCAGGCTGGTCTAAAATGCACCATGTAGCCCAAGCTAGCTTTGAAGTCATGATCTCCCTGTTTCAGTCTCCTGTATTTGGGGACTAGAGTTATATACTAACACCTTGGGAGGTGTTTTGTTTTGGGTGTTTTGTTTCTTGTCTTAGCTTGTCTGTTTTGTTTTCTCATGGTTCTAAGGATTGAACCTAGAGCTTTGCACATACCAGGCTAAGCTAAAGGCCCAGTCCTCCCTGTACTTTGTTTTTCTTTATCTTTTCCATCTGGAATGTTCCCTCTGGTGAAGTATTCTCTGCTTATGAATATGTCTGATGCTTTTCCTCATCTTACAGATTTCAAACCTCCCAGCACAGGTTAGTCATTTACAGAGGTTTATCACCATTATAAATACAAAGCTAGTCCAAGTCAACAGACATATTAACCAAAATACTTTAAACTTTTCCTAGTCACAGCCCACGTCTCAGCTTACTATTTCTGCAACGTTCTGTCCAGCTAATGGCTGTGCATATTAATCTCACCCACTTGGGCTGTCATTTAAAATAAAGCACTTCCTCTTAAGAGTAATATTTAAGTCTTCCATCTAAGAATTAATACATTTATAAATTCCTTCATTACAGGAAAATAGATGACTTCAATGCCCAGTTGGTCTAGACACAACTAAAGCCAATAGTGTTAGTGACATAGGCACTGTGTAATCACACAGTCCCACATCACAAAGGCAAATGGTCTTTGTGTCTTGTAATCCCACGGGATTCTGCTCACATTTCCTATTATGGAACAAGTGAAGACACAGAGGCAAAACCCAGCGTGTGCATCAGTCATCTGACAATGCCAGTGTCTACTCCCCACCTCCGTTTGCGTGGAAGAAGCCGCTCTCCTTTCCCTGTGGTTGTGTTTGCATTTTCTCAACAACATTGATGTCACCCTCTGTGTAGCTGTATTTGTATATTTGCATTTATTCATATTTATTTATTCACATCAACCTCAGGCAAGCACCTGCTTTGCTGATAGTGTTTGATACCCTCCCTCTGTTGACCTTTAAGCACTCACCTAACATTCACTGGATGATTTAGGTAACAATACTGGGGTATCATCCATGTTCCCTCTCCCAATTTTGTGATATTAAGCTTTTTTTTTTTCTTATTTTCCTCCTACAACCACATCCCTTTTTTGAATTAAGTTACTTTCCTGTTTATTGAAAATCAACTCATATGCACATAAAAAAGGATGACTTTCTATATCCTTGTTCACAGAAGTTAGTTCTGAATTGTTTTTAACTGTATATAGTTGTAAATATGCTGAGCAAAGACTGCGGGTCACCCCTCCAACTTCCCACCAGATTTCTTTATAGCACTAACCCATCACGCCTCCAACTGATGTGTAACAAAGTTTTACTCTGTACCTCACTCCATTACATGACAAATAAGTTTAAGAAAATACCTTTCTCCTCTCTGGAGTCTTTGATCAACAAGGAGGTGTTAGAAAACTTCATCTCTATTCTAGTTGTGTCAGGAACTTGTTAATATCTCCCAAGCTGATTTCTGAGCAAATAAATAGATGATTTTTAATAACTGAACAGACTTGATACTTGAAAATCCCTTATGCATATGGAGTCCGAGACCCAGACTTATTCAAGATGTATCTCCTTAAAACTATATGTCAGGTAGGAAGGTAAATGCTAAACAGTACAGGCTCAGCTGTCACATTGCCTGGATTGGAATCTCCAGTCCTTTAATTACTGCACACTGAACCTTGAGCAAAGTCGGTTTATTTCCCATTTGCTTCTTTTCTTCCCCCAACCCCTGCACATAAAGTAGTGGTGTAGCTATAGGTCTACTGCAAAAGTGTTATAAAAAGTAAATGTCACCACATGGGAGCCATAGGGAGTAACCAAACCAATCCTGAGCAAAACCAAAAAAGCTGGAGACAGCCCATTGCCTACTTTCAAAATACATTTCAATGCTTCTATAATTTTGTAAAGCATGATACTGGGCTGTAAAGAGAAACTGTAACAAACAGCATAGAGCAACTATCATGGAAATAAACCCAAGTATTGGTCTGGGCAATGACTTTATGGCTAGGTTTCACAAGGCCCAAGCAAAAATGAACAAAAACAAACATTTCATCACACAAACAAACAGAAGGTTCTGCCCAGCAATGGATAGCTGATAGAATAAATACAGAAATGTAGGAGAAGATATAACATTTGTAAAATGTGTGTCTTAAAAGAGACCAATGTGTAAACAAAATAAGAAACTCAAATAACTTTGAAGCAAGACAACAAACAATACTGTTCAGTCACCAAACTCAGATACTATTGTAGATGCCAACAAGAGCTTACTGACAGGATTCTGATATAGCTGTCTCCTGAGAGGCTCTATGTACCTGACAAATACAAAGGTGGATGCTCTCAACCAACCATTGGACTAAGCACAAGGTCCCCCATAGACGAGCTAGAGAAAGGATCCAAGTTGCTGAAGGAGTTTGCAGCCCCATAGGAGGAACAACAATATAAACCAACCAGTACCCCAAGAACTCCCAGGGACTAAATCACCAAACAAAGAGTACACATGGAGGGACCTATGGCTCCAGATGCATATGTAGTAGAGAATGGCCTTGTTGGACATCAGTGAGAGGAGCTGCCCTTAGTCCTGAGAAGGCTTGATGCCCTAGTACAGGGGAATTCCAGGACAAGGAAGTGGGTGTGGTGGATTGGTGAACAGAGGAGGGGAGATGGGATAGGGAGTTTTCAGAGGGGAAACAAGGTAAGGGGATAACATTTGAAATGCAAAAAAAGAAAATATCTAATAAAAAAAGATGCACTGATCTGGAGTCAGCCCTCCTGCGAAGATATATAAGTAGCCATAGGAGTATCTTCAACATTTCCAGTTGCCAGAGAAATGCAACTCGATGAGATGTTACTTCTCTCTGAGTCAAAATGGCTCCCATAAAATATTAGTGAAAGCAGGTGTTGGCAAGGATGTAGAAACATCCATTAGTATAGATTCTGGAAAATAATAGCAAGGTGAGTTAAATGATTGAAAATATTATTACCAGCTGTTCTAATTTTGCCTAAGTATCTACAGGAGCTGTAATGAGGATGTAATTTAGTATCTGTATTTCATGTTCATCCATTATAACTCATAACATTGCATTGCCATCACGAAATGCATGATGGATGGGGGAAAGTGGCATTTGTGTCCCATGGAATGCTTTAAAAAGAACATGATGTCTTTCCCCAAAACTTGGATTGTAATATGGGATATTATGCTAAGCAAGCTAAGCCAAGGAAACAAATATTCAAAGATCTTATAAACAAAAGGCCCCTAAAAAGTGGATTTTATGGGACAGAAATTAGAACATTACCTGCCAGAAGCTGAAAAGAGATAGACAAAGAAAATAATTAATCAAATGGTACAAGATTTCAATTACACTGAAGAATATTTTTACTGATCTATCACAGTGCATGGTACCCAAAACTAATCATAATGCATTACAAATTTGATAACTGCTAAAGAATGGAGTTTTGGCATGGTCACCACAGGAAGCAAGTTGATGTCAGAGTGGAAGTTACAAAGATTGCTGTGAGTGAGTTCCAAGTTACCTTCAGTTATATAGTGAGTAACAGATCAGCTTGAACTAGAGAACCTGTCTCAAAGATAACTCCAATAAAATTTAATAATAGTAAGAAGTTGATGGGCTATATTGATCATTGGAGGTTTAAGAGTGTTTGCTGCTCTTGCAGAGAATTAAGACCAGAACCCTATCAAATGTCTATCACTCCAGTTCTAAGAATCTGCCGCCCCTTATGTCCTCTTCAGGTATTGCATGCAGGTGGTGCATATAGACAAGTAGACATAGACACATATATAACCTGATGAGGAAATTGGTATGTTAATTGCTTTGATTTACTCTCTATATAATGTATGGGTAGATGGAAACATCACTTTGTACCCTATAAGTATACTAAATTATTATTTGATAATTCTTTTAAAAAGCTAAGTATTTACCAGCACAATTGTCCCAACTACCTTAGATGGTGTGTCCTCCTTTCCCCGCCAAGTGTGCTTCTGTGTGCTAACTCTCGGTCTCTGCGATGACATTGATGGAGACAGGTGCTTCTGGAAACCTTGAAAAATGGGGTCTGAGGAAAGGCTCTTAAGTCATTGGTGTTATCCCCTTGGAAGGTTTTTAGAATATCACTCTCTCCTAGGCATCCTGTTTAGTAATATAAGGTCTTATATACATACTTTAGCTATAATGTCACCACATAAGACGATTGCCAGTGCCAAGTCAATATAGCTAGCCTCATTTTGGACTCTGAATATCTAAATCAATGAGCTAAATTTATTTTTCATTGTAAAAATAACTACCGGAGATATGTTGCTCTGGTTTTGAAAGCATAATCAATACATTATATAGAGAAGTTCTTTATTATTGTACTGTGTGTGTTTGTCTCAATATGTTCAAAAGTAATTCCAAAGCTGTTTGTATATTTCTTTTTCCTTTGTTACCAGCATCTACCTATTTCATTCACCTTTATCTCCCCCCTGATAAACTCAGATCCTTCTCCTGAATGTGTCAGGAATTTAATATGCACTTTTAAATGGATTAAACAAAATCAAGAGATACTTAATAGTGTATCTGCACATTCTTTTTGTATAGTGGAGATTGATTGTGTCATTTTCTTATTATATTAAAGTAAAACTACATTAAAAAGTTCTTCAAATATAGCTTTCTTAAAATGCAGATGATAAAGCTAAGGATTGTCTCAAAAGTTCTGCTGTGTTCAATACTTGCAAATATGCTGCTGTGTGGAAACACAGCATTAGAGCTTTGACACTCAGTCCTGGACAGTTCCATTTTAGATTCAGTGTCTCAGAGCACAAAGAGGTACCCTAAAACTAAGGCCCTCATGTCAACACTTCTTTCCAGTCCTCTCCTCATCAAATAAGACTTTTACCTCTGTCACAGTATCGCCCTCGGATTTCATAAGGACAAACAGGACACACGGGAACAGAAATGTGTTTAAAATAACTCACAAATCAGGGAAAAATAATGTGTCAGGACTTAGTTTTTGTTCGTCTGGTTTGAAGTGCCTCCTGATAATTATAACTGAACCAGAAATAAATAACTTGGGCACATACTATTCAAGCTTTGTAATTACTATAACAATTCAGACAGATATTTGTTCTTCTGGAGGGTCAAATCCAAAAACAAAAGGACTTAATAGGGAACCCAAAACTTAACTTAATATTATGATAACTGGCCTGCTACAGCCCTCAGCACAGCTCACTGGGCACAAAGCAGAATTGGCACTTTCCTAATCTAAATTCCTAAGCTGACATGTAAGCCTGATATATTGACGATGGGAAAATCTCAGCCTTCTGGCTATCACTGGGAATTCTCATCCTTTAGAGCAGAACATCTGATAAATCCCCACCTTGCCTTGCTTTGGCTTGCTGATAATTTCATTTCTCGGAAAGCGGAGGAGGCAAGAATGGTGAAATGGTATTTTGAACCTAATTTTACTAAATCCATTCAAGTCAAAGGTGATGTTCAACTATTTAATAAGCAGTAGTGAGTGGGTGCCCACAGTCTCTGTGGCTTTCTGAGGCCCAACAGTTAGTCCTTTAGCTGCTGGAATGGAGGAGGAGTGGGACATGGGCAAAGGAAATGGCCTGGGTACCAACTGAATTGGGCAGAGTCACCAGTTTTTCAAAAGACACAGGATTAATCAAGCAGCACCCCAGCAGCAGCTGAGCAACAGTATAACAGCTTTGAATGTATCCCGCTGCGTAAACTGTAAACTGTCAAGTCCCCATCACTTAGTGTATACCGGTCACCTATAAACTGTGAAGCCTTCACCCCTCCCTGCTTGTTACTTCAGCCTCCTGCATTGGTCCTAGCAACCCACGGACATTTTCTTTAACCACAGCTCTTATGATTTTCACTCCCCCCCCCCCAAAAAAAAGGCCTCCTGACTCTTCTTGTCTTCCAGGCACTGTTATTAATCCATGTAATACTCTCGTTGCAGAGTGAACTTGAATGAATTTGATACTAAATCAAAATCTCCAGTATATTTCTCATGCCTTCAATACAAAACTGAATAAGCTTAACTGAAGTATTAGGGGATAGTTCTCAATTACTTTAAAATTTTTTAAAGTTTTGTAAACTTTTTTCCTTAATTACTTGGGTGTGTTGCTGTTGTTGTTGTTGTTGTTGTTGTTGTTGTTACTACTGCTGCTGCTACTGCTGTTGTATATGAGTGCGTGTGTGTTAGCATGGAACATTGAATTCTCTCAGAGTTGGAGTCATGGGAACTTTAGGATGCTTATGTTGTTAGCAAATGCTGGTATTGAACACCAGTCTTTTTGACCAGGAGGCAGGTGTCCTTAACCACTGAGATATCTCTCCAGGCCCCGGTCCATTGCATTTTTGCAAACTGTTTACTTGATATTTCTTCTTATTCCATCTACACTAAAACTCAAATGAACAATCTATCTATCAGTAAATATAAAATACACTTTTGTACTCCTGAGATTTTTTTTTCTGCTCTTGCTTTGGCTGACCAGAATGCAAGAGCCTTCTGTGTGGAAACACTTTAAATGTAATCTTCACCTGGTTTAAAGGTGTCTATTTCCATATGGCAATGTCTGTACTGAGATGGTGAAACCAACATCTTTGCACAGTTTAGCATATAATAGCACATGTATCTGATCTCCCCTATAGACACTCCTCAGGTAGGATTCAAGGGGGATTTTACTCTGTTTACTGATAGCACTTAGAAATAATGTGCATGTAACTGCCTCCTAATAGTCATTTGGTAAATGAAGAAGTGAATATCTCATAAAACAGCAAAATAGGGGGAATAATAAAAATCTGGCAGACATGTTCTCATCCAGGAACTTACCTACAGAGAGAAAGGAATGTTTTTTTCTTGCTTGCTAAAAGGGAATATTCTTAAGTTTAGTGAAGGGTGAATGAGAGTGGGAATCCTAGCATAGTAAGTGATGGCAGCAGGGGAGGATTAGGGGAGTGAGAGTCCATAGACAATAACTCTGTATTTCAAAGGCAACTGAAGCTAGGGCTAAGAGAACTAAAGAAGCTGTGAACAGAAGGGAGGCAGTGCTCTGGACTGGCCTTCTAAGTACCAGCACAGAAAAGTCAAGCAGAGATAAGATTTCAACTGTGTCCACAGCAACAGTAACAATGACCTGAAATTTCAGTGGTGTCCACAGAAACAGTAACAATGACCTGGGATTTCAGTGATGTCCACAGCAACAGTAACAAGGAGCTGAGATTTCAGTGATGTCCACAGCAACAGTAACAATGACCTGAAATTTCAGTGGTGTCCACAGCAACCTTAACAACAGCATAGAACTTGTTATCCAGAAACCAGGGGTTTGTCAGGGTTCTATTGTTTGGACGGTTGATCAGTTAGATAGGCATTGTGTAGTAGACTTCAACTTGGAGAAGAAAGGCACCTAAAATGGGTCAGACCCAGTCAGTGAGAAAGCACTAACACAATGCTATGATGTGATCCCGCTGTGGAAGAGGTACTGATGACAATGCCAGGGCTTTCATACTGAAATCAGAAAAGGAACCAAAAGCAAATGATTCTGCTCTGTTTAGACCAGGGCTGGTCACCAGGCCTAGGAAAACTCACTCCAAGGAACTGCCATCAGTGGGCATTGCTGTGAAGCTACTGAAGCATCCTTGGAGTCACCAGAGGAAGAGACAAGTGTGAGAAGGGCAAACACAAAAAACTATGTCCCACTTAAAACAGCAGTGGAAAGTGGCTCGAAAACTAGCCTTTCTTTATACACTTTCAGTACTTCTTAGAAGTGGAACAGTTTCAGAACATAAATGAAATCTCATCAGTCTTTTGCTATTGAAATCTTCTGTTGGCTTTTTACCTATATATCATTTTAATTTTGCAAAATTGTACAACTCTCCTTAAGTCTTTGGAAACCTCTTTAATTAGTTTTATACAACATTGATTAGTAGAAGTTGGAATGGTATTTAAAAAAAAAAACAATGTTTTGTTTTATATTTGAAAAACTATGGTTCAAGTTCAAAAGCCAAAAGCTACAAACAGAAACTATGACATGCACAGAACTCTCTGTTTATTTAACAAATTTTCTTTAAAGCTAAGGTTATAGAGAAAATAGAATAATCATTTGAAAATGAGTGATTCACCTTCCTCCCATTCATTTTGTGATAAAATAAATAGCCAGCTAATTAAAAGTTAATATGTGCCAGGCATGCAAGCTATGGCCTTCTATGCATCTTGCAAAAATGTAATCTATGCTACATTTTCTGAACGGAAGCATAGTTCTAATAAAAATTGTCATTCTTGTGTAAACAAGAATGTTGGCATAAACATTCCTTTACTACCAGCCATGGTATGCATTGCTAAAACTCTTGTTGGAGATCAATATTGTGTTATTTTCCAAAGCTTAAAATGTCTTTCTTATTAACTCCACTTCCCTATGTTATTCTTTACTAAAACTTAGGCAAATGCACAAAGACCTCCATTGCCATGTGTAAAAACTTAAAACTGTTCTCAACAGTAAGGACTTGGATCATCTTTCCACATGCTATCACTTTAAGAATCAATTTAATGCAATACCCTTACCTATGCTCTACTTCACTGCCTCTTTTCTAACACTGCCTCAGTGTTAGGAGTCAGTCCCAGGAACTTTTCCTGCCCTCTAGACATGGTCTCTGCTGGTAAGTCACACATCCAGTATGATGTAGGAAAGGGGCATAATGAGCATAGTGTGTGGGATGTAGGCACACTGGGACAGAGTGCAGTCAAAAGGATATGACTCTATCACTGGTGGCCATGTTCCTTGCCACAGAGGTACATTCATGGCATTCAGTTGTTGGTGGCATCAGGGGCCATGGCCACAATTCTGGTAATCACTTTAGGGGGCTTAACCTCCAGTATCACCAGGTTCCCCAAATTCTGTGCGGTATATATAATCCTTCTAAGCTGCCTTCCTTCCTTTAAAATGTCCAGAATGCACTTTACTGTATGCAATCAAGAACCTTTGATAACACAAACCGAGATCAGAGATGAAGGTTTTCACCATATAGTAAGTCTTCTCCATAGACTTCAAACTTTGTAAATATTGAGCCCGCGTCTTACTATCTACCCCAGGGTGATTCACTGTGAGGTTTATGGTGTTTCAAATTTTCTACCTTGAGTGGTTTTTCTGGATTGAAAAATTTAAACCGTAAACTGCACAAAACCCACAAAGCTCATTTTCATGAATTTCAAAGAGGTTATGTGTGTAACCCCTTTCATGCGATTGGAAAGTTAGCAAGAAGAGGGGTATGATAACTGGTAGCACAGGCAACCTCTACCCATGGTGGTATTCACAGACCTCTTCAATGCTTGTCTTCCTAGGAAATACATCTAAACCTCTTGCTCCCATCTCTATCATCATTCTAGTTCCAAAAACACTAAGTCTGTCAACTTGCCCTGATAGCTGTCTTTATAGGAAATATCCTATTACTCCTGAGGCAAGAGACAATTATAAGAGAGTTTAGAATTTGGGCTCCTTACGTACTATGAGCAGATGAGAGGAAATAAACAGGGAAGCAAATGTCTATAGCCCTTCCTTGACTTTTCCGATGTAAGCCATCTCTCTGGGCCGCCATTTTGGAAATGAGAGAAAACTGTGCATGGGCATATTTTCTTTCACTGCCTGTCTTTTATATAGTTATTCTCCATCCGGACATGGCAGCTTTCATACATCTGCTCATTAAGTCATTTATTCAACTAGCATTTGTCGAATGCTCATTATCTGCAGTGCATTGCCACCTTTCTAAGACCCAGAGTCACTGTAACAAAAGTAATCAATAAAGGTTCCTCAGCCCCATGCAGCTTGCATGTGATGATTGCTAATACTATGTGCCCCAAAGGTTATGCACTTGATAAGATAATATAGATGTGCAATCAAAGCTGAAGACAATTAGCCTATGCGCTAATGTGAACATCAAGGGGAGACCTTAACTAACATCCAAATTACTGGAACATTTGAACCATACAAAGGACCTACATACAGAGTTTTTAAAAAGAAATCAGCACTATTATGAAACCTAAACTAAACTCATAGATGTTGATACATGTTTTGGGAGGAAACCTTGGGGCCTTGTTTTACTTCCCTATAGTTGAATACATTTCACTGACTATGAGTCTATCAGGAAATAGATGCCCAAAACACAATATACAGTTTTAGAGTTCACTAAGGAATGGGTCATAAATGGCATCAATGTTGGTCACACAACACACAAAGCAACATGCCCACTCAGAACACTGCATATAATGTGGAATATTCAAACAGTGGCTCATGTTCTTAAAGAAATATTTTTGCACAAAGAACATTTCCCCCTGAACAATAATCCAAGTAACCAGAAATTTTCTAAAAATAGAACACACACCTTAGGGAAATTATGATGTCTTGAGAAGGTTTCTTAACAAAGAAGAATTCTGCCTCTCATGTACAACACTAAGGTGCCAAGCTAGAATAAGAAGGCCAGAATTACAGAGATGCTTCAGATCAATCCTAGGTGAAACTGAATAAAGGGAAAAGCCCCTCAGAGAACCAAAATGCCTCCCCAACACAATGAGATGCATAAAAATGTGAGAACAGTGGATCATGAACTAGAATGCAAAAAAAAACTTTAATTCTAATATGTCAACACTAGTTCTGAAAAGATATAGATGTCTTCAGATGGCAGGGATGAACACAGGAGACTCTGTCTTCTGGGTAAGTTAACAGTGTTTTGAGTCTGTATGTCTTGTGGCTTCAGACATGCCCAAAGCACATTCTCAGACATCAGTTCCATTCATCTGTTTCATCTGTAGCCGTCGACAGTGAGTAGCCATCTTTTCCCCAGAGTTTTCATCATGCTCTAAAAACTAGCCTTAGCTGACCTCCAGCCGTGTTTTAGGAAAAAAAGTGATACCCAATGGATTCTGGGTCGTTTGCATCCATGGATATTGGACCTTCAGTCTGTTCCTTCTCAGCTCTTGGTATAGTAACTGGACAGTAGCAATTTGTAAATCTCTCAAAGAAACATGCAAATCAGAGAGGCAGTGATGCTGGAGCCTTGATGGTTCACAGATTAGTGGCCTGCCATTAAGAAGTGCCTGGCATCGGGTCGGGGAGTTGGAGCCATAAACATTATCAGCTAACACTGAGTTTCCTGGAGCCGCAGAAAGAAATGAGTTTGTTACTGCTTCTGGTATTAATCATAATAAGTGCTTTATCTAAGACTGTCATGTTTAGTTTCTCCGTGCAATTTACCTCTCAGGCACACTGTTCTTGGTATCAGCTGGTCTTATCTTTTAACTTATAGTCTTCAAGTGCCTAAATGTATTTCCTCCAACATTCCCACAGTTAACACGGCAAAGTCAACATGTGGTATTTTAAGACAATGCTGTACCACATTATGAAAGACAGAGTTGTTGAGGCTGTGATACACCTAGCACCTGTTGAAAGCTCACCAGACAGCCCTGATTCTTTGGCTAATTGTAATTGTTAAATGTGGGAGTACGAGTATGAGCATAAATATATTCATTTATCTCATTTGTTACCTTTCTCAGGAAAACAAAATAGAGATCCTCTGATCCTATATGCTACTTAGGATTTATTATCTGGTACTCCTTAGCCAGTGCAGTCAAGTCGCAGTCAAGTGAGGGACTGTACAATGAAGCTGTGATTCTACAAAGCATAGACTCGAAGAAGGGACACAGCCAGTGAGCAAAAGATTCGAGACAGTAGCAGTGCAGAGATGGACATTTTGGCAAATGTGTCATGAGGAACAAGGGTTATGTAGTCTTATAAACCTAGTCCGCAGTTCACATAGGAGAAAGATGTGTCCCTAGAAGGAAGATATGGCTTGAAGCTTAGGCAGCTAATAATATTCCACTCTGCACAACCCTATTTCATTGTAGTCCTCTTATGATCTGCTAATAATCCTTTATAATTAAGCTTCCAGGATAATATTAAAATGTAATCCACATGAACACCAATCGCAGTGTCTTTCAAGGGCTGAAGTGGTTCTTGCTTCCGGCCCTGCATGACAATCACCAGGCAGCTTTAATTTCACATTTTTAAATGGTTTGCCCCAAGATTTAAAGAAAGTTTATGACTTACTTCAATCCATAAACGCAGTTGAAATAGGCCTCAGTTAAACCCACACTGTTAAAAGTTTGTTGAAGGTGTAGGTCTCATGACTTCACATTTTTTCCCTCTTTAGAGCTAAAAACATCTGCAGCATCTCATGAAAGAGAGAGAAGTCTCCTTCTAGCAGAATCTGATGGAGTATTCGTGGTAAGAGAACCTGTTCATACCAGGCACTGCAAATGGGTGGCATGAGGCAATAAAAAAATGTGATTATTATATGTGAAATTGAACCCTATTCCCACATTTGAATGTGGGAGTAGGGTTCAATTTCACATATAATGCTTAGAATATTTTTACTTCTTCTCTTTTAGCATATTATCCTCCCTAAAACCATTATAAATTCATTTTTGCCCAATAACTAACAATTTGAATCAATAATAATTGCTAAAAGTATCATCTTCAAAATATATTACTTTAACAGATGTATTCATATATTCCAGTACAGATTGCTTATGAACATTAAATCTACTTCAGAGAATTGTTCTTAAAATATTATGAATATTGATGCTAGAATTAGTACAGTTTTTCAAAATACAGCATCTATTTAACCTGATAAAATTTAACTTATAGCAAAAGTATAAGTCAATTCACTAACCACAAAAACAGTGAATTGGGGCTGGACAGACACACAGTGAATGGGAGCCAGAGAGACTATCAGATAAGAGAAGAGTCTGTTCTGATTCTTTGATTGCATGGTAATAAAGGAGCTGGGGTGACAGCCACAGTGTTCTAATTTAAAATCATGGTTTTGACACTTGCAAAGAAGAAAGGGGCCAATTATTATATAATCTTGTAAAAGGTTACATTTAATTTATAATTCACAGATAACAAAGTGGCATTTAAGCAAACTATTGTCAATGTCAGTAAGGAGTAGGAAAACGGTATGTTTTCAGATACAAAATAATGCTTTTATGATTTTAACTAGACTTGTGAAATGCTAGGAAAAGATGGTTTCTCCTCAAGTAGCTGTTTGGAGAAGATTACGATCACACAGTTGAGCAAATCCAAACAACTCTGTTGAGGAGGAAAGTTTATTTATATAGTTTTAAACAAAAGCAATAGACAAAGTTTAAAGGGCATTCATTATGGATATCACCTAAGCCATCTAAAAGAGTTCACATCCAGTCAATAGTAAGAATGACCTTGCAAGTTTTCTAAGAAATATTGAAAGAGAACACTTCTATTTTTATAGGCATTTTATATAATATAATCCTAAGTATAAAGAATATCAGCCTATGTACTAGTAAAAGTCAAACTTGTCATACAATGCTAACATCATACTAGGATTGTGACAAATACTGATGACATTTAAAAGAGGAAAGAAGAGGAGATGGAGGAAGAGGAAGAAGAAACAATAAAGCATCTCTCTTCTTAGAGCTGTTATTCTAAAGATCTGCAGTTGTAGTACAATGAAGAAGAAAAATAAGAACAGGGAAAGATTAAACTAAACACACGACGCAAAACTCAGAAGCAAAGGTTCTTGGAGGGACATGATGTGAACTCTGGGTTAGCTAAGTGAATGGAACTGGGCCTGCAGGAACTGTACATAACCATAGAGCACACACTTTCTAGAGATGTATTTGAATAAAACACTTTAAAATTTTGTACATGTAGCACAAGATAATCAGTCCAGGGAAGTATTCAGTTTTCAGTCCAAATCAAACAGAACACAATCAACTGTGGTATGGCATTTCTATAACAAAATTAAGTTGAAAGTCCAAACCACTCAAAAACATACCTAGGAGGCCATCAGAGTCAAGGAAAGACCTAATGGAATCTTGACTAACACATGGTAAAAGGTGGCTACTATGTGATGTGGTAGTGACATACTTGGCATTTAGAGTCACAATGCCTGCCATCAAATTCTAGATCTGATACTTCCCAGGGCTGTGATCAAGGCAAGAGATGAAACCTCCAGAAGCCTTCGTTTTCCCACATGCAAAATGGGTTGCTTAAGAGATCAGATGTCAAAATACATGTAAGTTCTTGATTTATTGTACATGCAGACATAGCCATGTATACCTCATTTCTAGAACTTAGCAAATGCTTTAAAATCCATCCCAGATTTCGGCATTCATGCTATTTTGAGGCAGTGTAGCTGTCCTGATTGAGAGTAAACAGAAGGGCAAGGATGAGCATTGCAAATTTGCCGAAGTGCCAGATACTCCTGCTTAAATACACTTCAGAAGATACACAAGTCAGCAAATGCTCGCTCTTCTCTGCCATTTGTCTCCTAAGGAGATGTAACTGCCTTTTCCCACTGAAAGCTAATGGTGACAATCTTCCTTAATAGAAACAAGGTTTTGAGCTGAAGCAAATACACTGAGTGTGTCAACAAGGCCAATTTCTCTTCTTTGCTTCATGTTTCTTGCAGCCACTGGGAAATTGACTGAACCACTGAGTACACTGCAGTTGGAGACTTCCAAACTTGAGCTGAGGCTCTGCCCTTTGCTCTGCCAGAGTCTCCCCAGGCCCCAGGCCACTCCACACCCAACTCTCTTGTCCTCTTGCCCTACTCTGGACAAACCTTTCCCTTCATTGCAGGCCAGTGTTGGAGTTGATATGTGTTCCTTGACTGCTACAGTATAAAATGACCTCTCTCTGTCTTTCTCTGTCTTTCTCTCTCTTGTCTTTGTGCCTCTGTCTCTGTCTGACTGTCTCTGTCTGTCTGTCTGTCTGTCTCTCTCTCTCTCTCTCTCTCTCTCTCTCTCTCTCTCTCTCATTCCTCTTACAGTTGAACCTGCTTCTTTACATCCTATTTGTTCACACCCAATCTTATTTATATCAGATACAGACATTCAATTCTACGGTGATTTTAGCAGTTTCTGGAATTTGCTGGTCATGTGCTCTCTAGAATATTTGTTAAATGTTCCACTCAATTTATTTTTAGGTGTTTCTATAAAAATACATGCCTTTGTAACTTTAAAATTTTGACTTTCAAAATGTTTAACCAACTAATAAAATTACCAAATAACACCTAGTACAATTTCAAAGTGGCTGGCTAATAAATAGCACTTATGAAATAATGTTTCTCTTCACAGCTTGACTTTAGTGGTTTCTTTAGCTCAACAGTCCCACATAAAGGCTTCCTGGTATATTCCTTTGCCTGTTCTCAAGACCTTTATTGATATATTTAAATTAATGCATTTTTACTCTATTCAATTCCTTTCTTTTTATCATAGGCATATTATATATCATACTTTTGCATTCTAGTTAGTTATTACAATTATTTATTAAAATGAACACTAGGTTTCTTAACAAATTTGTTTTAATAATTGACATGGTAAGTAGTATTCATTATTCTCTATTTGGTAAGTAATGTAGCATTTAGAAGTAAGTTTGTTTCTCTAGTGATGCAAAATCAACCTCATTTCTCCTACTAGTAAAGTTAGTCTTAAGTTGTTAACAAACTGAAATTTGTTTCTTGATCCTCTGTGTTTATTATTTTAAATACACAGGCAACACGGATTATATTCTAATTATTGAGACACTTGTTTTTAAATGGTTGCATATTAAGTTACAAAAAGGCTGCATGAACATTCTAGAAGCAGACATTTCCTAGACCTGTTAGTGATCACAATTTAATAAACTTATAAGTAAGAACAATAAAAGTTAAAATACCAAAGGATAAGCAAGTAGAATAAACAATGACAATATTTGTGCTTAGTGCATACATGTAAGCTTTTATCGTCTATGCAGTAGAATACAGTTGCCACATAAAAAGCTTTCCCACGTAAATAAGAAAAAGGATTTGCAGCTTAAGGAAGTAGTAAATGATGGCAATTGGTCAAAGAAGTTCGAATAAAGTAATAAAAACATGACAAACTTTATTCATTTTTAAAGTCACGCAAATATATATTCATGTATATTAAATTCAAAAACAACTAAACGAATGACAGGTGGGTAGTGGAGCAGGCCGTGTGGCTAGAGACAATACTCAAAGGGAGTGAAGACATAAATACGTGTGCCCCTTTTAAAAGGCAACTCGGCACTGGGTGCACAAACGCAGATATTATCCAAGCTACTCATCTCACCTCTAAAAATTTATCCTGAGATAATAATAAATGTAAAAAGAGTAAAATCAAAGGTGAAGACAGCTGAAAGTCAGTGTGTCGATCCAAAGGTTAAATTACTGTGAATGTGTCCATTTATAGAAGAATGCTCTTACAATATATAAGCAATTGACTTTCGGGATAATTTTTTAAGAACATGCTACATTAGGTACTATATAACCCTGTTAAGAAAGTCAACTGTCGAACTGGCGGAGGCTGATCAAAAGTAGAATTCCATTTGTTAACAGTCCTTATTTGTTTATCCCTTCTACTCTGTTCAAGGCCCACCCCCATTGCATCTATTTTTAGTTTGTAATTTCATTTGTAATTTTAAATACGAATATTAGTCACTTAATAAAAGGGTGACATATTTGTTTACTGGATAAAGCATGTTGCAACTGCTAGGTAAATCTTCATGTGAAAGCCCAAAACCACAGAACTTCACTGGGGAGATTTCATTTCAAACTGAAAGCGTCTAAATCCTGTTTCCAGTGGTCTAAAGTTGTCCCATTACTCATTGGGAGAAAGAGACAAAAATCTGCATAAAAATTGGTTTCCTCATCTTCCTTCTAACCAGCAAGTACGGGTTTTTTTCCGAGCATTATTTATGCCTTGGACAAAACACCCTATCTGGTTTATTTTAGGAGCTCTAATTATTTATTTCAAATTTCGAGAGCAAATGAGGCTCTCTGAAGACTCAAGTGCGGTCAGTCCTGTTTTACCACCATTTAGACCAAGGCTTCAAAGGTCCATGAATTAGGCCAGTGCTGTTTAGATTTTGTTCTAACTACAAACACACCATAATGTGCAGAGCTGATAAGAGATGTGATCAATAGCCAGATAACACCTTACAGCTGGCGCTATAGAAAGGGGAGATGGGGCAAAAATGACCTGATGTTCCCAGCATTTGTTTATAGCCTATTGATCAATGGTGAGAGCAGAGTCAGTGTGTTCTAAACAGTGTGACTGCTCAAGCCAGGGTTCCTTACAGCATTATTAGCAAACCAAATGCCAGACTGGGTAGAGGATTTTAGTGTGTGTGTGTGTGTGTGTATGTATGTGTGTGTGTGTGTGTGTGTAATTTCAATTTAATAAGTATTTTCAATAATATATTCTGCCATTCACCTTAGTACTATTCTAAAAAATGTTCTTTGCTGCCTAACTCAAGAACAAATAAAAAGGTATTCAATTATATCTCTTAAAATTGAATTTTAAAATCAACTCACTTAGTATCTCAAAGAATCAAAGTCACCTGAAACGTGATTATTTTGTGTGTGTGTCAGAAGACAACTTGGAGGAGTTTGCTTTCTCCTTTCTACCAAGTGGTTTCTGGGAAATCAGGCTTGGGGTGGGGGGCAAGTACCTTCATCTATCAAATCACCTTGCTAGCTACTCAAACCTATTTTAAGCAAACAAACAAATAAAAAACACTAAAGTTCTAGATATAATTCTAATATGGAGCCCAAATGTTCTTTGTCATATGAATTTAAAGTAGTCTACATTCCTTTAAAAAATTATTAGCCCCTGGTTCACCATTGTACAGCTTAACACTGGGAATTTAAATGAGGTTTAGGTATGTTTTTATGAAGGAGTAATTGCTGGGCTGCGCTGATCTTATCTGCGTGCCAACTCCACCCTAAATTTTACACCAATAGTATCCCCAGGAATAAATGTAATACCATCGTAGTCACGATGTTCCCCATTGTTGAGGGACAGGGATTAAATATAAAAAGTGAGTTCCAGCCAGAGAATGGTAGGGTTGAGTATGAAACTACAGTTTGTCTCAACATCTCAACAGTTCATGCTTTTTTACCCCTTTGTAGAACCATTAAGAAAATTTTCTTATACTTTGAATCTCTGTGTTAAGGTATGCATCCTTAAAATCCTATGTTCTGAAAGTATATTCTAAAAAGTTGTAAGTACAACACAGGTAATGCAAAGACTGCTTTAAGGTGAAAAAACTATTTTTTTAATCATTTATCCTTATTTTCTGGCCTCTGGCATCAAGGGAAAGACTCAGCTATCATCCACAACCCATTCTCAGATTATATCCCTGAAGCATCTCTGCATAGAATTTACATTCATTGTGGTAATAAAGCTAGATTTCAGAAAATAAAAAATACCTTTAACTGATGCTAGATACAAACCCCTAGAAGACTTCCACTATAAAGGTTGAAT
Organism: Apodemus sylvaticus; assembly: GCF_947179515.1. NCBI lineage: Eukaryota > Metazoa > Chordata > Mammalia > Rodentia > Muridae > Apodemus > Apodemus sylvaticus. The sequence continues at coordinate 34,345,585 of NC_067475.1, forward strand.
TTTGAAATTTCGTCTTGTCTCTCTGATTTTAAACTTCATCAGCTACCAAAACAAACATACACAAATTGGTCAGATTTAAAACAAACTTTATCTGACATGTGTTGTTTGACAATCAGTCCCTGGTGTTACCTGATGTGAAGAAGTCAGCCCCCGTTATTAAGTTACAGTTTCACAGAGTAGTGAACTATAACAACAGTAAAACAAATACTCTATTTAAAAGGAAAAAAAGAAAGAACATAGGCCATGGAAGAAGAGAGAGGAAGACTTGAAAGCAATGCCAAAAAATAAAATGTTTAATGACAGTCCCCTTTCTAAGAATATTCATTTTACCTTTTAAATAAGAAACAAGCCAAATTTTTATTTTTAAGTCTATTTACTTGCATTTATTGCATAAACTGTAAGCTACAATTAGACATACAAAGTGTGTGTGCACGTGTGTGTGTGTGTGTGTGTGTGTGTGTGTGTGTGTGTGTGTGTGTGTGTTATATCTTCAAGTCCCCTTACTTCATCCAAGCCACATCTGGGTGTTTGTTTTGTGTAAGAAGCATTCCTGTCTTTCATCCTTTGCTCTGTGGGTGGGAGTTGGGGGTGGCTAAGCCTTGCCCTTCTTGTTCTTGTAGAAAAGCCTGTGATTAAATGAGAGAAAACCAAAGTTGCTCATTAGAAGTCATAGTGATTCCCACCACGCTTTGAGGAAGAGTTCAGATTGCTTACCCAGAGACTGAGCAGAGCTCATCCCCTCCTGGAGAAACGGAGATAGCTCACCTTCTCCACCCTCAAAAGAGCTGAGTGAAGTTTCATTACATTTCCTAGGAAGCCAAACTTAGCGGAACTCTAAATGTGCCTGGGAACAGTGTCTTCGTGCAAGATCTTCCCTGCTGTGGATTCTCTTGAAGCTGCAGAAGCAGGCAGACCCAGCAATGCTTGGCAGGTAGTGTGGGTGTTCTTTCTGAACTAAGAATGAGTGAGCGTAAGAACTTTTTCCACCTTCTTAATTGAATCGCTCCCTTTAAATTCTTGCTTAATTCCGTGTCGTTTAAATGCCAGGCGACACCAATTTACACACGCTCATTTGGAAATTTCATCCAGTTATTTGTTCATAGCAGACTCATTTGAGACCTGTCTGTAAACAATATTCAAATTCACTGTCATGCCACAAGAATTAGTGTGTGTGTGTGTGTGTGTGTGTGTGTGTGTGTGTGTGCGCGCGCATGCATGCGTGCGTGCGTGCGTATACATGTATTGGGGGAGGCAGGAGATAGGGAAAAGGTAAATTAGAAGAGTCATCTTAGAAATGAACAAAGAGTGAGTCTTTGTAGCAATCAAACTGGGTTTTCCGTTTCTCCTGCTCTTTCGTCTCTGCGTTGGTTTTTACCTCATTCTGACGATTAGGAAGCGTTGGTGTGCAACCCTGTGGCTCAAGGAAGAGGTATATATATTTTCACAGAAGACTTTGGAAGATTAAGACCTCTCAGTGTTGCTGATCCATCTGCTTCTTTAGGGCCCATATTTTGGAGGGAGTGCCATGTGATTTCATATCGGGATGTTCATAACCCGAGTTCTTAAGCTGTGTATGAAACAGATTTCAAGGGATCCAGGCCTGATTAAAACAGTTAGCCTGCTCACATCCCCCTATTTACTGTGGATTACTGGGAGGGAAGTAGGGGTTAAATCCGCAAGTCTTCCAGCTTCCCCAGAGGTTAACCTGGCAGCCAGCTTGGCACCCACAGGAGAGCTGACAGGTAGCAGGATTTGTCTAAGCAGGCTGCCTGAGAGCCAACAAGGCAAACTGAAGCTCTGGATTAGTTCTGGATTATGTTGTCAGGGTGAAGGCTGATGGACAAACTGCAGAGGAATAAAACGCAAGCTGTTTGGGGAGAGAGGCAGCGTGCATAGCTTCCATTTTTCAAGAAATGACAAGAAAAATCATTAATAATTTGTAAATCCGTGTCCATTAACTTTTCTCTTTGTTTCCCAAGACAGCCTTTTTAACATGAGTCTGCCACTGTCCTATATCTCTTCTGCCTAGTGACAGATGGCAAGATAGATATGAAATTGGATTCATAAAATAATACCTCCGTCTCTATGAAAGACACTTTGTTCTCCTAATACCATGCTGTCCCCCACTCCACACCCAGGATGAAAGGCAACTGAGATAGCCAAGCACACATGTTCTCTCTCTTCCCTCTGTGATAAATTTTTATCATAATGGCATCACTTAGTAAAATAGCCAGAATAAAATAAATATCACAACAATATTAACACACTTATTATGGTGATCAAATGTGGCACATTGCAAGCTTTCCCTACCCTTCTCTTTCTTCATGAAAGAAGTTGTGAATTAGTCTCTGGAGCTACATGAGGTAGTTAATAGTTATGAATATTCAACAGGCTTAATTGAAACAAATTTGCTCTCTGTGCAGATGTGTGTGTGTGTGTGTGTGTGTGTGTGTGTGTGTGTTTCTAATACAGGATTCAAACACTTTCCTCAAGAATTGTGAAGTATTTTTGGTGACAAAAATTCAATGTACATTGTATAGCAACTTCTGGGTTTTTGTCTCTCTCTCACAAATTGAATAATGTACATTAGCATTTCTTAAAGTAAAAATTAACTGTTCTCAGACAATAATTCTCTGATAAAAGTGGCACTAGGAAATACTTTCTAAATTCTTCCAAAGAATCAAAACCACCAGATGTTTCTGAACATCTTGGGTTTGGTCTGACTTATCATTACCAATTTATAAGAGTTAAAATCAATGGAGCTTTGAGGAAAATGAGAATAGCTCTCAAACACTTATCAGAAATACATGGGATGTTTATTTATCTTCCCAATGATTTCAAAACACGTTTTCTAAGTAGAGTGCCTTTCTGCTTCACATGAAATATTGTAGAGTTAAGTTCCAGCTCTTCAGCCTGGGTCCTGCACCATACATAAAGAGAGGAAAGCCATAATATAAAGAAAGGTTATATTTCTCTTGGGCAAAGCTTCATCTGGACTGTCCATCACACACAGTAAATATTCCACAACTTTGCAAATGAATCAGAAGAAAAACAATGATGCCAAAGTCTATTGAATTCACTTTAAGTCCAAAACAAAGTAAATCCTGGAAATCTTATTTCTCTCAATTTGCTCTCCTGGATAATGTTAATATGTGAAGCACACTAGAAGAAAAACCAGGAAGATACATGGACTACAACTGTTTTTAGGGGATTATGGCTTTGGGCCTAAAGATATGCAACTGTTTTCTTACTGTCAGTTAATCCAGTGTGCTCGTAAACAAATGCTCAGGTCTGTGCTTACCTGTAAACAAGTTAGTTTAGCACTGATCATCATTATACAATGCATTATTCAAACACGAGTCAGTGACAGCAGTCATGTCACCTTTAAGGATGTTCATGATCCACCCAAGCCTCTAGACAGACACACACAGCCTTTCCTTACCCATTAATGATCATTAAAAACAACTCTGGCTTCTTTGTTTTTAAGGAGACCTCATATTGATTGTATATGTGTAGAACTGAATACAACTTCAGAGAACTGTCAGAGCTTGCTCTTCCCCTGACAAGAAAGTGCTCTCCTTCCTTGGGAATCAGCATTTCCTGTTTCCATGCTGTGTTATATAGAGAAAATATTTCTTTCTTGGACATTGAGAAAGCTTTGGTTGCCTTGGATTCCACCTTGTTTCCTTAGGATCCAAAGCCTCAACTCTGTTGAACACCTTTAAACTCTAGGCAGGAGCCACATATTCCAACATACCCTAAATCATCAAATTCTGCATATCAGTGTTCATATTATGATTCATAACAGTAGAAAAATTAAAGTTATGAAGTAGCAATGAAAATAATCTTAGGGTTGGGGGGGAGTGATCACAGCAACCTGAGGAACTGTGCTAAAGGGTTGCAGTTCCTGGAGAACCACTGCTCTAAATGGAAAGATTTCAGGTTATATATTCACTTTCCTTACAAACCACTGGGAACAGGGGACAGCATTTGGCATATAAATAAATAAATAAGTCACAGAACAAACTGGCCACAAATTTAGTTGTGAAAGTGCAGAAATTGAGTTTTTGTCTGCTTGCTTGTTTCTAAAAAATATGTGAGCACTGAAAAAAACAGCAGTTAAAATATATTTCATTCTAAGTCATAAAATAACAGAGAGTAAGCAACCCTGTGTATAACTCCTAAGAAAACCATGTTGAAATAGGCGCAAAGCTTATGGACAACCTCAAAGGTTGTTTGTAGAATAAGAGAACGTTATTTAACTGCCATTCACTTTGCGTACACAGAAGAAGCAATGGAAAAACAAACAGGCGGGCTATGGTTTGGAGTTGTATTAAAAACTCTGAATGTTTACAGTTTTAAATATGCTAAAAGATTGGCAGAGGAAAGAGACACTTCAAAAGGTATTATATGGGCAGCCTTACTGAATCACTCACTGAACCCCCTGCAGGAAAGAATTCTTAACAAGTTGTTCTTCCCTTTTCCATTTTCTCAAAGCTAACTGCCAAATAGTCTAGGCCAAAGGCTACCTGCCTTTTCCATGCCTATGCTAATTGGTATGACATATTGGATAAATCCTCAGTGTTGAATAAAGAAAAAAATGAGAGGGTGAAAGAGGAATTAAAGAATCTTGGAACTTCTTAAACTGACTGGTTTATTAGTGGCTCCAACTAATAAACTATAACACTGTGCTATATCACAGTGCCATCACCCACTCTCCATTGTGATTGACCTCACCCCTACAGAAAGCAACAGAAATCCTTTCTGACCTGCAAGAGTCTAGTTGGAGGTGTGAATCCTGGCTTGATCAGCTGTCAAGCATAATGACACTTGAGATGGTGACAGACTATAAACATTAAGAGTGCCTTTTGACTATGAATCCCTGGAAGTCTTTCCACCCTCTCACAGGGAGATATTGTCCTGGAGGAAAGACAGCAAAAGACCAAGAAACAACAACATCTTGGTTCCAGAAACTCTTTGGAAGCCAGCCAAAATGCCAAAGGTGATGAAGGAGGCAGAAGCAGAGAGTATAAGAACACCAGTTAATTATTGATGCTATTGGCCTACATATCATAGTCAAGGTTGAGAGAATAAACTAGCTCACCAACAGAGAGAGATCAAAGAGTTTTCAAAACTCATGGGCAATATAAAATAAAGATTCACAAATGAGACCAAGGACAAAGAGTGAGCATTAAAATGCAAACAGAGTTGGAACCAAAACATTGTACAAATCTGAAAGAAATGGGTCTTAGGACAAAGTGTAGGAACAGCAACTCAAAACTCCTAGAACCTTTTTTGGCAGAAGACAGCAGGAGGATTGCTCTTACCACAGACCTTTCTTCTTCTTTATGTCATAACCAATACAAATATCGTGTCCACTTCCCCAATAAATCCTGCTAATCTGAGCAATATTAAGAGTACATAAGGACAAGCTGGGTCAGGAGAAACACATGTTCTCTCCTTTGCTTTCGCACGCACTGGTAATCTTGCACTTTGTACCAGAACAAATTACAAAATCTGTACTTCTCCACTCATTTTTTTTATACTATAAGCACTCACCATCTATGGGCACAATTCCACATGCTGACAGAAAGATTACAACCTATTTTACCTATTAATCTGTTCCTGAGCTGCTAAAAAGCAAGCGTAACTAAGAGTCGTCTATCTACAGAAACATCTGAAGTCCAAGCTGCCAGATGTGACAGAGTCAATAGATTTGACTAATGGGATCTCTGAAAAATGGCAGTTTTGTCTGTTATTTTTTCTTTTTCCTTATGCATCTCTATACATGGAAAACAATGACACTCCAATGTGGTGTGCACTTGCAGAGATAAAATGGCAAAGCCATGCAGACTCTCAGAAGAGACTTTGTTATTAATGAATAAAAACATCTGAGAACAAGGAAAGGAAATGACTAATAGTGTTGAAAAACCAGAAGGCAAGAAGTCAGTGAAAGAGCTGTCACTGTAGCCACCATCCATGATGGTTCAGAACCTTGGTGGCAGAACTCTTAAAGCATGCTTTTAATATATATCGAGTTGTGAATGTAAGTACTCCAAAAAATAGTCTGCATGAAATGTCATAGCTATTATCAATTCTAAAAGTAACAGATACTATTTTGTGCATGTTCAGATGATGAAACTCAGTCATTAGAAAAGCCGTCAATTTCTTGGGGCCATTCACTTTAGCAAATGTGCAAGGAAGGAAACTGTATCTTCCTCCAACCCCATCTCCAGTGCAAGAGTCATGCCCAGCACAGTCAGCCCATGCAGCTCCAGGTAGATGGGGTTTCCTTTTTACCAACCCATTATTTCCTAAGAATCCGTGATACCATTTTTAGTTAAAAGCAATGAAATTCAAAGAAGGTCATTGCAGAATATTTAGTTTAAAACTCCAACTGGGGTGAGATGAAACACCCAGGTGGTTTTGATCTGTATTCCCCTGTTGGCTAAGGATGTGGAACACCTTCAAATGTTTCTCAACCTTGTGTTTTTCACCTTTTAAGAGTTTTGCTGAGTTCTATACTCGACCTTTTAGTTGAGTTGTTTACTTTCTTGATGTTTAGTTTTGTAAGTGCTTTGTATATGAACCTGTTGTCCTAAAAACAGCTGGGAAAGAATTCTTCCCATTCTGTAGGCTGCATCTTCACTGGAATAATGATGTCCTTGGCTATACAGAAGTTTTAGTTTCGTGTGTTCTCATTAGTTGGTCTTAGTGCCTGTGCTACAAGGGTCTTGTTCAGAAAGCCATTTTCTAAACAAGTCAGTTCATGTCTTCTGCTGAGATCAATGTTCCATTCAGATAATTATTGAGTTTTACCAGTGCCATTTGATGAAGGTGCTATCTTTCCTCCAATGTGTATTCTTGATTTTTTGTCAACAATTGGATGGCTGTAGAAGTAAGGGCTTGTATGTGAGTCAATAAAGAAGTACCCTAGTGCACTATTTATTTAGTAACATTTATTGATTATGCTAGTAGTTTTCATACTACTAGTGTGAGTACAATTTGTGTAGCCTCTATGAAAATCAGCAAGACTGTGCCTTTAAGAGATTGAAATAGATCTTTCACATGATCAAGCTATGCCACTCTTGGGAGTCTACTCAAAGGTCTTTATATCTCATCTTTGTTAACTACTGTTCTATTAATACCACGAAGGAAATGGAAGCATCCTATATGTTCACCAACTGATGAGTGGACACTAAAACATGTGGTTCATTTATTTACACAATGGCATATTACTTGAGTTTAAGAAAAATGAAGTTTCCATGTAAACGGATGGAAGTGTAAGCAATCTTTCTGAGTGGGGTAGCTAAGACCAGAAAAATGGATGCTCATGTTTATCTCATTTGTGGACATTAGCTTTGATTCTTCAGATATGTATGTTTCATTCCAAACATCATACAAATTAGTAAGAGGTCATGGGATGGGGGAGCTTTCAAAGGAGGGAAGATAGAATGCAATAGTATAAAAAGTTAAAAGAGAAATAATAGAACAGGAACTATTAAATTAGAGTTGAGGGTGGGAGGGAGAGATGAGACTCTACCCACACTTGTTGAACTATGGACTGCTGATGGATTCTGGAACAGGGACAGACACTGTCTTCAGTTATGCAACCACTGGTGACCCTACCATACACCAGTGAAATCATTCCAAATCCATGGGCACCCAAGCATTCCTGGTTACACACAGCAGAGGGTGTAACCCATTGAAGAATCTTTTATACTTTTATTACTTGTTATAATTTTCATACAGTTCCTTAAAGGCACTCATTTATTTTGTATTTCATGGGTTATAATGGATTTACTCCAGACTCCGTGGATAAAGAAGAATTTATGTGCTTTATAGTTATCTATAAAGGAAAAAAAGAGTTAAGACCACTACTTCTATTCACAGTAATCAGTTTGTTAAAAAAATATCGTTCTTAACTCTCAAGAAATTATGACCAAAATTATATAAAACAATTAAACATCCAGCCAGTGACATAGTCACATGCAATCCCAACACTGAAGAAGTAAGATCAGGGGGTTGTGAACAGGAACCCAAACTAGGATCCGTGGTAACAATTTTTCTGGAAAAAAAAAATAAAAGCAAAGATTATAAAGAGACAAAAAATATAATTGGAATGTATTTAGCTGTTTCAAATTTTTACATGTAATAGGAAAATGCCTGACACTTGCAGGCAATTATGCAATATTTTTTTTTAAATGACAGTGTGGAGTTCTAATAAAAATGCCTTAAATGCTTCCAGACAGTTTGTTTTACTAGCCAATTAGCACATTCGCTTGACAAGCAGAAGCTGGACATATGTAATGTGCCTTTGGGTGCGTTTCCCCTTTGCAAGGTTCTGAGCACCATGAACAACTGAACTGCTTGAGAAAGTGCCCTGCTGTGCCTTTCTCTGCTGGTCACCCACACACTGTCCAAGTAGCAGCTCAGAAGTGCCCCAGCTGAAGAGGGCCTGGGGTTAATTCTGTCTTTACTGAGTTGGCATGAGGCATGTTGCAGCCTCCAGTGCAAAATGTTACTGGTAATCTTTTAATCCCAAATTAGGTCAATATTTTATCAAGTTAATCTAGCGTGAAGATTAATTGCATTAGTTACACATACATGCGCGCACACAAGTTATTTGTTCTAGAAAGACTTTTAATCACAGAGCAAACCCTTGGTTATGATGGTAATTTTTCACTCTGTCCAAAAAAAAATATAGCACACATCTTTAAAAGTTCATCCTTTATCAATAAGTATTTGTCTTTATAAAAGAGACATTGATTTTTTTCATTGATGTGTAGCCAAGACTTATACAAGGCAAAGCATGAGGGGTTTGTAATTACTGTAACAATCACCGTCAAAAAGCTGTTTGGAAAGAAATTGCTTTTGATTGAAATGCTTCTAATAAAATAGCTCAGCTTTGGTCTTCTATTTCAATTTATTTCTATTTATTCTCTTAAAATACGTGGTTAGACCGTACAGAGACTGCCTCCCCTAGGGATCCATCCCATATACAGTTACAAACCCCAGACACTATTGTGGATGCCAACAAGTACTTGCTGACCAGAGCCTGATATAGCTGTTACCTGGGAGGCTCTGCCAGTGCATGACAAATACTGAGGGGGACGCTCTCAGCCAACCATTGAACTAAGCACAGGGTCCCCATTGGAGGAGCTAGAGAAAGGACCCAAGGAGCTGAAGGCCACAGCAACCCCATAGGAGAAACAACAGAGCTCCCAGGGACTAAACCACAAACCAAAGAGTACACATGGAAGGGACCCATGGCTCCAGATACATAGGCAGCAGAGGATGGTCTTGTTGGACATCAAAAGGAGAAGAGGTCCTTGGACCTGAGAAGGCTAAATACCTCAGTATAGGGGAATGCCAAGACAGGGAAGCAGGAGTGTATGGATTGAAGAGCAGGGGTTACAGGGATGGTTTGGGGGATTTTTTGGTGGGAGAGGACCAGGAAAGGGGACAACATTTGAATTGTAAATAAAGAATTTATATAATAAAAAGAAAAAAACAAAAAAGATGTGGTTGGTCCCATAAGAAAGTTGGTGTTATTTTTGGTTGATCTTTTGTATCGCCAGGAATGATTTAAAATACCATATCCAAAAAAGCACAGACACTTATTATTTTAGAACAGTTCCCCATGCTTTCAGCAGTTTTGAAAACTGAGATCAGACTTCACTCCTTACCCATTGGCTTCTGGCAGGAGTGCAGGTGCAGAAGGGCTCAGTTTTCCCTAAGGAGCTGGCCACTGAAAGTTGGACCACGCTCCAGTGAGTGTATAGGTGGCACACAATGAATGGACTTGGTTTTGGGTTTTTTTTCTCTCTCTTTCTTCTTTTCTCTGGAAGAAGGTCACAGGGTTGGCGGTGGTGGTGGGCTGATGGGATTGGAAAGTGAATGTGACTGGGGTGCATTGTATGAAATTCCAAATAATCAATAAAAATATTATGTTGGACTAAAAAAAAAAGAAAAGAGAAAAAGAAACACCAAAGTAAGTCTGGGGTGAGACTATATTGATCCAAAAGGCAGATCTACGAACAGAAAACAAGATAGACAAATGCCCTCCTTCCTCTCCATCTACCTGGTCATCAAAAAATCCCTGACACCATTCTAAGTAGTTTTAGAGTCCCGCCCCAGTGCCACTGTGGTGGCTTTACAGACCACTGTCCACTCCCATTGTTCTGGTGGCTTTATACTCCCACCCCACCCAACTCTCTCTCTCTCTCTCTCTCTCTCTCTCTCTCTCTCTCTCTCTCTCTCTCTCTCTCTCATCATCATCATCCAGCAGAGTTCACATCATCCAATGGCATCTTCCAAGGGTCATGCCAATTATCAGGTTTTCACAGACATTGTTTGAGAATAGTACATGTCAGAAATTTGGCTTTTGTCTTCAAATATTGGTTTACTGACATTCATCATTGGCGAAAATTATAAGTCAAAGGATCCAGGAAGTTTTTCATATGACTAGTCTTTTGAATTAATTAACAGATTAAGATCAAATCTCTCCTGTGAAGAATAGATTCACATCAGCACTCTCAGGCAGCATGGTTGGACGCCTTGGGAGGTAAAGTTCATAGTCCTGAATGTCAGCCTCACAGTTATTATGAGGAAGTGACAAGCTGTGCTGCAGAGATGTGCCAAAGGGTTCTCTAATCTCCACTTAAAACAGTGCAGCGTTCTCCCATGAATATTAAGAAAAACCTACTTCAATTTGCTAAAAGTCAACTAAGGGCATGGTGCACCTAAATAAAAACCATGTTTCAGAAAAGGGTCCTGTAAAATATTCCAGATAAAACCAAAAGAAAGCCAAGCCCAAACTGGCTTTCAAGGGGGAGGGTGGGTGCATTTCTTTACTTTTCTATACTAATCTTTTTATTATATGTATGTGTGTATGTACATATGTATGTATGTACGCATGTATAACATCATGTTGAAGTGTCAACTGTATACCATAAAATCTGTTTGTTTGTTTGTTTGTTTGTTTGTTTCTTTCTTTCTTTCTTTCTTTCTTTCTTTCTCTTATACAAAGAAAATGTATCTGGGTGTGGAGGCTCACACTCCAAATCCTGGCAACTGACGATGAGCTGAGGCAGGAGAATCATCATGGATTTCAAGATAGCACGGGTGACACAGCAAACTCCAGGCCAGCCTTAGATACACAGAGAGGTATTTTTGTCGCAAAAAGAAAAACTAAAATCAAACAACTACCAAAAAACCTTAAAAGTATAATTAGATTTATGTTTCTTAGCTTTCAATCTCAAAAAACTTCCTGTGTGAATAATGAGCAAATCCTCTATCCCGACCTTAGATTATCATCCTGATGTCATATTAAAAATTAATGTTAAAATGTAGCATGTCACCATCTATTTTCCTTTCGTGTTGACCTTAAGAAAACTAATAAAATATAACTCATACATATTAAGTGCATACTCTGAGGATAATTTTAATCTTTCACTTAGTATTACAGACACAAAAATAATTTTTTCTTGGGTTTTAAAATTTCTGCATAGATATAAATATACACACAGTTTATTGTAGTTTTGCACATTTTTGTATTAGTAAAACTGTACAGACTTCTTTCCTGACCAAGACATTTACATCCACCTCGTTATGTTTAACCCGTTGTATTTAAGTGTTCTGGGCAATATGGCTTCATCTTAAACAATTGATTCTTTCTGATTGCTTACACTTACCTGTGAAGCCCCAGGATTAGATCTGTTTGATATTCAAGGAACATAAAATGTAATTTTAATTGCCAAATGCAGCAATAGCAAACAAGCAAACAAATACACATTAAACAACAGCACCCTTAGTGGTCAGTACCCTTAATGGTCAGCACCCTTAGCAGTGTGTTCTGGTCCTTAGAAATATGAAGCCAAGGATCAGAAAGACCTGGAGAAGCTAAAACACTGGGTGCTATCAGAAAGACCTTTGGTGGGTTTTATTATTATTATTATTATTTTTTTTAATTTTGGTCTCTTTATCCACAAAACAAAGATAACAAAAGTTTAAGGAATGAACTATGTTCAATATTTGATAGGAATTTCATACATTTATCTGATGTATTGTCATTAATATTTACACAATCCATAAGTGCAAAAGGTGAAAAATGTAAATGTAAGATCTAGAATGCCCTGTTTGTTCACTTTATGTTAAATTTATGCAAATTATAGGCATCAGAGAGGACAGGACCTCAACTGAGAAAGCTGATCCCTAAGATTGGACTGCAGGTAAGTATGGACATTTTCTTAGTCAGTGATTGACGGGGTCCCATATCATCAAGGGTGGCTCCATCCCTGGGCTGGTGGTCCTGGATTCTATAAACAACTGAACAAGCCATCGTGAGCAAGACAGTAAGCAGCACCCCCCCCCTCACGGCCACCGACTCAGCTCCTGCCTCCAGGTTCCTACCCTATTTGAGTACATATCCTGGCTTCCTTCAATGATGGCCACAATGTTCCTCCCCAACTTCCTTTTTAGCCATGGGTTTTATTGCTGTAATAGCAAGCCTGATTAGGGCAAATATTTGCACTTTAAAACATAGAGGAAGTCAGTCAGTGGTGGCGTGTGCCTTTAATCTCAGCACTCGGGAGGCAAAGGAGGTTTTCTGAGTTCGAGGCCAGCCTGGTCTACAGAGTGAGTTCCAGAACAGCCAGAGCTATACAGAGAAACCCTGTCTTGAAAAAAACCAAACCAAAACAAAACAAAACATATAGGAAAAGAGTCTAAGGATGAACCATGAGGAAGAATTTGAAAGTGGGGTTGAATGATAAGGGGCAAGAAGGAGTGTTGTTTGTAGAGCGAGGGGAGGTGAAAACGTACTTCTAAGTGGGTCGATGTGAGCATGGTGAGAACTTATAAGGAAGTATTGGCAAGAAACATTGTTAGGCAAGAGCATCAGATATGCCAAGCTGTGGGAAAGCTGCCTTTCACCTTGAAAACTTTGCACTGACTTATGAATTTTCTGCATGCCCCTTAAAGGAATTTGGACTTGATTCAACTGGGCAAGCATCCATCATCGTTCAGAGGAGGGCTGACTTCTCATGTCTGTTGTATTTAGATCATGGAGAGAAGACAGAAATGACTCTGGTGGGAAGCAATGAGTGGCGGACAAACTTAGGTTTGAGATAAACTCATCTGTAAAACTGCAATCTTTCTTTACAGACAAATGGAATTTAAGAGATGGAGGTGCCTTTGAAATACACTGAACTCACTCTTGTGAGAGGGAAATGGCCTCTTGTGAGTTGGCTGGTGGTGCGTGACCCAAAACCACACCCTGGGTCAGATGCCCTGGCCCCAGCATACCTCCCTCTGATTCATCTTCCTTTCTTATAAAGGGCCGAAATGGACATCAGCAACATGTTAAGAAGGTTCCCTTCACAGCTTAAGAAGGCTGAGAGACAGGAGAAAGCCAAAGGGAAAGGGTGAAGAGGAGACTATATCAGTGACAATGTCATTCAATAGGACACCTCAGTGAAAACAGACACAACATGCAGGCTAAGGAACACACCACAAGAGAAGGGAAGCCAGCCACTCTTCCCACAGCTCAGGCTCAGGTCTTACACAAAATGTGTGGTGCTATCAGGTAATTGAGCGAGGCTTCTGAGTATTAATCACTGCAACTGTTCCTCCTACACTTCATCCATGCAGCCCTTGACACACAAGCCAAGGCCCTTACATTCAAGATTAGACTAACTCATTGCTACGTCATCTAATATTGCCACCTTCATCTGGTTTCTCAATTAATGGGACACAACTCCATAACTGGAGAAGTTGAACTTCTGCCAAATTTTACTTGAGTGTATTTTTTATTTTTGGGGGTTTTTTTTTTTTGGATTTGGTTTTTTCAAGACAGGGTTTCTCTGTATAGCCCTGGCTGTCCTAGAACTCACTCTATAGACCAGGCTGGCCTTGAACTCAGAAATCCGCCTCCCTCTGCCTCCCAGAGTGCTGGGATTACAGGCGTGCGCCACCACCGCCCAGCTGCTTGAGTGTATTAATGATAAGCTTGTAGCTTGGAAGGCATCCTGCACCAAATTATCATTTATTATTATTATTATTATTATTATATTACCTTTTCTCCCAAAAACAGAAAGAGAAAGTGACATTTTGAATAGTCCAGCCATAATCCAAGGCTAAGGCTATAAATATCTAGCTATATAGTCAAGTTAATACATGTATTAAAGGTGATAATATAAGTTATTTACATGATTCATATGCAAGATAATTTAAGGAGTGAGATACATGGCAGACAAAGTTCTAGGAAAAATACTCACAGGATTCTAACCTCTAGTCTATATACACTTTCTCCGAATTATTTAATCAACGACTAATCTAGACACTGAGGTGAAGGGATTTTTCAGATATAATGAGGGTCCCAAATCAATTGACCCTAAAACAAAGTGATTATGTAGATGGCCCTGTGCTAACCACATGACACCTTTTAAAGCAGTCTGTCCTCACTAGCTGGCTAAAGAAAAGGAAGTTAAGGGGTTGGGCAATATAAAAGGCTCCCACGAGACTGCACCCTTAAGGAATCTGGGCAGCATGTTGAAGATGAAAGGGGCCTATGGGAAGTAAATGATGTTCCCAAGAAAATGTGGATGATTGACACAGCATGACCATGTCACGGACCCAGTGTCTCAGGCCCATGGGAATAGCAAGGCATTCCCTGGGTCAGGCACAGAGGAAGGGCAACACCAGACCCTGGTCTGAAATCAAGTGTTGACCAATATTGACTCAGATAAAAGCAGTGATCACAGAAAGTATAAAGCTGTGGTTTTCTTTTCCTAAGGAAATCCACCAGCTGTTTCCTCCTCTGGGGTGAGTCCAACCTGAGACTGCTCCCAAACAAAAACCTCCTACCATAATTAACTAACCCACCCACCTTCTCCTGGTTCACACTCTGTATAATAAATGGATTTTCTTAGCTAATGATGTTCCTTCTCAATCTTGGTGTGTAACCCACCAGATCTGTTTTTCCCTGTGTGCCTTTCGTTTCTTCATTACCAGTTGCTCTAGTCAGCCCAATTGCCTAAGTCACAGAGTGCCCCTGCAGGTCACTTAGACCCTGTGGAACTGAACTTACAAATAGTTGTGAACCCGATGTGTGTGTGTCAGGAACTGAAGCCGGGTCTACTGCAAGAGCATCGACTGCTTTTTGCCACTGAGCCTTCTCCTTCCTGGAATCTGGTTTTTAAAGTAGTGCACAGTTCTATTCCACTGACCTACCTTCCTGTCTCTGTACCAATACGATGTGGTTTTTGTCACTATTGCTCTGTACAGCTTGAGGTCAGGAATGGTGATTCCCCAGTAGTTCTTTGATGGTTAAAAATAGTTTTCACTATCCTGAGTCTTTTGTTATTCCGGATAAATTTGAGAATTGCTCTTTCTATCTCTGTGAAGAAGTTGGAATTTAATGGGGATTGCATTGCATCTGTAGATTGATTTTGGTATGCAGATGCTCATAACCAACCATCAGACTGAACACGGAGACACCAATAGAAGAGTTAGGGTAAGGTGCTGAAGGATTTTGCAACCCCATAGGGAAAACAATAATATCAACCAACAGACTCCTCAGAGCTCCCAGGAACTAAACCACCAACCAAAGAGTACACATGGAGGGACCCATGGCTCCAGTCACACCATATAAAGCAAAGAATGGCCTTGTCAGCCATCAGTGGGAGGGGAGGCCCTGGGTCCTATGGAGGCTCAATGCCCTAGAGTAGGGGATGTAGGGTGGTGATGTGGGAGAGGGACACCCTCAGAGGCAGGGAAGAGGGGATAGGATAGGAGCTTTGTTGAGGGGAAACAGGGAAGGGGGACAATATTTGAAATGTAAATAAACAAAATAATCAATAAAAAATTTAAAAATTAAAATAAAAGTAGTTAACAGGTTATATGCTACGCAATGACTTGGTTTCTCTCCAATGGTCACATCCCCCTAATTTAAATGCACATATTTCTTTGTAGCAAGTTTTCTCACATTAATTATTTTAGCAAGTAAATGTGGTTTCCTGGTAGTACTCAGTAGTACTAAATGGCAAAACAGTTATCTAGAATATGTCCAGCTCTTCAAAACGAAGTGATCTGATTCATTTTTATTGAATTTAAATTAATAGACTGTAAATACTCAAGTAAACAACTCCAGGGCACAATTCCATCTCCTTTAAATTTTTATCATAGTATATTTATTGAAGGAAAAGTAGGTTTTGAATAAATGTGCAATAATGACTCATTATTTCCCTTCAACAATTTTAAAATATTCCAAACCTACAGAAAATTTTCAGCAACTATGCACAATAAACCATAGCTCTCTAACTGGGTTGACCAGTTGCTCACATACAAATTTGGTTGTTTGTATGTTCAAGTATCTCTCTCTCATGTTCTGTTGCCTGTCCATACTCACCTATGCAATGTGTATACACCTACTTCCTGATCTCTGCACATATCTGTGTGTTAGTCTCCGTACAGTATCAATGTACAGCTACATACACACATGGTACTAAGTCATGTGGAAACCACTGAGCTGCACAATTATAAGCTAATAGATAAGGCTAGTTCTTGCCCAGGGGGCACCAACAAAATCACATTTAAACCTCTAATACTTAACACACTGACTTTCTCATGAAACATTAAATTAGTTCATACAATATAATATTTATAAAGGAAATTTTAACATCTTTGTCTCAATTATCACAAAGTTAAACACATTTTAGCATTTTACTGAGCCTAACGTCAATAACCAATCTTCCTTCTGCCATTTTCCTTTCCCTGGTCCTTATTGGCAAGTATATTCTCCACTTAAGCCAAACAACCAGGTCAGGCCAGAGTATGCACATTACGAGATTCCTAAAAGCCACTGGCAATTTTTCTGATGACACTGTTTGAAAGTGGATAACCTGGGTACGCAGCCTGGCTTCACGACATTCTAAAGTGTGCCATGAGAACTGGAGTCACATTGTTACCTTCAGTTCATCAACATTCATCCTGTGATTCTTAAAACAGCAAAAGAATTCTAATGTTGTTGAAATGCATCTCTGATAAAGAAATCCACAAACAGACAAAAAGAAACAAAGAGAATCCCTTCCATTTAAAGTCCAGGTGCCCAGAGTGATTCCTGAGGCATTGAATGCCTACAACCCCTACAAGCTAAGTGTATTAAACAAACAGGGGCTGACTGTTACTAATAGTCAGATACTCAGAGACAGCTGGCCATTTAGTCTAGCCAGTAGCTGATCTCTTAAGCCCAATGAGATACCTTGCATCAAAAAAAAAAAAAATGACATGGACAGAATGATTAAGGAATTCCCCCAATGTTAACATCCAAACTTGGCCCCAGCATGCATACATACACACATGCATGCACAAACACTCATATACCACACACACACACACACACACACACACACAATTACTTCATTCTGTTTACTAAGGAACAGTGAGAAAGAGCACACAAGCTGGTGTTGTGTTCAAATCAGGTCTGGATAGAATGTTCAATGTCTGACTGTAGTATTCTTAGACCAATGCTGTTGCCTTCATAGCAGGGATTAGAAAGTCACACACAGAGACTCTCATCCAGTGCTTGAGAAAGACTATTCCACCTCCCTTTTGCACTCCTTCCAAATGGCAATAAGTCACATCAGAGGACACAGTTTCTAAAGCACGATTGCACTTCTCGAGTAGTGGCACACACTTAAGACAGACATGCAGTAATCCCAGCACATAACGCCTGGAGTGTCTTATTGCTTAATTAGAGCTGGCACAGGGCCACTTCTTCTCAGCCTTGAAACAGTGCAAGAGCCCCAGAAAGAGCCACGGCCGTGAGAAGTGTCTTCCAGGAGGACAGAAGGCAATGGCACCATGCCAGTCTACAGAAAACAAAGCCAAGTGCTCTGTCTGCTGCAACAAAAAGTCCAAATGCCCGGTGTTATTGCAGCCAGAGATTAAATGTACTGCCATGCCCATAGCTTGGGTTTAAGCATGTGTTGTAGTCAAAAACTTTATAATCCTCACTCACAGGACAACAGGCCATGAAAGAACCTATTAATTCGAAAGATATCACCAAAAAAGCAAGTTTCAAGGATCTAGAAGCTGTATGCTGAAAAATTTCAGATCAAGATCACATACTAGCCATTTATAACAATAAATATAATTTTACTCCAAAACATTCATTAAACAAAGGCAAAGCAATTATTAGAATTATGCAAATAAATTTTTTTCCTTAAATGGCTTATTGTCTTTTCTGTGGAGGAAGGGAAGAAAACAGACCTCTCTAACTTAATTGGGACAAATGTTCAGAGAACTACATAATCCTGCAATATCGTCATTGTAGGGAGTTCATAGAAAGTACTTAAAAATTACATGGGTTTTTTTTTCCTGGAGTTCCAGAAATGGTTATGTTTTTTTAATTAACTAACATTTGTGAAATATGTAAACATTTCATATTATGTCTGAATGACAAGAGAAAGAAGAAAGCAAAGTTTGAAAATATTCCTGGTGCCTGATTGAGCCTTGGGTCCTCTCAGAAACAACTCCCCAGAGTATGGCGGGGCACGGTGGCCCCTGGCAGAGCTGTAGCACCCACTATGGGAAAACTTGGAAGCTTATTGACATTTCTCTAAAATATATTTCACCAGGCGACGAGATCTCCAGACAACAGGCCCAATGACATCTCCAGGTGATCTCATCTCACATGGCGATTCCCCAGTGGTGGCATCTTAAATGTAAGTCCTGTGAGGTGTCACTCCAGGGGTGGCCCCAAGTATTCTATCAATGTGATTGGAGTCTGGGCATTGTCATCTCCAATGGCCAGGTAAAGAAAACCCTGAATCTTTAATGGTGAGGACCTGAAGGATTTTGATTATTCATCAAAATTTCAAAAGAATTTACTTTTTTTGAATATGGTCAATGTCCTCTTAAACAAAAGCCCACATAGGCCAGATAAAGACTCCTAGAACAGAGGTTTTAAAATCAAAATATTTTGGCTCCTCAAATGTAACTCCAGGTAGATATTGGAAGCTACAAAGAATTTCAAGAGACTCCAAGAAACAGAAGCAATTCTAAGAAACATGTCAACCTATTAGTTATTTTAGAAGGACGCTGGCCTGTTTCAAAATGCAAAGAAGTGGTAGAGCACTTCAGAGATAGAATCAAAAAGCAGAATGGCCTTGGAATTTCTGCTTTCTGTGAACTGCTGTCTCTCAAGCTTTCTTTGATAAGAACTCCTTATACATACTGCCTTATAACTCTCAGAGGACTCAGGACTCTGACAAAAACCAATCCAAGAATTGCTTAATGCTATCTTTGCTTTCCATGGGAAATAGAAAAAAAACATGCTAGGTACTTTGCCTCTAGGGTCATAATCTGCTTGTCTCTGCCTTGGCTTTGCTCACTGATGGAGTGTGATCAGGGCATGTCCCGACTCCCTCTTCCTCATGTTGTTTTGGGTCATGGTCCTTAGTCACAGAAATAGAATGCAAAATAGCACCTTGTGCTCTGACTCCTCCAGGTTGCCTCAAAAAAAAAAAAAAAAAAAAAAAAAAAAAAAAAAAAAAAAAAAAAAAAAAAAGCTCACGTAGTGAGTGGTCCCTGAGCCTCAGGTGCAGAAACTGTGCTAGGCTGGATCAGCTATCACTGGGCTCCCCATGATCATTCACTCTGCATTTTAATCAGCTGTGGTTTTCTGAAATAGTCACCATCTGTGACAAAGGGAAGTTTCTTTGATGAAGAGAGAGGATTACATTTATCTGTGGGTACAGGCGTATTTAGAGTGTAGCTGGAAATTATGCTGGTTTAATAAGTTCCTGCACCTAAGGCTCAGAGATCACTGCAGAAGAGGAAACAGAAAGATTGTAAGAGCCAGAGGCATGGAAAGTTTGCTGTGAGATAGTTTCTTCTAGGAATGTCAGAGGTTCTACACCCATGAAGTCTCATCAACATGGCCGCCTCAACAAGGCCTGCACAATGAAGAACCCAGGGGGCATGCAAACATGGAAGGGGAAAATTTCAAGGAGTTTAAACCCCAGACAAAGAAGCACAGTCAAAAGGGGAGTTCTGAGAGAAAGAGAAATGGTCTTCCCCAGAGAAGACCTAACTGCTTATTCTCCATTGCAAGTACCTTTTCCCAAAATGACTCCAGCTTGTGTCATGTTAACACACACACACACACACACACACACACATACACACACACACACACACACACGCACACGCGCACACGCACACACGCACACACGCACACGCACACACGCACACGCACGCACGCGTACCCATATAGATATATATATATCCTACCTAAAATACGAATCCTAAAATATGACCATGAATGTCAAACCAAAAGGCTCATGAATATGTGAAACCTTTTAGCAACAAAAAGAAGAGGTAAGAAAAACAGAAAGAACATGTGATGTCATGGACATAGGGATGGAGTCTATGAAAGCATTAATGGGAGAAACTGGCAGAGGACTGTCTTTCCAGAATCAGCAAAACCCTAATAGCCTTGTGTTATATAGTTTGATTCAAGTTCAGACTTGACTGTTTACAGCGATGACATCCAAAAACACATAATCCTCCACAGGCATGTCTGCTCTTCTTTAACTACTGTGTGTTTCTCTGTCATAGTCAGTAGGGAAACTGTTGACAAGGATCCTGGCAGTGTCCAAGTGTCCCCTTACAAAGCATCTCTGGGTAAGAGAAGCAGAGCACAGGTGATGCCAAATTACTTCCTGGTATCTGCGCAGAAGGGTTAGTCATAGATTTATGTACTGAGACATCCACTGATGGCTGATGTTCTGGAGAAATATCTCCAAAGCTTGGATTTTCCTGGATCCTATCAACTGAGGGAGAAGAAACAGATGTATCTTCCCAACTGGGAAAAGAAGACAGGGTTGTAAGTCAGAAAGAAACTATGTATGATGCATATGTGTCTGATTATGCTCTGAGGCCTTTCCTTTGCGCATATATCTAGAATATGCAGTTTACTTCAATGTTTATGAATTGTGGACATTCTATCAGCCTGGGAGAAATTTATAGACTGCTCCTATAAATGTCAGGGTGGAATAGAATTATAACTTGTTTGTTTAGCTGACTAGCTGTTTAATCTCTGTGCCTTATCCTGACGCTGACTAAATTCCCTGTCCAAACCCCAGAGGCAAGAATGACTCTTAGCAATTTTTTTCTTGCTTGTTTTCTCTTGGAACATCTTTAAAACGTGGAAGATGTTTTAAAAACAATTTCCTGGTTATAATTGTCTTGTATTTCAAGAGCATTTTAAACCTTCCACCTCTCTTTTCTTTTGAGCCAGTCACGTAAGACATTACTATACGTGAGAAGGCGGCATACCTGTCCTTGTATTTTGGTATCCATTCAGAGTTGTAAACTTCTTGAATGGAAGCTTTGCCTTTCGATTCAGGTGAAAAGCAGCCAACAATGGAAACTGCCAATGCTCTCCTCTCATATCTGACCACGAGGAATGTGGTCTTTGTGTTTAAGATGGCGGGTGGGGGGCGATTATGTGAATCTGATTTTCAAATTTACCACTGTTCTGTGTAGGGTACATCCTTCTAGTGGATTCATCTTTAAACACAACCCACTAGCTCAAAGGCAGCTATATACCATTCAAGAAACAAACATTTTTTTAATCTTCTAGTTAGACTTCTGTAAACCTATTTCCTTTATATTCCTATGAATCCCATAGGCCAATATACAGAGAAAAATTTCTTTTACCCTTCTCCTACACTCCCAGTTTCCCTTTGTTTCTTCCTTCTTTCCTCCCTTCATCTCTGTTCCTTTATTTATATGAATATATCTTTTTAAACAATTTAAGTTCTTGTACAAACACATTGCTCTAAGGACCACATGCCTTGATTGGACTATACCGATTTATCTCCCAACATGTAGGATTGTTCTAATTATAGAAACCATTATTCTTTATCATCTTTATGGCTGTATATTAAGTGCATTGCCTTATGATTGGTGAAAGCTATTGAATTGCTTATATATGTTCTCACCTTGTTAGATTTATCCAACATCCAAAAAAACTCAACCACTACTATCTAATAAAAAATATTATTTAATAAAAATAAGGTGAACTCACATATCTCTAAAATTAAGCTGACACTTCTAACCTTAGCTTTCTTGGATGGTTTAGGCAATTTTGATGAGTCACGTGTCTGTATACATTTTGTTCTATATTACTATCTCATTATAAAATAAATGTGGCATATTTTTTCCAAAATAGCCATAAATTAAAGTTGATTTCCCTTTAAAAGTTTGTGGAGAATAATCTTAGCATCCTGTTTAGTTTTCTCTTCTTTCTTTTTTTTCTCCTCCTTTCACTTCTCAGAGATTGGCTGTCTTTGTTTCTGTTGTAAAAACCACATCTTCCCTGCACGCTCCACCCATACCCACAGCATCTGAAATGCTTCATCCCGTGGAACATAAAAGAAATGCATTCAGATCACTGCTCTTGCCTTCCCACATTCAATTTCTGGAGGCCAGAAAGGCGCAAATACACATATTTTAGAAGGAAGGAAGGAAGGAAGGAAGGAAGGAAGGAAGGAAGGAAGGAAGGAAGGAAGGAAGGAAGGAAGGAAGGAAGGATAAGAGGGAGGGATGAAATATTCTTTTTTCCATTCCAAGAACCACTCTTTTCCATTGACAAGAACTTAGAAAACTGTCCCCTGATTTTGGAAAACGGACCTAAAAGGTTCAAGAAATGTCAGTGAAGTTCTCCATCCCACCACGGGTGTGCAGACAGCTGGGTGCTCAGCAAGGTGGCACTAATGCACTTCAGTCTCTGCCCTCGAACTGCTTCTTGGTTGACTCTACACTTCATTCGTAGCAAACAAAGTATCTACAAAACTGTTCTGTCTCAGAAAGTAGTTTGATGGTCAAACTCAAGGCCAAAAGCATGCCACATAGCTACTGTACCACTCAACCACACCCCCGGCCCCTGTTGCCTTCCTTCATGGAATCATTCTTAATCTAAGAGGTTCACTCTTACTATAAATATGCCAAGAGCAACAACCTGACAAAATAAAAACGCCAGACCCCCCCTTGTTCAAACGTTGTCAGGGGTGCTGAGGTTGTTGCAGCAAAGTCTGGATCCTTCTGAATGAGAGCCCCCATGCAGCAGTGCTGACCAGAAACAGGGAAAGAAACCCTGATGGACCATAGCCCAGCTCCTTCCCAGTCCTGTGCTAGAACCATATTCCCTGCCGCCTCTGCCTTGAGATGGGCAGTGTCCAAACACCTGGAGCCATTGTTTCTATGTCTACATAACGAATGGATGCTTCTTTCTATTCAGGGATCAACATGGAAGGAAATGAGGGGCTCCTGTTTTTGTTTCTGTTTCTACTTTTTAAGCATAACATTTTCAGTTATTTGTGGAGGCTCCCATCTTTGCAAACACGATGTTGCTCTCTTTTCTTTTTAAAATGTCTTGAGCTCCCTGGTTTTGATCCTAACTGCTGACTAATGTTCTTTTTTTTAATTTATTGATATATTTTTTATTTACATTTCAAATGATTTCCCCTTTTCTGGACCCCCACTTTCCGAAAGTCCCATTAGCCCCCTTCCTTCCCCCTGTTTTCCCACCCAACACTTCCTACTTCCCTGTTCTGGTTTTTCCCTATACTGCTTCACTGAGTCTTTCCAGAACAAGGGGCCACTCCTCCGTTCTTCTTGTGCCTCATTTGATGTGTGGATTATGTTTTGGGTATTCCAGTTTTCTAGGTTAATACCCACTTATTAGTGAGTGCATACCATGATTCATCTTTTGAGTCTGGGTTACCTCACTTAGTATGATGTTCTCCAGCTCCATCCATTTGCCTAAGAATTTCATGAATTCATTGTTTCTAATGGCTGAATAGTACTCCATTGTGTATATATACCACATTTTTTGCATCCGCTCTTCTGTTGAGGGAAGTAGGATGCTAGGCACCAGGGTGAACACGAACAGGGTGACCAGGAGCTGGCCAAGCCTTACGATCATCTCCTGACGCTTTTCTTTTGTGTATCCCCACTGTTCCATGAACAGATGTAGACGAAACACAGGGACCTGCTGTGGAGAAAGAGCCGGGATTCATACAACTCAGCTTCCTGCCTTACCTATGAGTCTCTCTGCCTGTCTCTTTTACTAGCGAGTCAGGGAAGCACACATGGCACCTTCCTAATAAAAGGTGGCCCCCCAAAAAGAAGCCTAGGAGGCTGTCTGTAAGGCAGATGCTGCCATCTAGAGAGGCAGTGTGAACACAACAAATCCACAGACAGACAGGGAGTGTGGAGGTGAGAAGATTCTCCAGGGAGGCCTCATCCCATACAGGAAATTGGCTTTTCATTAAAGGTATCGTCAAGGATCTCCTGACATGACAAGTTTATCCCATAATAATCATAGAGAATGGGAATCTCTAAGATCTTTTAAATGTCTTAAATAGAAAAAGAAAAGAGATTCTGAGGTTTTATATGAAACTCACTTCACAACTATTTTAGCTATCTAAAAAAGTAAATAAGGCACAGGTCTGCTTCTAGTTTTTCTTACGAGCCATAAGAAAGCTGAGTTATCTGTAGATATTGGTCCACTTTCCTTGTGTGAGATACAGTACAAAGGCATTCTGCTCCCCCCCCCCCCAAGTGGCTTTAAATGAGAACAAATTGTGAAGCATCAGAGACACACAAAAGACTCACTAAAGATACTTCAAACTACAAGGGAAAGCCAGGCTGTCCTTACAGGTTACACACAGACACTTAAACAACTGGAATCTTACGACAAATGGTACATAGGAGATGGAAATCTCCACACTACATACCTCATACCTCCCAAACAACCCCAGTGTCTGTAATTTTCTGAATTCTAATTTAAGGGAGACTCAAACACATTCCAGGTTCAAGTAGCACAAACTAAAGGCCATGCAGATCCTTATTTGAGCTTCAAAACTTAATTGCTCTAGCAACTTTGTAATTTGCTATTATATTTTGATGACAAATGATTCAGAACTATAGATTTGTATGGTATATACATTTTGATAACATGTGTACGTATATAGGTATATCATCCTTATATTTTAAAAATCAGAAAATTATGCACAGATTGAGACGTGCCATTTAGTTTTGTCAAAGGGCCCATTTCTACTTAGCCGTGATAATTTTGAGTGAGGTGATGGGCATTCTTTACTTGTTCGGAAGCTACTTCCCCACCATCTGCTACAGCCAAGGTTCCACTGTAAGTGGTAAGGAAGCAGCAATGAACAAATACAGAAACACAGCTCAGTGAGTATTCTTATCCCTGTGGGCAGTAAGTGGGTCCCAACTTAGAGACTATTGCTCAGGGCCACTGCTTACAGGCGGGATACATCATGTCACATTGTCTTGCCTTGGACATTGTTTACTTGAAGTCCAAATATTTAGAAGCTCTAGATGAGACTATTAGTGTGGGTAGAGGGTTTGTTGTAATTTCCTGAAAGCACCTAAATGTTTCATAGACACCATCACTAGTCATTAGGGAGAGCTAAGATGAGATAATAACATTTCACACCCATTAGGAAAGGTGTGAAGGAAGAAACGAGGGCAAAATGGTACGAAAGGGAAGAATAAAAAGTTTAATAGGGAGGTGGAAAAGTTGAACCCCTGTCTAGTGCTAGAAGGGATACAGAGTTATAAATCCACCATGGAGAACAGCTTGAGATCATCTCCTCAGAAAGTTGTTTACAGAGAATTATTTTAATACAACTGCACTTCTAAACATGTATCTAAATAAAATCAAAGTAAACACTCAACACACATCTTTGACTCAGCATGAATGTTGAAAGTAACAGCTGAAGGTGAAAATAGCTCAGATGTCCATCAACACAAGAATGAACAAAACAAGAGACACACGTGTCATGGGATATTACTCAGCCTCAGAAATAGAGAATATTTGGAGAATTTCCAGGATAGTAAAATCCTTGATAACATTGTGCCAGGTGAAATAATCCAGGCATGAAAATGTTAAAAAAAAAAAAAAAAAACAAAAACATGATTCTGCTTACATAAAGGATCTAAAGTAGATTGACTGAATGGAAAGTAAAAAATAATTAATAAATAAATAAATAAATAAATAAATAAATAAATAAATAAATAAATAGGCCTTAGAGTCTGGGGGTTAAAGGGAGTGGGAAAGTGCTCACTTTATAGAGTTTCTATATGGGCTAATGAAAAGTCTACCTAGTGGTAAGAATTACAAACTAATAAGAATACATTTAATCGCACTAAACTGTATACTGGAAATGGTACATTTCATGTATATATTAGCAATAGTACACTTGTCTAGCATGTGTGAAACCCTAGGTCCAATCTTCAGCACATATACATACAGAAATACATACAAATCCATATACATACATACATACATACATACATACATACACACACACACACACAGGAGAAGGAGCATCAGTGCACATACCACAGGAGATGAAAAAGATCTTTTTAAGACATGACAGAGTACTTTTGAGTCCTGAGAACACTTGCGACCAGAAAGTCTAGGTGGTGGACACGCACAGGTAAGAGCAGCTGAGAGGTGCAATGTACAGTCTTTCTCAGCAGCCACACATGTTGCTGTCTTCATACTTCATAGCTTAAAAAACTATACCTTCCAAATATGTGTCATAGGATCAATTTCTTTACTATGATTTATGGCTCATAGACATCAGAAACACGCACACATATCTTTGGTAATGTTTGGCAATATTTAAAAAGCCAGATCAATTAGAACATGTCTGGGGTGATGGTTTATATTTGGATAACCTCCTTCAAGCTATTTCTTTGAAGACCGCTCATTGAGTTTATTTTCTAAATTTTTAAAAAATCACTCTGTAGAGAAGCCTAAAAGCAATGCTACCCTAATAAGAATTTTATACTCTCAATTATCTTAGGAAGTTAACACCAAGATCCACATAAATTTGGCAATCTTAAAGCAACTTCGTCTTAGACAAAAATGAAAAACTGTGAGACGAAAGCAGTAATATTTCTATAAAACTAACTATAGAACATAAATTGTAAAGTATTCCTGTCAGAGACGTTAAAAATTGCCTATACACATGTTTCTCATTAAAAATCCGCTTCTGGGGCTGGAACGATGGTTCTGTGGTTGAGAGCACTGACTGCTCGGTCCCCAGCACTGACATGTTGCCTCAAGACCAGGGCATCTCCATTCCCACGGGATCTGACGACCTCTTCTGGCCTCCTCAGACGCTGCACACATATGGTGCACAGACGTATGTAGGCAAAACACCCATAAACAAAAAATAGAAATAATTAGTTTTTAAATCTCTTTCTACATAGTATTTCTATACATATTGACTTGGAGCCAGCATAGAAAAGCCTAAAATAAATTATTCTGGCTGGAGAAAAAATATTGACTGCCTCCTCATTTGAGAAGGACTGTATTTTTCCATATATTTAAATTCACCAGCATAAATATTATATCATTATATAATATGTACTTTTTAAATTCAACTGAGAATGAAAGGAAATTATAAAACGTTGATTGCTTTCCTGAATCTTTATGTACACAAAGGTCTCCGTGGTTTCTGCTGGTGTCTATCTTAATCTTCAATTCACACTTCGAACTGTGCTAATGGAGAATGATCCCATAGTTGAGAAGCTCAGGGGTGCTGAGGCAGAAACACGACTGAAATAGAAACTCCTCTTCCCACCCTTGCCGTGCCTTTCACAGCCATGACCTCAGACACCACAGACCTCTTTCCCTTTCTTGACCCTGCTCCCTGTGAATGGGAATAAAAACATGCTGTCCTCACGCCATCTTTCTAAAGCATCCATGAAGAACTTGTAACTATGTTTGATACAGAATAAGTAACCAAGCGATACTTCCTGTCAGTGTTATTCCTCTACTGAAAGTCAGAGAGTTGTGGCAATGGAAAAGACTCTTTGCCAGCCAAAGTTACAAACGTGTGATATGTAGGCTTTGGGTCTCATACCCATCCTTGGCTAAATGCTAATGCCTGGAGGAGAGATGTTTCATCATTGAGAAGCAAGTTAGTAAAATGACAACAACTGCATTTATTAGAAAAAAATGTAAAGATTAGTCTTATTGCTTCTACTTAGGATTATGGTAACAAAGTTTTATTGGAAAAAATGAATTTTTAAGATGAAAATATTTTTCTTCATTCAGATAACCAAATATGAAAGATATATTTTGCTAGTTGTTCATATAGTCAAGGGCTTTTCTTCTCTTTGGAACGTTCTTTGTAATGATGTGACTACTGTGCCCAGAAGCCAAATGGACAGTAAGTTAAAATAACCAGATGGACATCTGGTTTATTCTGTAAAATGTTTGTTGTTTTTATGAGAATGAAATTTTAGGAAAAATCTCGTAGTTGGAGACATCTGGGCCTGATATTCAGAATATCTAATGCCTCTGTAGATTTTATGGAAGCTAGCCTAAGCCAAATACTTTTAACACTTTACAATTACTCTCTGCAAAAATAAGTCTCACCTAAATATTACTAATAACAATGAAAACTACTGAGATGTGGGGTGGAAGTTTCAAGAAAGATAGTGAGGGTAGTCTGTCACAGAGAGGGTGATTCGGGGTTTTACACAGCAAAGCCCAAGTAACTTCACCCAAAGCTAGTGCGACTTTATTTTCTGATGTGATCAATCATGATTTGGTTGTGTTTGCTTTTGTGCTGAGTGAGTGTGATGTTTGTTTCCTATCTATCATGATTTTGTTCACCTTCCAGTAGGTAAACTCTGCATTCTCCTAATCATATAAGCTACAAAAAATTAACCAAGCTAACTTTTATGGGCTTGTGTTCTTGGACGACAAACATGAGGGCAACCTGACCCCCCACACCATGCAGCCCTGACCGGTGACTGGAGTGATTAGAATCTTTGGAGAAGTTTGTTCTGGAGTCGTTGTTTAGAGACTGGCCGAGGAAACATCGCTCACCTGCTCTAATGAGTGAGTTATTGCACTGTTTAGTCAGGGCCAACAATGTTTGCTTTTAAGTTTTAAGTTAGTTAGGGTTATTTTTGTAGCCTTTGAAACTTTTAAAAATCTTTTGACAAGTCTAAATAAGTTTTCATTTTCTTTCTTTTCTGGTTTTTGCTCCTTTCCATGCTTTTTCACTTTATCAAAGTTTCTTTTAAAAGAATCTTGAAAGAATATTGGAACTGCCAATAGAATCAGTCAAACTTGGGCCCAATGCTGTCTCTGAACAAGCCCCTTCCCTAGGGCACGCTGCCTGACATCATGGGGCCAACATCACCTTGTTTATTTATGGACTTTGGCTTAGGAAAATTTTACACTTGCAAAGACCTATCACATTCTGAGTTTATTTTTTTTTTTTTGAAAGTGACTGGATTTTTTCCAATTGATACCTTTCACCAAAAAATCCTCAGTTGTGTCATTGATCAATAGCTAACTTCTACATGAGTGTGTGTGTGTATGCATGCATGCATATATGTGTGTGTATGTGTGTGTGTCTGTGTATAGTATGTAAATTTTTGGACTAGTTTAACAATGTTAACACATATCTGCCCAACCATGTAGACATAAGTAAATCAATTTGTGGACACAGTTGTTCAAACTGAAGGAAAACTGTCAAAATCCACCTTGATCAATGAATTTCCTATACTCACAACCAGGTCCAGGGAATAACTGATAGATATACAACAACTTCAGAAACCAAATAAAATGGGAACAAAAGAGAAAGAGACCTGTCTTTTGGGCACCCCTTTATTTGGACAGCATCACCCAAAGTTCATCAGCCACCTGGAAATGCCTACAGCCTTGTTAAATCATGAGCACAGTCCTTTGGTACGCTTCTTCATGTGAACTATATAAGAAACCTGTCAAAAATTCACAGGCATGGAGAGCTTACATGTATTGAATGCCTTCAACCAAGCTTGTTAAGACAGACCATCAAATACTAGATGTCGCATAGGGCCAAGACCAGATGCTTTTGTCCATACTCTACCTTTCTGCTTTCTTCTTAGAATCTCTCTGAACATAATAAGCCATACAGCATGCCACAATTACCAAATGACCACTTACTGACACCCTCCATGCATCAAGTGTGCTATCATGAGATGCAGACAGTTAAGGCATTAAAATGTCCACATGAAACTCAAACTAAAGCAAATGGAGATAGTAAGATTTTTATTTCCTCTTGATAAGATCTGGTTCCGAGTGTGAAAAATAAGATATGTTAAATAAGAAGACCCACAGACATTATAAAATAGTATAAATGTGCATCACAATCTTTTCTGAACATATTCAAGCTAATGGTAAGATAATTCAAGTCTTTATTCCTCACTTCCTTTCCAAACAATCACTTGAGGAGCCAGTACTGGCCCAGCCTTCCCTCATCACTAAGGAACACTTCTGCAGTTGGGTGCACTTTTGCAGAGAAGGATGGACAGCCTGCATCAGCAGCTGACTCTATCCACTGACACAGACTGACTGATGGAAACTTCTCACAGCCCTAAGACTTTAAGCCTTGGTACAAGGGTTTACATCAGGCCCTTCACAGAAGAGGAGCCACTTAATCCTAGAATCACACTAGACTTCCTATAAGACAAACCGGGTGTTTTTCTCTGTAGTCTATTAATTCTCAAAGAACAATAAAATAATACTTTTACATCTCTTTATCCGTATTCATTGTTTTCATGTATAACTGTACATCTGTAAAGATGGGGCGCTTAAGATGGGTGGCAGATGGCACCCCAGTTTCCCTCTGGACAGCACATCATTCTTACAAAGAGCTACTGCCTGCTTAGGACTCGGGCAGCCATTTCTACTGTGTCATCCTGAAATGGCATGCAGATTTCAAAAACATAAAAATAAAAACAGAAAGAATGAGAGGAAATGCCAAAGGACTCTGTGCCTGTCCTCCCAAAAGGAAATTCAAAGGTTTCATAATTTAAATGGAAAGTGACGAGGGCTCACACATTTGTCCACATGCTTTTTATTAAATGACTGAAAGGTTTTCTTATTTCTCTGCATTTTGAAATTCTCAAATCCAAGGTATATTTTCTATGTTTTCATACTGAATGAGGGGAAAAAAAGAGGAAGAAGAAAAACATTCCCAAATGATTGCATACCAAAAAGCAGAGCGCCCTGTTCTCGGAGATTGATGCATGTTTATGGGGAAAGCCAGCCTGCCATTTTCAAAGCCTGCAGGTTCGTTGTGAGTTAAAGCACGTGGCCTCCACGCAAATCATTCCATCTTTTCAAAATCACTCATCAGAGCTCCCGATTGCCTGCCTCCCTGAGCCTCTCTGTTCTGTCGCGGAGAGGTCCAGGTCTGTGTCTGTAGAAGCTAAGAGAGGAAGAAGTCATCGGGCAGCTCAATGACTTCTTTCATAATGCCACTCCAGTTCACCCAAAACGTTGTTCCATTTGCTTGTCAATTTCCCCCTTGTGATTTTTAAATCAAATTGTAAATAAGAAAGAAAATTTCCCTGAAGAATCATATGTTCTTGTCAGTTTGTATGCAAAAGTATGTGGAGTGTGCATGTGTTCATGTTTGTCTGAACCGGAGCCTGTGAACATCTATTATCTTCACCAATCCCTTGCTGTCTGGTTTTTAAGACATGATCTCTCTCTGAGTCTAATGCTTACAGATTCTACCAGACTGACCTAACAAGCTCACAGTGATCCTCCTGCCTCTGCATCACCAGCACTGGAACTACTGTCACATGCCACCACACAAGGCTTTTGACAGAGGTCCTGGAGATTTGAATCCAGGTCCTTTCAGTGACACGAGGCAAACACTTTACTGACTTGAACTGTCTAACTGGATCTGGGTGTATAAATGGAGAATCGTGCCATTGAGGTTGCAAGACTACAGAACACTTTTTGTTCCTAACAAGACATAAATAGTTTGGAAAATGTGTATTCTTTCAAGAAAGTGTGAAAGAAGATCATTCAACCTCAAACACATCTTAACATCTGGCACACTCCATAAGGTACCCTTGGAAAATGTCTTTGAAAGAGAAAGGCTAGGTGGCTTCTGATTTGTCACCTGCTTTTGGTTGTTGTTGTTGTTGTTGTTGTTGTTTTACACAATTTCTCATCTTCAAATGAATGAGGAATCCATTCTAATAGTTGAACATGACTCTTGACCTTAATTCTCAAACCAAAATCGGGTGAGGATGACTTAGAAAGAGGAATCATTTGCCTTAAAATCTCTGGGTTGGTTTGTTCCTTGTCCCCTTGTGTTCCTCCTCACTTGGGATATGCTAGGGGGGGCTTGGACCTGTTAGTTGCCTACCTCAAAGCTTATTTAGCAACATGAAGCCAGTGAGTACTGGCTTTGACTGGGGACAAAGGCAGTAAGGAGGTGGGTTTTCTGGCTTCACATAGCTGAGTATGAAATATGTACCATGGGGCTGTGCTGTCAGAAGATTAAGTGGAGACACTGAGCTGCTGGCCACCATGAAGGTCCAGGCAGTCAAGAGGCCAGTGTCACACCAGCAAAACAAATGCTGGACTATAGAACAAATGGTACATAGCTCTTGGGTATAAATTAGCACTTTCTAGGGATGCTTGTCCTTAAGTATTACCAGATAACCACCCCCAAGTAAGGGAGAGCCCACACTCAGAACGATCATGGCAGACATCAAGAAGAATGCTAACTGAGACAGGTAGCATTTCCTTGTGCTGAAATGTCTTTAAATGCTAGAATCATTTGCTCTTGAGCTGCAGTGTCTCCATCAGTGATAGAGAAAGAGAAAGGATCCCCGTGAGAGATTGTTATGGTTTCATAGGATGAAGTGGAGACTATCCCAGACTTTTCTTCTGTGACTCAGTGTCCCTGACAGTCACAGGAGTGCAGAATCTACATTTATATCCTTGGTGAGTCTGGAACAGGAAGGTGAGGTGCAAGGAAATGCCATGGGAAAGGGACTCAGAGAAAAAGCATGTTACTCTGAGCATGGAGAGAGGCACCTTTTGTGCATTGCCATACAAAAGCCACCGGTTCTGTTCCATTTCTGTTGGTAGAATCGACCCCCACAATAGAGGTAGAAACAGCCCAGCAAAGCAGACGGGAGGGAAGTTGGAGGACATTCAGGTGGCAATGACACAGCAAAATGCTACCTGGCAAAAGAACAAGGCTCTAGTATCTATGGTCCCCCAATTCTCGAGTAGCTGAGAGTCAGGCACTGCCATTGCTTGTTGGTAAGAGTGTTGTTGTGACTGTCACTGAACAGGACTCCCCATTGCAAGTAGGTGCCCCAGTACATAGGCACATTACAGCTTGGGATTCTGTGTCATAAAAATTGCAACATGTAAGTCTGCAACGTATGCAATGGTGCACACACAAGCTCCCCGACAATCTGGATTTGATTGTGTAGATGGAGATGAGAGAAGATTTCAAACAGGGGAGAAACTAATATAAAGCTACACGTTAAAAATGTGATAGATCTCCATGTGTAGATAGGTCTAGATGAGTGTGCCTATATATGTAACGTAAAAACAATTAGAGTTCTGTTGAGTAGTTCACTTGAGAGCTGTGCAGGATAAAAGGTTTAAGAAGTATTTAAACGTGTCATTCTTAATCCCATATTTTCTTTGGTACTAATTCCTGCAAAGTATCAGAGGCCCTGCTCTTAGCTCCAGGAAGCTAAGTGGTCCCCCGAGTGCAATTCTCAGGCAACATTTTATCAAACAGTGAGTCAACAGAGGCTTACTCCCCAGATGATGAGGTCACAAAACACATGTCAGCCTAGTCACCACCTAGAAGAACCTAGGCCAGAACTGCGAGGTCCACACTGAAAGCTGGGAGCAGGATGGAGAGGATAGGAGGAGACAGTGCTAAAGGGAATTTGCTACACAGAAAAGAGCCCAAGAGAAACTGAAGATCTGAAACATGTCCCTTGTCAGGAAACTCTGCCAATCCAAATTCAGGAGCCAATGAATTCTGGTAGCAGGACCAACTTGTTATGCAGCATCATACTAGCAAGAGAGGCAGTGGGGCTGTCAGGATGGGACAGGTCGGCTGCCTACAAGCTCGCTGACACAGATTTGGGAGAGGATCAAGAAGTTTTCTCTCTGGCCACCATTCTTGTTTACAAACCATGAATGATTGCTGAGGCTTTGCAGTGATGCAGACCTGCAGAGAGAAGAGAGCAGAAGTGCTCTATAGCTTCCTGTTCTCTGACCTGTCCTCACAGTGACTTCTCTTTGTAGGGGTTAAAACTCATCAGGGGCAGGATTGCCTGGTGAGCCCCTCTGCTCTGCAGTGAGTAGGTAGCCCTGGCATTGGAAACCTTCTATTGCGGTGCTAAGGAGTCTCATGCAAGCACTCGCAGGAACATGGGCCTTTCTTTAGCTAATACAGCATGTAATTTTCTCAAGGTGACTGTCTCACATGTAAGCTTGGTACTACAAACCACTGTTAATAAATCAGCTAACTGGAAAGGCACACCCAGCAGAGGTCCAAAGGCTTCTCTTAACCACCACCACTCTTACAGAAACTTCCTAAGGGCATTTTCCTTTCAGGAAACATGTATACTCCAAGAGGTAGTTTAAAAGGCACTGAAAAGGCTGTATCAGCTGGGCAAGCTATGTCAGTTCTTTGGGCCTCTAGTCCCTCATGTATAATGTGGGGATAATGTCAATGATATGTATTTCATGCTTTGCTTATAAAGATTAAGTGGCGTATGCATGCACATGTGTGTGTGTGTGTGTGTGTGTGTGTGTGTCTTATAGACACATACAGTACCTGACGCATTGCTGAGTGTGCTACGTAAAGATAAATTTATTATTTCTGTTATCGAATACCAATTCCCTTATATTATTAATATACTGCAAGTAAAACATGAGCCAAGTCCATTGCTCATCATCAGAGAAAACAGAGTTTGACCGTGCAATCAGCAGGAGAGGAAATGGCGCTTCACTCTGTGATAAGTCTTTCTATTGGGGCATTAATAGAACAGGGCTAAATTTCAATGTATTTGCAAAGTCCTGTGGCTAAGGCTTTCCCTTCAAATATCTTTGTTTTGCAGAATTCTTTCAATAAGCAACCAAGCCACTTACCTAAGCTAATAAAGGTCATAAAGTCGTGGCCATACCAATGAAGATGCTAAAGCTTTGGGCAAGGGTGCAGAATCAGAGACTCCTGGGTCACATCAGTCCTTGTTGTGGTGTCATATCAAGGGAAGACAGTCCCAGTTGTCACTGTTTATTTTACTCCTTCATAGTATCACTGCTTTTCTCAGGATGGGTTTTAATTAACTGACTACTAGCGTCATCTGCTTTTACTCATAGGCATCAGGGATGTATCAAAACCTTCAAAAAAACAAAGCCAATGCAGAACGTTTCTGGAGATTTGAGGAAGTATCCTTCCAATGGTGATGAAAGGGAGTGGGCAGGGTGAGAAGACAACGCCGGAAGCATGCAGTCTGGGGTACTGTCACTTTCCTGTGGCCAGGCTGTTCTCCTCAAGTGTATCTTATACATTGGCTTTGATTCCTGGCTGACAAAAAAAGGATCGACCATTCGAGTTGTTGGGAGGTTATTTTTCTCTCCACAGTCATTAGCATAGTTGAACAATCCTTTGAGAGAAGGTTGCAAACAGCTTTATTAAAAATAAGAGTGACATCTGCAGATAGGGGGGATGTGTATATTTAAAGGCAAGCCATGTTGGCAGAGAAACTCCACATACCAGTTACACAGAGGAGCTGAATGACATAGCATGTTCTAACCAACATCCCAGAATCATCTCCCTCATAGAACCTGAATCCAAGCAGGATGTTTCTAAGAAAGAACTAGCTATTAGGAAAGAATAATTATGAATAAATTACAGTTACAGTTATGATCAGTAAGTGTACAGGTTAAATATATGCTCATGTATTAGCCTTTTTATGATAAGTAAGCCTATTCCTATATGGTAGTTGTGATTTATATACTTAAATAAATACAAATTAACAATTGGAACATACAATTCTGTTTTAAATAAACCTGATATTTTCTATATTATATATGTGTGTATGTAAATGCTAACTATAAAATTTAGTTTTAAATTGTCATTCATAATTTAAAAAGGATTATATTTAAGCTTTCACCTATCTAGCAAAAATTCTCTTATTTATACCTAGAGTATTCAGTTTTAATATCACTTTGTTGTCATTTATATCCTAGGATATTAACTTTTGAATTTCATTTTCATATCATTATAAACATAGTTATCAAAAATAAGAAATTAGCCTATACTTTTAAATCACCATTTTATCAACTACATTTAAAAAGTATATTTTGGTTTAGAGTTGATTTATTATAGCAAATGAATATCGAATCATGTATTTGACAAGAATTGGTTAATAAAACAGGGAATGAAACAATTGAAAAGCAAGCTTCAACTTTAACATCTGATTTTCCTCTTTTCTTCCTTTACTGGCATCTTATAGCTATGTCTGTCCCCTCTGATTTTATTAATGATAAATTTTTGTCAGAAGAGATATACAAAGAAAGAGATGAAACCGACATGATAATAAATAGACTTTCAGACCGTGTATAATGCATTTCCTTTTATACTGTATTGAAGCTGCAGAGCTTTCTCTCTTTTCTCTCTCTCTTCATTTTCACAGCTGGTGCCAGAGGAGACCATACATCCAGGTAGCCATCAGAAACAGTGTCAGAGCCCCCAACTCTGTCACTCACCAATGACTAATGAGATTCCTTTTCTAAACAAATAAGCACTTCAGAGGGATGCCCTTGACAGGGCTGTTAATCCAGAAGGCCTCCCTTATCGCTGCAGAATTCAAGGGCTGAGGCTTCACAGGATCCCTGCGCTGCCTGGCTCTTGGGAAGCTGGAAAGCACAGGGCACATGACCAAGGTTCCCTGAGAGCAGCCAGACACTGACTGGCCTTTCTGGCTAGGCGTCTGCCCCTTCCAGATTTAGCCTTCAGATAACTGCAGGTTGCTTTCTTAGAACACTCAGACGATATACTCTATATACACAAAAGTTAGTGAGTCTACTGTGCGGATATAATTTTTATCTTCTCCCTCAGAAAAACTATTGTCAACACAGATTCCCTTCCACCCAAGGAAAGTCAAAGAATCGGTCTCACACGATAGGTCTGGGTCTCATGGGAACACAAGAAGAAATGAAAACCCCGGCGCTGGGTTGCAGGCATGAAACATGGAGACAAGCTAGCTCTTATCAGCATTTCATAAATTTCCGACCCAAATCCTGTGGCTCTTGGCTCTGCCTCCCCTGACATCAGACTAAAGGTCAGTGCTTGCTTTACATTCCAGAAGCTATTAGGAATTCGCTCCAGTTTGTATTCCTGCTAAGAACTGACTAGTTGACCTTAATTCACTGAGGTTCAACAAATCTCTCGGTAGCATCTCCCAAAATACTATGTCCAGATGACAGCTAAGAATCAGGATCCTTTAGGCAGCCTTCACTCTCTTGGTGCTTTAAAAGCATTAACATGTGTTTCTAAAATAGAAGAGAATAGGTAAAAACTTCGTCTTTGTCTCTGTGGATGATGACCTGATCCCAAGCTGTTCCTGCCTTCTTCCTCTGTGTCCCTCCAGCGTAGCTTCATAAAGATGGAGAAATCATGAAAGTGTTTTTTTCCCATTCACAAGCCTAATGCTTTAGGACTTTTAAGAGTGACATGGAACAAAGCATATTTGAAAAGCAGAGCATAATAAATTTTAAAATATTCAAAAGCACAGTATATAATAGATTATATTAGAATATAATATTATATTCTAATATAACAGAACCGGCCACTGCTGGGTACCCAGAACTGTGTTCTTTCTTTCCTTCTCTTATCTCTGTGTTTTTCTCTTTCCTCTCCCATTAAGAACAAAACACAAATCAAACATAAGTAAAATATCTTGACCCTGAGAAGATAAAAAGAAAAACAAAACAAACAAAAGACAAAAAAACAAAACTAAAGCCAAGAGGGGAAGACCATGGCAGGTCCTTTCCAGTGTATCAAACAAATGGTTTCCTCCTAATACGTCAATTCACTTCTCCCTGAATGTTAAGGTCTGATTTGCATGCTGCCTGAATATTAAATCTTACAACTGTGCAGTTAAGCAAAGCAGAAATGCTGCTTTGTATTTTACTTCCAATTTTCTGAACAGAGAGCACAAACATTAAAGTTTATGATTATTGCTTCTTAGAACAGAAAGATTGCAACAGTGTTTCAACTCAGCATCTCTGCCTCCTAACTATCATACAAGAGAAGAAACTCAAGTCTGGGTTCCCTATCAGGTTACATATGTTGCGTTGCTAAGAACAAGACTATGGCGAATCTGAATCCTCTAATGCTCAGAATCTGTAGGTAACTATGTATTCCTTAAACTGGGACTATAGGCCTTTTTAACTCTTCTATATAAATGAAGCATTAGGTGGGCTTTATTGAAATGGCTCAAGAAAATTGCAAAGAGAGTCCATTTTTTGATGCATCCTATAAATGTATATGTGTTTGTATCAAACTGAATCAAAAAGTTAAACTGTCAGGTAGGAGCTGCCAGTATGACGCTCACAGATACAATATTAACATTCACATGAGCCTTTCCATTAACCTGCATAGCTAACTGAAATTTAAATTTTATTTTATGTATGATAATCTTATAAAAGGAAAAATGTTTTAGTATCTTAATAGAAACTAAACTAGTAAAGCACTGCAAACAGCATGCAGGGAGAGACCATCCTTACCTAAGCCCAGAACATTCCATTTTGTGGAAATGTTACACTTTTGTTAAGTTGTCTTCAAACTTGATGATCAGGACATGTTTCCTTCTAGTTGCAAGGCTATACATGCATAGAGTTATGATATATACATATATATGTGTGTGTGCATATATATACATAAATGTGTGTATACAAATGTATATATAATATGCTAAATACCTTTTTACTCTGATACAGGACTCAAATAAAAATGTTCCTATTCTTATTACGTTATCTTTATATGTTAATGGACATTCATCAAATAGGTGAAAATACATTGTTCCTTTTAAGGCTTAAAATCATAATATAGTAACAATAAAACAGAGGGACAAACTTAATATTTAGGTAGATGTCACTCAATGTTCCTTGCAACAAGATGGATAATTGTGACAAAAACACTAAGTGCTGTGAACACGCACTAAAGTTACCTAAGCTAGATGTCCTATCTCGTGGACTCTCAAAGGACAACTAAGAAGGAAAGGAGGGAAGGAGAAAAAGAGGACCTGTAGCAGGTTCCCAACCTGTGGGGGGTCGGAACCCCTTTGGCAAACCTGTATCTCTCAAAATACATGCATTCTGATTCATCACAAATAACAAAATTACAGTTGTAAATTAGCAATGAAAACAATTTTATGGTTGGTGTTGGGGTCACCACAGCATAAGGAACTATACTAAAGTGTTACAGCACTGGAAAGGTAGAGGCCTACTGCTCTGTGCAATCTCAAAAGCTCTGGTCTCAGATATTATACATAGAACTCATTCCACCTGCAAGTAGAAGAAAACACAAAAAGAAGAGAAGGGAGAAAGAATGAAGGAAATAAAATTTATTTCAGAATAAACAAATCTGAAATTTAAAAGATGAAAATTAAAATAAATGTTTCTCCTAAGTTAGGTAAAAAGAGTTCAAAGTGATACTTAAAAGGGTTTGGTGCCTTTGAGTTTTTAATATAAAAGTAAGGAGATATTGTATAAGACACTTAGTTCTTAAATTTCTAGTCTTAGCTGAGTTAGAGAAATTAAGAGTTATCAAGAAATCTTATTTGTTTCTGAGAATTGCCAGGTCTATCTCAAGTGAGTATACACACAGTCCCTTATCTTTGAGCAAATAAGTGATTAGATGATTATATTGCCATCAATGATGTTTTCCTGAGAACTTAACTAAAGAGGAAGCATTGGGCTCGAGGCGATAGCTACAGGGTAGTCCCCCAACCTTCGCACTGAGGCATGGTCCTTTATTCAATAATTGGGCATATCTGCCTGGAAATTGCTCTTTTCTGTTTATTGATGAGGACATTCTGCTAAGAAAGCAAGAATAGCATCCATGGGTGACTGATTGGACTGGATGCGACTGTCCCACAGAGAGCTTTCCTTGTTCTCTTCTGTTATCTCACTGGACAAATCTATGCAGCCTTTAACTGCTGGCTTATCTGTGCAATAATTAACAGTTCACATTTGGAGCAGGGTCTTCTTTAAAAAAAAAAAAAGAGTATGTCATAGGTTAGATATTTTAAACATACACCTCAATTTAACCATGAAATTGATTTATAAAACAGAAATTGCTTGGCAACTGTCTTTTAATTGTCAGCCTGGACCTAAACCCTGCCGGAAAGCATTCAAATTGATTGTTCTCTATGGTAAATGCGTGAAGTTGATTCAATTGATACCAGAGTCGTTCTTAACCTTTATCGTGAAACACGATCTGTATAGGCCAACAGCATATTATCATCTTTCTGTGGAGGATCAATTGCAGTCAAAGAAATTTTTCCTTTGTAATTTCCTCCAAAATAAACATGAAATCTTGGATGAGAGACGCTAGACAGGGAAGGCTCCAAGGACAGTGTATCCTGTACATGAGGTGGGGACTGCCTCCAGGAAACTCAGATTAGAAAAGTCTCTTTAATAATGAAGTCAAATAAACCCTCCAGGAGATAATTCATTTGGCCTTCGTCAGTTATACTTACATCTCATGAGATGTTATTAGATGACTGAACAGATGAATCAACAAAGATGTTTTCTGAAATCAAATGAGAATCCAACTTTATGAGACAGCATCGTTGTCTCTCAGTTAAATGCTTATGAAACGAAACTGGTTTGAAGTTGGAAAGTAATTTAACAAGGGGGAATAAGCCATAGTTTCCCTATTGAACCCTGATTTATGGTGTGATGACATTATAGAATGTATTTATTCTAAATATGTAGTTTCCTAGCAAACAGTGATGGCTGCAAAGTGGTGTTTCTCGGTCATACTTAATTTAGTGTGTTTTGTATTATAATTCATGTTTTAAAATATATAAAATTTTTAACACTGAACTTATCCCTAGATATATCATTGGGAGAGTAGAGGCTGAAGAGGATGTTGACTGATCAAATTTAGAGAGCACAGTATTTTGGGTCTTCTTAGGAAAACAAGCTAGGAATAGTGACTCCTATCTGAAACTGTGGTATAAAACTGATCTTAACTTTATATTATGTGTATGGGTGGTTTTGCATGTGTATGTGTATGTGCATGTGCATGTGCATGTGCATGTGTATGATTGGTTTTGCCTACATGTACCACATGCAGGCCTGGTACTCTCGAAAGTCTGAAGAGAGTGTCAGACTCTCTG
The DNA here is from genome assembly GCF_947179515.1 of Apodemus sylvaticus. Taxonomy (NCBI): domain Eukaryota; kingdom Metazoa; phylum Chordata; class Mammalia; order Rodentia; family Muridae; genus Apodemus; species Apodemus sylvaticus. Next base: position 34,386,901 of record NC_067475.1, read on the forward strand.
AAACTAGAGTTATAAATAGTTCTAAGCCACGGTGTGGGTGCTGGGAACCAAACCTCAGTCATATGAAGGAGTAACAAACACTCTTACCTGATATCTGACCTCTCCAGCCCCTGATCTCAGCTTATCAGTGCGACCCTGCTTTTATAAGCCCCAGAATCTAGAGCTGGTGAACATGGGTCAAATGGATTAGGCACAACAAGCCTTTTAAGAGTTCTCTTAAGATTGCCCATTGGAATCAACCACCCTATTGGTCCTTTTGGACCATGCTGGCTTTCCAATTGAAAAGCAAAACTGACCTTACTGAAAACAAGGGACTTAGAACTCCAAGCCGGGTTGGGTTGCTGGCTGCTGCAGGAGCAGTGAGCACCAAAGTGAAACATTGGAATAACATGGGGATGGGGGATGGGGGGTGGGGGATGGAGGATGGGGGATGGAGGGTGGGGGATGGGAAATGGGGCGTGGGGGATGGGGAATGGGGCATGGGGGGTGGGGGATGGGGGATGGGGGATGGGGGATGGGGGATGGGGAATGGGGCGTGGGGGGGTGGGGGATGGGGGATGGAGGATGGGTGGGGTGGATACCAAGCCCCAGGGTGAGCTTTTAGCTCTTCCACTGCTGTGACTGCAGGGCTACCCCACCCAACTGTAAAATCAGCCCTGCTATGCAGCACCTTAAGAGTAGCTTTATTTGCTGCAGGTCGCTTCCAGGATCCCTACCAGTTGCCACCAAGCAGGCTAGCAGCACAAATCTACATCAGCATCGATTGGCTATCCATCCGGGGACCTTTCACCTGCCCTCTGTTTGTGTGGTTTCATATCTTTATGACACGGAATGGACAGCGTGGCGCCGCGTTGCTGTTACCCATTAACCATTCCTGTTTTACTAATCATCACTGACTCCATCTTTCTCTGTCCTATCTGTTATTGTCTTCTGAAAAGAGATGTGAGGTTTTCTTTGCCTGCTCTGGTTTACATGACATGATTTGTGTATCTGCCTACACGAGTTTCTCAAATGAACCCTGTGTATTATCTAACCGCGCCCCCCCCCACCCAACCCTTCCTCCTCCGAAGAAAGAAGAAAAGGTTATACATCTGTAAAATGACAGCGCTTATGAAAAATTAGAGTTTGGCCCACATGGCTCCCATCAGACACAAGCTCATCTCCTGTGCCACAGACACTGCTCATTTCCTTGACATCAGGCTGCAGTTAAAAACAGGAAGCACCTAATAAATTGCCTGCTCCCTCAAATTAACAAAGCATAAAGAACCTTCTAGGTAATCAATGAGTATTTCTTACTCTAAAAAAAAAAATGCAAGTGTCAAACACTGGTAACTTCAACATGTGATCACACTTCTATTAAAATGACTTTAAGATGTCAGCTCAACCTAAGTTTGGAAATGAAAAAGCCTGCTCAGGAAAAGGGGTGGAAAAAAAAAACAGGGCTTTCTTCCTAATTTTCTGTCATAGAGACATCAAGCATTTCAGAGACATGATGAAATTTTATCCTGGAGTCACTACACTGAGATTAGACACACATGTTTTCAAGAAATGATATGCAATACATAACAATTATGTAAGTGTGAGGATTCCCAACATGACACTGTGAGGAATCAATCAGCCCTAATTTCAATTGTGTGGGGGTGGGGACTCTGAGTCTTATGAAAAGATTTTCCCCCGTCAATATATCTAATTGTTAAGAGTTATTGCTTTTGTGTGTTTTAGCCTAGAGTAGATACCACAAGTAGGAAACTATGAATCAAAAGGACATTTTCATAAGCTCTATTTTGGATTTAAAAAAACAACCAAGTAAATTTGTTGGTATGGCGGGAGGGGTATGTTAAACAAGCGTGCCTCCCCACTGCCTAGCTCAACGTAAGAAAGCTGAAATCCTTTCACCGAGAAAAGAAAAATAACAATTCTAAGAAGGTCTGTCCTCGTCTTTCAAAGTCTTTGAAAATCTTAATTAGGCTGATGCTTACATGCTTAGGTTTCATTCCTATCCTTAAAACAAGTTCCCAGGAAATGGAACTGTGGGAAATAAAACTTAAGTTCCTGAGTCAAAAGCATTCATTAGGAAAACCACATTTCTTCAGGCAGAATTGGACTCCTCAGCTCCCACACAAAAGATCTCTACTCCACTCCGGCACTTCCTTACTCAAGTCTATGCTGCCAAGAGTGTTCTTGTCTTGTGTGTGAGTGACCCCTTCAGGTGCTAGTTTGAAAAGACTGTTCTTTATACCAAGAAGGAAAAGCGTTCTTGAATGCTAAGAATTTATGGAAAAACTATTCAGTAAAATGTTCGAAATTTATCCCAAAAAAATTGCAGGATAATAATTCCTATTTTTGTGATAAAAATGTTTTAATCAATGCATTCGAAAATCCATTCATATGCAGCCATCAAGAAAGTTTTTGAATGCTACATGCAAGAAAATAATCTAGGACAAGAGTCGGCACACACTGTCAGATTCTACTTCAAATAACCTCCAGGCTGACCCCACAGCCTCAGAGAAATCTATTGAATCCTATTATCTGGGTCATTCTCAGAAGACATTCATGCCACAATAACAAGGGGCAGGATAATGCGAAACCACGGTTCTTTCAGTATTTACTAATCACAAACTGTACCGTTCATAAGCTACACTTGCCCACCAAACAACTTCAGAATCTTCAGAGTCTCAGATAAAATATCACCAGAACATAGTACTGACAAATCAATACAATTAAAATAAGTCTGACTCTGTAAAACTTGTGCTTAATAGTCCTGTCTTTAAATTGTGCTTGACTTGAAAAAGAAAACAAAAAATAAGACAGGGTGTTTCTCACTTGCCTAATTCAAAGGCACAGACTCTGGAGTAGCACCCTGTAATAGAGATTTCTGAAGTGATGGATCTCTCTCACAGATACGACCTTCCTACGGTGGCAGCCACCAGCCACAGGGACCCACTGATCACTTAAAACACGATTAGTGAACTAACAACATTTCACAGTTCATTTAAATGTAGTCACCCGTTTGATGATATCTGTTTTCAATATCACATTGGAAAACGGCCAGTATCTAGAGTAGCAAAAGAAACGATGTCATTTGTAGCCTGGTGGTACCAGTAAAAAAAATGACAGTTTAAAGAATTTCAGGAGGAAATTTCCATAATTTTTCTCAATATTAGTAATTCAGTATTTTCTGTCATATAGCAATTCCATTGTAGGATTTGTTTTCCATATGAAATAGTATTGTATCATAAAAGATATCTATACAAATTAAAATGCTCCATTGACCTCAGTACAGAATTGAGTCATCTCTTGTACGTTTACTCAATACCAACACTGTAGCTTTAGGAGAATGGGAGTAAAGAATATATAATGTCTTGAAATATGCCTATAATCGGTGGTTAAATGAAAACTCAAATTCATTAACATACTCTATGATATATTTTAGTTTGTGCATAATTTTGGAAGAGTATATCACAAGTAACATTATAGAAATTTAGACAATAAAGCAAATAAATTCCAGTAATTCTAAATTGTCACCATTTATGGAGCTTTGTTAAAGTTTGAAATGGAAATCACACTGTAACGCTATCCATTCATTTGTCCCAATTAAAACTATATCATGCATCTTTCCATACCAATAAGAAGTATATTAACTGAAATTATTTCAGTGTTCCACTGTGCTTGTTACAATAATGTACTTAGTCTCAAACTCATGGATACCTAGTTTCTTTTCTAATTGTCCCCTATTTATATATACTCTGAGATGAATATTATTTCAGTTCAGACTCTGAAATGTTATTAATGGCTGGATAACACCAGGATAAATCTTTACAAGTTGTAAAAGCTTTACTGATAGCAATAACTAAACTCTCTTTAAAGCAAGGCTAAAACCAGTGAATCAATATTAGCCATTATCCCTTCTAATACAAATAGTATGTTGCCTATAGGAGTAAATGTTATTAAAATGTTCAAGATACTGCTCTCGAGGCATTTATTCAGCCAACTCAATTATTCTCCTCCATTAATCTTAAGGAAGAACCCAAGACAGTGTTTGCAATGGAAATGATTTACTTTCTGGTAATGAATTCCCTCCCTCTCCTCCTCTCTGTCCTCCCCCTCCCCCTCTTCCTTCTCCCTCTCCTCCTCCTCCTCTTCCTCTGCCTTGTTTCATGGTTTTTTCAAGAAAATGATTCATTTTGGGTAAAACTCAGATGCAAATCAGCTGAACTCATAGCACCACTGTAGTGGATTTCGAGACATAAAAAGGAAGTCACCCATCACAGGACAAAACACAAGGTGCTTTTCAGACACCAAGTGTCAAAGCAAATCTTAGGATCCAGCATGTACCCAAATCTGGAAGGTAATGAAAGGGGAAGAAGGAACCTTAAAGATCAGGAGTTTCCTGGATGGCAGGAGGAAGATCAGAATTCCTTACAAGTCGTGCTGAGCTCTGCACTGCAGGCAGCTCCATGATGGTGCAGCCTTGTGATGATGCAGAACAGAGAGGATGTAGAAATTGTCCTGATGGCCCCATCTGGCTAACAAATTCCACCCTCTGTAGTGAAGCCAAAACCAGTACATCACCACTGCCCTGGTTATGCACACTCTATGGAATATGTGATCAAATTAAGGGAACTGTTAGTTAACAGTGTACATGTTGCTTCCTTCTATAGGTTGAATCATGTTTTAATTCATCCCTGTTGTGAGTCATAAGAAACTCCTATGTAGAGACAGCCTTTCTAATAAGTATCTAAAATGGAGAAGCTGTATTATTTTTCAGATCAAAACTATGTTTAAGAAAGGAAACACAGGAACCGCTCAGAATGAAGTCATACCACCCCTTACAGAGCACTCCTTAGGAAAATGAATCCTGTCTGAATCCATCATACATTCTATCGTGTGCTCTGAACTTGCTTTACCAACTCGGGTCACACTTTCCATTTACCCTGAACTGGTCGGGTCTCTAACTGAAGCATGGTTTATTATAAGGTCAATGCAGTAATACCAAACCCTCTGGATTACTGAGACCAAATGACTTCAGGTTACTTTAGACTTATGAATGCTAGTGTAGGAAGTCAGGATACAAGCACACGCGCACGTGCACACACACACACACACACCACATGTTCTCTCATATACATATAAGCACATGGACTACAAAAGAGTAAACTACTGTTAATAATTTAATACTCAGGGCAAAGCAACAAAATACATCATGCTCACATGGTTTTCTTATCTAAACATATCTTTTCATTATTTTCATTATAGTATGTAGTAAAGCACAGAACTATATGTGTCTGTCTCTAGACACACAAACTAGCAAAGTAGCACTACAAGGTGTGTTCTAGTAAGGATTTTCTTTTAATTTTTATTTTATGCATTAGTAGCACAAACATCACACTTCCCCACCCCCACCCTGGTTACATACATGTGTGTGTGTGTGTGTGTGTGTGTGTGTGTGTGTGTGTGTGTAAGTCAAAGGACAATAAATAAGAGTCAATCCTCTCCTTCAAGGATCAGGGGAATCAAACATAAATCAGCAGGTTTGTGCAGTAAGTAGCATCTCTCTCTCCGCACTGATCCCTCTTGCCAGCCCTGGCAGAGATCCCCAGGAATCTTACATTAACCAATGGCCATGACGGGCTACAAGTATCATGACTGTTTACCTTGTGCAGTGTTTTGAGTGTAAAATCTCACTCATGAGCTCCCATGTTTGAACACCTGACCTTCAGCTGATGCCGCCGTTTTAGAAAATTGTGGAAACCTTAGGAGATGGAGACTTTGTTGGAGCAAGTGAGTCCTGGAGATAGGTCCTGACAATTGATAGTTCAGCCCCACTTCCGGCCATTCTCTGCTTCCTTTTCCATCCAGATGCGATTGAAAAGTTCCAGCTTCACACTCCTACCACTACAGAGAACTACTACCTGCCACAGACTCCTCCATGACTGACCGTACTCCCTCAAACTGTGAGCTAAGACATTCCCTCCCTGTAATTCTTTGTCGAGTATTTGCCCACAGCAAAAAAAAAAAAAAAAGGAAAACAAAGAATTTCTTACCACACATCTTGCTTGTATACATTCAGTTTTGTCAGTAAATATTAAGAATACAGAACAATAGGTTTCAGGGTGACATTTTAACCCTAAGCAATCCAGCCTCCATTATAATGCTTCTAGGAATTTTCCTGGAAAGACAATCTTATTCCCAATGGAAACATAACTTCTGTGCCCTCCCAACTCAAGGAATGCCCTTAGCCCCGCCTTTCATTCTTCGCAGGGCCCAAGCTTCTGGAAAACTTAGACCACTGGCTATTTACACATTTATCTACAGTTTTGTTCTCTTTAACTAGCTTCCTGTGAGGTTGCTGGAGCAATAAGCTTGTGGACAAGTGTGAACCTGAGAGGAAGCTGTTGGGAAACACACACACACACACACACACACACACACACACACACAAATGAATTAATATTTAACCATTTTGCCCACAAATAATATGTAAATATTTTTGTCTTGTCTCTATCACTCCGCACTCCTCATTTGTCTTTGTTCCACTTGTACCCACTTGCTCTCTGACTCACATGTGTTTTTACCCTACCTCCTGACTTTCTAGATTTGATATCCCTTACTGAAAATAGCAATTCATTAAAAGGCCTTTAGTTAGAATATACAATGGCTAACATTAACCTGGGAAGAAAACACCTTGAACCAGACATTCTACCATTTAGTGCATGAGTATGTGTGTGCATGTGTGTGTGTATATATGTGTATATTCAATATGTGTATATGTATGCAGACATGCATAAGTCACAGCATGTGTGGGGCACTCTCTTACGTGCTGTTTCAACTTCCACCTTGTTTGAGACAGAATCCCTATTGGTTTTCCACCATGGATACCAAGCTTGCTGACCTGCAGACTTCTGGGGATTCACATGTCTCCTTCTCAACGTCCCATACATGGTATGCTAGGATTATAGATACACACATGGTGGCTCACAACCACCTCTAATTCCTGTTCTGAGGTTTCTAGAGCTCTCTTCTGGCTTCTTGGGGATCTCCACACATGTAGTGTACTGAAGGAGGCTCACACAGACAAATAAAAAAATAAACATGCTAATGATCACAAGTTAGATGTCGTTTTCAGGCTTTCTTCAGACACAAGCACCCTGATATTTTAAGTCTCCAAGGCCTTAATGGTTTAACCCCCTCCCCCATGCTTTAGAGTGTTTTGAAGCAAGGCTGCACTTGGGAGATATTTCAGGAACTCTCAATGTTGTAAATTAATTTGCTCATTTCAGAGTTTGACAAAGCATCTCTCAGGGTCTGCCCTGGTTTTTACTAAAGGAAGGGATGAATGGGGGGAAAAACAGCAGCGGGTCAGAGACCTGGCACAAAGCGTCCCCTGAGTTTCAGTAAGTGGCCTTGTCACATGAAACTTATGTTGGCTGTTAAGTGGTCGAGCCAGCTGCAGGCCATGTGCCACACAGGCTGGGCCTCTTATTTCTCCTGTCCAGTTATTGTATCTATAAATCCAGCGGGCCACCTGTGCAATGTGCTCATCAGAAGAGCCCCTGAGGAGGCATTAACATAGCAAGGCTCATAAAGCACAAATCCTTAAATGTAAAATCTGACACTTTCATCCTCTCCAGGCTACATCTATATAGATTTCTTTTTAATGAAAAAGAAAGGCCCTATTTTTTTCAACTTCCAGCAAAATGCCTGTGTACGGGGGTCATATAGCTAATAATCCTATTTTCAAAATTTCTATTATTGTGAAGCAGCGTAATTTTATTTTCCTACAAAAGTATATGTTGTTTTATAGTTAGAACACTTGCCCTTCTCAATAGCATTTCAGTCATGGAAATGGCTCAGGATGAACACTCGAGGAGCATCAACTTATAACATCAAACAATGATAACAGGATATCTTTCAGAGATGGTGAATACATCTTCATCCCCTCTAGATTATCTTCACAATTACATCTCCTGAAAATCTGCTATTTATTGGGAAAATAGCAGAGAATGAGTCTTCTCTATTGCATCTCCACTCACAAGAGTGTCAACTAAATATTTTACCATTCTTTGTAGCATTTTAAATGTTATTTAATGTGTATTTCAGCTCAAGGATTGAAAGTCTTTATTTATATCTGTCTCTTCTATGGCATTTAAACTTCTAACAGCAGTTCTCGAAGGGCCTTAGAGAGAAGCTGAGGAGATTGGCTAGGGACTCTTTAGCATGTATCCATTTGCTTTCTTGGCATTTCCTACCCTAGCCCAAATACCAGCAGAAGCATAGAAAGCAGAGAACATAGAGGTCATAGGCATCCTTATACTGTGTATGTGTGCATCATGGGAACTATGAAACTGAATAGCGAATTAAAATCAAGTAAAACAATAACATCCCATTTAAATAAGCCAGCCACAACAATGCAAGCTTTTCAACAACAACAACAACAACAACAACAACAACAACAACAACAGAAATCTTGAAAATAAAACTAAATGGTAGGGCACAAGAAAAAGGGATGGTCTTTGGAGAAACAGAAATGGAAAGATTCATAAATACTAGAAAAATGCTAGCAAAGCTAGAGATGTGTAGAAGCAAAGAAGTGGAGTAGCTATATTGGTCATGGAGGCCACGCAGGTACAAAGCCCTGGAGCCAGAGATACAGGGGTTGTGAGTTACCCAGCCTAGTGCCAAAAATTACAATCATATCCCCTGCAAGAAGAATATGTGTTCATAACTGCTGAACCATCTCTCTCACCTGCAGATTACTTTAAAATTCTATTGTATGTATATGTAGCATGCCCATGACCAGAGAACAGCTGTGGGAGCTGATTTTCTCCTCCTACTATGTGAGTTCTGGGAACTGAGCTGAGGTCCTTAGGTATGATGGCAAGTTCCTTTCCTCCATGAGCCATCTCAGAGGCCCACATGTACCTTGAAATACATCTTCAAAGCTGAAGCAAGGCCTTACTGATAAAACATAGGAAATCATCAAATCCTGACAATCACCAAAGAGGAAGCAGTTAATACAGGTTTGTGGTATTGCCAGATGATCGTGAACAAGTCTGTTTCTTACTAAGTCATGAGGGAAATAAATGGGTCAAATATTTATTAATCTAATTAATTTTTAGAGTCTGTAGAAAAGAATCGTATCCTCAGTAAGTCCTTTGTCCTTCTGCCTGGGAGTTAATCTCTAGGAAAGTGATCTTGTTTCCTGTGAGCTTTGAGCCACATCAAACATTCTATCAGTGGTACTTAGGATAGGGCTCCCATGGTTTCAACTCTACTTCCCAGGGAGGGGAGACTGGAGCCATCTGGTTGACCTTATGAAGAGCTGGAGGTTAAAAGTCGGAGATCTGACAGTCACCTGAATGAAAAATACTGACTCAAAGCTAGGGGAACTCTTGACTCCCATCCCTGTTCCCAAAGCTTACATGAAAATAGCTGATGAGTAATAAGCACATTACTTAGTCTTCACAATTACTAATTATCCAGAGTAGACCTCTGCTGAGCATAACTTTATCATTGTGACAACACTGTACACTGTGCTTATAATTCAATATCTCTCTGTCTCTCTCTCTGTCTCTCTGTCTCTCTCTCTCTCTCTCTCTCTCTCTGTCTCTCTCTCTCTCTCACACACACACACACATACACACACACATACACACACAGAGGGAGGAGGGAGGCAGAGGAAAAGGGAGACAGATAGACAGGTAGACAGACAAACAGGGAGATGGAGGTTCCTCTGTGAGACTGCTCTGGAAACAGAACATACATTAACGCTCAACGCTTACATATAAATCCATAGTATGATGGAGGTTCATTCAGTGAAACATTTTTTATATTAAAAAGAATTAAAATTTCTGGTCCACTACATTCATTAATTGGTTGGTTTCTGAAATTCAACAGCTTTCCAAAAGCTTCTTTGTTTCAGTAGGTTGCCTTAATCTATTTTGGCTCAGGTTTGTATTAATGATTTTTAATGATGTTCTTCTAGAAAACATAATATCAGCAGTCTTCTTGAAAACATTATTGCTAAGGCAGGATGCAAATAACTGAAGAAACTTAGGGCCCAGGAATCTGGTTCAGTTCATAAAGTATTTGTTGGAGAAGCTTGAGAACCCAAGTTCAGAACCCCAGCTCCCATATAAAAGCCAGCCACAGAAATATGTGCCTATAACCTTGGGGAGGTAGAAATAGCAGGGTCCTTGAAGCTCACTGGCCAATTAATTTAGTCACTTTGTGAGCTCCAGGTTCGGTGAAAGACTCTTATCAAAGAAGGTAGGGAGGGATTTTCAAACTCTGGCCTTACCACAGGTATACACACACACACACACACACACACACACACACACACAAATTCAAAACAACTGCAGGTAGGCAGATTGGTATTTTGTCAAGCAGGCTAGTTGAAATACTGTTGAGCTTGTTTGTAGAGAGCAAAAGATGTTCAAGGAAGGTAATTTCTCCTTACATTGTCTAGTTTACATTTTTTGATAAAATTTCGATTAGGTCTAGTTTTCAAGTTTTGAATACATGTCCTCTCATCTCAAAATCATCATTAAAATATGTGGTAATAGCCTAAAATACACATGAATGTCAATTCAACCAAATAGAGTTTGAAAAAAGATCTGTGCATTTTCATTAAACTTAGCCTTGATGACTTGCGATGAATGAGTGTGCAGAAAGAAATGACAACGCTCTCAGTAACTTACACTGAAGAAGTCACTGAGGACAGAGCCTGAGGAATAACTTAGACTCTTATAACATTATCACAAAGTGCTTAAACTACATTAAAGACTTAAAAGTAAACCCATAAGACCTGAAACCTTAAAGCTAGAACAGAAACAGGGTAGCTTGCTAGACACTGGCTGAGATGATGCCATTTTCCACAACACTCAAAGCAAAGGTAAAGAAATAGGATTTTAAAAGAATAATAAAGTAAAATAGTTTCCATAAGGTACAGGAAACAATCCAGAGCAAAGAGACAACCTGTCGGATGGAGAAGACATTTGCAAGCCACATATCTGATTAACAGTTAATAGCCAAAATATACAAATAACCCATTAATCTCAATAACAATACAGGACAGTGAAGAAACAGAAGGCAAGATATGACATTTTATTAGGGATTTTTTTGGTTTTGATATTGGTTTGTTTTTTTAATTTTTTATTGGATATATTCTTTATTTACATTTCAAATGTTATCCCCTTTCCCAGTTTCCACCCTCCCAGAAAGCCCCTATCCCATCCTCTCTTCCTCTGCTTCTATGAGGGTGTTCCTCCACCCACCCCACTCCCACCTCCCCACCCTTGATTCCCCTACACTGGGGCATCTATCGAGCCTTCATAAGACTAATGGCCTCTAAACCATATTTTCCTATGTGGTCCCTGCTGGCCTGGGACTCAAGCAGACTGGCCTCAGACTCATAGAGATCTATCTGCCTTACATGTTCTGGGATAAAAGGTGTGTGCCACCACATCCAGCTTCTACTAGGACTTTCTTATGAGGAGGCCTACCAATAGCTGAGAGACATGTGATAGTGCTCAACACTGAGAACCATGAAATAAATGTAAATCAAAACCACAGTGAGATTTCACCTCACATCTGCTAGAGTGGCTGTTGCCAACAACCTAAACTATGAAAAGTGTTGGCAGGCTTTGTGAAAACGGAACTATTATATGTACTTTAGAGGGATGTAAACTGACAAAGCTATTAGAGAAAACAGCATAGAGTCCAGAAAATAAAATAATAAATAAATAAATAAATAAATAAATAAATAAATATCACCACAAGACCCATTGCTAGGTCTCTAGCAATTTATATCTAAAGAAATATAGAGAAGATATGAAGATTTCTTTATTTCTAAAGAAAATGAAATCAATTTCTGAACAAGACATCTATCTTACCATGTTGATTGATGCCTTAGTTCATAGTCAAGATACAGACACATTTTAACTTGTTGCAATAATAGAATGAAACCAAAACCTAAAAGAGAGAAATTAGTATAGTTCACAGTTTGAGAGATTTCAGTCCTTAGTCCCTAGCCCCAGTAATCTGGGCCATGGGGAGGCAGAACATTATGGAGCTGTGAGATCATGGTTGAAGATGGCTATTTATTTTGTGGTAGACAGGAGAGAGTGACACAGAAGGGTTCACATGCCACCAAGGACCTGGCCCCAGCAAGCTTCTCCATGCAGCAAGGTCCCAGCTCCTGATGGTTTTCCAACCTCCCTAGAAGTATCAGCAGTTGGAGATCAAGCAGTCAGCACACAGCTTAGGGAGGATATGCCCTTTTTAAAACTCAAATAAGAAACAACCTGTGTCTATGAACAGGTAAATAAGTAGAGAGACAGAAATAAATAGAGACAGAGACAGAAACAACACGACCGAGATACAGAGAGAGACAGAAGTGCTGATGCACAGACACTTTACTGACTGAGCTAATTCTTCACCCTCCCTACTCTTTCTAAAATCCCCCTAACTCTCCTTTTATAGAAAAACCAACCATCTGCTTAGGGAACTTGCTTTTTATTTGTGCATTTTGGTTTTAAGCCTCTTAGCATTCAACTGGTTTCTTTAACAAGCTTTTGAGTATAGATAATTTAGACTCCATATGTAATATAAAGATGTGATAAATAGTAGTACAACTATACCTGAAAAAAAATGGAGGGATGGCAAGCTTTGGCGACAGAGAATGACCATCCCACTCAGTCATCTAGCCCCTTACTCTGAAGTATATTAATAAAAAAAATAATAGTTTTCTTGAGTACTCCATGCGAATGTATTTCTGTGTGACACATACTTATTTTCAAAAAGAGAAGTAGTGAGTTTTTGACCCGTCCAGCAGGTCCAGTTATTCCAGGGTCCCGAAGAGGCACTACCTGAGGGTCAAAAATGGGAGGAAGAGAGAAAGGAGCCCAAGCACAATAACAAAGTCAGAGTCAGTCTGAGTTGTGTCAAGGCCTCATTTAATGTCGGGGAGGTAAACGCGTTTTAAGGCTTACAGAGAAGGAATTGACCTTCACACAAGAACAAAGGAGGGAAGGGCAGAGACACCCAGAGGAAGGGAGGAGGTCATCCAGTGGGGACACCCGGAGTTAACACCAGCAGGAACATTCCATGGTTAGGGCAGGAACTCAGGAACTCACACTCTTCTCACACTCTTCTCACACTGACAGCTCATGGGGAAGGCTCTAGTTAATTGTTCACATATTTTAGCAGCCACCACCTTAGGGCCATGAGTAAGCATTAAATCTGAATAGCTCAGGACGGCTTCCCACAGGTTTTTTTTTAAAAAATTAATATTTATGGCATTTCCAAAGTGTGGTGCTTTGAATGAGAATAGCTTCCGTAGACTCATGGATTTGAATGCTTGGTTACCAGAAAATGGCACTATTTGAAGGGATTAGAAGGACTGGCCTTGCTGGAGGAAGTGTGTAACTAACTGGAGGTGGGCTAAAAGGATTTCAGAAGGGCAAACCAGGCCCAGTGCGCTCTCTTTCTCTCTGCTGCCTGCAGGTTGAGATGTAGAAGTCTCAGCTACTTCTCCTGCACCATGTGTGCCTGTGTGCTGCCTTGCTTCCCGCCATGATGGGAGTGGCCTAAATCTCTGAATCCATAAGCAAGCCTCAGTTTTCTTCAAGAGTTGCTGTGATCATGGTGTCTTTCTATAGCAATAGAACACTGACCAAGATGCACAGTCAGTCACCTTCCATTGTGTCCTTGTTTGCTTTCTATGTCTGTTATAAAACCCTATAACCAAAGCCATGTAGAAAGGAAGAGGTTGATTTGCCTTACACTCTCACCCCAGGGTCCATCACAACAGGGAGTCAGCACAGGAAAAGAAGCAGAATCCACACAGGAGTGGTGTTTACTGGTTCTTCTCCATGGCTAGCTCAGCACACTTTCTTTTTTTTTTTTTTTTTTTTTTTTTTTTTTAATATTTTTTTTTATTATTCGATATAATTTATTTACATTTCAAATGATTTCCCCTCTTCTAGCCCCCCCCACTCCCCGAAAGTCCCGCAAGCCCCCTTCTCTTCCCCTGTCCTCCCACCCACCCCTTCCCACTTCCCCGTTCTGGTTTTGCCGAATACTGTTTCACTGAGTCTTTCCAGAACCAGGGGTCACTCCTCCTTTCTTCTTGTACCTCATTTGATGTGTGGATTATGTTTTGGGTATTCCAGCTTTCTAGGTTAATATCCACTTATTAGTGAGTGCATACCATGATTCACCTTTTGAGTCTGGGTTACCTCACTTAGTATGATATTCTCTAGCTCCATCCATTTGCCTAAGAATTTCATGAATTCATTGTTTCTAATGGCTGAATAGTACTCCATTGTGTAGATATACCACATTTTTTGCATCCACTCTTCTGTTGAGGGATACCTGTTCTGATTTTGCCCTATACTGCTTCACTGAGTCTTTCCAGAACAAGGGGCCACTCCTCCGTTCTTCTTGTACCTCATTTGATGTGTGGATTATGTTTGGGGTATTCCAGTTTTCTAGGTTAATATCCACTTATTAGTGAGTGCATACCATGATTCATCTTTTGAGTCTGGGTTACCTCACTTAGTAGGATGTTTTCCAGCTCCATCCATTTGCCTAAGAATTTCATGAATTCATTGTTTCTAATGGCTGAATAGTACTCCATTGAAAACCAAACAACCCTATTAAAAAATGGGGTACAGAGTTAAACAAAGAATTCTCACCTGAAGAACTTCGGATGGATGGCGGAGAAACATCTTAAAAAATGCTCAACTTCATTAGTCATTAGGGAAATGCAAATCAAAACAACCCTGAGATTTCACCTTACACCAGTCAGAATGGCTAAGATTAAAAATTCAGGAGACAGCAGGTGGTGGCGAGGATGTGGAGAAAGAGGAACACTCCTCCACTGCTGGTGGGGTTGCAAATTGGTACAGCCACTCTGGAAATCAGTCTGGCGGTACCTCCAAAAACTGGGCACCTCACTTCCAGAAGATCCTGCTATACCACTCCTGGGCATATACCCAAAAGATTCCCAGCATGTAATAAGGATACATGTTCCACTATGTTCATAGCAGCCCTATTTATAATTGCCAGAAGTTGGAAAGAACCCAGGTATCCCTCAACAGAAGAGTGGATGCAAAAAATGTGGTATAAATATATCATGTCTTAGTCAGGGTTTCTATTCCTGTACAAACATCATGACCAAGAAGCAAGTTGGGGAGGAAAGGGTTTATTCAGCTTACACTTCCACACTGTAGTTCATCACTAAAGGAAGTCAAGACTGGAACTCAAGCAGGTCAGGAAGCAGGAGCTGATGCAGAGGCCATGGAGGAATGTTTTTTACTGACTTGCTTCCCCTGGCTTGCTCAGCCTGCTCTCTTATAGAACCCAAGAACACCAGCCCAAAGGTGGTACCACCCACAAGGGGCCCTCACCACTTGATCACTAATTGAGAAAATGCCCCACAGCTGGATCTCATGGAGGCACTTCCCCAACTGAAGCTCCTTTCTTTGTGATAACTCCAGCCTGTGTCAAGTTGACACACAAAACTAGCCAGTACATATCATATATGTGATAAATATGTCATAATATATATATTATTATTATTATTTTCACAGCTTTCCAGTTAGAAGTATAGAGCATTTGTTTACTTTTGTTAGATGTTTACCACTGATATTCACCACTGACAAAGTGCAGGAGAGTAAGCAGACCCAGAGCCAGTTCCTCCAGTTATGAAAGGGGGCAGCTATGAGCTAAGAAGAATTCATTGCTCATTTCCAAAACCCATACTGTACTCTCTTCTAGATGACAGAGACGGGTGGATGGGAGCCTGTAGTATTTAATAGTTATTGAGTCTTCAAATTATTGGCAGAATGCAAATTAAGTCCCCAAATTTAATGAGCATAACTTTATTTTCATATAATTAATTTGTATTAATTGTGTTTTATAATATTTATCAGTTATAAATAAAGGCTTATATATATTTTGAGACATATATGTTGAGATGGATTCTTCCTCCATAGGGCAGGCTGACTTCATATACACACAATCCTTCTGCCTCAGATTCCTGAATTCTGAGATTTCAGATGTATGTGACATCTTTTGCAAAACATTTAATTTTTATAGCAGATGCCTATGTTTCTGTTTTGTTTTGTTTGGTTTTGTTTGGTTTGGTTTGGTTTGGTTTGGTTTGGTTTGGTTTGGCTTTGTAGCATTTGGGGACAGAGCCTAGAGCCTTCTGCATGCTACTCAAAGCAGAAGCAGAAGTAATTTAGAATTCCATAAAATGGATGGTTTATGATTCCAGCTGTATATGTTATTAACATTCCTCTACACTTATCACTAACAGGGGTCAAATAAACAACTTTTAACCCTGACAAAGTTTCAAATAAACTATTTGGTAATGAATGTGATGTGTCAAGAAAAATACTTCTCGTGAAATAGATAAATTTGCTCAGGATGCTGAGGGAAAGCTTGAAGACAGAAGGATCATACACTTTGAATAGTAAAGAATGGGACCCCGTGCTTCCCAAATCTGTAAGCAAGCAAAGACAAGTATTCTTAGTACTTTCGTCCACTTTCTCATATTCTGAAAAAAAAAAATACCTGCAACTAATCTCAGTGTTCTTCAATAATGGCCACTGTAAATATATTCATTATAATTTAAGAACAAAACTATTAAAAGTCTGGAGAGATGATTCAGTGTTCACATACTGCCCTCACAGAGAACATGGATTCAGTCCTACACACACACAGGATAGCCCACAGCCACCTGCAACTCCAGTTCCAAGGCGTTTGATACCTGTTCTTGGTCTCCATGGACAACTGCTTGTACAAGGTACATATACAAGAAGGCCGATGCTCAAGACACACACACACACACACATACACACAAGTGTGGGGAGGGGGGGAAATAGAAAAAGGGAGAGAGAAATAAAAATAAAGAACTTTTTAAAAGAATGTTTAAGTGCAGGCATAGTGCTGAGGAAAGGTATATGCTGATTAGACACAACCCAATGTCCTAGATGCTCTAAGCTTAGAGTTTGCCTTACATGTGTGCAGCAATGCTAAGAAACATGTAAGATAATCCAAACCATCTTCAACTCTAAGGTGCATAAACAATGCAGAGTCCCATTCTTCCTTCCCAAATATTAAGTAATTTTCAACAAGTAATCTTCAGGTTTTATCTGACTCATTTTCAAAGAATGGAAACAACCTAGCTCTGCAGGCTTTCTAAGAACCATGAGAAACAGTCAGAAGCCAGCCTTAATATTTTTCTACATCAGTCTCACACGCTCTTATGGCTCTTGAATAGCTGATCTTGCACATGGCTTTATTAGCCCTCACACAAAAGGATATTCCATTAGGTCTGAAGGGGAAAATAGACTTATATATACAACATGTAAAATACGTGAATATATTCAACTACATACACATAAAATCAAGGCACACATAAATGAATTTCCAGATCACAGAAGACTGTCTGAATTTACAGTCTTAATGAGCTAACAAATAATTATTGATGATCTAGTACCATGTACAAAATACATGAAGATATGAAATGCATTGCCAAGCTCAGCAACCCACATTACTAAGAGAACAGGATTCACAAGCAAATAACAACTCATCATTTTAAATGCTACCTCCAAGACTTTTAAATTTTAGCAGACATAATGCAAGAGGCAAATGGGTTGCATTCCTCCAAAACCTGCCTGTGCTGGGTTTTGCCTCTGTCTAGAAATTTCTTCCTAATCCATTAACTTATGAATTCATGCTCAGTTATATTGCCACCCTGAACACACTATGTGCTCCTCACATAAGTTGGCTGAAGTGGAGGAGGCTTCAAAAGTGTCCCTTCCGGAGAAACATCCACTTGTCCGTGAACAGAGTTAAGTCTCCTCTTCTGGACACATCAAGGCAAGCAGAGACATTGGTGTCTGTAATAGGCATATATTAGGACAGGAGACCTTACAGTACCATTCTCAAGGCAAGCCGTTCAGGTGGGATATTAAGATGGTTGGAGATGGCTGCTTCCTGAACAATACACCTCTTCAATCTTTCAGGAGCAGGATGTGTAAAGTTGTGATCCTCTACTGGGGGAGAAAAACATCAATTTAGAATGGGGAAGATGTGTTTCTAACAGGAGACCCAAGTGAGAAGAGTTGCTAGTTCCCAGTTGTATGTCTCCTTCAATTTGTCTCTGAAATTAGCAAAATTCTACAGAAGAAGCGCATCTAAATTGCATTGGTGCCGAATCTCCTGAGTTGGAACCTACCCTCAACATTGTTGTCTCTCCCTTACATAAAATCTCTCTAGTTTCTGGAATACTCCTGGCTTCTCCTAGGTTGGACAACATGCAATTTCTAATATGCTATGTGAATGACCCAGGGCTCTTGCAATCCCTGCAAGTGTTTTCAAATTCAAGGTTAAACCTAGGGAAAGTATTCACTTTCTAGATCTCAGCCTCCTTCAGCTCCCAGGTGACTAGAAGTTTCCCACACTTCTCTCCTGCCCATTGCTTCTGCCTTGCACGCTGTTTACCCCAAGAGGTGGGAAAGTAGATCGTTTGTGAATGCTTTTTCTCATGACATTTCTTTCACCAAGTGAATAACTGTTGCATAATTTCAAAGCCATAGTTGAGTTTGGGCATTATGGAATGTTTCCTAAGAGTTCTTCACCCTGATGTGTAAGAGGAAAAAAAAAGTAATAACCACCTCCAACACACAGACCCTGACTCTAAACATTGCCTGCCCTGTATGACCCTGGAAGCTGCAGACTGCACGTGCACACCCAGCGTGGGAATCCTCTCCTCCGGTCTCACCTGCTGCTTCCATCATTCCTAGTCTTTAGCTCCCAGCAGGCAGTAAATCTGTCAATGGGGCCTAGCACCAACCAGCACCAGGTTTCTATCTAGCTTTTTAAGACACCCCATCCCAATGGCTTCCTCCATTTAGATTGACATAAACGCTACACTCCGAGAAAGCCTGATACCCAAATCTTTATTTAAATTGCTTCCCCACTGAAGCAATTTTATCAATCAAAACAGATAAGAGAAAATTTCAAAGAATCATCTAAACGTATCCATGCCTGAAAAATCAAGGCCACTCACTTTGTTTTGGCCCGCTTGGACAGAGCGCCTGGTGCCTGCCGATGCGAGATAAACTGAGGCGGACACAGAAAGAGGTCATGTCAGTTGGGTTTGGAGCCAGCACGTCCCCATCATCTCCTTCCAGGGAAGACTTTATTCATCCACTCTCAGCATGGGATGCTGGTTTCTGCTCCCCCAGCCCTTATTCCCACTCAGGGCCATTACAAATGATGTATTAAAGCAGAAAGATGGCCACAGAGAGGTCTGAGGGAGTGAGAAGCAAAACTCTTGATTCTCTGTCACAACATTTGAGCTAAACTCATTGTGTATCAGAGGTGTGCCTCATATTCTAAGTATTAAATTGTGCCTTTTCTTCATATACATACACATTGAAAATTTGACTATAGGCTAAGGTAGAAAGAAAAACCTTGGACCAGATTTGGTTTTCAGCTGGGTCTAATACTTACCAAAGGTTTCTGAGCAGAAAATGTGATGCTTGAGAAAAGACATTAGTGTTTCCCTAGCAACAATGAAATATTCAAATTACGCATTTGGCTATTCCCAATAGCCAATTTACTTTCCCTCTTATTATGAAGCCACTATCAACTATCAATTTTTTTCTACCTACCAGCTGATAATTATCTTTCAAAACCAAGTTCAAATGATGTAGTGAACAAACTATTAAGGTATCTCTAAGATTTCTGAAATGTACATAGGATCAAACAAAGACATGGTTTGTTGAAAAAATAAATGAGATTGATAAGTCTGTAGCAAAGAAACCCTAAGCTAATAAACCTAGAAATAAAAATTTTATTACAAATTTTAGTGAATTCTGAAGAAACATTGAAATCTTTCAAACATATTTTTATGAAAGGAGACACATTGGATCTCCTAAAATTAAATCAAGAGCATGTAAGCAACTTTAGTAACCAAGATGGAAGCCATAACAAAAAGCCACTAAGAAAGGAAAGCCCAGGATTGGATGTATTTGTATGATACTATCCATCCAGAAAGGGAAGAAAAGTCCCAGACTTACTCTACAGAGCCAATGTCATCCCAAAATCAGATAAGAGCACAGTAAAGAAAGAAAACCATAGAACAATTTCTCTAACAATAAATTTTAAAAATATATCAATAACATTCTAGCAAAGAAAATTCTAGAACCTATTTAGATGATCATACAACATGACCAAATTTGTTTCATTCCAGGGGTGCAACACAAACAAATCAACAAGTATGATCCAAACCCAAACAGGCATAAAGACTGAAATCCTATCATCATCTCATCCATGAGAGGCAGAGAAGGCCTCTCACAATGCCAATATCCTTCAGGACAAAAATCCCAGAGAGACTTAGAAGGAATGTGTAACAATCAAAGTCTATTTCTTAATTTGATTTCTATTGCTATGATAGAATTCTGTCCAAAGCGAACGTAAAGGTGAAAGAGTTTATTTGGCTTATACAACCCAGATCATAGTCCATCACTGAAACCAGTCAGGACTGGAACCTGGAAGCAAGAAGTAAGACAGAAACATGGAGGAGCACTGTTTACCAACTTGCTATTTATGACTTGTCAGTTTGCTTCTTATACACCCAGGACCACCTGACTAATGGTTCTACCCACAATGGGCTGGACCCTCCCACATCAAGCATTAATCAAGAAACTGTCCCTACCCCAGATGATGTACAGGCCAACCTGGGGAGGAGGCAGTTTCTCAATCAAGGTCCCTTCTTCCCAGATGACTCAAGTTTATGTCAATCTGACAAAATAAAATAAATTAAATTAAAATAACCAGCACATCTCTATATGACAAACTTACAGCCAAATTATACCAAATTATAAAAATAACTGAGAGCATTTTCTATAAAATGCAGAACAAGACAGAGTAACCCCACTCTTGTTCAGTAGTGTTAAAAGTCTTTTATCAATAAGACAATAGAAAGAAATAAAAGTGATACAAACAGAAAAAAATCAAGTCATTTTTATTTGCAGATAATAGAATCCTATACTTAAAAGACACTAAAGACTCCGCTATAAAACTCCTGTACTTTATGAACACTTTTAATAAGGGATCAGAATACAAATACAATATTAATATATAAAAACAGCTTGTAATATAGCAATGTGCAATATATTAATTCTGAACTTTCAGAGAAATAAAGGAACCAGAGCATATCCTCCAGAATAGCATTATAAAAATAAATAACTGAGTCTTTCTTAAAAGTAAACTAACCAAGAAGCAAAGGACCTCCATGATGGAAACCCTGAGACACTAAGGAAGGAACATGGAGAGGACATCAGAAAATGGGAAGACTGCCTATGCCTGTGCATTAGCGAAGCTAATACTTTATGTCTATATTAGGAAAGGGGACTGCAGATTCAATTCGATCCTTATCAGTGACTTTCTTCAGAGAACCAGAAAAGCAATCCTAAAATTCATATAGAAATTCTAACAATGCTTAGTAGTCAAGAGCTCTTCTGCAGGTACCACTATTCAGGGTCTCCAATTATTCCACAGAACAAGATGTTTGGGTTTTGTTTTTAATCAGACATTTAAGACAATGCAATACAAAAGTGGATCGAGAAACCAACCAACAGAGCTATCACCACCTAATTGCTGACAAAAATGGATAGACGGTTTCAGAAGAAATGTAAATAATCAAAAAAAAAACTTGAAAAAGTGAACAACACCCTGCACTATCGGCTAATTGCAAATTAATATTGCTCTGATGGACGATCTCACCTCCAGTCAGAATGCATCCTACCAAACTAGAAAAGTGACAGATTCCAACCAGGGACTTGGGAAGAGGAACCCTTACTTATTGTTCTTAGGAATGTAAACTTCTGATTCTGTTGAAAAACATTATGGAGGTGCCTCAAAAAACTGAAGTTAGAAGAACAGCATCACGTGGCTACAGCACTGTGTATGCCTCTTATCACCTTCAGCTGTCAATGTGACACAACCCTAGAGTCACCTGGGAAAAGGGAAAGCAAGTTCTTTCTGTAGTAAACAGTCCAGGAATGTCCATCAGTCGGTGGCTTTCCCTCATCCACCCTGGCCTCGCACAGTTGCCCTCCTTAAACAACCAGATGCACCAGTGACACAACATCAACTTCAGTCGCCTGATCTGCAACTATACTGTTCTTTCCTGGAGTTGATCGATTAATTAATTCCTTCAAAGCTAATGAAAGTTTTATACCGGTATATATTTGTTACAAAATGTTTTAAGTGTCAACTGTCAATTTATTATTTACCAAGAAGTTTTTAGCACATGTTTTAGCTTCTACTAAGTTCATGCAATTAATAAGAATGAAAAAAAGAAAGGAGGGGGGAGGGAGGAAGGATGGAAGTAAGGAAGGAAGGAAAGAAGGAAGGTAGGAAAAAAGGAAGGAAGGGAAGAAGAAAAGAAGGAAGGAAGGAAAGAAGGAAGGAAGGAAGGGAAGGAGAGAGGGAGGGAGGAAGGAAAGGAGGGAGGGGGAGGGAGGAAGGAAGGAAGGAAGAAAGAAAGAAAGAAAGAAAGAAAGAAAGAAAGAAAGAAAGAAAGAAAGAAAGAAAGAAAGAAAGAAAGAAAAACACAAAGAAACAAAGAAACAAAAAAAAAAAACAAAGAAAAAAAGGAAAGAAAAGCATTATAAACCATCCAAACTAGGGAGGCTGGGATGGCTCAGTGAAAGTTCTTCACTTGCAACTCATGAAGACTCTTATTCCAAGAGTAATAACTTGATTTGGAGCCCAGGGACCCACATAGTAGGAGAGAAGTTAACTCCTTAAGGTTGTCCTCTGACCCTTCAACACATACACACACACACACACACACACACTGAAACACAAATTATATTGATGTCAAAAACAAGTGAAGAAGTGACCACCTACCACTCTGCCTTCTCTATTTCCCCATCCTCCACTCTTTGCTGGCCTCAGGACTCCTTTGATTCCCCACCCCACTGATTGATATGCTGGTACATAACCTTATTTCTTATGAACTTGATTTTCAACAATCCTGCTACAAATCTACTTTAAATGCTTATCTCTGGTCTTAGCTAAACTGGAGATGCAAACTTTAAAAAATAATAATAATTATAACAAAACATACAAACAAGTAATAAAAATCCTAACCATCTACAGAGGTCACATTAATAGATTACTCAATATGTCCCCTAGCAATGTGACAGTTGACTGAAACCCTGAGTGCTGTCATTCACCAAAATCAGAATAAAACAGAATCAGGGGGCCAAAGGTTATATAAAATCCTTATTAAATCCTTAAGAATGGATGAGCAATGGGAGATCATTTAGTTTGTGCTTCGCACCATACTCAACTCCAGTACAAATAAGAGAATAGGGAGGGTCACAGTGGGCAGAAGCCACAGCCTTTGGATAACCTACCCTCAAAGGTGATATCCTTCTGCTGTGCTCATAAAGTGGCTCCCTGAGTGTAGCCATGCTCAAGGACAAGTCTATATAAGAGCATAAAATCAGTATCCCCTCTTCCTGACTGCTTCATGTTCTACTGCTAGCAGTCATTGGACAATAAAAAATACTTCCTGGGAAGCTCCAAGAAAACAATAATCCCTAGGTTTCAAAGTATGTGCCATGCTGAATTCCATAATAAGATACTGTGCTGTATATTTCATCCTCCTCAGGACCTGATTCATGCTTCTGTACAATGGATCCACATTGCATAAATTACCCATTCATTAGTCGCTTGAAAGCTACCTTGGTCATAGAGCAACCGTCATAGCATCATAGTGCTAGTTTATAAGAAACTCCTATTTTATATTGTAATGGCCCTTAATCTCAAAGGTAGTGGAGCTGGCCTTTGAAATGATATCAGTTCAGTGTGTGGGATTTTCTCCACAATACCCCCAAATATCTCATAGTAAAATGTGTCTCTCCATTCATAGTGGTGAAAAGTAGAGTAGGTGGAGCTTTTTGGTCATGGAAGCAAAGCCTTCATGAATGAATCAATGTCTTCCTTTTGTGAGGAAATGGGTTATTGCAAAACTATGGCCTCTTTTACTTTTTTTTTAGAATTGTTTTATCATCTTTGCATGTTTGTTTTTAAATGGTTGTGTCTCTGTGTATACAGTGGTGTGTCTCCATGGAGACCAGTTCAAGTCCCCAGGGCTAGAGTTTCAGATGATTATAAGCCTTGTGAGTTGGGAACTGAACTCAGATCCTCTGGAAGAGCCTTGTGTGCTCTCAACCACTGAGCCATCTCTCCAGTCCCATCTTTCACTTTCACACACCCATACTGTACTGGCTGGTTTCCTGTGTCAACTTGACATAAGCTGGACTCATCACAGAGAAAGGAGCCTCCCTGGAGGAAATGTTTCCATGAGATCCAGCTATAAGGCATTTTCTCAGTTAGTGACCAAGGTGGGAAGGCCCATTGTAGGTGGTGTCATCCCTGGGCTGGTAGTCCTGGCTTCTATAAGAAAACAAGCTGAGCAATCAGGGGAAGCAAGCCAGTAAGTGACATCCCTCCATGGCCTCTGCATCAGCTTCTGCCTTCAGGTTCCTGCACTGTGTGAGCTCCTATTCTGACTTCCTTTGGTGATGAGCAGCAATGTGGAAGTGTAAGCTGAATAAAACCTTTCTTCCCCAACTTGCTTCTTGGTCATAATGTTTTGTGTGGGAATACAAACCCTGACTAAGACACATATACTTTCGGTCTTCCACTTTCTGCATGACTTGAAGCAACACGAAGCTCTTGTTGATACCATGTTCTTAGATATCCTAACCTACAAAACTGTAAGTCAAAAAAAACCCTGTTATTTAAAATTTATTCCATTTTAGCACTCTGTTTTAGAAAGACATCTACTACACCCATGGGATGTGCTAAAAGGAAAACATAAAGTACTTCCTATACATGAAGAGCCAAGACTCTTAAGACAGAAAGAAAGAAACATTGAAATTGTCATTTAGAGTAAGAGTGAATCTTCTATGTACAAAATTAAGACAGAGGGAAGAGAATAGCAGGTTTGTCATCCTACATCAGACTTCAAACATTGCGTACACAGTGCAGGATTATTGTTCAATCCTACCCCTCACTTTATCCCAGCACATAATCCCTGAAGTTCACAATCACGGTGAGAAAAAAAGGAGGTTATTATACAACAGATTTTTCATACACAAACATACGAATTGGGGGTGGGAGAGGGAGAAAGGGAGAGAAACCATTGCTTATTTTTCTCATAGCATGTTGTTATAATTATTCTTTTTTATAATTATTATTCTTAACCTCTTACTATGTCTATTTTAAACTTCATCATGGATATGTATACTGAAGGAAAACTATAGTATAGACAGAGCATAATAAGCAGTTTCAGGCCTCTACTGGAGACCTGGCATGCATCCTCACAGATAATGGGAGACTTCTGTACTAGAAACTTGAGATCACTGTGTGCCAACTAGTGGCTGTGTGGCCCATGATTTGTATCAAATGTCAACTGAACGAACCCCAGTGGGCTGACTGAATTGACCACTTAAGACAATCTGACCATCCATAAGAATAACAGCAAAAGTTTTAAGTCTTTAAAATTCTGGGTGTACCTATGCATATATGTCCTATATATCACATGCATGTGGGTATCTATAGAGTCTAGAAGAGGCAGACCCCTTGGAACTGGAGTTACAGATGGTTGTAAACCATCTAATATGAATGCTAAGAACTCAATTGGGGCCCTTGGGAAAAGCAGTAAGTGTACTTAACCACTGAGTTACCAGTCTCTAGGACTAAAAAAATTAAATTAAATTAAATTAAAAAAATTAAGGTAGAATATAGGTATTTCTGTCTTACTTTTAAAGAATTCATGATAACAAACATAAAGAAGATAATTGAATAAAAATCAATTTTTTCGTGAGAGTCCCTAACATCATAAATAATTAAAGGAAAGGGATTGCCTCTAAGTACCTGGCCAGTACATGGTACAGAACACCCTTCCCTGTTGATGACAGTTTATAAAGTTACAAGGCATAAACAGGACATGGAGGGTCTATGCAGCTATGAAGGGAAACTATGAAGAACAGGAAGCACCCAGGTTGAAGAAACACTCAAGAAACATGAAATTGTGAGGACTCCATGGCTAATGATTATCTTGGAGACAACTTAGACTTGCTGAGAAGTTCATTCCTATGATATTAGCAAGAACTGTCAAGACCATTAGTTGGAGAAGGAGCAGATGAACTAGCTGTTACAATGTTGAATTGCTAAACATTTCTTTAAGTGTGACCATGATTCTGTGAATATGTGTTAGCAAGACACCCTCTTCTTTGAAAGTGATTGCTGAAGTATCCAGTGCTGATTGCCATAGTTTGCAATTTTTTTTGCAAGCAGCTTTTCCAGAGGTGTGGAGAAACATGAATATCTCATAGAGGAGAAACTGTGGCAGATGTTAGTGGTTCCAGAGCCTGGATGAAAGCATGTGGACAAGTCATCCTCTTATTTAAATTAATTGGTAGTCTCAAATGTATCAAAATAAAAAGGTAAAGGAGATGAGGTCTTACTGGCTACTTTTGTGTCAACTTGTCACAAGCCAGTCTCATTGAGAAATAAGGAACTCCAACCAGGAAAACACCTGTACTAGACTGGCACATTTTGTTGGTTAATGATTGAATTAGAGGATTCAGTTCACTGTGAGCTGTGCAAGTCCTAGGCTGGTGGTCCTGAGTGCTTTAAGAAAGTAGGTTGAGCAAGCCATTGTAGATCAAGCCAGTAAGCAGGCTTCCTCTTGGCCTCTGTATCAGTTCTTGCCTCCAAGTTCCTGCTTTGAATTCTTTGGCTAATTTCCCTGGATGATGGACAGAAGCCATTAGAAGAAATAAGTTCTTTTTCCCACCTTGTTTTTGGTATTTTATTGCTGCAATAGAATCCCTAACAACCAGTAAGAAAACATGCTTTCTACTTCTTTCTAATGTTTTCTCTTATAATTGAAAAAAATTCATAATCTGGACTCTCTCGAAGTAGACTGCAAATAGCTGACCTCTGAAATCAGATTAAATTATAGAGAACAATCTGGAACACAGAACGGAGGATCTATGCTCATGGGAAGAGATTGTGCAAACTGATTCACATCTGTCCTAGTGTCTAACTGAAGGCTTATTATATATTCTTCATGTTGAAAATTTTTTTCCTGGTCAGTATATCCAACCCAGTAAAATTTGGCATGTACACTACCATCATTTGAAAGCAGCCCCCTTAACTATAATAACAAGTATTGCTTCATGAAGTGTCCTTTGATGCTCTGGTAACTACTAAATCATCATTTGTCAAGTTAAACCTTTTTATTAAATATCATTAAGAAAAGGAACAAATGTTTCCCTTGCTAAAAGCATTCTGACTTCCTCTTAATGCTTATCAGTTATCTGTGATTATGACAGAATTCACTGTTTCCTTTCGCATCTCTAACATGTCCACCTTCTCTCTTTTATCCATGAGATATTTGCTTTAGTTGAATGTCTGAGCTGAAGAAGAAATGAAAATTATGTTCCTCTCATTCTCTCTCCAACGTTCACATGAAATCCCTGCCTAGTACTAAGTCAATAGATAACACTCAACAGGGAAAACAGATAAAGGGACTCATTAGAACTAAATAGACCCACACACGTTGCTTGAGAAGCTACATTAAATACCCAAAGAGGGTATCTCTATTCTTTTCTTGTCTGTAAGAATTTCAAAAAGCCTAAAAGTCTGAGTGGAAATGAAACCTGAAACTTCAAGTCAGCACAGCATGAGAGGCTGCAGGCCACACTGCAGAAACTAAAGCACAGAGAACAGGATTCTGTTTAAGGCTAATTCTCAAGCTAGCATGGGACACAAATCATGCTAATATGCATCAACATCAACCATTAAATTAAATGGTACAAGGGTAAACTAAGAACCGTTCTCTTAAATTAAGAGAATAAATGTTGGTATTGAATCATTTTTGACACTATCATTTTGAGCTGAGACTCATATTACATAACACCTACATTAACCTTTCTAATCTCTAAATTGTCTATAAATTTCATTGTGTTATTGTGAAAAGATTAAAATATGAAGAATTTGGAATATCACAAACCTTAACAAATGATAATTTTCATCCAAATTACTTCTTCAATGTGATTCGCCAGTGGAGTATCTTTATTTACAATAATAACATCTTAATAATTGTGAAAATTTTGCCAACTACTTCTGTAATTAATTTGGCTTCCTAAACTAAGTGCAAAATCAAATATTCCCAGTCTGTTTAGAAATCCAAAAAGATAAAGGGGTTTAATTAAGATAATCTTTTAGGTTTTCAAATTTTAATTCCATTAATTATTTTTTAATTCTATTTTGCCAAATAGCATATGCATTAATATACTTTGATACAGCATGAATCTAATTACAACTTTTTATTATTCTTCACAGAGGTCATTAGCATACAATTAAATCAAAAAGAAACAAAATTACAAACTCTACACTGTGTAGTGGGAAAATAAGATACTCCAAGAGTCTAATCAAATGATTACTCCTCCTCACTGGAAGTCCCCAGACAGCCTCAGTGACATGGTCCTTGGTGTTTACATTGTGTCAACCAAAGTATGAAGTCCTTGAGTTCGCAGCTCCCTCAAATCCTGTGTCTGTATAAACTTGACCCCATTCCATAAGAAAATACCCTCATAGGAAACTCCAACCGCTTAGGTGAAATCCCTTCTTTGGTGTGAGTCCGTAATTTCTCTGTATGCGACACTGTGCTCAGACAGCACAGTACAGACAGGAAACTGGCCGTGGGAACCAGTGGCTGCACCCTGCTTCTTACTGCTCGCTCACCTTCCTGCTTCCTAGAGTATCAATAATCTGTCAACTTTATGGATCAAGACGGTTCTTAGAGGATGGAGAAAAAAATAAATTCAACATGGAGACTCCCAGAGATGCAGAGTAAAGACGTTTAAAATATGCCGCTTAGTGCTATTTGGCTAACCTTCCTGGGGAATCCAGGAGCTCTGGTAATGCAGCATTCGTTCACAAATACAGAAGACATTTGGGGGTCTAACCCTCTTACAGCTGTGCTTCTCAGAGTCCCAATCAAGAGGAAGAAAGGAGAGGCGGACTGTGAAAATATGCACGCTGCCTTCAACACCTCACCCTTTGCAACACTTTCTTCTCCCTCTAACGATAGAGGCAGAGAAAGGCCGAACAAACTCATCGCTTCTAATGAAAATCCTTGAACTGCTGTTTTCCTTCTGAGAGCATTTAGCATGTTAGTTTTCATATTGGGCACAGGTAGGGGTTGACCTCAGCTGCCTTAAAGGGGCACGCTCTTCAGACTGACAAGTATGGGTATGTGGCTCCCCTCAGTGGCCGTCCAGAACATCAGCGCAGTTCAGAAAAGGTATGGGCTAGGTAAAGCAGCGAACAGCAGCAAAACTTAGAACAGCAAAACTCACTGACCAGTTATTGTCACAGCCAGGTAACAGCTGGGGTAGACATAAAAATGAAACGAAAAATGAATGCGGGTACAGTCTGGGAAGGCTTTATTTGCAAAGAAAATCAATTCTAAGAAATAAAAGAACCAAGAAAAAGTTTCTAAAAAACAAAAAATCTCGAACTTTAAAGAGTTAAGGGAGCTACACACAGGTTACGGAGTGGCGTCTACAAGGGAGCAAGAAACCAAGCTTCATCTGCAGCCCAGTTCATTTACAGCTTCAGGTTTAGTAACGTAGGACACGTACTGGATCCCTCGAGAAAAGCTAATTCTAGAACATTCCAAACCTGGCAAGTCATTTGCAATGGGAACTGGCGCGATGAGAAAGTTTAATGTACAGAATATATTCTACTTGATGGCTTTTCAGCATAAGTAACCCCTGCAGGTTCCCAACAGGCCCTGGGGCATTTAATAGCATGAGGATTTCTGACCCTTGGCCTAGGTTTCAACTATTTCTCCCCAACAATGTTTCCATTTTTCTGAGACTGAGTCTTTCAAAAGAATGGAAACTTCTAAGAATGAAAAGTGCTTTGGAATAAGGATCAGAAGATCTGTCTGCTTCATTGTTTATAGACATCTGCATTTACCAGGACTATTCATACAACTCCATTGCTGTACGCAATCACATATATGAACTGGTGCCCATTTTAGTAAGAGTTGGGGGGAAGCATGGCCAACCTCCCTCTGCCAAGAAACCCTATCCAACAAGACTGTCTTGAAAATTTTTTCCTGTTTTTATTTTTTTTAATTTATTTACATTTCAAGTGTTATCCCCTTACCCTGTTTTCCCCCACTCCCCAAAACCCCCATTCCATCCCCCTCCCCCTGCTTCTATGAGAGTGTTCCTCTACCCACCCATACACTCCTCATCCCTGCCCCCCATTCCCCTGTACTGGGACATATATCGATCCTTCATAGGACCAAGGACCACTCCTTCCCTTGATGCCTGACATGGCAATCCTCTGCTACATATGCATCCGGAACCATGTGTACTCCTTGGTTGGTGGCTTAGTCCCTGGGAGCACTGGGAGGTCTGGTTGGTTGATATTGTTGTTCTTATGGGGTTGCATAATGCCTGGTCAATTCTGATATCCTACCTACTGCTTAAGTATGTCTTCCTGATGAGCAGGATGGCTGATGCCTCTCATCCCAGCATCAGGAAGGGGCTGAAGACCAGAGGACTGCTGTTGAGTCCAAGGCTAGACTAAGCTACATTCTGGGATTGAATCTAGCCCGGACCACAGAGTGAGATCCTGTTTCTAAATCCAAAACAAAGCAGGAAGGTCTTGACTGGGTATGCACGGACTCCTGCTTACCTCTGTCCCTTTTTGTGTTGCCCTCTTGCCGCATCCTTTGCCTTCTCCTGGCCTCGTTGGCTCCCTCCTCCAATCCAGTCTTTTTTCCTAGGGTAAGAGCTTGACTCCATTGTCTGGAGAGCCAGCTCGATGGTTAGGAGCACTTGTTACTCTTGCAGACGAACTGGGTTGGATTCCCAGCTCCCACGTGGTGGCTCACAAGCACCTGTCACTCCTATCCCAGGGGGATCTGATGCCCTCTTCTGACCTCCACTGGCACCAGGCACACCCTTGGTATACATGCATGCACGTAGACAGAAAGGTTCATACACATAAAATAATAAAACAGACCTGGGAGATCAAAAAGAGTGTGACTTCAGTCTCTTTATGTATTCCCTCTAACCTTGCCATGGGCTTTTCCTCAGCCTCCTGTTATTGCTAGCATATTAAGCAGAGCGTGTTAAAGGATGTTCCTAAAGTCGCTCCACCACAGTGCATAATAGAGTTGCACAGCTTCAAGTCACAGAGGGTCTCGAGGCGCACTGAGGCAGCATTCTGTTGGCATGTTAAGAGGCCTCCGACTCTTTCTGATAGAGGACTGGAGGCTCATAGCAGGTAAGCATCTTTCTCACTCCTGATTACCATTATCTGAAGCCTGAAGCTTCTCAGAGACTGAGCGTTTATCATGGCTAGCACTCCCTCACAGAAAACACTTTGAGAGCAGAGTCAAGATTTGGTGCGCACTGAGAACCATAACCTGAAGAAAAACCACCTGCCAACAGCAACGCTGAATCCCTGTGTTAGGAGCAATCTACTTTCTAATTATGACTATTCTGTCTTTCATATTCTTCTTCTTCCGCTCTCTTCACTTCAGCATGGATAATTAGCCCCTTTCTGAGAAACGACTCCTCTCTGGTTATTGTGTAGTAACACAAGTATGTTCTCATTTCTAAGGGGAATCCTTCTTCATCTACCAACTGTCATTAAAGATCACATGTGCTTTGCCCATAGGTTGGTGGGGTTTTTTTTCCTAATGTTTTGTTTTGCAAGGGGAGGCTAATTGTAGCTCTCTCCCATGGCCTTCCTACTGTTGTCAAGTTAACCATGGGTTTGCTGTGCTGGGAAAGGTTTAGCTAAGGCCTGGAATCCAAAACAAGGGTAACAATAAATACCAATTATCCCAGGACCTTTGCTTCTGCTGTTCTGGTAAGGTGGCCGCAGGCCTGACTGTTGACTTCCACAAGACTGGACCTTCTCCATGCTCTTGATACGCTTTGCATTTTGGAGTGCTATTTTAGGTCACAAGCTGTCCTTACTGATAGCGATGATTGTGATTGTGTAGTGAGCATCCCTCGTCCTCCCTTCCTTGTGGAACATCCTTCTCTTGGGTCTCTGCAGTCAGGACAGAAGCCACGAGTGCCGCATTCAGCTGTCTCCTCACAGTCATCCTGTCACAGCCTAGGTTTAGAGATTGAAGACAGGATTCGATTGTAGGACAGAGATTTAGCGGAGAGTAAACACTTTGTGTGCTCTTTTGATATCGGCAGAAATGTGCAGCATGTCTTTCTCATTTGTACAGCTCCTTGTTAAAGTAGAGCCTTGTTAAAGTGGGAGCTACCTCTATCTAAAAAAAAAAACAATGTAGAGATGTGCAAACCAGTCGATCAGGACAGGAAGACCCAGTTCCCTATAAAACACTTGTGTATTGAAGCAAACAGAAAACTGCTGACAATTGCCCTAAATTGACATAGCGCCATAGGTATCAGCTGTCAGGGAACACAATGGCACAGATAC
Source organism: Apodemus sylvaticus (assembly GCF_947179515.1). NCBI lineage: Eukaryota > Metazoa > Chordata > Mammalia > Rodentia > Muridae > Apodemus > Apodemus sylvaticus. Next base: position 34,419,511 of record NC_067475.1, read on the forward strand.
TGGCTGGCTACAGCGACCTCTAGTGGTCTCTAGGTTAAAGAATCAACAGTTCCAAGAGCAAATTTTCCCCCCTTCATTGTGTTAGACCAACACCACATGTAACTGTGACTTTTGGAAAGGAGCATGTCCTCCCCAGCAAGGTGGGTCTGTGCACTACCGAAGCACACATGCGCAGTTGAGCAGTTGAGGAATCTGTTCTTGTCACCATCTCACATTTAATGAAACTCCTTTCCCTATTTTCACCCTCAACTTTCTAGCCTCTGCTCACAGAATTGCACAGTAACTTAGCCTTCATTACAGATATCCGTGCCCATGTTATAAGATCTTCATCTTCCCGTGATTTTAGGCAAAGGTTTTATTTTCTTGACTTTCTCCTGGAAAAAAATTACAAATTATGGTCAGAGGCAATGAAGCACACACACATCACTAGAAAGGTGTCAGATGTTGACATACAGTCTCCTTTGTGGGATGAATTCTACTATAGCTTCCATTTAAATCCCATCATTCACAAAGAAGATTAGCAAACATCTAACATAGTCAGATAGCAGAGAAAATGGCTAATGGACAATTTCCTAGTCTTTAAAATGCCTCAATATACAGCGCTCTCGACATCTTTGCCTGCAGAAGGGAAGAACATTGCCAGCTACACACTGCACATTGCCTTGAGCTGAACCTGGCCTGGGAAATTGGAATAGGCTAGGCTTGGTATAGGGAACTGCTATTGACAGCTCACAGGTCCATTTTACAAAGCAGAACCAATGATCAAGCAAAATCTATGGCTCCTGAAATCTTTTTTTTTTTCTGAACAACAACACCATTCTTAAAAAACAAAAGCAGTTTGTCTTCTCAGGTCCTACAAAATTGAAAAGCCAAAGATTCAACTGTAAGGCATAAGGCTGCTGTCTCTTGTCTCTTATCCTGCATGAAGAACCAACTATTGAGAATAAATATTCCTAGAATAGCTCTATTCTTCTTACCTCTCCTATCTGCTTTCTCCACTGAGCAACATCACAGTGCTCTCGGGATAAGTGAGAAAGTTGCAGGCTCTTGCCAAATGAGGCAATACATACACATGCATATGTATAGACATATACCTACACATACATATAGATATACATATACATGACTCATCTTTTCAGGAGAACTCCAAAATGGTCAGTTATTATACTATGGTATTATATAGTATTTCCTGAAATCCTATACTTTCACCTCATTCAGCTACTATGAAAGTAGACTTATACACAATAAAGATAAAAGACTAGAAATTATTAACCTTTAACTAAAGTGAGGAATAATTTTTACATATAATTATTTAAAACTGTCTCTCTGCTAGCAATTAGTCATTGGATCCCATTTGAATTTAAAAAAAATAAAAGAGAGAGAGAGAGAAAAAAAGAGAGTTGGAGGAGGAATTCGTGTTTGCCTAGCAAAAGAACTTTGAAAATGATGATAAGCTGAAGGTAGGTGGAATAGTAAAGGGACATAGGAGTGGAAATATTGATTACATACAAGCCAAATATTAAAATATGAGATAAAGATTAGCTGCCATCTGTTCTTTTACATAAGTGAAAATAAAATAAGTAAATGAGGGAATGATCTAGGATCTAGCAAAACATAACTGGGTTTTTGAGAACAGCACACTTATAAGGAGTTCCTCAAAGGGACAGCCAGAGAATCAGAGCCCCTGTCTCATGAAGACATCAAAGACGCCAGACAGGAAACCGGATGATGGTCCCCAGGTCCTCACCTTCTCCGAGTCAAAGGAGGTGCAATTAAGCAGGGCTTTGGTAAAGTTCTAGTACCTAGGAACTTGATGCTTATTTTATCAAATTTCCTTTGATAGACTGATAAAAATAACAGAAGAAATAGCAATGTTTAAAAATATTTTTTTCAACAGTTACTCTCAAGAATACAATACAGTGATCTGTATCAATGGGGTTTCTGAGCTGAGAATTTTAAGCCCTTTATAAGTCTTATAAAGTAATAATTTTATGCAGTTTTGTCTTTTTAGCAAAAGGCATGAAATCCTTAAGATATTTTAACTTTCAATTACTTTTTGTAAGCTTCGTGTTCCACTTGTGTATATTTCCAGCCATTTAAATTAATACACTAGAATAAAATGAGTGTTCTACATTGCAACCTGTAAAGTAAAAATATTTTAAATATTTTACAATAGTATTATTCTTATCATTAGAGGAAAACACTAATTAAGAATACAAATTACTTGGTCTACCTGTATCAGTAACCTTACTAATATTGACAGATAAAGAATAAAATAATGTGCTATATATTATCAGATATTATAGCATGTAAATACAGATTATGTTTCAATGGTTCTCCACAAAAAATAATTGTGTTCTTTTTTAAATGTATTGTTCTTTAAATTTTTTTGTGTGGGGCTGGAAAGATGGTTCAGCACTTAGGAATCCTTACTTCTGCTATAGGGGACCCAAGTTCAGTTACCAGCACCCACAGCAGAGAACTCACAACAACCTGTAACTCCAGGTCCAGATGATCATGTGCCTTTGTGGACATACACATATGCTTACCCACACACAGACAGAGACATGCAACTAAAACCACCAAAATTAAATCTTCAAAACTATTAAGTTGAGTGGTTTGTTGGTTGGTTGGTTATTGGTTGGTTGTATGGCTGATTGGTTGTTTGGTTCATTGTTTACTTGGTTGTTTAGTAAGTTGGTTGATTGGTTGGCTGAATGGCTGGTTGGTTGGTTAATTAGTTGTTTGTTTGTTTGTTTGGTTGGTTGGTTGTTTGTTTGTTTGTTTGTTTGGTTGGTTGGTTGGTTGGTTGGCTGACTGGTCACTTGGTTGGGTGGTTGGTTTGTTGGTTAGCTTATTGGCTATTTGGTTGGTGGGAGGGTTGGTTGGTTGGTTGGTTGGTTGGTTGGTTGGTTGGTTGGTTGCTTAGTTGGCTGATGGGTTTGTTAGTTTGTTGGTTGATTGGTCAGTTGATTGGTTGGTTGACTGATTGTTTAGCTCAGTGGTTGGTGGGTGGATAGGTATGTGAGTTGATTGGTTTATTGGTAGGTTGATTGGTTTATTGGTTGGTTGGTTAATTGGTTGGTTTTGAAACAGGATCTTGCTGTAGTGCTTAGTGTGGCCTCAAATTCACATGTCTTGCCTCAGGCTCTCAATCATCTGGTATTACAGAAATATACCATCATACCTAGCTTGAAATGTATTATTAAAATGACGTTAATACTATCCTCTGCACACAGGTGTTTGGTTTTTATTTCATTTGATTATTATGACTATTGTCAGTACTAGGAATTGAGCCTAGGGCCTCACAAATGAAAAGCAAGCACTCTTTTAATTGAATTACAACCCCAGCCCAGTATTTTGCTCTTTAAATGAGTGAATACTCACACAGCATTTTGCACAATTTCTAATACACAGTAGGCATATAATGAAAGATATTTACCTATTTTCTAGGGATGGTTATAGTTAGCATGTGACATCTTTTGAAACTGTCCTAAATCTCTAGAGTTCTTTAATTAGGACATTGTTACCATATCTCACTTTTGCTATAATTTTGTGTTTTCCTAATGTCAAATAATGTTAAGTATCTTTTCATGTGTATGTTATCAGTTCATATATCCTCTTTTGAAATATCTATTTAAAATCTTTCTGCAAAAAATGCAAAGCCTTAATCCATGTTTTAAAATTAGCTGATTAATTCTGAATAGCTGGGGTGAGGGCTATGTAAGCATCTCTTTTTATGTTGATTTTTATGTTGATGAAAAGCAACTTAGTCAAATTTAACTAAAATACCTGAGATGACTAGTGTGACAGTGGAACAGAGTACAGAAGAGCAAAGAGAGGCAGAGAGAGACAGAGAGAGACAGAGAGAGACAGAGAGAGACAGAGAGAGACAGAGAGAGACAGAGAGAGACAGAGAGAGACAGAGAGAGACAGAGAGAGACAGAGGAATCAAAGAAATCAGACTAAGAGAAGAAGCAGCAGAACTACCTGTCAGAAGGACTGAAAGAGAACTGGGCTGTGAAACATAGTCAAGGAAAGTATATAAAGCACAGGCTAGACCACAGTGCAGGCTGTATTTTTATCATACACCAGGTCATTTTAATGAAAGCTAAATAAAGAAAGAGGACAATATCATACTTACAACCTTCCGTCCTGTTCATATTTTGCGTTTAGCACTTTAATAATACACTAAGGTATCACTGACTTCTTATTCCAACTAAGAAAGCAGTCTCTACTTAGCAGGAAATGTGGTTGTGTGGTTGTCACTCTATGTTCTGTTGATCACCAAGGACTCCAGTAGGTGTCGTTGACCCAAGGGAATAAGGTACCCAAAGACCTCCTCTGACCTACATGCACACACACACACACACACACACACACACACTTGCAGACACATGTTCACATGTATATATGAGCTTTGCACATACATGCACACACAGTATCTGAGAGAAGCAATATGTAGAAGAAAAGCTTTACTTTGGCTCATAGTAGCAGAGGTTTTGCCATATGTGTGAAGTAGATATGTGTCAAGTACTTCCACACTGTGTACTTATCTTACTTAGACCACCATAATGAGAAGTTTGTAGTAGACAAACTGAGTGAAGGGGGAGAAAGGTTTAGAGGGCAAGACATCCTTCAGAAACATCTCTTGTGAGCCACTTTTTCAATCAGGCATCACGACTTAATGGTCCATTCACCTAGGAATCTATCAATGGACTCACCCATTGATGAAGTTTAAATCTTTGTGACTGAACCGAATGTCAGCTGGAAACAAACACCTGAGTCCTTTTCATTGTCCTCAAATCACAGTCCTGACATTAGGTTGCGTGTATTTTACCTAAGGAAGTCAAGCAGGAAACAAATAAATAGCTTAACCCCACTGTGTGTCAGATGCTTGTGAAATGAAGAAAAGCAACCCATGGAAGAGAGATACAGTGTTCCCAGGAGGGAAGGAAGAAAGAGTTGGTAAATACAGACTCCTTGGTAAAGCGACATTTAGTAGAGGCCTAAAGGAGCAGACATAGCTTCATGCTATCTGGTGAAGGAAAGATCCAGGCATAAAACATAGCGAGAGGGAGCATCCTTAGAGAATGTGGCAGGCAAGTACTTGACACTATAGACCTTACCAGCAGACTCAGAGCAGAAGAGTGGGCGGAGCCTCATTTGCATTTTGAGAGGCGAAACTCCTCTACTAACCTTTCCCTGAGATGGCAGTCACATGGGCAAGACCATGACACCATGAAGCACAACAGGCCAGGCAAAGGGAACACAAACTAGAATATGACTTGAGGCTTGATCCACTGAAGCCGTGGGAAAGTCATCTTACTAGGCCTTAAGAAACCCCCAACATTGATTTGTAAGTTGGCAGCTGGATGAGCAGATACCATCAAGAGTTAACTTTCAAACCAAGATGTGTGGTGATGATGACTCGGCCGCCATCTCCCATCATCTACTTAGCTTAGGTGGGGGTGTCTTTCCCTTTGCAGTCCCTGCCAAAGACTCCTTGCTTCCCTAGGCTCAGATTTTCTGAGTGCATTTCTACTCCCAAAACTCAATCACTACAATTTGTGAATTGCAGTGTGCTAGTGATTTCTGAATCTTGAGTTGTATTCTTTACCCTGGAGCCAAGATGAGAACCCAATGATGTATGAGTGCAGAATCCCTCCAAAGAAGAAAACAGAAACAGAGACAGAGACAGCTGGTACAGGAAGACACTTAACAAACGTTTTCATGCAAAGAAGAGCATTATGGGCTATTAAGACCACTTCCACTTCTGTGTAAGTCACCAAAAAGTTTTTGTGTGTCCCCCAGTTTCATTCATATGACATTCGATGTAATTGTATCCTTTGAGAGATAATCAAGTTTTGATGAGGATTTTCCTTCCTCCTCATGCAACAAGCAGCTCCTGTCTATAAGTCAGAATGCTCTCACCAAGAAGGAAAGCAGGCATCACCCTGATTTGCGACTTTTCAACCTCCAGACATGAGGGTCATAAATTCCTGATATATATGCCACAAAGAAATGATGATTAAAACTTACAGAACCCGATGTCAAAGAGATGACCGATTGGTGGTCTCAGATAATCTCACACACCTGAAGGCTTTTCACAAACCTAAAAATTATGGCGGATTACACACAATCCCCAAGACTGGGAGATAAATAAATTTTTAAATAATTTCTCATTAGACTTGTGTGTGTGTAAATGTGTGTGTGTGCATGATTGCATGTATGTATAAAGTCTGTTTCCTCCAGAATAGGGATCTTGAGTAAATGTGCCCTAGTAAGGATTTGTTTTCTGCAGGCTGCCTCTGTCATACAGCCCCCCCAAACACACACACACACACACACACACACACACACTAGTTTTGTCTCTAGCTGAGCTAGTTGGAGCCACATCCCAGGGAACCGAGTCTACAGAAACCCAGCTTAAAACTCTAAAAAGATTTGGCTTCAACTAACCCTAAATTAGAACCCTGAAACAGACAGAAGGAAACACAAAGGAAGTCAGGGAACTTGAACAATGCCTCCAGCCCAGCTAGCCCCACCTGCTGTCCTGTCCCCTGGAAAGAATCTTAGAACTCACTGTTGACTAATGGGAGTATGTTAGCCTTTGAGTAATTTCAGAGCTGTCTGAAACTCCTCCGGAGGGGGCACGGGGGAAGGGAGGGGGGCGACTCAGAAGAGGATTACCTTGTCTTCCTTTTTCGTTGTTGTGTTTCGAGTTGCCCATTAGGGTTTTTTTTTGTTGTTTTTTTTTTTTTTTTTTACCAGAGAGAAAATAGGTGGCTGGACGGACAGACAGAAAATTGCCTGAAGCCGGATTATTAGTAGCTTAAGAAGTAATCTTTTAAGTGTATTGCCAAACATACCACAAAGGGATCTGAAATAGCTCTCCAGCCAAAAAGCCGAGGCAGTGTGGTAACCGCACACCTCAAACTGCTTTTCTGACCACTGAGACTTAAAAGAATGCTACTTTCATCTCGTTAAAAGGCGCACACATCTAGGGTTGAAGCTTCCGTTCCTGCTCTCATCATCTTCCCACTGAAGCTTGAGTTTTTAGGATTTTTTTTATATTGTCATTGGAAAAAAAATATTCCTGTAATCCCCTGAAATTTCAATACATACAGCTATTTTGGCTGCGTTTTCCTTCATTTTCATTTTTATTTTGAAAGATAGAAAAAAAGTGAAAAAAATGGCATCTCTGACTTTTTCATTCCATTTCTGGAGCAGGTGTGAGAGGAGCTGACAAAATCGAAACTGAAACGTATTTTTGAATTAATATTTACATTTATTGTATGAAATTCAGACAATACATATGTGTGCAACAGAAATTGAAGGTCCTATCCTCCTCCTATGTCACTTCCCACAGGATAATACGGATTTGTTTTTTTTTTTTTTTTACTGGTTTCTATTCTTACATTTATGGAATTGTAAAGTGTTTATGCAGTTAAATATATAATTATACTAACTTTCCAGTCTCCTTAAACTTACTCGAGAAGCTATAAGAAAGCCACAATATCAGAGAAGGTAAATAGTTTTGGCTCAAAAATCAACAAATATTTGGTACCTACAATCCAAAATACATAGAAGTCAAGGGTAGTCTGTCTACATTCATCCAGGTATAATATTTACAAAAATAAAATTATTTGATGAGTAAAAACAGTTATAATCAGAAGGATGAAACTACTGAACCAGACAGATAACAATCCAGGACTGCAGACACATTAATTGGGAATTAACTGGGATGTTAATTCCAGTCAGTAGACTCAGGTATTTATATACAGCAAAATTCCCAGAAATACTATCAAAATCATCCCTACTTGCAATTTGTAACAAGAGAGGACACTACAAATTCTAGCACACTTTGGCTGCCCTTCTGTTGTTTTGATCCCTTCTCCACTTAGTTACACCTCCCTCGTTTCAGTCTTAAAAGACTGAGCCTGAGAGTCACAATGAAATGCATTGTTTAACACTACAAGTTCCACGTTGCCTGTGGTTTTGCTTTCTTTATACTAACAACTTCATAGTGACGCAAATTTCTAATCGCCACGTTGTTGCTTGTCTCTGTGTCATTGCCAAGCAACTGTAGTGACTCGGCTTCCCAGTGACTAAATGGTTTAGGCTGGATTTTCATTCTATGAGCCGCGAAGCGCTAACTGGAGGAAACTGCTCATAGTGTGGTTGCCTGCATCCAGTGATTCACGGAGACACTAAATCTCTCGTAGCCAGTGGAGTGCTGGTAAGCCATTAACACCCATTTCTCCAGGGCAAAGAGGAGCTTAGCTCTGGTTTGTGGCATCTGCCAGTTCCTTTGGAGTAAGTATCTCTGCCCTGGCCAATGTAAAGATTTCCACACAAAGCCAGTGACTTCAGACATGGGAGGGGATACAAACTCCCTGGGTCCTGAGACCTTCCACAAACTGCTGACAGCATCTCCCATCATAGAGACCTTAAAAACACAAGTGGAAGTTAGAAACACCCAAACTTGTCACCTGTCCCAGTGGTTAACAGTGACCAGGAAATCCTGTCCATTGGCACAATGCAACCCTCTCCCCTCTAGAAAATTGATGTCAATTGCTGGGCCTTTTGATCTCGAGCCTTTTAGGCTGAATTCTGGATGTTTAAAGTTTCATGTCCTCTTGCCATCATGTATATTTGATATTCTTGTCACCTGGGAGGAATGGGGGGGGGGAAATGAAAGAAAAAAGCAACCTCCATAATTGTTTTTCGTTCCTAAAGCAGTAGAGACTTATTTCCTACCACAAAGACTAAAGTCAAAAGGAAGGCTAAGAAACTATAATTATTCCTGAAAGCACAGTTTCAACAATGTGGTGATCAGTGCCTTCTACCGCAATCCCTTCTACCCAGGGACTTCCAAAATCAGCACAAATTGGTCCACAGGTAAACACACAGCAAGTGAAGAAGAGGTAGATAGACGCTGGATAACTAAGTGGAGACTCAGCTCCCCTCCGAAGCACCTTACAAGAAGAATGCCCATAATTACCTACAGCTATTTTAATATGTAACAACATGAAAGTTGTTGATAGAAAAAGACAATGCCAGATGATTCCTCAGTTTAGCAGAGAAAGAATTAGCTTGCTAAATTATTAGAAGAAAACACCTATTTATAAAATTATCTAAGTATTTGCTATTTTTACTGTTATTATCCCCCCAAACTTTGAAGCCAGAGACCCTGGCGCTTAGGCCAATTAATCAACTGGGAAAAAAAAGATAATAAACGGGGCCTGGAGAGAGGGCTCAGCAGTTAAGAGCACTTGCTTCTCATGCAGAAGACCCGGGTTTGATTGCCAGAAGCAACACTGCAGTTTACCACCATCTGTTAACTCATTCCCAGGGATTCAGTGCCCTCCTCTGACATCTGTGGGCATCAAGCATACATTTGACACACAGACAAAAAAACATCTTGAAAAATGGCAATAAAGGAATAATCCTGCCTCAGAACTGTATGCAACAAATATCATGGCTTAACTCTGCTCAGTCAATACTTCCTCAGTAGTTTTCCTCTTCACCAGCAGATAGCGTGTGTTGCAGCTGACAGGAGTAATCTCTACCGCCTTCTTGCTCCACTTGGGAAACCAGGAAGCAAGTAGGCTCGGTTTTTTTTTTTGTTTTTGTTTTTTTTCAGGTGTTTTGTTCAATGAAGATCTGCTAAGGCTGATGCAAGAAGGAACGGTTTTAGGAAGCGTCAATCCTTCTTGAAGCTAAGCTGGTGTCTGCCTGGCACGTCTGTGCTGTAGTTGAGTGACTTGTGAAGGAGTGCTTATCAGATGAATGAATGGATTCTGCCTGATGACGATCACTGTTCGGGACTCTAAACATCTGTTCATGACCTCTCTGATGAACATGCTCTTAGAATACATCTCATGGCCAGCATGAAACTGCCTAGAAGGAGAAAACTCTCCTTTCTGGAGAGTTGGAATTATGCCAATTATTTCCCCCTCCTTGTTAGTTTCAGAAATTAGCCTTTCGGTATAAGAAGATAACTAACTCCGGCTAAAGTCAGTTGGCTTCCAGTGTTTAGTCATAACTTGTAGTTAATTTACTTCAGTATGCAGGCTTTGAAGACTCTTTGTCTTGTTTTGTTTTCTTTTGTTTAGAAGGCACCACTCAACACCTGCTCTATCAACTGAAAACCAATACCGTAAACAGAAAACAAAATTCTACTGATGAAAAATATTGCTTCGTTGTGTTCAGATCCTAAAAACACTAAGATGAGTTCATATCTTCAGTAGAGAACACTTCTTCAGTACCCACTACTGAGTTTCTTCTTGGCTTTTCTCTTCTTTGACTTTGGCATCACTGGCATGCTCAAGAAACCCTATGGTTCATAAATCACCCTATCAGCCAACCTCCCACTGTAGCAATAACAGAGTTTAAATCAGGCAACCCAGTTTTGTTGGTATTCCTGAGGACAAGAGTGCTGACGGGGAGGGACAAACTGACAGATTAATTCACGCTTTAATCCTTGACTTCCCCAATATTGATATAATGTGGAGGTTTCTCTTACAGGGGGGTGCAGTTAATAAGCGTTTCGCATTCAGGCACCGAGATACAACACCACCATTAGGCAGAACCTTTGCAACAGCTGAGTCACTCCTTCCATTTGGTGTCAATTAGGCTAATTAGTGGTTAGCAGATCCGGCTGCTCTTCAGTTAGTTGGAAATGCTCTCCGTACAAGCCAGGGTGCCCACTCGAAAGTCTTCTCAAACACTGGCATGGATGTCTTCCATGGCAGAAGGTTGTTCAGAAAGATGGCATTTACTGGCCGTAACACGTGCTCAGCCAGTGTCACGAACTAATTTCTGATGGCCACCCACTAGTTCTACAGCCACCCTTCTTGGAGTACAATTTGTTGGGCCGCTGATGCAATGGGATCCTATTATCTTATCTCGCCAACTAGGTGGTCGGAGTGTGCTTTCCCCGAGGGTGCATGTACCTGTTAAAACACTATTTCTTTTGGCTCTGGTTCTAAACCCAGGCAGAGGGGATTAGAGGCTGGTTTTTAGTTGCGCTTGCCTTTTTCTTTTACGAATGCCAGTCGTTCTGCAGTACCTTTTGTGATATGAAAATGAACACAGGATTAAAGCATAGTTTTGATTCCTCACCAGCCATTCGAGTCTCTCAGGCACCTTCCTTAAGCCGCTGGGTGTTCTTATCAGGCAGCTCACGCCTTGGCAGGAGTCAAACACTGAGCCTTTCCAAAGACAACCTGGCTTTCAAAGCTGAAGAAAATCACTGGGAAAGAGTTTACGGATGTCACTCAAAGAACCAGTTGACATTGTCCGTTTAGTAATCGGGTGAAAATCTCGAAAGTTTTGATAGATGATCTCCTTCAAGATATTAAAATGATCCTATTACATACCTAAGAACCTAGATAAATTGTAGAAAACATTTATTATGCTACAGTTACTCTTTGGATAATATAAATTATCCAAAGTATATTATTATTTATGCCTCATAATTTCAATTAAAAAAATCGCCATATGACTCACTGAATTCAATGTTTAAGAAAGGGGCTGGAGAGATGGCTCAGTGGTTAAGTGCACTGACTGCTCTTCCAGAGGTCCTGAGTTCACGTGGTGGCTCACAACCATCTGTAATGGGATCTGATGCACTCTTCTGGTGTGTCTGAAGACAGTTGCAGTGTACTCACATAAATAGAAATATATAAATCTTTAAAAAATGTTTGAGAAAAATGATCTTGTTCTACTGCATTATTTATATCATCTATATTTTATTTTAAGAAATTGGATCTTCTTAGGGTTTATATTAGGATACTTTTTCCAATGTTAATTAAAAAAAGTTAAGGAGGCAACATGAAACTCTAGTACTTCTGCATCAAATACTAAAAATTATATAAGAAAATATCTAAGCAGTGAATTCTGTGTCAGAGTTTGTGTTTAAAAGAAATCCTCAAAACACAGGACTGACATAAAAATATACATCGTCTACTTTACAAGTTAAATATAATATATATTTTTACTTTATAATTGATGCATTTATTTATTTATAGTCTATGCAATATATGTAATATTAATATATGTTAATATTTATAATAAAATATATGTTGTATGAGTTAAGCCCTATACAAAAACTTCAAGCATACAATTGAATTTGTATTATTTAAGCAATTTTTATAAGAATTTTAAATGCCTGGTTGTTCTCACAAAACTGAGACAGAATTTATAGCCTTAAATAATTGTGACCAGCAACAATAACAACAAAAAAATCTAATTAATGAAAGGATTCATTTTGACTAACATTAGTTCTGCAGATTAAATAGTACAATGTTTTGAGTTATTCTATAAATGTATTAACATTTTAAAATATATATCCTGAATTTTTTAACCTGGATGTTCAGATTTGTTTTTATTTTACAATTTATATTCTTGAAACTATGGATCTATTTTTAGTCTGTAAACTCAACTCATATAGAGTAGATTGAAATTAGACAGCTACAACCAGATTGGAATGTCTTTGTATATACAACAGGTTACAGATGGGAAACTCTGAGAGTAACTTTTATTTGCCTAAACTGGGGGGTGGGGGGGGGGGTTGCTGATCATCAGTAAGACTCTCTCTTAGATATTTCCCCAAAATATAGGATGGCTATTGAAAGAGCTTTTCGTAAGCAGAATTACAAAAAAGAAAACAAAATAGTGCTATCAACAGTATGTGGAGCATTTTTTTTTGAAATATGGTCTACATAAAAAGTAAATTAACTTCTTAAAATTGAAACATGGAGAAGAAAATGAAAACGGTTCTTGACAATTAGGCTGACCCCTCCAACATCAACGCTTTTCCGTGTGCTCCCTAGACTAGATTCCCTTCTAGCAAGACATGTCCTCGCACAGCAGCGCCCAAGTACAAACAGATGCCTCTCCTTTCTCTATGTGAAAGCTGATGCCTCCGCCTAACTCTTTCTCGTGGCTTGTTAGGTCCCTTTCACACAAACACAGTCGCAGCTTAATATCACAGACTCCCGCGTGCAATTTGTATTCTCCATGATGCAGACAGAGCACCCAAGCAAGATACTCAAATTCTCCCGAGAGAAATCAGAAAAAAATCCATGAAACCAAAGAAATGACATCAGAGCCTAAGGGAAGAGAGTAGGAACATAAAAATTTGCAAAGGATACAGGAAATGTAATGTCCCGAAAGGGGGGGGGGGGGCGAGTGCTAAGGAAATGTCTACAGAGGAGGAACTTGGATTGTGTGGGTTATTTACAATTTTCACCATATTTATTTTTTAGTCCAATATGGTGCCCACTGGCCACAAGTGGTTTTATTGAAGTATCTGGTCCATATTGAAGCCAGCTTTAAAAGCAATATACACTGGATTTCAAAGATTTAGTACAAAAACTATATAACATATCCTTAATAACTTCTTAACATTGATTATAGATTGGAGTAATATTTTCTACATATGCTCTTAATATATCTTAGTAAAATATACTCTGTGCTCTTGATGACCTTGAGGATATTAAATGTTTATAAATCATTGATGATTTTAACCTTTATAATCTGTTCCAAAACAAAAACTAAAGTTCTTTTAATAAATAAAATACTAGTCAGTTTATAAAGGTGCTTCATCCTATTCTTTCTTGATGCTTCCACTAGAAATTGTGAGGTTATATTTCTTGAATTACACTTTTATTGAAAAGCTACTGCTGTAGACTCTATTTGCACAGTGAGAGGTAGCTAATCACTTCGATCACAATGATAATTTGGTTTATTTTAACAGAAGTGACAAAGAGACATCATAACACATGAAGGGACTTGGCCTGTTTTCAATGATAGGTTTAAAAAAAAAAGGCTAGAGCACAAACATATACACCTAAAAAGCAAATAATCATAATGATGATAATAGAAATAACAAAAAAATAACAAAACAAAAGCCAAAAACCACACAAAGCAAATACACAAACAAAAAATTCAAAAGCGAAGTAAATTCTAACTCGATAAAAACACAAGCTGTGAGAAAGTACACAAGTGAACTGAGTGGCTTTCCACTGGTTGGGACATTCAGATCCACAGAGGATTTGTGATGAATGATGCGGCTCAATATTGTATCTAAGTCAGTCGCATACCTTCTACAATGCAATATTTTGCATTCCTGTTGTCTATGCACATATACAAGTCAGAAATTATTCTAAGCCAATGGTAGACTAGTAAACTGAAATGCACGGAGTGGCACTAGATTTACACATACAAAGCAATTATTAAAACACTGGAGTTCTGACTGCTATTTTTTTTTAAGTAATGCATTTATCCCATCTGCAATCAACATGCTTCTTCTATTGACAAGTGTATTTGCGCATACTCATCTAGACTGAAAACATAAAATGTTTGTCAACCAGCTGTTCATAGTGCTGTGCAGTCAGAGCAAACAGTGGGATGTCATCCAATGACTTGACTGAAGCCAACTTAACATTAAAGAACATGGGAGAAAATGCCAAACTAATGAGAAGAAGCAAAATGCTACCAGCAGCCCTGTGCTTCCAGTGAACAGCAAACGTCCCTCCCGCAACTGATTCCAGGACAGGCGTCACTTACTTAAGTTCTGTTCACATGGAATTCGGTGAAACCCCCAGCAGACCACAAGATGGGTAAACCTGTTCTAACTGCTCCTCCAATATCATGGAGCAGAGCTTGAATTACCAATCCACCAGAGAATGCTAATGCAATTATGAGTGTTTACTTACACCATGTGTTTCTCGCTGAGCCTCCCCCGCTGCGTCAGGAGAAACCAAAGGGAGCTAATGTTTTATAGATGGTAAGACTCTGTTTGTTTTCAGTGGGGCTAAGTCTCCCAAAGTACTCAGACACAGTAATTAAAGTAAACTGCAGAGGCCCATAATAAAATATATGTGTTTGGAGACTGGGAGATGAACCCTACTGGCTTATTAAAAGTCAAAAGAAAAATATACATTATTTATGACTTCAAAGGGACACATTCTGCACTCCAGTTTATTTAAAGGATTAGCTAAGCAGTGGTTATTGGTGACCATCTGAAGACTTCTTCTTCCACGGTTCATTACTTCTGTCATATATGTGAGAAGTCACCATTTGGGTTCAGATCAAATATTATTAATCAAATAAATTACAGAGGCTACACCAACATTATTAAATGGAATCTTTGTGAAAATAGCTGCTAATAAATCTATATTACTTTGCAACAGTTGCCTGGTTGCAACAAATGTAATGTGGGTCTTCAAAATGTTTATATGTATTATAGAACAGATTCTTCATAACTTTGGCCACTCCAGAAACAGGAAATGGTGGAAACGACACAAAACAAATTGCCTCATGGCCACCTATTTCCAAAAGATAGTTCCTTTTCCTGGAAGCCAGGATACTTCACAGAGAACAGTTTCCCTGGTTTCAAGACAAAACAAGAAAGGACAATTGTGTTTTGTTTTGTTTTTTTCATTTATTAACTGTTTTACGTCAAGTCATGTGATTTGATCAAGACCATTATTGTCATTTGACTTTTAAAAAGCCTCGATTAACTAAGCGTAATCGAGAGACATGAACTCTGCTCGCATGTCTCCTTGGCACTTAGGTATCTGCAAAGTTACTTAAATTTATTGTTTCTATCCATGCAAGTATTCTGCCAATTAACTAAATAGTAACATGCATCCAAAGATTTAGTAGAGCTATTTTTAAATTAATAAATATTGCAGGGTATGATACTGAAACTACATTTTTTAGGTTTCTCTAGGTCATCTTGAAATTTATCTGAATGTATACTTTGTTCTCTCAAATTAGCAACTGGACCTAAGATATTTGTTCTGCACTTTCTAGGAAGCAGATGTCTAGACACTTCTTTGAGGCGGACGCTCACGACTGTGGATCTGACACGGCCTCCTGAATGCTTTGGGCTGTTTCTTCTCTCCTTCCTCTCTTCCTCTCCGAACTTCTGCACCTCTGTTTGGCATTTGTTCACATCGGAAGGTTTCCCACAGTCATTTATCATCAGAAGCGAAGGGCAGAACACAGAACCTAAAAGTACAACGCGGCTTTTTGAAGATTACAGGTTACATTTCTTGCAAGTGAATAAAAATTACTGAGTCAAGCACTAATGATAGTTGACTTTTTCTTAATATATCATTTTAATTCTTCTATATTATGCCCGCATTAAAGAAAAAAACTGAAACTGAAACCAAAACAGTACTTACTCAGAATTCATTTCATTTTTATGATTTGAGAAGCTTTGCCTCAGTAAGATTGAGGTAGTGAGTGTTCATATTATGTTAACTTATGGGATTGAGATAAAATTATCATCTCAATATTTCACAGGTTATTGGCTGAGGAAAGTATGGATTATTTCCTCTTGGTTGTAAGATGTTTGGCTAAGCATGTATTACCAAAAAGAAAAAAAATCAAATGTATGGGGCTGAGAGCTAGTCTTCTCTTCGGTTTTATTCTTTTTACTTTTCCTTTTTTGTTTGGTCCTGAGGCTTTCTAAGACCTGCTCTCTCTGCCATGCTAAATGTTCTAGATGCTTTTCCTTTTACAGCTCTGGAATTGACTGTAAACTCAGGACTGGGGAGCGAGGGGTGTTCTGCTACTCTGTATTATTGATGGCATACTCTTTGTAATCCACCCTGTATTATTTAAAAAGTATAACAATCGTACACCTGACATTAAACAAAGAAACGAGACAATCAAAAATACCTACATCTTTGGAAACCCACAATCCTTTGATCAGTAAAGAACTGATTAGATTGTCCATGGCCGCTGTGGGCAGCTTAAATTTTGGTTCCTTGAGCTGAATAGTAACTCCTAAGCCAGCCCCATTAAATTCTTTCTACCAAATTTGGAGTAATCTTATTTTAATATCATATTTACAGTATTGTACAAATGCAATAAAAATTCCCTGTTTTCAAATTATATTTTGGTGAAAAAGAATAATACAGGCATCAAATCAATAAGACATCAAAGAAAAGACAAATTTTTTAATTAAAAAAAAATATTTCCCAAGTCTCTGAGATTCAAAATCAACTGCAGAATGGTGATTGTAGCACTTAACTTAATCTAACTTCTTTCCTACTGGACTCTGAAAATAGTAAGAAGTTGGAGGAAATAACCAGTTATTCTTCAGGCTAGGGTGAGCTTGGAGACCAACTTAAATCATAACTCAGATCCAAAACTTCAGGCACTTGTCCAAATCATATTTATGTAGAAATAAATCAATAGTTTTGCAAACACCTTATTTTTAAAGTTCTTCATGTATTTCGAGGGGCTGAGATATGGTGATTAAATTGAAGAGGCATTTCTTTTGTTTTCTTGTCCTAATTTGTATAATCACATTAACATATATCTCCTCCTTAATTCGAGAATGTTCTTTAGAGGAGAGGTCATGTCTATCTTGCTTCTGTGTGCCATCCCCAGGGCCAATCATACTGCTTAGAAAACATATACATCAAAGAAACATGCATGCTACATAGTTGTGATGGAGCAATGTCAGGATCAGCCCTGAAGGGTCCTAGGGGGAAGCACATTGGTTCTAATTGGAGTTAATCATAGAAAACAGTAAAAAGGAAACATCTTCTGAGTTGATCTTGAATAATAAGTTCAAATTCCAGGATGTGGGGAGAAAGTGTGCATGTGTGTGCTCTACAGAAAGAGGGATGAGATTAGGAAGGTTAGAGTATCACACGATTACTATAGTGGGAGCAAAGCCCAGAATAAATCAAATATATTCAATAATAGCAAGCAAATGACTCCCAGGTGGAATTAGGGGTAAGAGATTTCTTACCAAAGGAGAGAAAACAATGCTGAAAGATAACTGAGAATTTAGAAAGCCTTGAAATTTAGACTACATGTGAAAGATATTTGAACAATGAATGACATAAAACTGTAGAACAGTTACATCATCAAAATAACAAAACCAAGTAAGAAAGAATAGCAAAAAATATATGCTAGGGAGACAGCTCAGTAGCTAAGAGTGCAAGAAGACCTGAGTTCAAATCCATCCCCAGCGCTCCTGTGAAAAGTGAGCAAAGCTCTGTGTACCCGTAACCCCAGCTTTGGGACATGAAAACATCAGATCCAAGACTGTTCATTGGCCAACTGGCCTCACCCTAACAACAAACATCAGTTTCAGTGACTCTGCCTCCACAAATATGGTAGCAAGCAAGAACTGAAGACACTCAGTATCCTCTTCTGGCCTCTGCATGGCACATACACTCACACATACATATACACATACAACACAGCACACACAAGGAGAAGGACCAAAAGACCAAATAGGAAATAAAGAACACTCAAAATACCTTAAGCACATAAACTTTTAATTTAATTTATAAATTTACTTAGTTTTGACAAGGTTGTTTTAAAGAGCATCTTGGGCAAACTATTTCAATAACTAGCCCAAGGTTGTAAAGCCAAGATTGAGAGTGGGTCGCCTAGCTTCCTGCCCAGTTCCTCTCTCCACATAGAGCATGTTTCCCGCCTCTAGTTGGCTTTTTAAATTAAAAGGAATTAACAAAGCAGCAAACACAGAATTAGCTCTTTATTGCGATTTCACTAACCGAACAGTAACTTTATTTAATAGATCTTCCTCGCCACACAGACATCCCACTGAAGCACTGTAATAAATGTAATAAAAGGGGAGATTAGGGCAAACATCGGCGGGAAGACATTAATTAGAGAAGGACCTCACCAATTCTCAGTTGACTAATCCTCAAACCCTGTAATTCTCATAAGGAAACTGACAATCTTGCTTTACTCCTTATCAAAGAGACTTTCCAGCCGGGGAGAGTGGCAGGCTCAAGTAATCAGAATCTCATTAATTTTATTAAATATACCATAAAGTCCCATAACAAATAATTAAGCCCTGTTAAACAGATATCCAATAGTCCATCTTATCCCTTCTTATTTATAGACAGAAATAAAATGACAGTGCTTACAACAACAATACAGGGCACTTGTTACTGGTGATAATAATACCTTAGGTTTGATCCATAGATGTCAGAGCTTTTCAAAGCATGATTGTCATGCTGCAGCTGTGTTGGCGCTATTTTGAGGGCTACTTTATTGGGTTCTTATACTTCTACCTCCCTTCCAATCCTTATTGTACCCCTTTCAGCACCCCAACACCAGGTAGAAGAGAAAGAAAGTTAGAAGGGAAAGGGGGTGTGGGCCTCTGTAGACTATTTCCTGATGATTAATGCTGTAGGGCAAGTCAGGTCTTTGTAGTCAGGATATCTCTAACTTCTTCTTGTCTCTTTGCCCACATTCTCACAATCACTTGACAAACTGCAACAACCACAACCAGGAGCAGCAGAGAGAGCAGCCTTCTTTTCTCCTCCTCTCCCTCCTCCTCCTCCTCCTCCCCCTCCTCCTCCTCCTCCCCCTCCTCCTCTTCCTTCTTCTCCTCCTCTTCTTTCTTCCTCTTCTTCTTCTTCTTCTTCTTCTTCTTCTTCTTCTTCTTCTTCTTCTTCTTCTTCTTCTTCTTCTTCTTCTTCTTCTTCTCCTCCTCCTTCTCCTTCTCCTTCTTCTTTGTCTTCTTCTCCTTCCTCCTCCTCCTCCTCACCTCCTCCTCTTCTCCTTCTTCTTCCTCCTCCTCCTCTTTCTCTTCTTCTTCTCCTCCTCTTCCACTTCTTCCTACTCCTTCTTCATATTATTATTGTTATTATTATCATTATCATTATTATTATTATTATTATTAATTTTGAGGTCATCCTCCCCCTCTCAAGTCTCTGACATTTATTTCTTCTCCGGAGTTCCCAGAATTAAACTATCTGCATCTGGCAAAGATCATGGCCCTCCTAGAGCACAAGGCAATCACAGTTAGTTGCTGTGAACAATCTGAAGCAGTCCCATATCCCATACCTGGGGTTCAAACAAAAGCACAGTCACGTAACATAGCTGGGTTTTTTAAGAAACCAAAATTTTCACTACTCAGCTGGCCTACTGATATGTCCTACTCTCTATATATAAAGCTTTGACCTGCTTTCTTTTACACAAGACTTGAGAAAGTTAGACCAAATTTGGCATGTTTGTTTATAATGGCCTGTCTTAAGATAAACAAAAGTTGTGCTCAACAAACCTACAGTAGGGACACAGGGTTCTGAAAGAAATAAGCCGTCCTGTAGACACTGCCATTGAAATGGGAACAGCATCAGTGCTGTGAGCTGACTACATCATAGGTGTGCTCCATGTAAAGTCTGCTTTTCATCACCACAACTGAGAAGGTCTTTCAGGTTTTGCACTTTTCCCAATCCCATTCAACTCTGCCTACAGACAAGAGTTCTTTAGCCATGAATACAAGCTTCTGTGCTGTTGTTTCCTTTATTTGGTTTTGTACTATAAATACGGTACAGAATTTATCATTTTCAATTGAATATTTTTATAGCCATATAAAACCTGCTTGACGCTGTAGGTCAGATGTTAGTGCCCAAACATGCCATCCCCTAAGTCCTGAACTCTAAGCATCTGTGATAACGTGCCTGCTTAGAGGGGCGGGTCTTTGAAAATGTAATTAAAATCACTTTCTATAACACAAGAAAAGTAACCTAGATAGCCTATAGTTAGAGAGGCCTTTAGAAAGCATGAAGAATGTAAGCTTCCTCTAGAAACAAAGACTATTCCCCTAAAATATGATAGGGAATCAGGAAAGAGAGAATTTATCCTATAGAATTCCTATAGAATTTAGGAGCTGAATTTGTACCACAACCTAAAAGGTAAAGCATTTCTTTCCTGAGCTGCCAGTGAAGAACATGGCCCAACCTATGCATGGAGTTGGTCCTCAGAGACTCCCGAAGTGGAGCCCCATTTCTAACTCACATGACAATTGAGAAGGAAGTGGGTGTTGTTTAAATGTGGTGATATGTTACAGTCACAATGGAAATGTGCCTGAATATTCTGGTAGGTTTTGTAGATTCACAGCATGTCACGTGTGAATCTATAGTAAAGTAAATGTTTTCTGGCTCAAATGACTTACAATACCCTTGGGAAGGTAAAATACAAGTGTGAAAGGATGTGTAAATAAGCATATGTGTCAGTCATTCAAAAGTGGTAGCAAACGAAGGAATAAACAAATGTGCATATAGGCACCAGGGGCAGTGCCCACATAGGTCATCTAGGGAAAGCTCAAAGTTGTATTTTCCTCTGTGCAGGGCAATGTTTCCTAAATTCTAGTATAACTGTGAACTCCACAAGATCTTATTAAAATACCTCTCGGAAGTGATTTCATTAAATCTGTAATAGAGAGGGGAATGTTGAATGAGCAGATCTCAGGGTGGTACCAATGCCGTGGATTCTAGAGACACACTTTGGGAACCACTATGGGAAGGAAAAGGAAAATGGAGGGAGAGGCTCCAAGGCTTAATATGAAGCTAAAGACTTGCTTAGGAAGCATAGTGATGGCGCTTTGAAAGGGTTAATGACCGCTGGGTGGTGGAGGTGGCCAGCCTTTAATCCCAGCACTCAGAGGTAGTGGCAGGCAAATCTCTGAGGTCAAGGCCAGCCTGGTCTACAGAGTGAGTTTCGAAAAAGTCAAGGGTACAAACAGAAACCTTGTTTCAAATAAAAAGGAACAAAGAAATAAAGAAGAAAAGATTAATGACAAAATTACTCAGGAAAGGCCGGGCGCTGGTGGCACACACCTTTATTTATGTATTTTTTTCAGGATCATATTTCTTTATTAACTAAACGTTAATCAGCATGAAAATAAGATGTAGGCCATGTTCAGTGAGTTCTGCAAATGCTGTCCTTGGCAATGGGAACTTGCTGTCAGTTTGCTGAGAGCAAGTGTGAGTTTGTGTTGGCATCACCCAAAGTTGTGTGAGGGTTTCTCCGGGACCCCCTTGGAGAACAACTCAGTTAAATGCAACCTAGTCCTGTCACTGGAAGCCTTGCCTGTCTACAAGAGATGGCCTATTGTGTTTCTGTATCTACAATTAGGCACGCGCCTTTAATTCCAGGACTTGGGAGGCAGAGGCAGGCAGATTTCTGAGTTCAAGGCCAGACTGGTCTACAGAGTGAGTTCTAGGACAGCCAGGTCTACACAGAGAAACCCTGACTCAAAAAAACAAAACAAAACAAAAACAAAAACAAAAAAAAGAAGAAAGCAAGAAGAAAAAGAAAAAACAAAAACAAACAAACAAACAAAAATAGGAAAGAATTAGAGGCTAGAAGAGATTTAAACCAGAAAATGAAATAATCCAAGAAAGAACATGTTGCAGTCAGGCAAATATGAAGAACTTACAGAATAGGAAAAGAGAGACAGAGAGATGTCTCAGCAGTTAAGAGCACTGGCTACTCTTCCAGAGACTCTAGTTCAATTCTCAGCACATACGTGGTGACTTGCAAGACTGTAACTCTCAGGCGAACAAATGCCCTCTTCTGGCCTCTGTGGGCACTGCATGCATGTGGCACATAAAGATGTAGGCAGAACATACATGTATGCAAATAAATAAATAACGTTTTAAATAATAAAAAGAGAAATGCTATGAAAAGTTAATTAATATTAAGTAGAGAAATGTGGCATACTGCATCAAAGGTAAAGGAATAAAATGAATGATTTTGCATTTAATTTTTTACTTCTGTTTATTTTGTTTTTCGTTTTAGAAGTTATAATCTAATTCATATTGAAAAAATGATTAAGGTAAATTTTTCTTATAACACTCTTTCATTACATTTTGATCTCTTTAATATCTGAGCAGTGTTGCCAGTTTTATTATTTATATTTTAAAATTATTTTATATATGAGTGTTTTGCCTAAATCTGTATCTGTGAACCATAAAGTCCTCAGAGACCAAAAGATGGAGTAGGATCTCCTAGAACAGAAGTTATATAAGGCTGGGGGCAGCCATCTCTCCAGCCCAAATAAAGGACCACAATTTAACAAGAAAGAAGCTATTGATTGATTGATTGATTGATTGCCTCACTGATTGAGACAGGGTCTCACCATAGTCCTGGCTGCCTTGAACTTAAAAGAGACTCAGCTGCTTCTGTTTCCCAAGGGCTAGCATTACCACTCCACCTGGCTCTGACACCTTTTTCTGGTTGTGCTGGGGATTGAACTCAAGGCCCTGTGCATTTTAAGTACCATTGAACTACATCACAAGCCCTTCATTATTGATATTCATTTCATATTCTTGGTTGCCTACTCTTTCAAGACGTTCTCAACTGCATAGACCTTTCCAGAGAACCAAATTGTAACCACATGTGACTTCAGATCCACAGAATCCAACTTCCTCTTCTACTTCCACAGGTACCTCCAGTCATGTGCACGTACCACACACAGACACACACATGCATAAAATATATCATTAAAATATTTTCTGGGGAACCACCAAACTGACCTCCAAAGTGGTTTTACCAGCTTTCAATCCCTCCAGCAATGGAGGAGTGTTCCTCTTTCTCCACATCATCTCCAGCATTTGCTGCCCACTGAGTTTTTGATCTTGGCCATTCTGATTGGTGAGAAGTGGAATCTCAGCGTTGTTTTGATTTGCATTTCCCTGATGATTTAGGGTGTTGAACATTTATTTCTGTAGGTGTTTCTCAGCCATCCAGTATTCCTCAGTTGAGAATTCTTTGTTTAGCTCTGTACACCATTTTTAATAGGGTTATTTGGTTCTCTGGAGTCTAACTTCTTGAGTTCTTTGTATATATTGGATATTATCCCTCTATAGGATATAGGATTGGTAAAGATCTTTTCCCAGTCTGTTGGTTGCTGTTTTGTCCTATTGACAGTGTCTTTTGCCTTACAGAAGCTTTTCAATTTTATGAGGTCCCATTTGTCAATTCTTGATCTTAGAGCATAAGTTATTGGTGTTCTATTCAGGAAAATTTCCCCTGTGCCCATTGCTCCAGGTTCTTCCCCACTTTCTCTTCTATTACATTCAGTGTATCTGGTTTCATGTGGACGTGCTTGACCTTGAGCTTTGTACAGGGAAATATGAATGGACCAATTTGCATCCTTCTACATGTTGACCTCCAGTTGACCCAGCACCGTTTGTTGAAAATGCTGCCTTTTTCCACTGGATGGTTTTAGATCCCTTGTCAAAGATCAAGTCGCAGAAGATGACCATTTCAGACATCAATGAGAGGAGAGGCCATTGGCCCTGTGAAGGCTTGATTCCCCAGAAGAGGGGAATGCAAGTCAGGAAATTGGTGGGTGGGGTGAGGAGGGGGAGGGGGTATGGGATAAGGGGTTTTCAGAAAGGAGATACCATTTGGAATGTAAATAAAGCAAATATTTAATAACACTAAATAATAATAATAATAATAATAATAATAATAATTTTGTATTTTAATTCTATGAGTAGTCTACAGTTAGCTAAAATTCCTAAAGTTCTTCCTTTATAATTGCTAATAACATTTTTAGTCTAATACATTCCCTTCTATAATTCTTTTATCTTTTCTAAGATTGTTCTCTATTCCTTTGAAATTCTTCTTAATATCTTTGTCAGTTCATGTCTGCTTGTAGTAAGGTTTTCAGTTCTTTATTTACTTAAAATGTCTTTGCACTGTTCTTAATTTCAAGAGGCTATTTTCTCAGCGTGTAGACTCCAGGATCCACTTACTCTCTTTTACCTCTCAAAGGTCTTTGGCCTATTCTAAGCTGTGAGTCATAGAGTTATTTTTTCACAGTTATTAATTTCCATGCCCACCCCAAAATGCATGTTTTTCTTTGCATTTTGAATTAGATTTTTGTTTTGGATTTTTGTTATTTTTGTTGTTGTTGTTGTTTTGTTTTGACTGTCTTGTTTTTTGTTTCAGCTGAGTCATAATGATATATCTATACCAGAAACTCTGTACATTTCTTCTCACGTGTAAGTCATTTTTAGTAGGTGGTTGTGGTTTTTTTTAATGTATCTGTTCTTGAGGTTTGCTGAGACGTTTAATCTATGAGTTGATATCTTCAATTAGTTTACATGTACACAGCCATCAGCCATGAGCCCAGTAAAAGTGCTTCTTCTGATCTCTCCCTCTTCTTTCTGTCATTCAGATTACACATAAAATAATTACTTAGAAGTTTTCACTATATGCCACATCTTGTAGGACACTTTCTACATTATCCCATGTATTCCTATTTGTTTTTTTATTTGAATACTTTTTTTTTGGCCCTGACTTCTGATGACCCTTCTGTGAGTACATACATGCTGCATAGCAGTCTTAATTTTAATTAAGACATTGCATTCTATTCTACTATAAGGAAACAGATTGGCTAGAGATAGAGCCAATAGAAAGGCATACATAAATGTAGAATACAGAAAATGAAATGAAGATTGTGAGTCTCCAGGCTCAGTGATGTTAGGAGCTACTGCTGTTCCTGATGTTTTCAATTATGTGAGTGTGTACATCTATTTTTTTTTTCTTTTCAGTTTGAATTCAGTTGCTTGAAACTTGATCCTGAGTAATAGAATCCTCAACTGAAATTTCCTCCAGGCCTAGTTTTTGTCTTTTGGCCTTGTTGTTTCTTTGTTCCGTTGCCTTTTCGTCTCTCAGCAGATTAGATACAGCCAGGTTCTCAAGGGCCTCAGCAGCCCCAGAAGAAATAGGAAGATCTCAGAGACCTCTGGAGAGGGAATGGAGAAAGATTTCTGAAAGGAAATAAAGTAGCCATGAGATTGGTCCAGAAACGAGTCTTCGGGGTTATAAGGAAGGAAAACTGGGCTTTGGAGGAATGTAGGACCATGGGGGAATTTTCAGCAACAGCCAAGATTTTCCCGTGGTAAGCCTGTCAGACTTTGTTACACAAAAACAAGAACCCATGACTCAAAAATTATTATAACAACACCATTTTGAATATAAAATTGAACTCTAGGGAGGAAAGGTTAATTTGCCATATTCCTTTCCCACTAATATTTTGTCCTCAAGATGAGCTAACCTCCACAGCTATAGAATCAGGTATTACTGTACCAGAATGGGTGAGATTTTTTTTTTTTTGAATTGTGCATGTTTTGGAAAAAGACACCCATATAAAGTAGAAAAGCATTAGTATAGGGATGAGAAGTTTACTGAGGTTCACCAAAAAACTCTTTATAACTCAGCTCATATCTTCTGTACCCAGAAGAATTCTCAAATAATCGAATGAAAGGAGAAAGGTAAATCACTGTGAAAAACGTCACTGTGCAGTGCCAAGAGCTAAGCGCACCGAGGCTCTTACTGAGCATATCCATTACATGCAATCTGAAATGTAACGTCAGAAAGTGGATCAGAGCTGCAAGTGAGCTCAGATGGTAAGAACACATAACTGTCAGGAGGACGTCACATCCTGTCACCATAGAGTGACCAAGAACTTGCTACATATTCCGCCAAAAGCTTTAACAAACTCCCCACTCATTATTATAACTCTCAAAGGCTAGAAAGATATTCTCAAGTTTAAATAAACTGACCTTTTAAAAAGCTTATGTTTGAAAAGCTACGACTTGTCCCTGTCTCCTCTTCCACTAAAATTTACCACACTAGTATTTTCTAAAACTATTTACAAGCCAGAGAGCATGCTTCTGCTGAAGTACCTACAAGTGATGCTTCTTGATTTGTGCAATTTCCTAACTTTGTGAACCTAGTTATTATAAAATGTTTATAAATAAATATATTATTATAATAATAAATTATTTAATAATAAATAATATAATAATAACAAATATAATAAATATAATAAATTATTTAATAATAAATAATATAATAATAATAATAAATATAATAAATAAAAACGATATGGGAACGAATATCAAGAATAGTTAAAAGGAAGCACAGTAGTCAGCCCTCCTTAAGAGTCCGTGACCTCATCAGCCACTGGTAACTGGCTAGGTTTAGAGCACCAGGCATGGGTTTCCTCCTCTGGAGGATTAACTGGCAGTCAATCCACACACAGTGCTTCCTCCTAGACTGGGGCAGTCTAAACAGCTGTTGATTGCCCCAGTGATAGAAGGGCCACCATTGCATCCCTAGGAATACGTTGCTAGGCTGGTCATTGCTATGATTTGCAGGATTTACAGCTGGATAAGAGTTTTTACTGCTTGTCTCCTCTTAGAGGCTTCCAGGCCAGCTCCTCCAAGTCCTCTGGCCAATGTGCACGGTGTTTCCTCCAGCAATGGGGAGGGTCTTTCTTACCTTGAAAGTTCTAGGAGGCAACGAAGGGCAACATCAATAGCTTGTGTTCTTTGTGGAGAGTCTCCTGAATTTCTCCATTATCAAGATCAGAAATGGAGGCTTCCCATGCCTGACACTGGGATTGTATTGAATAGTCTATGACCTCTGGATGGGTGCGCCACCATACCAAGTAATGTCACTTCATTAATACGTGTGTATATACATACTTATGTGTGTATTTTTAAGTAAACATAATAATGTTGCTCTATGACCTTTTCAAAAATTCTTAGTGATTTTATTCTGTCCTCCCCTCAGTGTTCAACCTTCCCAGTCATAGTATTTACATTCTATTATCCCTCTAGTCTCTCCTATGGTCCCTTCTCCTTTCCTGGTTTCTGTAGTTATTCCTGGTTCCATATTAACATCTACAGATTCAATGCTAGGATCCACAAACCAAGTGCTAAGTTCTAAACACACATATACACGCACACACACACACACACACACACACACAAACAAACAACAGTCAATGGACTGGCAGGCTGTATATATGCATGCATAAATGTATGTGTGTGCATGATCATGCATGTGTGTGCATGCTTATGCATGTGTGTGCTCATGCATGTGTGTGCTCATGCATGTATGTGTGCTCATGCATGTGTGTGCTCATGCATGTGTGTGCTCATACATGTGTGTGCTTATGCATGTGTGTGTGCTCATACATGTATGTGTGCTCATGCATGTGTGTGCTCATGCATGTGTGTGCTTATGCATGTGTGTGTGCTCATGCATGTGTGTGCTCATGCATGTGTGTGCTCATGCATGTGTGTGCTCATGCATGTGTGTGCTCATACATGTGTGTGCTCATGCATGTGTGTGCTCATGCATGTGTGTGCTCGTGCATGTGTGTGCATGCTCATGCATGTGTGTGCTCATGCATGTACATTCTATTTATATCATTTCTACACATTCTTATCCCCCTTTAATTCCTCCCTGTCCCTCTTCTTAGGGATATACAAGGAGCTGAAGGTAGAGGAAATTAGATAAAAATGATATAAATATAGTATTTGTGGATGAAATTCTCAAAAAAATGTTTTTAGTTATAAAAGAAAAGAAAAACAGTACACAGTACACAGAATCATGTAGCCATGATTCAACAGATAAGGGTGATTCAGCAGTTTTGCCTGCCTTTGACTTCCAGGAATTCTGATCCCATCTTCCTTCTCAGTAGCCCCAATGCCTTTCCATCCCTGGGATCACCAGCATTCTCTTCCTCTCCTAGTCTGCTTGAGCCGTTCACCCATGCATTCAGTCATTCACCAATGCATTCAGTCATTCACCAATGCATTCAGCCATTCACCAATGCATTCAGTTTCCTGCCTGTAATGAAGACACCATGTGAGAGACTTCCTGATTCATTCCTTTCAGCTGGCTGTGTTTGTCACTCTCACACTCAGAGCTCCTGAATGCATGTGGGTGGAATTGCACAAGTCATTGTTGTAGTGTGACTCCTCGAATAGGCAAAGTGATAGAAAACTAAATAGTCCTGGAACCATTCACAAGTGTCTTTCCATGAGCAAATGCCCTGGACCAAAACGCCTTATGGAGCTCATCTCTGCTTTGTTACAAGAGTCCAATAAAAATACAGGCACAGGCACACTCATTAAAAAGCAGCCTAGCATGCACTTCACTCAGTTGTCTAAAACCTTCATGTATTTAGAATAGTTGTTTATTTTTAGGTTTTGGGGGTTTTTTTGTTTGGTTTTGAATTTTTGGTTTACTTTGGGTTTGGGTTTGGGGTTTTGTTGTTGTTTTCTCTTTTATAAAATATCAATTTATAGCCCAGGCTAGCTTGGCAGTTTCTGTATGGATGAGAATGGCCATGCTATCAAGATTGTCCCTCATAACAAGCAATGTATGGGATCTCAAACCCATGGATGGCACTGCCCACATTTAGGTGGGATGTTCCCCCATCTCTTTACATAATCAAAATCCCTCCCTGCCGCATCTGTAGGTCAACCTGACCTAAGCAATGCATTAAAACTCTCTTCTCAGGTGATTCAAAATTGTGTCAAGTTGATGATTAAAGCTAATCTTCACATTTGGATAATGTATAAATAAACTCCTAGGTCTATCTTGATAATATAGAATATTATTCTATGTTTAAATAAATAAATAAGCCAACAAACTACTGAAAGGCAAGGAACAAACTCAAATCATTTAGTAGAAAGAAAATCCTACCTACTGCATGAGTCTAATTACATAACATTCTGGAAAAAACAAAGCTATGGAAAGTGGATCTCGCCCATGGTGGCATGAGTCTAATTACATAACATTCTGGAAAAAACAAAGCTATGGAAACTGGATCTAGCCCATGGTGGCATTGTGTAAATAAACATATCTGCAGCAGAGTGAACAAGGAGAAGGGTCAAGCCTCTTTGGTTAACATGAGGAAATTACTATGAGCTGTCTTGTTTGTCTTTGTTATGGTTTTAGAGACAAGGTCCCTCTACTTAGCCTTGGATGACCTGGGATTCTTCATGTAGTCCAGGTTTACCTTGAACTCATAGACATCCTTTTGCCTCTGCCTCCCAAGTGCTAGAATTAAAGGAATATACTACCAGGCCACACAACTTTTAGAATGCAGTTTACTGAGAGAAAGTGAGTGCTTTGGTTTGTTTTGGTTTTTGGATTTTGTTGTTGTTTTGTTTCTTTTCTGAATAAATTCCTAGGCATATACATAAGTACATAGTTCTTATTTGTAAATGACTATCTAAAATTGCACTATACGCCTGGTTGTACCTTTCTGTAAGCATCTGGTGGTTCAGGACGCACATCTGAATTCAATTGAAGCCTATAATGGATACAGGGTCACAGAATTCTTGGTTAATAAAATCCACACTGCAGCATCTACGACGTCCGTGAAGACCCTTGTGCTCAGGTTCCTGTAGTTACCCTGACTGTTCAGTTCTAACTCCTCGATGCTTCCTGAAATAGCAACTCGAGGTTTCTTTCCTCACTGCTCGTCATTTTCTTTGCAAATATTTTTTTATATATTTCCAAGGGCACTACAACCTCAATAAGTCCATATATTTAATTGCTTCATTTAAAAATCCGTTCTGAAAACATCTTGATTTTGTTGCTCTCACTAGGAAAAATAAAAGCCTTTTAAATGATGTAAACAACTGTGTCTTCTCACAAGAATGGCTTGGTTAATAAATCCTGCAGAAACGGACCAACGATATTAAGCCAAACATAAAAGGCCATAAGCACAGCCTGTACTGGGTTCCTGGGTTCCTGGGTTCCCGAGAACTAAACAGAGGGCACTCTGTGGCTGTTCCCTGTGCTGTCAATCAAACACATCACCCCAAGCTGCCTTCCTGTGGTGATGCCCTGCATAGTAAATTCCAACAGAAGCCTGTGCAGTTCAATCATTTGGACTTTACTCATTTTAAACATTGCATAAAAGTCTAAAGCAGAAATGTTTCACTCAGGTGAGACAGCATGAAAATAAAATGTCCTTTCTCTGGTTTTATTTCTTCCTATGTCCCCTTGCCCCTCCTACACAGAAGAGCCTACTTCTGGAGTAATTCGTATAACTCTGTGACAAATCCACTTCAGCCTTGGTAATGCCTTTCGTTTTGACTTCAAAACATTCGCTGGCTCTCGCGGATTTGTGCTGTTTAACACCAAGATAAAGGTAAGCCGCCTTTTTTAATAACGATGGATTACTTTTTCTCGTTACATGTTCTTATTCAATTGGATGTTTTCAATTTAAGCACATCAATTCTGGAGGAAAAATGTAGCGTCAGTCTGAGAATAATTGTAGTTATTAGAAGAGTAAACACAAGGAAACACAAGCAACATAAACTGAAATTATCTGGATAAATTACTGCCAAGGTCTAATGTCTCCATAGGAAAGGGAGGCTGCTCTCTGCTCGGCACTCAACTCTCTGCTTTCCGTCCCGGGAAAGTGGGGGTGTGTGTTTCATCTCCTAAAGAAACCCACGTTGATCATATGAGCACATCTAAGGAGGAGTCTGCTGCGGCCATGTTTGATTAAAGAGATCCTGTGGCAATTTGTGGGCCGAACTTCTTCAAGTGCTTTCTAGACCCACCCATGGACTACTATTTTCATAATGCCTTGCTTGATTATTCTTACAATACTAAACCCTGTGTATTATATTATGTATACAGACATAGAGGACAAATATGATGGTTTCTGGATAATAATAATACTACATCTTCCAGCTTCTGGCTATTGTAAATAAGGCTGCTATGAACATAATGGAGCATGTATCCTTATTGCATGCCAGGGAATCCTCTGGGTATATGCCCAGGAGTGGTATAACAGGGTTCTCCAGAAGTGTCATGCCCAGTTTTCTGAGGAACCGCCAAACTGATTTCCAGAGTGGTTGTACCAGTTTGCATTCCCACCAGCAGTGGAGGAGTGTTCCTCTTTCTCCACATCCTCGCCAACACCTGCTGTCTCCTGAGTTTTTAATCTTAGCCATTCTGACTGGTGTGAGGTGAATGGAGGAATGGATACAGAAAATGTTGTATATTTACACAATGGAACACTACTCAGCAATTAAAAACAATGAATTCATGAAATTCTTAAATGGTTGAAACTGGAAAATATGATCCTAAGTGAGGTAACCCAATCACAAAAGAACACACATGGAATGCAGTCACTGATAAGTTAAGTGGATATTAGCCCAGAAGATCTGAATACCCAAGACACAATTTACATATCAAATGATTCCCAAGAAGGAAGCAGAGGGCCCTGGTCCTGGAAAGGCTTGATGCAGCAATGTAGGGAAGTACCAGGACAGAGAAGTGGGAAGGGGTTGATTGGGGAACTTATGGGACTTATGGGGAGGGTGGAACTGGGAAAGAGGAAGTCATTTGGAATGTAAACAAAGAATATAGAAAATTAAAAAAATAATAATTGGAAAAGATAATAATACACCTTCAAGAAGAAATGAATGCTGATTTCTCTGACTTGAATTACCACACATGTGCACCCACATCGGACTGTAACAGTTGAATACCATAGTTCTAGGTCAGCCTGGTATACAGAGTGAGTTCCAGGACAGCTAGGCCTATACAGAGAAACCCTGTCTGTCTCTCAAAAAAAAAAATCTGTGAAAGGTTTTGTTTGTTAGGTTGGGTTTCATTTGGACTTTACAATACTGAGGATTGAACTAGAAGCTAGCACCTACCAAACAAGCATTCTACTACTTAGCTACATCCACAATCCCTAAAACTTTTAATGAAAATTGTAGCTGGGAAGATTAGTCAGTGGTAAGGTGCTCGCTGTGTAAGCCAAGAGGACCTAAGTTCAAATCCACAGCACAGACAATAAAACCATAGCACAGCAGCATGTTCAGGGATGAAGGGTGGAGACAGAAGAATTCCTGAAGCCCAGTGGTTCACCTCATCTGTGAACTCCAGGTTCAGTGAAGGCTCTGTCTCAAATCACAGGATAAAGTACAATAGACAAGGACACCTGGTGTCAAACTCTGGCCACCAGCACACACCTGTACCCACTCCTTCCACACACAGGGAAAGCCCCAAAGTTTTACATATCCTGGTATTAATTTTCTATTAATTAATTAAATAATAATTAAATTATTAAATAATTTAATTAATTAATTAATACTTTTAATAATTAACAATTAATTAATGTGTGTCTAGCACATTAAGTTCATTTGATGTATATAGCTGATGTAAATGTGAACAAGTTATTTTACTGGGTCCTATAAACTCTTAATGACAAACTTTAGATATTCATTTAAAAATAATTGTATTATTTGCTTTACTAGAACTAACAATTATTGATGTCAGCTATAATATTAAAATTATCTATGATAGTTTCATGGTCATTGTCGTAGAAATAGCAATTGTGTTATCTATTGTTTGAATTCACAGATATTTTGCGAGGTAATTAAATGAATCTTTTTCCAGGTGGGGCCCTAAAGGCTCAGAGATGAAAGTATTTTGCCCCAATGTGCTCACAAAACTAATTTTTAAAAGTAGTATCTGACTCCTGGCAAATCTAAGTCTAGTTTTAAATTCATATACCAATGTTAACTACACATTTCTGGTTCCAAATACTGAAAATTGAACTAAATTGTTATTCATTGGCACTCAGCACTGTATCTGGCATCTAGTACATGCTTAGTAAATGCACACTGAGTAAATCAAATTTTAGATTCATTCATTCACAAAGTGAATAGAATTTTAGACTCAGTAGACTTAAAAATTGCATACATATAAACATATTCCTAGTTGAAACACTGGTGGCAAGCACTCGCATCTTAACATTCTAGAACTTGTGTTTCTGAGAATTGTGAGGCCTTCCAGTGTTGCCATCCACACTCAGAAAACACTGAGCCACTAACTTAGGATTGGAACTTTTCCTTCTGCTCTTTTTGAATTAAGGCCTGCATTTCACAAGCACTCCTGTTACAGGGAGGCCAAAGCTCGATTCTGATATTTGGCATTTATATCATGTTTTCTAACGGAAATCACTCCCGAGGACAGAGCCTGATATTCTGTGTTTCCAAACATGCTATCCTGCTTCCGTGAGCCTGAAGGATTGGCAAGATGGAAAAGTGTGAGTTCAGAGGAACAGAAGCAAAGCTAACAAGAGGGGGAAATGCGAACGAAAGAGAGGGGGGGAGGGGGAGAGAGAGAGAGGGAGAAGGATAGGGAGAGGGGGAGACAATGAATGAATGAATGAATGAATGAATGAATTTATTTTACTGCCTAGTAACAGCTATTTACAATGCCACAATCCTGTTCTGTAGGACCATTTTGTTAAAATAAGAATATTGTATTTTTCTCCTTTAAGATGTTTCATAACAGAGAACCACAAGAAAGGCACAGGCGCTACTGTTCCCTTTCCTGCCTCTGCAATGTTGTGCAGCTAAGATGTGTTCATTGCAGCAGATCCTGAAGCTGTATAAGATGTTTGCTTGAGGATTAATTTTAGTCCCTTTAAGCTGAACTTCTGTAATGAAATCTATTTAGAGGCATTCCACAGTACCCTATGGTTACTAGCTTATGCAAATGAAGTATGACCCTGGGAATAAACCTCTTGCCCCCTCATCATCCTCCCTGGCTTCAAAGGTCTCTAGGCAATCGCTTTTTTAAGTGAAAAGATTGTTAAGCTGAACTAAAATAGAAAAAGAGGGGGTTACAACTTGATATCCAATATTCGTATGGCCCAACCATTTACTATCTACTATTTTCCTATAAATATTTAGATACTAATTTATAAATCCATCTGGGATAACTGTGTTAGTATGTATGATTGCTTTCCAACCTCTTCTTCTAGTTTGAATCCTAATAACTACAGACCAGTGTCAATCAATAGCCATTTACTCTCACTTCATTTCTTACTTCTTATCTAACGTAAGGCACGCTGGGTCGGGACTGCATTGGTCTGCTAACAATAAATTTTCTCTACTGATTATACTCTCACTGAGAATATATTCCTGCTGGGCACCAGAATAATCAAAGTGATCATGAAATTTGCACTCCATGAGGACATCACTCATTAAGTGTCCAGGTTGTTACTTGAATGTATAGCTTAGGAATATAAGATCATTTACAAGCAATCAAGAAAATTAGAGTCTAATTGTAAGCAGATAACAAAATAGAATTATTGATTGCATCTTCAGAAAGATTAGCGGGCTGTCTACTATTTCTTGAAGTGTAATCATCATAATAATTTCTGTGATGTTAAGCATTGCCTTTCAACTAAATAATAAGATGAAAAACACCCACCCCTGTTGTCTATATGCTTGTTTGGCAGAAAGGACAAGTTGTGTAAATGTGAATCTATTTCAGTTTGGTCAGATAACTAAAATCACCTCCAGAAGGCCTCAGGTTTCTCCAGGTCAAAGTGTCATCTCAGGATGCAATTAAAATTAGGAAATAATCCAGTATGAGTCCAGGATTTGTAAGCTAAGAGGTCTGTTGTGCAACCCTCTAAAGGATGGCAAACCACGGAGACTGACTCTTTGACCTAACTAAATAGCAAGATAAGGTCCAAGCAGATGAAGACAAAGGCATTCCTTTGCAAATACCTGTTGCAAAGCTCTCTAGCTATGGCTGTTGAGGCTACGATTTTTGTTAAAACATAAAGCTACATTAAAATATGGCCATTTATACTGACATGTTTGTGTTCTGCTCTTTGTAAATCGTTTGTGTCATGGGGCTGTGTGTCAGGTAGTTAATGTTAGATAGTCAGCATTTTGCATACATGGTTGCATAAGCTTTGAAATATGAAAGACAGCAAATCTATTGTTTCAGAGGCTCCAGACCACAGCCATCTACCTGAAAATTTTAAATTGACTCAAGAATTGGGTAAAATGTCCCAAATGCCTGGCCAGCAACCACTGAATAATATAGTCTGGGAGCTAATAAATGATTTGGCCAAAACACAAGCCAAAGGAATTTGCTAGAACTTGGCAGGTTGGGGCAAGAAAAGACACAAATTAAGGTTGTTGTGTTTATAAATACCATTGAATGGAAGAGAAGATACTCATGAAAGTTAAAAAATGGCACAGAGAATAAATAATTCTATATAAAATGCAATATAGAGAACACATTCTAGCCAAAATACACCGAAGATCTACAATGACTAACAGAAGAAACAAAGCACACAAACTGAAAATTGAGGACCCAGTACAAGGCAGTACATAATTAGAGAGAATTTCCCCACCCCTAAAATAATACAGGAATAGATTGTGTTATGCCAATGGAAACCAAAAAGGAACTCTTTTGGAAGCGTTTCTCTGAGATGGTATTTGCCTGTAAGGTTTGTAATCCTCAAGGGCTAAGAATATGTGAGAATACCCTGGACAGGGGATGCTGCCCTTCGGGCTAAGAAAGGAACAGTAGGCGATCTAGACAGAAAAAGCTATACACTTCAAGCTGAACCTCAGCAACCAGATAGCAACTGTTCCATTATTCATTCCTTCTGCTATCAATGACATTTGGCATTGATTCTTAGGGACGTGCTATATTTGTGCATGGCTTATGAGACAGCAACAACCCCACCACTTACCTTCCCCTCAGCAGGGAATGCAATTGAGGCCAATGCCACAGCAAACACATGAAAAAGACAATGGTGGACATGAGATAGGAAGAGGCCTGCATAATACAGGGATGCAGAAGGGCTGGTAAGGGGCCAGAACTTAGATGTCAGCTCATAGATGACTCTTTTAGAAATTCTCTTTAGAAAACCTGACACCTAGAGAGAAATAAAAGGTAGGTAGGGAAGGGGGGTTGGGACAGAAGGATAAAGACTGAAGGATGAGGGGAGTGTGGGCCGGACACTCTAGGATCTAAAGGGGTCTAGAGAAAGATGTTAATGAGAACACATAGGAACAGCAGAGCTATGGGAAGACATTTAAATTATACTTCATTTGCAAAGGAGGACATTAAAGAGCTTTACACTTGCTATTAGCATCCCAGAGGCAGATTAGCTAAGAATAGAGTGGAGCTTAAGGGCTTTCCAAACTGCAAGAATTTTTGACCTTTTTACATGGCCATAGGTTTCTGTAATGCTATATATGCCGTACAATAGTGTACAGTGCATATTACCTTTCCATCACAAACATGTGCTCTACAAGAAGAGTCAAATGCATTTGTCCACTGCAAGAATCCCCAAAGGCTAGAGTACCTGGCGGATGACTGACAGGTGGTAATCAAGTATTTTTTTTTTCAGAATGAATGGTCTATAGAGCTCGTTTTATCTTTCACTGACAACATTATCAGCCTTCACATTGAATCTCCACTCCCTGGTACTACCTATCTAATACACCTTACATCTAATATGGATCATAGTCGAGCTCTATCCTAGCACTACTTTCTCAGACTAATGCCTTCCTACTCACTACAAAATAGATTCTTTAGAAAAACACAATCAATACAATCATATAGATAATTGACCTAATAACTCAGGCAAGTCAATGTGATTGCCCATACTCACAATTAATTACAGCACATGGGAGGAAAAGCAGGAAAATTATTACAAGTTTGAAGCCAGCCTGGACTACAAAATAGAACCTTGTACTAAACGAAAAAAAATTAAGAAAAACAGCCATGTGGTTTTTTTCTTTGAGTTTGTTTATATAGTGGATTGCATTGATGGATTTCACACCAGTCAGAATGGCCAAGATCAAAAACTCAGGAGAAAACAGGTGGCGAGGATGTGGAGAAAGAGGAACACTCCTCCACTGCTGGTGGGGTTGCAAATTGGTACAACCACTCTGGAAATCAGTCTGGTGGTTCTTCAGAAAACTGGGCATGTCACTTCCAGAGGACCCTGCTATACCACTCCTGGGCATATACACAGAGGATTCTCCAGCATGTAATAAGGACACATGCTCCACTATGTTCATAGCAGCCCTATTTGTAGTAGCCAGAAGCTGGAAACAACCCAGATGTCCCTCAACAGAGGAATGGATACAAAAAATGTGTTATATATACACAATGGAGTACTATTCAGCCATTAGAAACAATGAATTCATGAAATTCTTAGACAAATGGATGGAGCTGGAGAACATCATACTAAGTGAGGTAACCCAGTCTCAAAAGATCAATCATGGTATGCACTCACTGACAAGTGGATATTAGCCTAGAAACTTGGAATACCCAAGACATAATCCACATATCAAATGATGTCCAAGAAGAATGGAGGAGTGTCCCCTGGTTCTAGAAAGACTCAGTGCAGCAGTGTAGGGGAATACCAGAACAGGGAAGTGGGAAGGGGGTATGGAAGAACAGGGGGAGGGAAGAGGGCTTATGGGACTTTCGGGGAGTGGGGAGGCAGGAAATAGAGGAAATCATTTGAAATGTAAATAAAAAATATATCGAATTATATATATATATATATATATATATATAATTTTTCTTTATATATATATATATATATATATATAAAGAAAAACAGCCAAGACATATAGTCGTTTCCAAGACTGTTACTGTATACTAAATGGGACCCCTATATAGCTCCTAAAAATACAGGGTAAGCCCAATCAGATAACATTAGCTATAGAATGCCTTCAACTTTCTCTTTGTATTTTGTTTTGTTGTTGTTTGGGTTTGGTTTTTCAAGACAGGATTTCTCTGTATAGCCCTAGCTGTCCTGGAACTCACTCTGTAGACCAGCTCTTCCTCACTCCCTGGATACCAGCGTTGGACCTTTACAATAAATGCTGACCAGTCAGACCTTGAAGAAAATAGAGAAGAAAACAAGGAATGGAAATGTTCTTTGCAGAGGACAGAAAAGCCAAAATATCAGTCATGATCTCAAGCCTGATAAGTAGAAGAACAAGCTTTGGAGCCTTGGAGGAGATAAGCCTGGACTTTGGTTGGTGAGGGACCCTTATACTTATGCTTGAGAGAAGATGGGGTATTCTGGATTATTGGAGATTAATCACCTATATCTTTCTTTCTGCTTCCAGAATGTCTTTTGCACAAATGTTTTCTAGAAGCTGTTTGTATTCCACTTACAGAATTTGCTTGTGCCTTCACTAAGGAAAATTGTCACAGATCTCTGCTTCCTTGTCCTGGATAAAATTCACCTGCTGTATCCCAAGCATCGCTCTCTTTAGACCAACACCGGCATTGCCCCCATGCCAGGCATCTGACACCCTCCCCCTGGGAGCATTTGTCTCCTTTATACCTAAGCTGCACACCAAGACCAGACTTGTCTATGACCTATGAAGTAATGTGACCTGCTGAGAAGAGACGGCACGTGACTGAGTGTCCTCAACATGCTGCCTAGTCATCTGACATCATGGATACCTCTTCAAGATCATCTGAACATTCAACCAATTCTTCCTATTGAGACATGCTGAAACAAAATACACGATCTCAGTAATTACTATGTTCAATAACCTAGAATTAAACGCATTATCACAACTCTATGGTACAATGGGAAAGAAACTCACTCCCCTTAGGAAAAAATACGTGAAATGACACGTATTTAAAATGTGATATACAAAGAAAAAAATACTTTAAAATATCTTTTTTGTGTGTAACTTGCTGGAAAAAAAAAAACTATCATAACTCCTGGTTCACAAAGCTCTGCTTCATGCTTTTTCTAAAGAAGTAAAAGCAAAACTAAGCTTATTTTATAAAGATGAGCATTAAAAGTTCTTTTTAGATCTTAAGTTTTGCTTTTCTTTTCCAACCATCCTGGCTGAAAACACAGCACCTCCCTCAAAAATCATTTTCACAACAAACAGCTTCTTATAATTATCCAACGCTGCTTTATAAGCTGAAACCCTTTTAGTAAGTTTACATAAAAACTCTAAAGGTCCTTAAAACGTCTGTGATGAAACACACACAATGCAGTAATATCCAAGGAGAACTCTTGACAGTAGCTTCTCACAGGCTGCCAAAGTCCATGACTCTTTCTTGAGATTATGGAAGGCCATTCATTTTTGTTTTCCTGAACTTAACATCGACTTAACCAAATCCCCTAACAGTAGCTAATGGCTCTTAATTATATGATGAGATAAAGAAGAAGAAAGTTCCATTTACTGAAAGGTAGAATTATTACTAAAATTGTCTAATTTTACGTGACACTAAAATTAAAGATGACACAGCAAAGAAAGCAAAATGCCCCCATGCAGTGGTTGAGCAAAACCCAAGTTTTGCTTTGCTTTGCCAAGGCTGACTTCCGAGAATACACCTCAGTTGCATAAAATGTCAAGGAAGCAGTTAGATTTCTGAAGTAGATCGCAACAGTTCTTTTTTAATGTATAGACAAATTTCATATCGTTTCTTGAATCCAGTAACATTTCAATGGTTAAAATGTCTTCTTCAACGTTGAGCTATGCAGCCTCATTGCTCTCCAACTCTGTCTTGACTTAGAGTCATGAGCAGAATCTGACTTTAAGAGGACTAAGGGATTTAGAAGACAAGTTAATAGGAATGCTTAGCACTGCTATATTATTTCATTTGTGGGCCAGATTCTATTTCCCAATAGCTTGTACAAATAAATGTGGTAGTTATAGTGGACATTGCAATCCTTCTCTGTCTTGGGATGGAAATACTTGGGAATCATTGTCTTTCCTAGGTTTTCTCATACAGTGCTCCTGCTACATTGATGCTGCAGTCCCCACAATAGAAATGAAGAGTTTGAGGCTTGGAGTGATTACACTTTTCACTCAAGAAATACTAGTGGTGAAGAATAAAAATCGAAATTCAAATCCCCTTATCTGTTTAATGAGGGATTCAACTTCGAATCCATCCAATGCCGGAGCACGGCCTCCACCACTACCCTACACTGCTTTCCTCACATCTGACTCTCCGTAAGACTGTTCCTCTTAGCCTAGGTGGCCATGGCATTTCATACAACTTTTAAGCTGCTAAATCTTTAATGGTTCATTTTTGTTTCTCAAAATTGTCTCTTCAAGATAGACTCTAAACAATCAGCCTCCATTTAATTCAATACTTGTAAAGCTGAATTTGTATTCTTTATCCAGCTCTATGAATCAATCTAAAATGTCCCACTCTATACTACTGTGGACAACACTACCCCTAACAAAATGCAAAGCTAGAAAACAGGGAGAAATTTGTAGCTCTTCCTTCTTCTCAAACCCAGAAGACATCATCTTCATTGCCATGTCTACAATAAATCTTACTGATCCACCTTGCTTCCTGCTAACTTCTCACTACCTTTTTCTTGCTAGTATAATTTCATGCCTAGGCTATTCGCAATGTTCTCAGAAGAGATTTGCACCTCCAACCTGCACTCAGGATGAGCTTTCAAAGGGGCCACTCTTGGACTTGGTATTAAAAACCCTGAACGAGTTGCTTCTAGCCTTCAGAGTGGAGAGCAACATCTTCTCAAGACTTTTACATAGTTACTGTTCCCTGAGTACCTCCCCACCTTAACAGCTTACCACCTGCCTCAGTTAGCCTCACTGGAAGAGCTCTAGCTGCCAACAACTGCACAGCCATCCCCAGCTTTTGGGCTTTGGCACTAATTGCCTTCATATCTCTAAGGAATGTCTTTCTTCTATTCCCCTCTCCTTTTGGATTTCAGGTCTCTCTGAATTTCAACCTCATACCCTTTATTTTTTCATTGGAATTTTGTTTACCATAGCCCCAGGCTCAGATCCCTTAAAGGATGTACAATCATTACACATCAGGATAATGGCTACATGTTCCCTCCAAATTCTATGCATAAATAATCTCCTGGATGTTGTCTGCTTGAGTGGGGCATGGTGGGAAGGAAAGTTCTGCTTTCTTCTCTCACACTGTCTACATGTCCTTCCCATCTTTGCCTTTGCTATATTCTTGGCTAAAAAGTCACAGCTGGTGTGTCTTCTGCATCTCATCCAGTTTACTTTGGATTATTTTACTGAACATCCTATATCATTTAGTGAATAAGATCTGGTCACAGCCTTTCTTGTTCATCTTTTAATTGCAACATCAGAAGTTATGTCTGCTACAAACCCCATATAACGCAGGTTGCTAGTGCTCAGACCAAAAGGATATTTGTCAAGTGAGACAAAATAAAAGATGCAATGGAAGTGCTGAAGAAAGGTGGTGTAATTAGAATAATTAAGAATTTTCATATGTATGTGAAATCTCTGAAAACTACACACATCCTATATAATGTTGCAAGCTTCCATGTATAGTTGTTGAAAGACTGAAATATGATCTCACCACGCTGACCTGGGACCTGCTATGATCCTGACTCAGTTTCAGGAATGCTAGGATCTCAGATGTGCACCACCAAAACTAGCTTCAGGTTTTTAGCTTTGTTTGGTTGGTTTGTTTCTTGGTTGAATATTTTGTTTTTTGAGTATTTTTGTTTTGTTTTCAGCTATATATCATAGAAACCTTGATTTGGTCAAATAAAAGAGGCAGGATTCCAGACCAGAAAGAAATCTTAGAAGCTAGTCTAGGGATTTCTTTATACATTATTTAGCATCATCAGACTATAATAGTCTCCAGATACACAGTTTGAAAAACACTTTCCTCTCCAGCTATTCTCTGGGAGATAAGGGATGCAAACACCAGGACAGGAAGAGCCAGGCCTGCCCTTATGCTTCCTTGAGCTACTCTCCCTGGGCCTCTGGAGAATCGAATGCATTTTGAGTAGCACCAAGCAAAACAATCAGCCAAGTCGAAACTCATAACCAATGCAAAAGGAGCAGAGGGTTTAAGAAGATCATGTAGCTTTCCCAAGAACAAACGACAAATGATGGGGCCCGCATCTCCTGGCTCTGAAACCTAGGTTTTGAGTACTTTTTCATGTTGTCTTTGACAGAAAATCAGCTTAGCTCTGGGAGCCCTAGGAAAGTAGTCCCATTCCTAGATAAAGCTGGTCAAACAAAAATCATCTGTGTCTGTAATGCCAAAGAATCATAGGATGAATTATAAGGAATAAGAATTTACATATGATCTTGAAATGTGCTGGTCTTTACTTGTGTAGCCTGTCTGATTATGTTGGACATTACCTTTGACAATGGTCTCTGGAGAACAAAAATTGAAGAAATTAGATGAGGATTTCACCTATGAAGTCACTAAACCAGAATATCCTATTGGCGTGTCGAGATTGTGAATTCTTGGGGAAAGCTTCTCTTAAGTTCCATTTTTGTTATGAAATTGAAATTATGGCTATGTAGAGTGTAAGAACTGGAAAATAGCATAAAGGAAACTTATTCTGGAGAATTTTATCTATATTTGCAGATGGTAGCCTCATTTATTTTCTGAAGCGGAAGTGCAGGCTTTAAATGTTATCATCACATGTGAAACAATACAATACAAATGGCCACAAAGAGCTGGGCTTGTCACATTGTGTTTACCATCACATAGAGAAGAGTGATTTGCTCTGGCCTGATCACTTTTTATTCCAAAGTAAATTGTCAGGAGTTTTATGATTCTGCATTTGCCTCATTCTTGGGATGTATGCATCACCTCTCATCTCTGATGTGGTTTCCCTGGATCAGCTTTAACTAGTGGAAAGTTTGATTAAAAATACCTAAGTTTGTTTGGCATGTGACACAAAAGGATGATTGGGACAATCTCCTTTCTGGCAGCAACTGAATGCAAAGGGATGCCATCAGGCAAAGGTGGGCTTGAGCACCATGCCTGAAACTTAACCTCAAGCAACAGGACCTGACTGTCTCTGAGTTGTGAAGAAATTTGATCATGAGTCAGGCAGGCAGGCAGTGCTGCTGCTGAAGGCAGAAGGGGTGTCTACTTAGACAGCTCCTCTAGTTTCTTGGCTTATGACAACATGAGTCCAATTTTAACACAGCACTCTATGGAATATTTGCCACCAGTTTTCTAGAGGCTCATCCTACAACATATGAGCGCATCTTAGCCGGGTTCATCTGCACTTGCCTTATTTCCAAGACAAGTTGTATACTGAAGTTCTAGGGGCTGGAGCTTCAGCAGAGCAGGAGGAGTGGATCCCAGACACTCGACAGTTGGAGTTTTGACTTTGCTTTGATTTTATAGTGACTGAGCTCTGTTTTTTCCCTCTTGAAGTAACAAAGAACTTAGTTTAATTTTGATTTTCCTGGAGCCCACCATCTAGAACTTTGGATTTTAAAAGAAATTGGTCAAGATGACCATCCTTAATCTGCTTGGTGCCGTTCAAGGCAGCAACCAGAGGCCTGGGTGCCACTAAGATGAACAAGTAAGTGATGGAAAGATGGAAGAGAAAGAGAAACAGAAAGGTGTGTGCACAGTGAAAGGAGGTGGAACTGGAGACCTGAGGGTAGTGAGGAATGCCCTGATGTGGATACTCTGGGGATACCACCTGAGGCCGTGGTAAGGTCCTGGGTCCATGACCCTGTAGCAGAGGGAGTCTGTGTTGATGTCTGTGGCTCATGTTACCATCAACGGTCATGCAGTCTTTGGGAGTCTGGGTTGCTACAGTGGGAGATCTAGTCTGACCCTTTGCCCAGGTAGTGCTCATGAGCTGGACCAGGAAGTGTAGGTATAGAAGAGCTACCCCTGATGGCTTGAGTGCGGGAAAGCTATCAGG
The DNA here is from genome assembly GCF_947179515.1 of Apodemus sylvaticus. Classification (NCBI taxonomy): domain Eukaryota; kingdom Metazoa; phylum Chordata; class Mammalia; order Rodentia; family Muridae; genus Apodemus; species Apodemus sylvaticus. The sequence continues at coordinate 34,463,636 of NC_067475.1, forward strand.
TTGACCAACTCAACTACCACCCAGGCCAAGATCCAAGACTTTGAGTAAGACCGCCCTAACTAACATCTACCCATCTGTGACCTGCTGGAACATGTGAAGGAGCTTGTCCTCCAGAACAAAAGTTGCAAGGTCTCCATGACACAGGGCAACAATAATAAGGATATCCAAGAAGAGTCCCAGTGAGGATCCAGTATTGATAGTGTATTGGAAACCAGAGGCCTCGAACTGTGCCAATGACTCATTGCAATGAACATTTACAAATAAAGCTGTTCAGGCAAAAGAGTTGTTTGTTTTGGGGGAGACTGCAAGGGTGGAAGGCAGATACGGAAGGACAGGGACATGAGTGGCGTTGGGGTACACGAGTGGGATTGGGGAACATAATGGAAAATTCACAAAGAATTAATAAAAACTTTAAAAAAATAAATTGGCTATTTTAAAGGGACCAAAATTTTAATGACTTTGAATTTGTAAAGACTGTGAGACTTTTAAGATTATGTATGTTTAGATCTTGGGGATGAACAAGAAAAGAAAAGAAGGGTTGTAACTTAATAGTGATGTGTTTATGTGTCAAGTTGATAAGGAGTCAGTTGTACTGGCTCATTTTTTGTCAACTTATTACAAGCTATAGTCATCAGAGAAGAAGGGGCCCTAGTTCAGGAAATTCCTCCAGAAATCCAGCTGTAAGGTATTTTCTCAGTTAGTGACCAATGCTAGGCCTAGCCCATTGTGGGTGGTGCCATCCCTCTGCTGGTGGTCGTGGATTCTATAAGAAAGTAAGCTGAGCAAGCCAGGGAAAGCAAGCCAGTAAGCAGTACCATCCATGGCCTCTGCATCAGCTCTGGGCTCCAGGATCCTGTCCTGTGTGAGTTCAAGTTCTGACTTCCTTCCATAATGAGCAACAATATAGAAGTATAAGCCAAATAAACCCTTTCCTCCCCAACTTGCTTTTTGGTCAAAGTGTTTCATCTCAGCAATAGAAACCCAAACTACCCAGTTTCATAAACAAGTCTATTATAACCATTTTCAAGATAGTCTTTCACCAGCTGGCATAGGAAAACCCAGTTGACTATAGATGCATTTCCTTGTTTTGTTTGTACATATATGTGAATGACATGTCTGTATGGTATGTGTACACATGTGTATGCAGATGAACACCCAAAATCCAGGAAAGAACATTGGACATTCTACTCACTTCCTTTGAATCAGAGTCCCTCACTACGACAAGAGCTAGGCTGGCAACCAGCCAACCCCATTCATTCTCCTGTCTCTTCTCCACCTCCGCAGAGCTGCCATTACAGTCATGCATGGCTGCACCTAGTTTTTATATGAGTGAAGGAGATTTGAACTCCAGTGTTGTCACCTGCACTGCCTTTACTCACTGAGCCATCTGCCTAGTTGAATTAATAGCATATGTTTTTGCAAAAAAGCATCTATCTGCACAGCATGCTGGCGCCTAGCTTCATTTGCAGTATGACAGCTGTATTGTTTACTACCTCAATTCATCACCTGCCTTACCATTACAAAAGTCAAATGCTGATTTCCAACTCTTGCTAAATTTCTGTGTTTAAAATAGTGTTTACGCATACAAGTAACATTACAGACTGAGAAGGTTATATTTGGTATATATATAGAGAGAGCAGGTTATATTTGGTATATATATATATATCCATATTCATTGATAAAAGACCATGAATTTGAGTATGAGTAAGGGGAGGTATGTGGGAAGGTTTAAAGCATGGAACGAGAATGAGGAAATAATGCAATTATATTGTAACCTCAAAAAGTAAAAGAAAAATACTTCTGCCATGAGTGACTTCAAATGAAAGGAAATGAACCATAAAGTGTGGAGCTGGAGGATCCGTGTGTGGTCAGCTCTGTTCAACAATATAGAGAGAACTTTCTCAATGTGGCTTTGAAGCGAAGGCTTTTAGCTTCTTTTTCTACAGTTCTAGAAGTGGGCATGAACAGACAATCAATAACTCTGGGTAGAAAATATCAACAATCATGATACGTTTCTTCAGCTCACTGTTCTTGGCAATCTGAAGAATACCATATAAATCCATGAAACTGCATTCAAATAGACTGTTGACAACTATCCTCTAAGTAAGGTCTTGAAAATTACAAACGGGCATCATGTGGTTAAGACAAAAAGCTTGTCAAAGAAAATGTGACACCTCACCTTAAATCCTGGGCTGATTATGACAAGAAGAAAAACTCAGAATTTTATTCGCTTTATTTATTTTGAGAAGAAAAAAAAAATCATTGGCCTTTAGGAAGGCTGAGAGCTGTGCCTGACCTGTCAAACTGGGTGAGAGGAATCCATGATGACATCACACACCCCAGAGCAGCTGACATACCTAGTGCTCCATTGCCCTGGGTTAAAGGACTTGGAAAGTGACATTTCCTATCTGTAGCAACACAATTGTGTGTTTGTAAATTCTGATCAAATTAACAAGAATTACTCCAGAGCAATTGGCTCTACGTTTGATGATCAAGATTCCAAATAAATGAGATGTTGCTACTTTTAATGTCTATGATCCTATGAGCATTGCCACAAGTCATTACTAAGCAGGTCACTAGAAGGAAATGGATGGACATTTTGCTTCCCACTCGAATCACCCAAAGAGTTAAAAGGCCTCAATGTAATATACATGTAGTCTTACCTGGGGCCCGAAGAATGGCATCTCATTTTTCATCATCAAAGCATTTATACGAACTTCTATCTTCTTTTGCTTTTGTGACCTTCAGCCAGAAAGGTCAAAGTAAAAAAAAAAGGCCAAGATAGATGTCAAATCAGGCAATTACTAGACAGGGGCCTGGGCTGTGACCCTCAGATTAGAAATGGTGACCCATCCCAGCGACAGGGGAAAACCTTCCTGCAAGCAGTTGCCCGATGCCTGAAATGCAATTGAGATTTGCAACCCGGACTGAAAAAAAAATTGGTATTTTTCATTTGCCTTTTAATCTTCTGTAGCCTTCGTATTGAGGCTCTCTTCCCATTTTATCTTTGGCTGCAGGTTGTCACCATTTGAGAAGGAGAATTAGTGGATGGGAAAGTGCGCCTACCATAAGAAATGAGCAGGAGCCGGCACAGCACAGATCGCTGCAGAGTCACTTTCTTCATTACCTCCGCTAAAGCAGTGTGACCACCAGGTAACTTGTGTAAGAGTGGGGCTCTCAGTCAACAGCACCAGGGGCATCATGCTTTTGCCGTAATTTGCCACATATAAGAATAAATTTTGAAGAATTATTTCTGAAGGCAATTAAAGAAAATGCATCGCATGTATCATCCTTGGGTGTGTTCTTAGGGGATTTCTACAATCTCTTCCCCCCACTCCCACCTATTTTCACGGAAAACAATTGCTATTCTTTTCTCTTTGTGCTGTATCCAAAATACTGAATTTTTGACTAAGTCTAATACCAACACTGACATTCACTCCTGAACACTTGAACCTCATTAAACCCCTCACCCTTCAAAAGTCCTATATTAGTACATTTATTGCTGAAATGGAAAGGAGAAAGATAGAAATGTCAGAAGGAAAGAGGGAGGGAGAGAAGGAGGAAGGGAGAGATCTCTACATTTTCAAGTCCTTTTATTCCCTATTCAAATATGCAAATTTTGAATGGAAACAGAACCCGAGCAAAGAATTGTGAGTCACATAAACACTTTGGAAGTGAAGTCTTGCAAAGCTGTTTGTAGCTGGTTCTTTCCCTGCTTGTCATAATTCGTAGGGACCCTTGCCCACTAAGTAAAATTCTCAGTCATCTTCCCTAGTAAATATTAAATGCAATTGAATGAATGGGTTTTAATACTGAATATAATTACTTCCAATAAATTAATTTAAGCCAAATGAATTGTATCTGACTTTGAAACTTGTTGAAAGAATAATCAGTGAAGGAAAAAAAATTGCCAGCAGCAAGTACAACATCTCCCTGACACAAGAACTCAGGCCTAGTGAAAGAAACTAGAGGAGGAAAAAAGGGAGGAGGAGGAGGAGGAGGAGGAAGAAGAAGAAGAAGAAATTTAAGAAAGAGTTTTCAATATATCAGTTGGTTGTGGTAGACCTTAATTTCAGCACTTGGGAGTCAGAAGCAGATGGAGCTGTGTAAGTTCAGGTCATACTAATATACACAGTGAGTTCCAGGGCAGCCCAGGCTCCATAGCGAGACACTGTCTCAAAAAATAAAAAAAAAAAAAAAAGAAACAGAAAAGAAAAAAAACAAAGCTAAACAAAAAACAAGTATGTATTAAAAACTTTAAATACTGATTATGAAATGTCAAATTCCACTCAAATTCAGAGACTTACTTAGCGCCTCACTTTGGAGAAGGGAGAGAAGTTTCCTTTGCAAAATTAGAACCAAAAAGCTTTACTATCTAAGTCAACCCGGGTCTTAAGTCACATTGTTTTCTGCTGTGCTGTTCATGACTGACACCTCTTTGCCTGAGAAATCCCACCAGAAAGTTGGTTCACCTCCTACTGTTGTTGATCCTTCGAGCAGCTGATAGACTCATATTAGCCCTTAGGCTTTAATGGGTGAATTCTGTCCCATGCTGTCTCCCCGCCCCCAGCTCTGTTGGTCCCCTGCCCCTGTCCATCCCATGTCCTACTGCCCATCCCACCTCCTCCCAAACACAGCTTCTCCTCAGAGCCATTAACTTTGAAATATGACTTCTTCCCAAAGCATCAACATGGAGGATGTTAGTGGTATGAACTCCTGGAAGTGGTTTACTTGAGGGAAGAAAACCACCTCAAATCTTTATTATATTCAGCCTTATTTACAATATTTCCAGAGCTGAGACTAAACAAGGGCTCAACTAGCAGCCAGCTAGCAGCTAATCACTAAGTCTTCCTTCTCCATTGTGTCTGCGGTTTACAAACCTGTGCATGAATAACACTGAAGATTGTGTCCTGGAATGGCTTGATGTATTTTTTTTTTGTTTCCTCAGAGGTGTGTGTCCATTCGTACAAAATGTTTACTCAAAAATAATTGTCTTGAGGTGAGAACCCGGCATTTAAGTAGGAGTACGTTCCCCCTGAGTTTTGCCCTGCTGGCTTCAATCTGTGAGTCATGGGAATGGGGAAATTCCCATTCCCTGTGGCCATCACTGCTTCTTCCTGTTTTCAGTGATACTGATTTTTTTGGGTGGGCCACACGGGTCATCAACCAAGCAGTCACAGTAACTTAGCTTTGCCTTTGCCCCTTTCTTTCATTTTCATATTTTCTTTTTCCTCTTCCTCCTCCTCCTGATTCCCTTCCTCCTCTCCTTCTTCTTCTTCTCATGTGATCAAAGTTCATCTGGAACTTACTATTTAACACATGACTGGCTCAAACTCACAGGAATCCTCCTGCATCAGCCTTCTAAATACTGAGATGTATAGGTGTGAATCACCACACCCAGCTAGTTTCTCCCTTTAGGCAAGGGTTTGTGGATTTGGGCAAACTATAAATAGTATTAAACAGCTGAAGAATGAGAGAATATATGCTTTAAAATTATAAAAGCATTCAAACATTATCAATTAATGGCTGCTCCTAATGTTGACATTTAGGAACTCTAAATAACTCAGGAAGACAGAGTGACTTTCTCTGGAATTATTGCTATGATCTAAGAAGCCAAAAGTTTATTTTATATATTTCTTAGATCATTATACCATTATTCTTTCTGGATATATGATCCTCACAAAGTAGGCCTCCCCTACCCCAAAAATGTGTTACATATGCAAATAAACTTACAAGATTTAATTTATACATAAGCAATAAGTTTGATAGCATCTAAACAAGTATAACTGTTAGATAACAGCTAATGCAACTATACTTTGTATAAAATTCCAAAAATCTATTTATACATATGCCACAAATAAATGGGTAACTATTACCAAAGAATCTGAGTAATATATAGATACACAGGAACTATGTAGCTATATGCAATGGAAATCTATCCTGAAAATTTTCTGAACTGAAATATGGGGAGCTATACTATTTCAATAAATATAAATAAATGAATAAATAAATAAATAAATAACAAGAACACTGAGAATCAGGAGAGTCATGCCTGTGGTCTTAGGTTAATCATTTGAGGATTATGGTTGAGGTTATGACATATACCCTTGCATTCCTACACATCACTCTATATTCACCCTCTGAACTTGCTATTAAGACCCACAATTGTTTGATACATACTCCTTCATTAGGAATTTAGAATACAGTTTAATTAAGGCTTCAGAAAAGAAATTAAGCCAAGAAAAGAAAAATAATGCCTAGAGTCAAATGGGTACTAACAGTATTTATTAAGCACTAATACTACCAGATGCTACAGTGCCACTGATTTGCATTATTTCCTTTATTTCCCACAATCTGGGATGCATTAGGAACTTCTCATTAAGAAACTGAGTACTAGCTGACAGGAGTCTGCTATAGCTATCTCCTGAGAGGCTCTGGCAGTGCCTGGCCAATACAGAACTTCATGCTTACAGCCAACAAATGGACTGAGCGCAGGGTCCCCAATGGAGGAGCTAGAGAAAGGACGCAAGGAGAAGGGGTTTGCGGCCTCATAGTAGGAACAGCAATATCAACCAACCAGTACCCCCAGAGCTCTCAGGAACTAAACCACCAACCAAAGTATACACATGTAGGGACCCATGGCTTCAGCCACATAGGTAGCAGAGTATGGCCCTGAGACATTGATGTCTCAGACATCAATGAGAGGAGAGTCCATTGGTCCTGTGAAGGCTCGATGCCCCCTTGTGGGAGAATTACAGGACAGAAAAGTGGGAGTGGGTGGGTTGGTGAGCAGGGGGTGGGATGTGATAGAGGGTTTTCAGAGGGGAAAGGGGGCAAGAAGAAAAGGGGATAAGATTTGAAATGTAAATAAAGCAAATATCTAATTTAAAAAAAACAAAGGAAGAAACTGGGATTTACTGTGCCACACAATTTGTCCTAGGTCACCGAGCTAGGAAGAGACAAGCAGAAGCTGGCTCCCAGCCTTGGCTTCGTGACTCCCACACGGAGCTCTTAACCTTTATTTTCCACTGTTTTCGTATCAAAGGCACATGACACCCTAAGGCATACATTAAAAACAACCTGACTGGAGACACGTATTATGTAGAAAGAGGAGAAAAATTAAACTGAATGGAGAAAATTTGACCAAAGTATAGAAGCTTCTAGAAACCCCCAAAAAACAAAAAGGGTAGATAATTGCATGAAGAACTAGCAGATTATGTAGATTTTTAACTGGAAGAAAGATAATAAAAGGAAGAATTCAAGGGATGTTGACTTATGATGGGAACCAGAGGGGAGCAAGTGATGACCAGTTAGGAAACTAGCATAATAGTTCAGGTATGAAATGACAGAGGCCTAATCGGGTGTGGTCAGTATGATCGTGATTCAGAAGAAAGGGAGACAGAAAACAAGCAGCAGGAAGAAGCAATATAATTTCATGACTAATTAATTAGGTGCAAGGGATCAAGCAGAAGATGAGTCAAAGATGACCTGGTGGTTTCAAGCCTGAGTAGCTGAGAGCCTGGTACCACAGAGTTAAAGGCAGAAGAGGGGTGGGCGGGAGGAAGTATAAGTGTGTTTGTTCATGTGATGAGAAGGGAGGTGAACATGAGGACCATCTTCAGAAAGGAAGGAGAGAATAGTCAACCAATTTCTAAACAAGGCATTGCACATTAATGAATGATGTAGGTGTAGGCTGCCCAATGAAGAATGCCGCGGGAAGACAGGATATAGAGCTGAGAATGGAGACTAGAGAGTGTCCGTAACTAAAGATGAGAAGGTATCCAAGACATAAAGAAGAGCACCAACCATTTGTCTCCCTCTGTGGGAAACAGAATTTTGGGGGAGTGGCATGAGCAAAGTTTACTACCGTTGTGACACTGGAAGATAAGCTCCCTAGAGGGAAGAAACTTCCACCTAAATCAGGGATTAGTGTATCTAGGAACTGAACCTATATTTGATGAATAAGTAAACCTATCACTCTACTGCACGTCCCTACCCCAAGCAAGATGTCTGAAAAAGCTACTCTCTGCAATAACGGAATCAGTAACTCTATTCCCATTCCTAAGAACATCTCATCTTAAGCATTTTTGCAATATTACAAACAAGTTAATAAATAATCAAAGAAAGGTATGTTTTTGTAACATCAAAGAAATACAGAGAAGGTATTTTAACTGCCTTTAAGTGGAAGGAATGACAATTTTTAAAATGTGTAGCTAGTATACTAAGTATTGACCAGTGATATTTTCATATATGTGTCATCATATGTGGTTCTCATTAGTGCCCTCACTGCCCCTTCTTGCCTCCTTTCCTCCCTTTTACCAGTTCTCCATGATGCTCCTTTCTTCTGCCTTTGTGTCACATACAAAAGGAATCATGGAAAGCAATAGTTGCTATTGCACCAAGGCAGACATGAACTGGATATTTGCACACTACTGAGGTTTTAAATGTACATGAAGAGTGTGACTTAGAGGAACCTTGTAGTCTTCATGAGCATTCCCATGTGGTCCTTAGAGAGAGCCATTTTGGGAAGCACTATGGACCTTTAGGATCAGTGGGGGTGTATCCTTCATGGGAAGTGCAGCCTCCCTCCTCCTTCACTTTTGTTCCTTGACAAGCACAGCAAGCCCTTTACCTTGCTATGCAAACCCACCTAGCTGTCAGCTGCCTCAACAGAGGCTCAGGACTGGAATCTCTAAGCACAGGAGCAGACCAGTCCTTCTTTTTATATGTTGTCTCAGGCATATCATTATGGTCTGGAAAGCTAAGTGTTATTGGAAAGATGAAAAATGCTATTACTTAGACTGTGATGTTTAGTCACCAGGACTATATCGCACAACTTCAAGAATGATGGTAGGTGATAACAAGTAAGAAATTAGCCAATTAATGATCATGACAAGGTCATCTGGCCTGAGCATGCCTATAGGAACAATGGCAACAGGAGCTCAATACAACAACAACAACAACAACAACAACAACAACGTGTGTTGACTTTAAATGCTTAACTCAGAGTTTTACTTTGAAATAATTTTAATTCAATTCATTTAAGCCAATTTGAAAGACATTCAGACATGCCTCAGATTTCAGCTGAGCTTAAAATTTCATTTAATAGGTACCTCGCTAAAAAAAAAACTATTAAGAAGTGAAAGGGAAAGGAGGGAAGGAAGAAAAGAAGGAAAGGAGGGAGGGAGGGAGGAAGAAAGAAAAGGGAGGGAGGAAAGAAGGAAGGAAGGAAGGAAGGAAGGAAGGAAGGAAGGAAGGAAGGAAGGAAGGAAGGATGGATTAGTCTGTAAATTAAAGGTTGTTATCCCTCAGGAATCATCTCTTCAGGTTCTGATTGTCATCAGTTTAGAAACCAGAGTGAAGTGTTGGAGATACCCTGAGTAGTTGTGGCACCTCCTCCTCCTCCTCCTCCTCCTCCTCCTCCTCCTCCTCCTCCTCCTCCTCCTCCTCCTCCTCCAGAAGACCCACATTTGTTCAGTCCCCAGCACCCACATCAAACTGCTCACCAGCATCTATAGCTCCATCTCCAGGGGAGCTGACACCTCTGACCTCCTCAGGCATCCCTCACTTGAACAATACATAGTACTACATGGATTAGAGATAAATTACAATCTTTCTAAATTCAATAGGTGAGCAAATGTCTATAACTGTCCTAGCTAAGTAGACAGAACCAAGCAACTCATTCTTGATGGGATTCCAAGGCTTCAGGAGAGAGGTGAGACCTCCACCCACACAATAAAATTCTCTTATTTATGTGCCAGTTGTCTGAAATCATTACAAGAATTTTTATCCCCTGGATTGACAACTTTGATTATTATGATTTGATCGTAATAATTTTCCATGGCCCCAGAGACAAATCTTGACTTTTTAATCTTACCATGTTGAGTTTTGCCCGTGAACTAAATCTTTTGCATGTGATGTAGCCAGGTCTAACAGATACTTCAAGATGAAAAATACTTCCAAATAGAAGGAGGGGGGGAGGAAGAGGAAAATGAGGAGAAGGAAGTATCAATGGCAAATCTAAAATAGTCTTACAGTTTATAAATATAGCATCAAGATTAGCTAAGACCAAAAAACTGTTTTTATTACCTACAAACACAAAGAGTATGATTGTACGTTTCCATAGTTTGTGTTGCACAGGGTCGCTAAACCTAAATTTTTAACTAATAGAAAACATAAACTGCCTGTGAAAATACATAGGAAGCTAGATTACTCAACCAGTGCCTTGTCTCCCTCAAGCAAGAGCCCATTTTCATCCTTCGGCTATGGCTAATAACTTTGAAGGAAGAAGAGCAAAAGGCCATACCAGGGTTTCTTAAACATGGGTAAAATACTTCAAGATAAAAAATACTTCCAAATAGAAGGAGGAGGAGGGGACAATTAAAAGCAGAAAGTTCATCATCACCCACATACTAAAACATGCACTACTGGACCCGTGCATACAGTGGGTGCTCCCAAATAAGACCCTTCTTTACTACCTCAAAATAAGCCCCCCAAATGTAAATGTTGCCAAATGTAGATCTTCTGATAAGTTCTCTTGACCTCTTCTTTGCCTCTTGGCATTTAAAGAGCCCAACTTTGAAGGTTAAAGGTGTTTCCAAAGGATTATATTTTTATGGTTTAATTTAATTCTTTTAAAATGAAAAAAAAATGGTTTTCTTCTCATTTCAACAGTAAACCACACAGGTATGCATGCCCTTTCTGTGAGGATAAGCATGTTAATTTGCATGGTGACTAACACCGCCTTGATGTAAGAGAGTCAAGTACAAAAACAGAAGTTAACTCTTCATTTCCCACCAACATTCAGATGCCACTGAGAGTTTCAAGGGACCTTTTTATTCAAGATAAAACTCTTAGTTATAGGGTCTGAAATTGTTTGAGTCACAGAGTATCCTAGGAGACAGTAGCCACACAATGAAAGTTGTGTTGGTTTGATAGATTGACTCTGTTTTGAGAAATGTTTAACTACTTTGTAGGCTCTGTGTTATTATTGAGTCTATGGCTTCAAGCCCATAAATGGAGCTAGCAAACTTCTAACATCCTTTCAGTCCAGAGTGGCTGAGCCTCAACTGTCACACAGTTTCTTTGATATTTACCTTCCTTGTATGTTCACTAGGAAGTTAAGTCACATCTTCTCTGTGGCTTAAGTTAAACTGGACATTACCTGGAGCTGCGGTCTTCCAGCAAAGGTCCACCTCCATTACTGGAACTAGTAAGATACAGTATTTTAGAGAAAGAGACAGCATCGTGGATGCTGCCTTTAGTTCCAGACACTCAAGCCACAGGTATTCCTGGGCAATTGTGTTTCTCCTTTCTTTGCATTACCCAAGCTTTCTGGAAAGACTCATATCTTTATAAGTGCGGATGCAGAGCAGGTGTCTGCTAGACTTTGGCATCTCATTTACAGATTCAATTCTGCTGGTAGATATCAAACTAGCATGTGTCAGGAGCACATTTGTAGGCTGTGGACCTTGCTTCATTCAGCTTTGGAGAGTGTAAACCCCCTCCCCTGCTAGAAGAACTAGCTGAGCTATCAAATCTTGGATGGAGTGAATGCTTCCTTCTGACACTAGGGTTTTTGGGCAGATTTGATGCTACTTTTGTACTGGATTTCTACTTCTTTCCCATTTATGGAACAATAAATATGCATTTCCTTCTTGTACTTTCTCTATTCACTCTTTCTAGTACAGTGTTAGACATACACCACACATCTAATGTTAACACTGTAATTCTAGCATTTGTAAACAGCCAAATGAGAAAAATAGAGAACATTATTGACTTTAAGAGTCTAAAAACAAGCCAGAAAACAAATAACAAAAAGCTATTTATAATATAATAAAAAAACCTTAAAGATAAAAGCCAATAAATTGGAACTGACAGAATTTACCACAGAAAGCTTACTCCCTGCTACTTAATACTATTTCCAAGCTTCTATAGGAAATATTTTTCATTGTTCAGATTGATCAAGCTCTGAAGAAATAATGAGAACTAAAGGAAACACTAGGCCCATATTCCCCCCTCCCTCAGATCCACTTACCATCAGTAGGGCTTTCCTAGGCCACAGCATTATCCTAATTAACTTATCTTTCAGGAACTTGGAGAAATAGGGCCTAGCCAACTATTTCTGCTGGAGCCCAGGTGTCTGAACATGCCTGCATTTGCGGCTGAAACTCAAGGGCTTCCTCCCACACACTGAAACAGGAAAAGCTTTCATTTCCTTGAAAAGGTGAAGTATTTGCAAACTTTCATTTTTATTTTGCACATTTTTTTGTTTTATAAAGACCCATAATTTGTCTTTTTAAGGGGTTCTCTTTCTGTCATATCATAATCAAAAGCTTACATTCTGAATCCATCCTAATTTTACGGCATATAGAGTACATATTATACAAACTTATTCAGAATCATGGACTCTCTCAGTTTTGTCTAAATTCCCTAAATGGTTTATGAAAATAAACAAAACTTAAAAATCTCTCCTATGTGATTTATAGACTCCGATTAACATATACTTTGGAAAAGAAGTCAACTGCATGAGAATTTTTATGCTTCTGTTTCCACATCACATAAAGAGGATAACATTTTAATATTTATTTATATGAAGCCTCAGTATAAAAAAGGTTCCAGTAGACACACATATTTGAGCAATGCAGTTCAAAGACTTAATAGACCTGAACACACATCATGCATCAATGGTATAAGAATTCTACATGCATTATTGCATTTAATTCTCACAATGGCATTACACAGACCATCGATTTTCCCCCTCATATTAGACACCAACACTACAAAAGGATAACTTGCTGAAATGTTGAACTGAGAAGCAGATGTGATAGGGTGGTCTTGATGGTCTGCCCCAAAATACACGCTCTTGTTACTAAGGAACAAGAAAGAAAGGGAGCCTAAGGTTAAAGTTATGCCAAAAAAATGTGAGCTGAAAATTATGTGTCATGACAAAAAAAATATTAACTGCTTAAAGTTTATTCTGATTTCTTGGAAACCAGGAGGCAATGAAATAATCAAATGAATTTACAGTGCCTGTAAAGTGAAAAGCAATACCAATGACCCAGGAGATGCACTGTTTCTGCTAGCTATGAAGTCTTATGGACATTATGAAAATAGGGAAGGAGTGTCTAAGATATAAACAAAATACAGAAAGCAAAATGATAACTATTCCTATTGTCCGTAGGTAACACGGGGCCTAACACCGGAGCCATCCGTGTTACATCAAAATCAGCACATTTTTAATATTCCCGAGAATTATTATCCATGTGTGCATGCCCAGTGGTGTCTCTGCCAGATTTTTCATCTCCTTGTGCTACAATATAATGTTTCTGATAGTTCATGGTCGATAAGAGACATATATTGATATGTTCACTGAAGGAACCTGCTGACTTGGAGCATAACTATTTAATTCTTCAACAACAGTAAACAAGAGACAAACCACTGAACCATGAGGAGCTGCAACTTTCTCTGCCGGAAATAGGAACGATAGCAGTGCTTCCCAGATCAGGCCTCTGCACAGATTAATCAGCACAGGAAAACTCTCTGAGCAGTGTCTGGTGCATGGATTCAAACGCTATCCAACAGTAGGACCACTACTAAACCCACGTGTGAAAACTCTAAGACGACACTTCAGAGCTTTGTAAAGCTGAATACATCAGAACTGAACCTCGTGGCTAAAAGAATTAAATGTGAAATCCTTCAGGAATCAATTATTAAACATGCCCCAAAACAATTCTAAAAGATACATGTTTACTCTGTGATCTTGCCTAATTTCTCAAACTGCTTTTATTTTTGTTTTATTTTTTATTGTTGTTTTATGTAAATAACGTGTCCTTAATGTAGTGGACTAGACACTTCCAAACTTTTGGATCTATCAGTCAGTGACGATGATTTCTGCCCAAACTGCAGCGCAGCGGAAAGTGAAAGTGCTGAAGTAATTGACAAGAATTAACTGACAAGAAAAAGAGATTGTCCAGCAAAGCTGGGTTCATCTTCCCCATGCATCCTCCTGAAATGCGAATAATAAAACTAATGGGTAGGCATTATCCTGAAAGGCCAACTAAGCCAGTACATTTTTACAAAATCATAATTGCATGTAATTTCAATATATTAACTTCCAAAAAGAATTAAGCATTACCAGTTGCACCCAGATGCAAATGCCCCTCAACGCGTTATGCAGAAGATAGGAACTTACAAACTCCCATCGATCACAGTGCTGCTTAATATCATAATTTTATTCCATTGTATTTTGGAATATATTTTCTTTTACTTGCAGGATTTATGAGCTCCTGCATCCTCGGAATTTTATACAGGGCCTAACATTAAAGAAGTACTCAAGTAATACGAACGGATTGGTGAAAATAAAGCCAATTATTTAGCTTCCACATTTCAGAACTTAAAGTGCTTAAGAAAGAATAGCCAATTAAAAAAATAATCCTAAGTCTTACATTCACAGTAAGGATGCCAATGTGTGTGGCAGTTTCAAAGCACAATGCAGTCTTTTCTTATGAGGGTACAGGAGGTCACTTTTGGTTACTAGTATGCCTACTATGTCCTCCAATAAGCATATCACACCTCAGAAGAAATGTCGACGGAGTCCAGTCTGTGAAAGGAGAGTGAGGTCCTTACATTTCTGGAAGAACCAATGCACTATCATGTATGTTGTGAAAAAAGGTAAATTGAGGCATAAACACATTTTTTTTTAAAGAAATGTATTATTTGTAAGGCTTGCCCCTTTGGCTGGTAGGTGGGTTCCCACTATTCCCAAACTTGAAGCAGAGGCCGACTCTGACTACATTGCCCTGTCTTTGGGTCTCCGTCACCTAACTGGGCTGCCTTGTCTAGCCTCAAGGAAAGAAGATGTGATGTGACAATGAGAAGATGAGCCTCATACTGCACATCCTGATATGCCAAGGCTGGTTGGTATCCATGAGAGGTCTCAAATGTTCTAAAGAGATGGGGTGGGCAGAGCGAGTGAATGGGAAGGAGGGGAGAGAAGAAGGGACTGGGAGGAGGGGGAGGCTGCATCTGGGATCTAAACTAAATAAATAACGTAATATAAAGAGAAAGAAAGAAAGAAAGAAAGAAAGAAAGAAAGAAAGAAAGAAAGAAAGAAAGAAAGAAAGAAAGAAAGAAAGAAAGAAAGAAAGAAAGAAAGAAGAGGAGGAAGGAGGTAGGGAGGGAGGAAGGAAGGAAGGAAGGAAGGAAGGAAGGAAGGAAGGAAGGAAAGACAGGAAGGAAAGGAAGGAAGGAAGGAAGGAAGGAAGGAAGGAAGGAAGGAAGGAAGGAAGGAAGGAAGGAAGGAAAGGAAGAGAAGGAAGGAAGAAAAGAAAGAAAAAGAAATGAAGGAAGGAAGGAAGCAAGCATCTTTAAAAAGAACAAAAACAAGCAAAAAATAAAAAAATAAAAAGCAAAAACAAAATAGCCAGAGTAGGATAAAGCAAAGAGAACCCGTTTTAAATAGAGACATCAGACGTTGGAAGAAGAATTGAACACTTTCAAGTAACCAAGAGCATTCCAGATATGGCAAGGTAAAATATAATTCAGTTTGAGAATACCCAGAGCCAAGAATATATGGGACAGGTCATCTTCCTGCCATGTGCTCTGGTCTCCACGCAGACTGAAGGAGAGAACTACTCAACAAAGATGCATGGTACAAAAAAACCCATAGACCTTAATCTTTTTTTTTATTTACATTGCAAATGATTTCCCCTTTTCTGGGTCCCCACTCCCCGCAAGTCCCATAAGCCCTCTTCCGTCCCCCTATTCTTCCATCTACCCATTCCCACTTCCCTGTTCTGGAACTCCCCTATACTCTTGCACTGAGTCTTTCCAGAACCAGGGCCCACTCCTCCATTCTTTTTGGACATCATTTAATTTGTGGATTATGTCCTGGGTATTCAAAGTTTCTAGGCTAATATCCACTTATCAGTGAGTGCATACCATGATTGATCTTTTGAGACTGGGTTACCTCACTTAGTATGATGTTCTCCAGCTCCATCTATTTGTCTAAGAATTTCATGAATTCATTGTTTCTAATGGCTGAATAGTACTCCATTGTGTAAATATACCACATTTTTTGTATCCATTCCTCCGTTGAAGGACATCTAGGTTCTTTCCAGCTTCTGGCTACTACAAATAGGGCTGCTATGAACATAGTGGAGCATGTGTCCTTATTGCATGCTGAAGAGGCATAGATCTTAATCTTATTATGTCATCAGCTACCCCTGGATGGAAGACTGTGCTGAATTCAGTGCCCTACAGAGAGGGCTTTTCTAAGTCTGCAGTTGCTTCCCACCAAGCCTGGTGACCTGAGTTCAACTCCAAATGCCCAGAGGGGAGGAGAGAGCAGTCACCATGAGCTATTCCTCCAACTTCCACACGTTCTCCGTGGTGTAAGCCCCTATCCTACATATGAAATAAATAAATATAAATAAAGACGCTCTATAATAGCATATATGCACACTGCTGCTTGGAGAGCTAACAGAACTTTTCATATTTTTCCAACTATAACTCCAAAGATATGTTTCAAACCTCTGATTCAGAAGGACTGAAAAGTTGTGACTACCACAAGATGTCTGTAGTTTTACAGAACTTTCGTACTTGACAAAGTCAACAGCATGCCATTGTCATGTCTATAAACAGTAGGTAACAGATTTATGCAAGCTCACTATCCCCAAAGTACTTCTCCGAAGCCTTCAGCAGACTGGAGAAGTCCCATCACGTGGACTTCTGTGTTCTGGCTCTCCGGCAATTAGCTGTCCTCTTTGTAGGTGACACAGATACCTACCACCGAGCCTGTCCTGGAGATGAGAGAGCTTTACAAAAGAAGTTGACACCAGCATGGAACTGAAAAGCCAAGAGTATTTGAATAAATGGTCTATTAAATAACAACATGGACTGCACACTGCCTCCTCCAGTTCCCACATCCTGCGAGGGACCACGTCTACGCTTTATCCATTTCCTCTTTGTACTTCTCCTTCTGCCTCTCCCGGATGAGGCCATCTTGGATATGCTTACGGAGGAGATGACAAAAGGAACAAGAAGCAGAGCTCTCTTCTAGCATTGTGGCCCTTGGCAAGTGAGTTCTCACAGCTGCTGCCCTGGGGTCCCAGCTCCGCTTGATCAGTTTCTGGCTCTAGCTCTTATCAGACTCACACAATTGTCTTTCAATACCGCCAACATAAAACCAGCATAATCCATATATACAGATACATGTATGTTCGCATTTTTGCAACTCATGCTTTGCCTGTGATGTTTCTCCCATGTTACCTTAATCTGTGAAAAAAAAGATAAAGTTTTATGTTTAATACTTTGCAAAAGAAGGAAATGATGAAATGATGCAGAATTAAAAGACATCGCTGTATAAAGGTAGATTCAGAGATTAAGGTTTTCTATACAAATTTTCAAAGTATTCTCTCTCTAGTCAGACTAATTTTCAGGCCTGGAAATACCCAGAGAGACTCCTTAATCTGCTGGTGACAGGGCTATGAATAGATCTTATTCATCAGTCTCTCACACAAGATAATTGACCACAGAGTCCAAGACAAAAGAGATTTGGAGGAGGATGTGGCAAGGTGCTAAGGGAAGTCACTTAACATGTTCATGGGGCTCTTGAAAGAGGAAAGAAACCCCTTTGAAGGTTCCTGGGATAATCTCTAAAACATGCAAATAGGTGACTAAGATACTGAAAAATAATTTAGCAATAGATAAAGCATTTATTTTTCTTAGCATGTGGGGGTTGTGTCAAAACTGGTGAGAATTAAGCCTAAATCTAGAAAGGAGAAATCAATGGAGAGGACAGAAGACTGTGGGCTGAGAGTTGATGCTCCTGGCACTGTGAAAGATTTCCTTTTGCTCCATCTAGCTGGAGAGGATTAAATGATTTCTGTCTTCTGCATTTCACAGGCGCCAAGTAGATTTTAATTTCAGATGATTTCATTACTGTACAAAGGGGAGGAAAACCTTCACTGCTTAAAGTGTAAAGCCAAATACATAGTTTCACAGTAAATTCCCGTTCATTCATAAACAAGAAATACCATGTTCTCCTCAGAGCTCATGCAAAAGAAAGATTTCATGACAACATCCCATTGAATAATTAATGATATAATCCATTTGTTTTGAAGATATTTATAATTTTATTTGATCAGATTATAAATGGACTATCCAAGAATTATGAAAATACACTACTGTGGAAGAGAACTATTCATTCTATGCCATCAAAGCCAAACTACAAACAAGAAGTCTTCCAATCAACATCTGTATTAGTTCCAGATAACAACAAAAATTAAGCTCTAAAATTACATACATTATTTAAGAAATTCAAAAACTATAGCTGCAAGAAAGTCCTTCTTATTAGTGGTGTTATTGCTTTGAAGGCAGTGTATACACAACCAGTGTATATGAAGCCAGTATATACACACCCAGTGCATATATATCAGAGTACATGCACCTAGTGTATATGCACCCAGTGTATATACAGCCAATGTATATGAAGTCAATGCATACACACACACATATATATATACATATATATATATATGTATATTATATAGTCAGTGTATATTCACCCAGTGTATATGTACCCAGTGTATATGCAGTGTATATATACCCAGTGTATGCACACCCAGTGAATACACACCAAGTGTATATACAGACAGAGTATATGTACCTAGTGTATACACACCCATTGTATATACAGTCAGTGTATACATACCAAGTGTATATGCACCAAGTGTATATACAGCCAGTGTATATGTACCTCGTGTATACACACCCAGTGTATACATACCCAGTGTATGCATACCCGGGGTACATGCAGCCAGTGTATATGAACTCAGTGTAAATGAAGCCAGTGTATAACACCCATTGTATATACAGCCAGTGTATATGCAGTCAGTATATATGAAGCCAGTGTATATACTCCCAGTGAATATACAGCCAGTGTATATGCACCCAATGTATACAGACCCAATGTATACACAGCCAGTGTGTATGTAGCCAGTATATACACAGACAATGTATATGCAGTCAGTATATATCAAGCCAGTATGTATCACAGAATCCTGATTCAGTCAGTGAAAATGATGATATAGCATAGAAACACACAGCTACAATCCCAGAAGTCAGGAGGCAGAAGCAGGAGAATACATTTGAGGATAGCCTGGACTGCATAGAGAGTTCCAGCTCCCCTGGACTGTACAACAAGACTCGCTCTTGCATAAACAAATATATGTCAAATGCACATGTATGCTATCTGCTGAATGAACTTCTAGGTGATTAGAGAGCATATTGTTACTGGAAATCTATTGACCAGAAGAAGTAACATAGTATAGTCTTCAAAGCAGTTTAGTTACGGAAGCACTACTTGCAGGAACTCAGGTAAGGGTGGTGTGAGGCTCACCAAGCTTTGTAAGAGGCTCATAGTTATATCGAGGTCCACACTTCCCCTCACCTTTCACATTTTATCAGATGGTTGCACATTTGGACGTATAGTGTTAATAGCAGATTGACACATTTCAGGAAAAAAAAACACCATTACAAACAAGGAACACTGAGAACCTTTCCATTTCTCTCAAGAAAATGTGGTAAGTTGTTCTTCTCTAAAACTCTAGCCTAAGACCAAGAACGCCATTGCAGTTGTGGCAATTCCAGAGCTATAATGGTCACAATCTTCTCAGATGCCCTTGGAAAACTTTGTACTTTAAAACATGATCTTCAAGCACTTGTTTTTCATTTATTAAAAACAGAGCATATTAGACACATGAGTCTTCTCAGCTTTTTAAAAATAATACTTTATTAGATTTTGTGAATTTCCTACAAAGTGTTTTGGTCATATTTACCCCTCCCCCCAAAGTCTTGACATATACATCCTCTCCAGTCACACCTCCCTATATATATAACTTTGAGTTTCTTCCCAACTGCTCTAGGGAGTGGGGCCTGCCCGGGTATGTTGGTAACCTACCAGGAGTCACAGAAAACTGACTCTCCTTCTCCCAGCAGCTATAAAATGCCCAAAGTTTCTCAGATAGAGGTGAAAGTTTGTGCTTACCTCCTCCACCCCATACTGGGATTTTGTCTGCCTTGAGCTTGCCTGAGACTTATATTTGTTGTCACAAGCACTCTAAGTTCACATCTGCAACTGTCCTGTTATATCCAGGAAAGTTTCGTTGAAGCTGTCTACCACCTCTGGCTCTTAGAGTCTTTCAATCTTCCTCAGAGATTCCTGAGCCTTGGGATGGAGGGGTGTGATATATATATACACATACTTTTAAGACTAAGTGTCCCCTGGACTCTTACTCTGTATGTACTGACCAGTTTAAGATCTCTGTGTCAATGGTCAACTGCTGCAAGAAGCTTCCCTCCTGTGGTTTGCGGGATGCTCTGATCTATGAGTAAAAAATAGGATATAGCAGTTGGTCTAATACTGAGTCCACTTAGCAAAACAATAGTATTACATTCTTATCTAGGGCCTATGACCTATGTAGCTACCAGCTTTAAGCCCATTAACAGTGCCAACTATGCCAGATATATGTTTCATTACATGAGGCTAACCTTAGGTCCAGTCAGAAAGCTGTTTGTTACTGCCATGACATTCTTTCCACTAATGTACCAGTAAGCATACCTTGAATGTCTTGTAAGGCACAGGATTCACAGCTGGGCAAGACTGGTGATTCCTTTCCTTTTCTGGCACCAGGCATAGAACCTTCTTCCACTGCTACAAAAGATGGCCAATAAGAATGGAGGTCCCATGTGAGTACCACCATGATTTTTCCATGTTCTATGACTTAAGTACTTAGCAAGCAAGTAAGTAAACAGTAGAGTTTGCTGTAAATCTGTGAAAAGTACCTAACTCTCCAAAAACCCATAGCATTGGCAATATTCTGTAGTGCTTGGTGGTGGTGATGACAGGGTGGCCTATGAAAATCCATTAGCCTCAACTTAAATTAAGTAACTGGTATTGGGGATTTTACCTGCTAGTGTGTGCAGTCCAGTTGGTATACTGACCTACAGTAACTCCATGAAAACTCTTTTTATATATTTATATGTATATATTGTAGGACGCTTCTACATCAGTGGGTTTTCATGTGGCATTTCCGAAAGACCTTTAGTGATTGTTATCCCTCCTCTATTCTCTCCTTTACTCTGCCCTCCCAGCTGTCATTCCAATTTAACCTTCCCATTTCAGTGTTCCCTTTAAGCCCCTTATACCATTGTATTCTGTCCCCCTTCTCTTGAAAAGGGCATACACTCCCATGAGTCCTTAGTAACTTTGTGGCCTCTATGTGTATTCCTAATGAAGCACATATCTGAAGATTCAAAGCTAACGTACATAAATGAGAGAAAACATGTGACGTTTGTCTTTCCGCACCTGGGTAACCTTACTCAGAATGTTTACTTTAAGCTTCATACATTTACCTATGAGTTTCATGAATTTATTCTTTAACAGCTAAATTGTATGCTATTGAATGTGTCACATTTTCATTGCCTGTTCATATATTGATGGACAGCTCGGCTGTTTCCAGTTTCTAGCTATTGTGACCAGAGCCTCCGTGAGCACAGATAAACAAGTATCTCTATAGTAGAGAGTCTTTTGAGTATATGCCCAAGAAATCCATAGTTGGACCATGCGGTAGAGCTATTCCCAGCTTTGTGAGGAAACACTACACTGACTTCTGTTATGGCTGTGCGAATGTGTACTGCCACCAGCAGAGAATAGACATTCTCATTCCCTTGTTTCCCACACTAACCCCTGCATCTCCTGCCATCGTTTTTGTTTGGTCCATTATGATGGCCATGAACTCTTAAAAGCAGTTTTAATTTCTCTTGATAGACAATGTTGAACATCTTATAAAATGTTTATCAGCCATTTGAAGTTCATCTTTCAAGGACTCTGTACTTAGTTCAGTGTTAGACATGAAATATTTTTGCATTATCATTAACCTATAATCAGACATTCATTGTTCTTTATTTTTTTCTTAAGTCATGCCAGAATTCTATCCAAATCTCATGCATGCATATACATATGTATATGTACACACACACACACACACACACACACACACACACACGCAGACCTAAAGAATATAAGAATGAGGCTAGAGAGATAGCTCAGCAGTTAAGAGTTTGATATTCCTGCAGAGGACCAGGGATCAGTTCCCAGCACCCACACACACAGTAACTTATAATTACCTGTAACTCTAGGTCCAGGGGCTCTGGTGCTCTCTTATGCCTTCAAGAATACCAGACATGCATGCTCTGTGCACAAACATGGCACACACTCAGACGCAGAAGGTGAAAATACATCTAAAAAATAAAGGAGGTCAAAAAGAAACAGAAGCAAATACAGCAAAATGATAGGGAGAGCTAAAAGCTGCCTCCAAGGATCTCTGTCACTTGGTTTGTATGGAAACAGTGACACTTGGAGATTTCTGTTTTCTCAGCACCAAGAGGGAGACGTGGCTGTCTGGTATTTAGACGTTGTGCTTTAAAAATCTTGTAAAACTGAGGAATCAGCTTGCTCATAACCAGAAAGGTTAACAAGATTAATTCTTACCATATTACCCTGAAGCTTGATTAAACCACACAGTGGCCTGAATTAAGAACTATAGATGGCAGAGTCCAGATTGCCACACTAAAGACTATCTTAACATAATTCTTCCTCTCGAAACTTGGTAACCAAAATGTAAAAATTGTTTCCTTTATTTAATAAAAATATGATTATAATTTTTGGAGCTTCTTCAAGTAATGATCACAGAGAAGCCTGGCAGAAACGAAAATATAGAGAACATGTTACAAACAACTATTAATATTTTTTCACACAGAGAAGCTTGGCAGAAACAAAAATATAGAGAACATGTTACAAACAACTATTGATATTTTTTTCACAAAGAATCATTATGCTAAACTCTAAACAGATGAGGTTTTGAAAATGTGTCATCCTAATCTTAATGGCCATCCTAATCTTAAATAAATGCAAAGCTACATTTTCAAAATTGCTGTTAGATTTATAAAGTATGCACAGCATACAGTAAAAAGCAAGAAAATATATCTCCCAGAAGATTTAGCAACTGTGTCATAGAAATGAATAACAGAGTTATTTTTAAAAATATGCTAAACAGAGAGGAGTGGAGAATATGAAACCCATCATTTTTATAAATAAAGTAGAAGACAGATTGGCTACTGAAGAATGAATGATTTTATCTACAAACCTGATGCATCTGAAAGATTCATTTGTATGTGAGAAGGGAAACTCTAGTAAGGAAAGGGGAGACTCTAGCACAGTAGACAGACGATGTCTCACGTCCCAGGGAACACTATACAGTGATCTGTCTCTGTGGCCAAAACCTATGCCATCTGATAGGAAAACGAGATAAGAACTGGAAGGTTCTTGCAAGATATAAATTAAGCCATATTTCCAGCCGTTTGACAATCCATTCCACCCCCAGTCGGAGCTGTTCACAGTGTTGGGTTATTTGGCATGGTTCCTAGACTTACAGTGCAACCAAAGTATAAAGCGAATTCTTGGAGAAAAGTTGTTTTCAAAGATGGCCAATCCCTATTCAGCAGTGTGCCTCAGACTCTGCCTCATAGCTTGGCCAAGTGCTCCACCTTCAGGCCTTTCAGAGTACTCTGTGCAGAGTGCAGGGTGTCTCCTCAGTCTCCCTTCAGTCTGGAGTGGTTACTCAAACCTCTCGGTCTACGGAAGCCCTACAATGGAAAACTGGCTCCAGGTTCATTCCCTGAGAATCTCAGGAAGGAAGGCTCAGTGAGAAAGGACTCTGTACTCCCCTAGTTTACAAATATATATAATATCTCTCTATGATATATATATATATATATATATATCATATGTGTGTGTGTTTCTCCCTCCCTCTCTCTTCCTTCCCCTCTGTGTGTGTGTGTGTGTGTGTGGTGTGTCCCGTTATTTTTCCTCATCTTCCAGTTTCTTAAATGCTCTCTTAGAGTTTAAGCCCATAAATACATTTACAAGCTTCCAAGTGAAGCAGAACAGGGAGGGAGTCTCGGCAGTTTTTGCCCTCCACCACTAAATATCCATGTTTTTCTTGTTCTTCCTAAAGTTGGAGGCAGAAAGCATATTTAAAAAACCTGGAGAGAATTAAATGGAACAGACCAATCTATTCCTAAACCCTCGCTCTCTCATCTCTAGACTTCCAGAAAGTGCCTTGGCTTCTTATCTAAAAGGAGATGCATCCCCCAAAGATCTGCTGTCAGATTCCGAATGTTTGAAAATTAACACACGTGTTCTTAAGCCAAGCAACTCCTGGAAGGGGCATCAAAGAAGGGGAGTTTATCAAAGAGAACAGAACTGGGCGATTTAGACAGGGCATAAATATTCACACACTTGAAAACGCAAAGCCACTGACCATAAATTTTGACCGAAACCATAACCATTTAAAATTAAGTCACGAATACATTGTGATGCCTTCTGTGAAGACTGTTTCATATCATGATTACATGGGTAAAATATTCACTCAGTGTGAGCTGTCGGCCTACTATGGATGTAATATAGCCGGCTGGGAGGAGCATGCCATCCTCCGCGGAGTCTACAGCAGCTGCTGCCTCAGCCCTGCAGAAACGCCTCGTTCCACATCATAAAATAGCTATCAGGACCTCAGGCCGGCCAGGCCATCAAAGACAGTAACTGTGCTTCTAGTGGTGCGGCACTCTTGTCAAGAGGCAACCCAGGCTAGGGAGATGGCTCAACCCTCCAGATGGCAGGATTCCACACTGTGGAAGAAGAAAATCGGCTCCTGTAAGGGGTCCTCTCATCTCCGTGTATGGCAGGTACCTGGCCGCCACCACCTATGGACACAAAAGTAACTAAATAAGCATAAACGTTTTAATGAGAAGGTAACTCAAGGCTCCAGACAAACCCTTCGTTAGCACCCCAGATTGCCTGTTCTAACCTTGAGCAACTATCACACGTGGAAATTCATTTATCTACCCCAAATCATTCTAATTTTGTTTTAGGTAATACTTGTTTGCATCTGGGGGCCAAACGATAATAAGTTTAGCTGTCCCCTGGAGAAGGCCCTGAGGGGCTGTGCGGCCTCAGCTCCTCCCTTGCCCTCCCCTCCATCCTAGGGAGCCACAGCGGTACAACACCCTCCTGAGGAATAATTTCAAGCCCTCCTCATCTTGCTCTGCCCTCACCGCACCCCAGAAAGAATAATTTGATAGATCCTTGAACATGTAATGTCAGGACTGGATGCAGACTCCCAGTCTTGTTCTTTCCGGAGCTGCATGAAACTAACCCACACCTCCTACAAAGCAAACGGCGCCTTTCAGTTTCCACTGGATGCCTTGTCCTTCCCATATGGAAGGTTTATTGCTTGATGAATCAATTCATAAGACTTCTATCTCTGCTTTCTCCATCCACACAGAAAATGACAGTTAGAATTCTGCTCTGTGTGTGTGAGTGTGTATCTGGGTGTGTGTATCTGTGTGTGTGTATGTGTCTCTGTGTGTGTATGTGTGTGCATTTGTGTGTCAGTGTGTATCTCTGTGTGTCTGTGTGTGTATCTGAGTGTGTCAGTGTGTATCTGTGTGTGGTGTGTGTGTGTGTGTGTGTGTGTGTGTAGGTTGTATGTCTCTGTGTGTTGTATGTGTGTCAGTGTGTATGTGTGTGCATTGTGTCTCTGTGTATGTCTCTGTGTGTTGTGTGTATCAGTGTGTATGTGTGTGTGTTGTGTGTGTCTCTGTGTGTGTTGTGTATGTGTGTGTCTGTGTGTCTGTGTATGTGTATCCCTGGTAAGAATGTCTAAATCCTCATCATTTCCTAAATGATGGGAATGGTAATATGAAAGGGCCATGTGTGCAGATATTCGTATTCCTAGGGAGTCCAGTTTGACCACACTGTTTATATTAATGAGGTAACGTAAGGAAAGTCTCTAAACATGGGGCTGCATCTAATCAGCCATGCTCATGGACAGTCACTCCACACACCACAAAGAACAGTTTGCGGAGCGTCTGGGTTGCTAGGGGTGAGGAGAAGGTGGTGTGCCTAGAGAGGACCGGGGAAGCCCCCAGTCCATACACATCTTTGCACTGTTAATGTCATTTATGTGACAGTTTTATGCAGTGACCTCTATAATTAATGTGGAATTTAGGAAGTAAATTGTTTTTCTGAGTTCTGGGAACGCTTCTATCAGATGGTCCAAGCCAAGGAGAAGGTCATGGGTACTCCCATAAAGCCTTCAGCTGACAGAGCGAGTGATAACCTGGGCTTGGAAAGTCCTCTGAAGGGAGGGGCAGTCTATAGGACTGAGCCTCCACCCAGAGAAGCAACCCTCTCTGCATGGACTGTGTCAGAGCTCCTTTATGTTGCAAAACAATGAGTTGGTTGGGCAAAATCTGGAGAGTTTTGTGGCAGGAAGCAATGCCATTTAGTCACAAATGTTTTCTGTTTTGAGAATAATGAGGCTGAAAACCGATTTTCTCTTCCTGTTCCACAGATGTTTAAATGACTGACATAGTTGTTATTTATTTTTTTAAGTAAGACAATAAAAAATGGAGAGAGTGGGATTTCCCGATGGTAAAGATAATATTTCACTTGCCCATGACATCCTTTCTCAATGAAGAACTAGTGAGTCCTTAATGAAGTTTTTTCATCAAAATTCACTATTATTAATTTTTTAGGCAGTGAAATAGTTTTTCACACATTAGTGATAAAGCAACAAACTATTTTATTATATACTTACACTACATAGGAGCACTTAAAATTTTTTAATCAATTAGTAGACTTTCAAACAATCTTAGAGTATACAAAATCCCTTAATTTAAAAATAATATTTAGTAGAAAATATTTATAATTGACTAGGTAAAATAATGAAACTTTGACCATATAGCTCAAATTTCTATATTTTTTGGAGTAAAAGAAAGCACCTCTTGTCTGAGTGAAAATGTAGCCAAAAAGCTGGAGCAGAAACACAAAATAGATAAGAAAACAGGTAGTTAATTCTGTCCACAACTTCATAGGCATGCCTGAGAAGTAGCACTTTCACATACAAAAAGCAGCAATGTCAATGCAGTTCTAAATAAACTGATAAAAGTCTATTGCACTACATTGACAGCCAACACTAAAATAGTAACCTCTGTCAAGGCGGCTTTAATGGGAAGTTTATCTTATTTTCAAAGATTTGTTTTTGTATATAAATGGATGAGAGTGTATCTGCACAGGTGGCATATCTCTCTCTCTCTCTCTCTCTCTCTCTCTCTCTCACACACATACACACACACACACACACACACACACACACACACACACAGTTACCTCCACTTTTGGGTGAGGAGGATAAGCTGAGATACCTCGTTGCCTAATCCAGGCCTACTCATCTGATCCCAAGTTGTTTATCAGTTCTGATAAATATTATTCTCTGCTTTAGAAATAGCACTTTTTAAAAATAGCCACAAACTGCTTAAACAACTTACTGATCAGAATTTGAACTTTATATTTTTGTGTTCTCGTGTTCATAGCATATGTTAACACTAGAAAGTCTCCATGTTTTATTTCTATAAAATAATAATTTATTTGTATAAATAATTGAACAGAATTATATATTTAATTTTATGACATACCAGTAGTCTTTCTGTATTCTAATATCATAGTGGATATTCAGAATTAGGAAAATTAAATTATATACCATAGGCTAAGCCTGGGTGAAATTAAGACAATTTCTAACTCTTCATCTAATAATTAAGGGGGAAAAAAGAAGAGAATTTTTCCTATGTTAAAAAAATGGCGCTAAGTATTCTAAGTGGAAATATCCAGTTCTTAAAAATGCTTGTATTTATTACTGTGTGAGAATAACACATGTAAGTGCAGATATGTTCAGCGGCACACATGTGGAGGTCACAGGGTCAAACCTTCAGGGTGTGGCCAACCCTCCAGGCAACAGACCCTGCTATTGCCTCTTAGAATCATTCAGAAGTGTGAACGCTCAAGACCAATTGAAATTAACTCTACTATTGAATGTTTTCATTCTTCTTCCGTTAAGAGTACTTAGCCATGCCATGCTGGACAGGGGTGGTGCACGCCTTTAATCCCAGCACTTGGGAGGCAGAGACAGGCAGATTTCTGAGTTTGAGGCCAGCCTGGTCTACAGAGTGAGTTCCAGGACAGCCAGGGCTACACAGAGAAACCCTGTCTCGAAAAAACAAAAACAAACAAAAAAAGAATAGTTAGTCTTTAGCTCATACTTTGAAATCCCTCCTATAGTTATAGGAAATTCCTTTGAGGTTTCAGTTTTCTCTCTGAAAGTACATCTGACTGGTCATTTTTATTTATAAAGGAATCTCTTAGGAAGACCCATATAGTTCTTTACTCAGAAAGCTGTTAGTCCTAAGCATCCCTAACCTGAAAAGAGTGACCCTCCCATATGCAATTACGACTAGGTGAAGATCAAGCCTTCCCTCAGTGAAGCTGCTTGCCCTACTCAGACTGACCTTGTCCCACTTTGCCCTGAGTCCTGGTGTGAAAAGAGGGTCCAAGCCTATTATTCCCTGCTGTGTGTGGACCGTCCTCATGCCTTCTCAGATGCCCGCAGACTTGCTGACAGCTGCACACAGCCTCAGCCCGCCACCTCTCTGAATTTGACTCTCAGCCAGGAATGTAGAAGAAAAGAAGAGGTGATCTCACAACCACAGCCAAGCTCGTGACAGCCTGGCCATGCCAAAACCCCTATAACATCTCCAAGGCTATCCGCATAATCAGTTTTGGAAGATACATTTTCTTCTCTAATCTTTTCTGCCAACAGATTTGAACAGCTTCACAGCTCTTGCTGTTGCGCCTCGTTCTAATCACCCTTCCTCACACTTCTGATATTGGGTTTGCTTAAGAGTCCCAAAGTTATAATTCTGTCCAAAGAAGGGCAGACATCCCATCAAGGAGTGAGGCTGTGGAGAGCCATGCCCGGAGTCCATCACTGGGAGAGTAATCCTCGTGAGTGAGTTTCCATACAGGACACAAGCTGAGCTCGGACAGCAAGGCATCATTGCGAACATGGAGAATCTCAGCACACTGGCCACCATCAGAGTTCATCTTGACCATTATGGTCCAGGCAGGGTCTGATCAGTCCGGATGAGCATCTTGAGGAACAAGTCATAACACACCTTGAATTCAAGTTTCAAAATAAAAAAAAGAAAGAGCAAGAACTGAATAATTGTTGACCCCACGGCACAGAATGAAAGTCTGCTTACAACTATATCTGGTTATGTAGACAACTGGAATATAACAATATGTACACAACAAAACAAACCAAGAGCTCTGGGAAGCTTTCTTCCTTCAGCACTGTCTTAGTCGGGGTTTCTATTCCTGCACAAACATCATGACCAAGAAGCAAGTTGGGGAGGAAAGGGTTTATTCAGCTTACACTTCTGCATTGCTGTTCATCACTAAAGGAAGTCAGGACTGGAACTTAAGCAGGTTAGGAAGCAGGAGCTGATGCAGAGGCCATAGAGAGATGTTCCTTACTGGCTTGCTTCCCCTGGCTTGCTCAGCCTGCTCTCTTATAGAACCCAAGACTTCCAGCCCAGGGATGGTACCACCAACAAGGGGCCCTCCCCACTTGATCACTAATTGAGAAAATGCCCCACAGCTGGATCTCATGGAGGCACTTCCCCAACTGAAGCTCCTTTCTCTGTGATAACTCCAGCCTGTGTCAAGTTGACACACAAAACCAGCCAGTACAAGCACCCAGGACAGTGATGTGGTTGGATGCCAAACCCTAAAGCCAAGTTCTTTGGACTTGGGTCTTGACCTTGTCAATAAATTAAGCTGCATTGACTTTCCTCTAGTTCAGATTTCCTTACAATGATTAGACCCCTTCCTTGTTTTCCAAGAGGATAAAATGTCCCACACTATTACAACATTGAAATTTGGTAG
This sequence comes from Apodemus sylvaticus, assembly GCF_947179515.1. Taxonomy (NCBI): domain Eukaryota; kingdom Metazoa; phylum Chordata; class Mammalia; order Rodentia; family Muridae; genus Apodemus; species Apodemus sylvaticus. Next base: position 34,493,541 of record NC_067475.1, read on the forward strand.
CATTTAGCATATCCTGCCTGCTTTCTTCCAGTCCAAATAGTCCTGTTCAAAACCATTGGAGACCAAACATCTGAATGCTCCAAAGGCAGGCAGGCCTGATCCCTTGGGAAAGAGTATTTCTTACCTACCTAGCTAGGTTGTGGACTTGTTGAGACCACATGACCTCCAACCTCATAGACATGTTAGACAAATTTAAGAGGTCATGAGGTCAATCACTAAGGTTAAATCTTTGCATGATGTCCCCAGAGGCTGCCACTAAACATTTTTTTCTTCTTTTTTTCTAGATTCTTTGTTTGCATTCCAAATGATTTCCCCTTTCCCAGTTCTCCCCTCCCCATAAGCCTCTTAAGCCCTTTTCCCTCTGCCCATTCCCCAATCACCCCCTCCCACTCCTCTGTTCTGATAATCCCCTACATTGCTGCATCAAGCCTTTCCAGGACCAGGGCCTTCTCCTTCCTTCTTCTTATGAATCATTTGATATGTGAATTGTGTCTTGGGTATTCAGAGCTTCTGGGCTAATATCCTCTTATCAGTGACTGCATTCCATGTGTTTCCTTTTGTGATTGAGTTACCTCTCTTAGAATGATATTTTCCAGTTCCAACCATTTGCCTAAGAATTTCATGAATTCATTGTTTTTAATTGCTGAGTAGTATTCCATTGTGTATGAATATACCACATTTCCTGTATCCATTCCTCCACTGGGGGACATCTGGGTTCTTTCCAGCTTCTGGATATTATAAATAAGGCTGCTATGAACATAGTGGAGCATGTGTCCTTATTGCATGCCGGGGATGCAGTTCCTCAGAAAACTGAGCATGACACTTCCAGAGGACCCTGCTATACCACTCCTGGGCATATGCCACTAAACTTTGATCACATTGCCAAATTATTTCTCTAGCTGTGGAAATGAAAAGTGAAATTCAGTTGTATTTTGACTCATGGTGGCCTAAAAGACTCTGTCAAATCTTGGTGGCCAAGGACCCAGTGACAGCTTGTACAGAAGTGTTATTATGGTTGAAACATTGAGTGTCCTAGTTAGTTAGAAACAGAAGGGAAAGGGAAGGAAAGAGGGAGAAACAAGAACTTGCCCTTTCCTTCTTAGAATCATGAGATCTATGTGGCTGTATTTTAGAGAAAACTGCTGAGGTATGGGTTAAACCTGGGTTTTTTTCTGTGTGTCTGGTATTCACATCACTAAGTACTTACAAGAAGGAAAAACTTTCTGTATTTTATTCTCTATTTTATAAAAGCAAATTTGTATGATCACACAACAAATTACTGCGGAGGGGGTTAATTAGCAAATCTAAATTGCACCATTTGTTTCCTTTTTTATTTGATATAATTTTATTTACATTTCAAATGATTTCCCCTTTTCTGGCCCCCCACGCCCCGAAAGTCCCATAAGCCCTCTTCCCTCCCCCCAGTTCTCCCACCCACCCCTTCCCACTTCCCTGTTCTGGTTTTGTCTTATACTGCTGCACTGAGTCTTTCTAGAACCAGGGGCCACTCCTCCTTTCTTCTTGGACATCATTTGATGTGTGGATTATGTTTTGGGTATTCCAGTTTTCCAGGCTAATATCCACTTATTAGTGAGTGTATACCATGAATGATCTTTTGAGACTGGGTTACCTCACTTAGTATGATGTTCTCCAGCTCCATCCATTTGCCTGAGAATTTCATGAATTCATTGTTTCTAATGGCTGAATAGTACTCCATTGTGTATATATACCACATTTTTTGCATCCATTCTTCTGTTGAGGGATACCTGGGTTCTTTCCAGCTTCTGGCTATTATAAATAGGGCTTCTATGAACATATTGGAGCATATATCCTTATTACATGCTGGTGAGTCCTCTGGGTATATGCCCAGGAGTGGTATAGCAGGATCTTTCGGAAGTGAGGTACCCAGTTTTCTGAGGAACCGCCAAACTGATTTTGAGAGTGGTTGCACTAATTTGCAACCCTAGCAGCAGTGGAGGAGTGTTCCTCTTTCTCCACATCCTCGCCAATACCTGCTGTCTCCTGAGTTTTTAACCTTAGCCATTCTGACTGGTGTGAGGTGAAATCTCAGAGTTGTTTTGATTTGCATTACCCTAATGGCTAATGAAATTGAGCATTTTTTAAGATGTTTCTCCACCATCCGAAGTTCTTCAGGTGAGAATTCTTTGTTTAACTCTGTACTCCATTTTTTAAAAGGGTTATTTGGTTTTCTGGGGCTTAACTTCTTGAGTTCTTTGTATATATTAGATATTAGCCCTCTATCTGATGTAGGGTTGGTGAAGATCTTTTTCCAATTTGTTGTTTGCCGATTTGTCCTTTTGATGGTGTCCTTTGCTTTACAGAAACTTTGTAATTTTATGAGGTCCCATTTGTCAATTCTTGCTCTTAGAGCATACGCTCTTGGTGTTCTGTTCAGGAACTTTCCCCCGTACCGATGTTCCCCAGTTTCTTTTCTATTAGCTTCAGAATGCCTGACTTTATGTGGAGGTCCTTGATCCATTTGGAGTTGAGCTTAGTACAAGGAGACAAGGATGGATCAATTCGCATTCTTCTGCATGCTGACCTCCAGTTGAACCAGCACCATTTGTTGAAAAGGCTATCTTTTTTCCACTGGATGTTTTCAGCCCCTTTGTCGAGGATCAAGTGGACATAGGTGTGTGGGTTCATTTCTGGATCTTCAATCCTGTTCCATTGATCTGCCTGCCTGTCACTGTACCAATACCATGTAGTTTTTAACACTATTGCTCTGTAGTATTGCTTGAGGTCAGGGATACTGATTCCCCCAGAATTTCTTTTGTTGTTGAGAATAGTTTTAGCTATCCTGGGTTTTTTGTTATTCCAGATGAATTTGAGAATTGCTCTTTCTAACTTTATGAAGAATTGAGTTGGGTTTTGATGGGTATTGCATTGAATCTGTATATTGCTTTTGGCAAAATGGCCATTTTAACTATATTAATCCTGCTGATCCATGAGCATGGGAGGTTTTTCCATTTTTTGAGGTCTTCTTCTATTTCCTTCTTCAGAATCTTGAAGTTCTTGTCATACAGATCTTTCACATGTTTGGTAAGAGTCACCCCAAGGTACTTTATACTGTTTGTGGCTATTGTGAAGGGGGTCATTTCCCTAATTTCTTTCTCAGCCTGCTTATCTTTGAGTATAGGAAGGCTACTGATTTGCTTGAGTTGATTTTATAACCTGCCACTTTGCTGAAGTTGTTTATCAGCTGTAGGAGTTCTCTAGTGGAGTTTTTTGGGTCACTTAGGTAGACTATTATATCATCTACAAATAATGATAGTTTGACTTCTTCCTTTCCAATTTGTATCCCTTTGACCTCCTTATGTTGTCTAATTGCCTGAGCTAGTACCTCAAGTACAATATTGGAAAGATAAGGAGAAAGGGGGCAGCCCTGTCTAGTCCCTGATTTTAGTGGGATTGCTTCAAGTTTCTCTCCATTTAGTTTGATGCTGGCTATCAGTTTGCTGTATATTGCTTTAACTATGTTTAGGTATGGGCCTTGAATTCCTGTTCTTTCCAAGTCTTTAAGCATGAAAGGATGCTGAATTTTGTCAAATGCTTTTTCAGCATCCAATGAAGTGACCATGTGGTTTTTTTCTTCGAGTTTGTCTATGTAGGGGATTGCATTGATGGATTTCCGTATATTGAACCAACCCTGCATCCCTGGAATAAAGCCTACTTGATCATGGTGGATGATCGTTTTGATGTATTCTTGCATTCGGTTGGCAAGAATTTTATTGAGTATTTTTGCATCGTTGTTCATAAGGGAAATTGGTCTGAAGTTCTCTTTCTTTGTTGGATCTTTGTGTGGTTTTGGTATCAGCATAATTGTGGCTTCGTAGAAGGAATCGGGTAGTGTTCCTTCTGTTTCTCTTTTGTGGAATAGTTTGAAGAGTATTGGTGTTAGGTCTTCTTTGAAGGTCTGATAGAATTCTGCACTGAAGCCATCTGGTCCTGTGCTTTCTTTGGTTGGAAGGCGTATCAGTAAAGACTGATCTGGTGGAAAGTAGAGCTCTGATGCCCAAGGCCGCCCTCTATGATCCACACCCGTGTCACACTCTCCAATCATACAAAAATAAAATCGTACTGATAAAAACAATGCACTGGGCTCCAAGTACACAACTTGTATGTTACAGCTAAGCAGCGGAATGCTGTGACTGTATTGCCAGCACTTCTTCGATCAGAGAATCTGGAGTGCACAGACGGGGGTCCAGCATCTGCAGTAGATAGCTTTGGCCAGAGCTCTTCACAGGCTATGCCAACAGGGTAAAGATGGATGGTGTGTTCCCTGCTCCCTACTGGCAGCAAAAACCTAGAGGTACCTGGCTCTACTGTGGCCTGTGAACCATTGCCCCCTGTGTCACATTATTTGAACATCTGCTTCACTGGCCAACAGCAGATCACAACTCTCTTGTCATGCTCTAGGTGATCATAGAATAAATAAGCAAGGAATAGCTGCAAAGGATTGGCTGGAGCCCAGAGAGCACCTGGCCCAGCAATAACCCCCAACCAGCACCTTTGCCAGTGCTTCCCTTTGATGTGATGTATTAGCCTTTTTAGCAGTGTACACATGAGGAGCAGGGGGACTCTAGTGACTGCTTATGAATTTCTATGGATTACATATCTTCATTTTGCATACATGATGTGACAAATTCTGATTCAACAATTTTATATCTGTCTACATTATCATAAGATAGTTTTGTACCTTAGTTACTAAGAGAAAATTTTAAGGTTTATGATTCCTAAAATTTTAAAGGTTGGTAAAATTTAAATCATGAAAGTTTTCTAAGATGGTTGGTTGTCTGCTATCTGTTGTCTCTGACCAGTGATCATAACAAACAATTTGAACAGACCGTAATCAAAAGCCTTGGTGGACTGTTTCCAGATCTTTATGCAAATTGGGTATTTAAATTTTTGCAAGTTAAATGTCAGTTTGTAACGTCATAAGAACAACAATATCAACCAACCAGACCCCCCCAGAGTTCCCAGGGACTAAGTCATCCATCCACCTAGGGGTGCACGTGGCTCTAGCTGCATATGTAGCAGAGGATTGCCTTTTCAGGCATCAAGGGGAGGAGAGGGCCTTGGTCCTATGAAGGCTCGATAGATGCCCCATTGTAGGGGAATCAAGGGTGGGGAGGTGGGTAGAGGAACACCCTCATAGAAGTAGGGAGAGGGAGGATGGGATAGGGGCTACCCCAGGATTGGGGGTTGGGGAGAACTGGGAAAAAGGATAACATTTGAAATGTAAATAAAGAATATATCCAATAAAAAAATTAAAAATTAAAAAAAAAGCTTTAGTGGAGTGTCTCAAGTTTCTAGATCTTTATGCAAATTGTGTATTTAAATTTTATGCAAATTAAATGTGGGTTTCTTCCTTGCTACTGTGCACTTTGTTATTATCATCTTAAACTCTCTGCAGATTTTCTTAGAGCCCATTTCAATTCTTATCACTGTCTTGAGATAAAGGTTGAGCAAAACTGGCTTAGAGCCCATTTTTCTAATGTATGGCGTTATTCTCGGACTGTTAGCGTACTGCTGTCTCCTGTGTGCCTCTGGAAAGCAAGAGTCAGGTTTGTTTCATCAAATCCCTCATGTGTACTGAGGGGAAGAGCAAGCAAATGAACGCATGCAAAAGAGACAGCCACTGGTTCCCAAAAGAAAACTTCAAAACCCTCTCCATTTATTTATGGATAGGAGAAACACCCAGGATTTCTTTGGAAATTCCTTTTTACTTCAAAGCAATTCATGAACTTTGAATCTGAATCCTCATTACTTAGGAAGCAAGAAGGAATTTTGAACAGCATTAAACAGTGGTGATAAGGGTTGAGGTCACCTCTGACCTTCTGCATGACCCCTGACTTCTTTCTAAGATCCCCATTTTCCCAGAGCCCTTATCATTCCTGGTCTGTCTTCAAAAGAATTATATAAAATATTTAAATTATTTTCTCTAAAATATTTTAGATTCCTTTTCTTTTAAAAAAATTACTAGTCATTTATATATTTTCCTTTAAGTCAACAATTGATCTAGATACAAATAAAGGGATTCCCCCTGCCTCAACACTTGCAACCTCAATCACTGCCGCCCAGTGACAGGCCGCTAGACCCACTCTTCTGCTGAAGTTAACTGCCAAGAGAAAAGCATGTTTCCATGTTTGTAGGTTCTCAGTAGGTGAAATAGAGGAGACACAAGGGCCAAAAATACACAGTTCCTTGTACAATGAGAGTAGCTGTATCTAGTTAATTAGGGAGCACTAAATGAAATAGACTCACTGAGTGTCAGGGGTTTGTTTAAACACCTAAGTACCTCACTTGCCATCTCCATAACCACAGTCAGGATAGAAACGTCCCTCCATGCTCTCCCTGCTCAGAGCAGTACTGAAAGGCAAAACACTTCAACTTGAGAACATTGTTTCTACAGGAATAAAAGAGGCACAAGACACCAGCACACATGAACAGCAGTTGTTCTGGTTGGGAAGCAAACACAATGAACTATTCATTTGTATTCTCTTGTTGTAGAAAGTATTTAATCCCAATCCAGGGTTTCTAGTTTGCCTTTGACCATGTAGTTCCTAGATAAAACATGCACTCAACCTTTATATTTATAATAAGGCTTAATCAGCACAAGAACTGGGCAGATGTCTATCCTCTATGCTATTATGTCTATTTCCCAGCCAATAAACCTACTTTATAATTTGCCATGTTTTGTTTGGGCTGCTCTTAACTCCAGTTAAGCAATCCACTCCGCCATCATTTCCTGCCTCATCTAACCCACGGCGGTTTCCTCCACCATCCACCTTCTTCTCTCCCTCATGGGTCTCCTCTGACCCTGGGAACCCTAAGCCCTGCCTATGTATCTTCTGCCTAACTATTAGCTATTGTCATCTTTACTTACCAATCAGAAATAACTTGGATAACATAACATCACTAGGGTCTACCTGAGTACTCGCTTGTCTCAGGGACAACCAGGTCTTGGGGATCCTGCATTTAGCATTACAATGCATAGCAACAGACCAAACTTCCACATTTCCAGCCACAGTGGGAGCCATGTTCATTTATTACCTGTCTCAGTGAGTTAGTGGCCCTTTGTTTCTCATAGCAACGCAAAGTAAAATAGGATGTCATGTTAAAAGAACCCAAGATGGATCCAACTAGCCTGAATCAGGGAACTCAGTTACACATTCATTTGGTACGTGTGATAATGGCTTTATTTTTCTTTTTTCCATTAATTATTTATTTATTCACTACACCTCCTGATAGCAGCCCCCCTCTTCCCAGTTCCCCCTCACACGGTCCCTCCCCACGACATCCCCTCTCCTTCTCCTCTGAGGAGGAAGAGTACCAACCCACTCTGGAACATCAAGTCACAGTAGGACTCAGCACATCTTCTCCCACTGAGGTCAACCAAGTTAGGGGATCAGGATCCACAGGCAGTAATCAGAGTCAGGGACAGCCCCCACTCCAGTTGTTGGGGACCCACATGAAGACAAGCTGCACATTTGCTGCATATGTACAGGGCAGCCCATGCATGCTCTTTGGTTGGTGGTTCAGTCTCTGGGAGCCCCCAAGGGTCCAGGTTGGTTGACTCTGTCTTCCTGTTGAGTTCCTATGCCCTCTGGGTCCCTCAATCCTTCTCCCAACTCTTCCACAAGACTTCCCAAGTTTCTCTAATGTTTGGCTGTGGGTCTCAGCATCTGTTTAAGTTGGCTGCTTAGTGGAACCTCTCAGAAGACAGGTATGCTAGGTTCCTGTCTGCAAGCAAAACAGAGTATCATTAATAGTGTCAGAAACTAGTGCTTGCCCATGGAATGGGTCTCAAGTTGGGTCAGTCAATGGTTGGCCATTCCCTCCATCTTACTCTGTCTTTTTCCCTGTACTTCCTTGAAGGCAGATACCAAGTCTGTCTTGGCCATTTAAGGAACAGAATGGCATAGCTCCTGAAAGACAAACCCCTGCAACAGAGTCAGCAGGGCATGGGCCTCTATGTGCATTGGTGGTTGCTGTGTATAAGGCTTATGTGTGTGTGTGTGTGTGTGTGTGTGTGTGTGTGTGTGTGTGTAAAACTTCATGTTCCTCCTTTGGGAAATATTCTCCCTGCCAAGGTTATTGGGAAATAGTCTGCCTCTCAAGGTTATGGGGGGATGTTCTCCCTGCTAAGGTTAATGACTCCATGATAAATAGAATTGTCATGAGTCTGGGAGGCTAGAATGTATCTATATTTAAGCAAAATATAAATGCTGAGACCTTCAGGCCAGCTCTTAAGACTCTAAAAGAACTCTGAAGACATGAGTTCAAAAAAATATGATTTCTCAACTATACAAAATATAAGGATGAAATATGAATTATATGAGGGACTTCAAGAACCTAAAAGAACAGAGGCAGCTGTACTATCAGAAACATACAAAGGCAGGCAGATGCCTGACTTCAAGGACAACCTGGTACAGAGCTAGTTTGGGCCCAGACTGTGGCAGTAATGATGATCTCAGGATAGGATCCCATCCAGCTAGCTCATTGTCTGTGCTTACAAAGGCAGCCAGATCTCTGAATTCATTTGCAATGTTTAAAATAAAAAAGTATTTACTGTCTCTAGGAATCAGTGTCATGGGATGCTGATTCATGGGATAATCAAACTGGAACCTGGAATAATGATTGGATAGAAACATAAATAAAAGACTAGGCTTTTGATCTGCAAGAAAGGAGTCATTCAGAGAGTTTTTAGAATTGCAAAAACAGCTGTGAGAGAGAGAGACAAAGAGACAGAGAGAGCACTCTGGAAAGCTGTCTTGAACAGAACATAGGCTGTCAGTTTGTAGTCCACACTTTGACTTCAAGTTTTGTTTTGTTTTGTTTGTTTTGTTTTGTTTTGTTTTGTTTTGTTTTGTTTTTCCCCTAATGCTCACAAACACCCATTCTCTCAGGAACCCCTCTCCAAGCAGAGTCTGGTCATTGGCAGGCAGGACAAATTTTTGGGTCAAAGGTTTTATTGGTGGGTTGGGATAATGACTTACTAACTGGCATTCATTGTTTTCGTGTATTTGGCAAACGTGATCATAGACGCATAATTATAGCATAAACACTATGTAGCCAGTGTCCTTGTAGTTAAAATGCTTGGGGTTCAGATTTATTCTTTTCATTATACTTTTGTCTTTGATTTCTTTATTTTCTGAATATTTTAGATGCAGTATTTCTTCGTGGGGGGGGGGGCAGCTAAATGGACATACCATAGAGTTTTCCTTCTTGGTTTGGATTTATTTTCCAACAAAGCAAAAGATAACTTCACACTTGTTTAGAAATGACCACTTGATAACTCAACCAGAAAGGCTGTGGTTATTATTTTACAGACAACAGCTCAATCTTCAGAGTATAACTCAGCCCTCAAGAGCTTGCCTGCCATGTGTGAGTTTCTGAGTTCATTTTTTAGTACAAAAAGAAAAGGTACAGCCCATAATCATATCTTTTTTTTTATTTTTTTATTCGATATAATTTATTTACATTTCAAATCTTTATGTTCAAGTCTACTCTAGTTTTTCTGTATAAAGGATGCACAAGGATAACAAAAATTACTTTCACAGTGTGTGTGTGTGTATGTATGTGTAATTTGCTTATGTATATTATGTGCATATATGTGTTACATGCATTTGTATATGTGTGCACATGTGTATATGTGATACATTCATATGCATGTGTGTAGTATATTTGTTTGTAGTACATGAATGTGTGTGGTTTATGCATGTGTGTACACAAGTGTGTATAGGTACTCTTATCTATGCATGTGTGGGTGGAGGATAAAGATTAATTTTGAATGTTTCTGAATCTTAATCCACATAATTCTAGAGACAAAGTCTCCCACTGAACCTGGAGCTCACTATTTCTGCCAGGCTGGCTACCCAGTGAGCTATCAGGCTCCTGTTGTCTCTTCATCATAGCACTAAGGTCACAGACATGTACCACCATATCCACCCAGCTTTTCATAGGTACTTGGAATCCAAACTCAGGTCCTCATGCTTTGCCAGAGGACAATTTATCACTCCGCCATTATCCTACCCTCCACTACCTTTTTGTGGTATTATCAGTATTGAAAAAATCTTGAAATAATAATTTTAAACATGCTCTTCTTCTGTCTGATCCTATAATAATCTAAATTTAATGCTTGAAATTTTAAAAAAATGCTAAGTACTTGACTTAACATTGTTTCCAAAAATCTTAGGTCGTTCAGAAAAAGAATACATACAAGAATTCTAACTCTATTGTCATTCTCAGACAAAACAACCAAAATCATAAAAAAAATCAGAATTACCTGCACTGTAAGCCAAAGAAAAATACTGAAACTTCAGAAAAAAAATCTGAAGACTTAGAACTGTGGACAAGTATATTACTTCTTCAAATATATTTCCCTAAAATATGTCATTTTCTGACAATTCCTTTTGGTTTTTTAAATCTCCTGGATGCCTTTTTGTTTTGCTACATTTCAGTGTATGTGTGTGTTGTGTGTGTGTGTGTGTGTGTCTGTGTGTCTGTGTGTGTGTCTGTGTGTGTGTCTGTGTGTGTCTGTGTGTGTCTGGGTGTGTCTGTGTCTGGGTGTGTCTGTGTGTGTGTGTTTCTGTGTGACTGTGTGTCTATGTGTCTATGTGTGTGTCCCATAATAAGATACAAAGGAAGTGGGGATTTGGGGGGCTGGTAAACATTTCAGGCTGGCCATGGGACACATTACAAGCCAAAGCAAGTGTCTGGATGTCCCATGGGAGGTACTCAAGGTCACACAACTATCTCATCTCGCAGGTCCCAGCCCCATGGCAGGTGTTTCTTGCTTGCCGGCACTGAAGAAGGGTCTTCCCTCTGTTGCCATGGACAAGATGTTGCCTCACTTAATCACAATGCAGTCCTTCCTTTAGCAAAATCTCAAAGTGACATCCAGTGGAGTGCCTAGTCTCTGCGGAGACATTTAATTAAACTGCGGTCCCTTTATACCAGCACAAATATTGTGAGGGAAAACAACTCAACTCCTCTGACATTTTTGCAAATAGGTTTTGTGGAATCCATTCTGTTTACTCTGGGTGACATTTGTTTTTCAGTCAATTATCCCACATGGTTATTTTTCTCCTCTCATAATTTATTGCTAGCAATTTATCCATAAGAATAAATACAAGTAATTCCTTTCTTTGGTACAAGCACCAGGTTAATAATAGCTGAAGAAAATAAACACTAGATTTTCCCCTCCCCTTTCTTGTCCTCTAGTTGTAGCTTGCTTATGAATTAGAAAACTGAACATCAAAAACATCAAACAATGGGGGTTTCTCTTCACAAGGCCCAACAGCTTTGGCTGATAACTGACTCTACCAGATAACCATTTGCCAGGTAACTAAGCTCAAAAAGCAATTTTCTTCTTGGTGCTTCTACTTCAAATTTTTATGCCCTAATTTTGGAAACATTAATTTTTTTATGTCTATATATTTATTTATCGATTGTGCATACACGCTTGAGTGGCATTATATACATGTAAAGGACCAAAGACAATGACATATGAATCCATTCTCTTTCTCTAATGTGAGTCCCCAGCATCAAATCTCATGGTGTTAGGCTTACTAATAAGACTACCTTACCTGCTGAGCCATCTTGTCTGTCCCCTGATTTTGGAAAATTCTGAGAAGTCTTGAACATTTTTGAAAATTTCATCCCCTAAAATTATACCCCAATTTTTATTCCCTGAAACGTTGAAAAACACTGAAAAGAAAAGAATAGTCTTCCAAGGCCACAAAACTCATGCACTGAGCACTTTCTCCTGCCCTGCTGCCATATACAAGAAGACCATTGGAAATCTTGCTAGAAGATAGTTCCAAGTCAGTAGGTCAAGTTCAGCCTAAGATTCTACAATCCTACCAATGCCTGGACTATAACCACACACACACACACACACACACACACACACACACACACTTCACAGAAAGGGGATGTTCACCTTGAAGCCTGGAAATCCACAAGGACAGTGGACTTCACTGGTATCATGGAACTGTGAGGACTCAACCCTCCTGAGAACCTATCCTCTTCCCAGCAACAGTCAGCCTCACCTCACCCCTGCCCTGGCCATGACAAAGCTCACATTATCCATCCCTGTATGCCACAGCGTGACTAGCACCTCAGCTCCCAATGACAACTCAACTGCTACAATCCCTTTCAAGTTCTTAATCTGCTCTACCTCTGCCAGCCTTTACTCTGCTACCATTACTACATGCAAGTCTCGAAATTCCAGTCTCTGGTCATCATCTAAATTGTAGGGTTCTCTTCTTGCATAAAGGGGGAAGCTGACATTCCTAAAGGAATCTTTCCTTGGCCATCTTTAACCAGAGCATAACCTGTGTCTTATGACACTAAAGCGAGGAATCAAGACCCTATCTACTTAGTTCCTTGTGGCTGCTGGGTGGCCTTCTTTCAGGGTGGAAAGGGTGGCCCTTTCTGAATTGGTCATAGACAATGTTGTTTGTAATTTCTCTTTATGAAAGCCTTGGGGATTCTCTTCATTCCCTTTTCTCCCTCTGACCTCTCTTGTCCATGGCCACCACCCTGTGCCATCTTAACCTATAGCTTAATTAACAACCATATGGAACATATTCCCCGCCCCACCCCACAGCTCATTTACTTTGCTGTCTCTGCCCAGCAATTATTCTATAGACACCAGCACATTAGACCTATTTTTTTACTATTATTCAGCCCACACACCATGTCTTTCTTTCTCTACTTACCCCAACTTAAAAAGTCTTGCCTTAAATGCTGCCATTGCAATCAGGCCTAGTTTATCCAACTGCTTAGAATTGCAACCTGCCCCACCCAAAGCTCTTAAAATCATGTCGAGCTGCTCTTGAGTTTTCCCCTTTGCTGTGGTACATGCTGCCTCATAACATACTGCTATCATTTATTTATCAATTTTTTTCTAGTATATTATTATTTTATTATCTTTCTCTCCTTTCTGTCCAATCCCTTCACTGTTATATAACAAACATCTGAAACAGAACCTGCTTGGAGTAAATAATCAATACTTTTGAGTTGTTTTTTAATATTAAAATAAGAACATACATTATCAACTATTCAGAGTTGCTAGCATGTGTGGTGGCTTGAATAAAAAATGGCCCCCATAAGTCCAGAGGAGGAGGTACTAGTAGGACAAGTGACTTTGTTAGAGTAGGTGTGGCTTTGTTGGAAAAAGTGGGTCACTAGGGGTGGGCTTTGAGTCCCAGAAGCACAATGCCAGGCTCAATGGCTCACAGTTACAGGAAGACCTGTGATCAAGATGTAGAACTCTCAGGTCATTTTCCAAAACATAGTGCCATGCTTCATACCCTGACAATGATGGGTTAAACCTCTGAAACTGTAAGCCAGTCCTGATTTAATATTTTTCTTTACATGACCATGGTATCTCTTCACATTGATAGAAACCCTAATTAAGACAGTAAGATACACATAAGAAACACTAAAATAAAAATTCTCCTCCCCTCTAATAGACTTTTGATCTTCCTTCCCCCAGACACATATAGTTTAAGGAGCTACTTCATATTAAGTCTAGAAAGAAATGCCTTGTTCTTTCATGCAGTGGAATTATTGCATATCAGTAAAGATGTTAACAACTCAAAGGTTAGAGAAGGGCTGTAAGGTGACCAGGGAAGCATGCTTACCACATAGTGTGAAGATGTCAGGTGTGTCAGTATGCATTTTTAAACCCCTAAGGTGAGATGGGAACCAAAGACAGGCACTCCCTGGACACTTTAGGGCCACCTAACCTGTCATCTGTAGCTCAAGACAATCTAAAGAAGATCTGCCTTGAACAAGATGGAAGGGCCCAAGGCAATGGTAGTGTGGGACAATCGTGCTGCTAACATACCCATTTGTGTGTGTATGAGTCATGCACACATTCACACACATATTTGCATCCACCTATATAAATTTATAAAAAGTGTCACAATAACATTCCATTTTCAAGGCACAAGGACTTGCCTTAATTGAAGTGAGAGTTTGAAACACATGTGAAGGAGGCTGGAGTAAAACTATGCAGTAGAAAAAGAGGTAGACACTTAGCAGTTAGGTACATCAATTGGATTTACATAAAGGGTCTGAGGACTGTGTCTCAGTGTATATTAAGCATTTGATATACAGTAGCTACATAAATGACTGTGGAAGATAGCCATAGTCATCCCTTTCCCCTTGTCTTCTGTATCCATGCTCCTATGCAATGTCTCTCCTCACTGACCAAGACTGGCCTGGTTAGCAATAGGTGCTGACTTCTAGTGGTGGCTCAGACAAGGGTTCAGTATCTGTGGCCCTGGACAGCACCTGAGCCAACCTTCAGGAAAGACTGTGATTGATCTGACTATGAGTCTCCTGAATGTGAGATCTAAGGAATCTGTTAACTGAAGAATACACAGTATTTCTAGCCAATATTCTTTAGTGTGATTGGCTATGTGCCCATAAACCTTCTTCAATAGGTAAATGAACAAGCAACTCACAAAACATAACTCATGTGCACTTCTATATGTTCCACTATGTTCATAGCAGCCCTATTTATAATAGCCAGAAGCTGAAAAGAACACAGGTATCCCTCAACAGAAGAATGGATGCAAAAAATGTGGTATATCTACACAATGGAGTACTATTCAGCCATTAGAAACAATAAATTCATGAAATTCTTAGGCAAATGGATGGAGCTGGAGAACATCATACTAAGTGAGGTAACCCAGTCTCAAAAGATCAATCATGGTATGCACTCACCATTAAGTGGATATTAGCTTGGAAAACTGGAATATGCAAAACATAATCCACACTTCAAATGAGGTACAAGAAGAAAGGAGGAGTGGACCCTAGTTCTGGAAAGACCCAGTGTAGCAGTATAAGACAAAACCAGAACAGGGAAGTGGGAAGGGATGGGTGGGAGAACAGAGGGAAGGGAGGGGTCTTATGTGACTTTCGAGGAGTGGGGAACCAGAAAAGGGGAAATCATTTGAAATGTAAATAAAAAATATATCGAATAAAATTTAAAAAAAAAAAAAGAGTGCTCATGTAAGGAGGTATGTGGATATTTTTTCTCTGAATAAATAGATGTTATAAGGAGCTATTATGGAGCTTCCTTATACATAATTATATAATATGAGTTAGATGGCTACATTTTTCTGAAACCCTATGGGGGAAAAAAAGCAAACTCCAGAGCAGAAGAATAAAAGCTAACTCTGATGGCCAGTTCTCCGGGTTGCCTGGATGTTGTAGTGTGAGAAGAGAAGGCCAAGAGCAGGAGAACAAAAGCCAGGCCAGTTCTTCTCTCTCATCAAGACAGATGGCATCTCTGTCACCTGGACCCAGGAGGCACAGTGGCAGAAGGCAAGGCCCATTATGGTTCAGCTTTAGAGAGTGGTACACTTCCTGACAAGGAGTGGCCATAAAAAAAATCAAAATCAGGCAGCTTCTTTACCCGGAGTGTGACTCGGAGCTAAGAATCAGGTTGGGGCTCAAACACCCATGGCCAGACACCTATCGCATCTCTGGCTACACACAACCTACCAAGCTATTAATTTGTCAAATGGAAATGCCAATGATATTTGATACTTGAAGACAGAAAGCATTGGAGACTAGATTCAATGTCCTCTTTGACAAATTCCACAGCCCATTTTTAATGTTTGCATCTTAAAGGTTTTCCTTACCTTAAGAAAGTTTAACAATATCCATCAAATGAAGGTAGAGAGTGTATCTTGCTTGGTTCTATTTTATTACATTCTATTTTTGTTTGGAGGTAGATAGGCCCAGTGGAATCATTCAAGAAATCCTTAAGGCACTTAAGAACAGAGATAGTGTGGATAATACAATAGGTACGTATATTTAGTAAAATAAGAAAAGCAAGATGCCACTTCTTCAACTTGGCAATGCATATATTTTGTAAGACATAACTAGGAAAGAATCAATTGAGCCAAAAGTACTTCCTTCACTCTGCTAAACCATTTCACTTACTGCATATCAAGCCTTTTGTATGCACTACAAAAAATATATATAAACAATGACTCCAGCCAATGTTTACATTACCAGTCTAGCTGTTCCAATGGAGGAAATGAAGTGGATTTTAAACAAGTTTATTTTAATTCCAGAAAAGTTATATCTGGCCCTTCATGATTCTATGTGATGTCTATGTTTCTACCATAAACCAGTAAGTGTTCTCATAGTGTGAATATTCCAAATATTAATTATACTGGGGTTATGGTTAATGCCAAAGCTATCAAGCCATTTCAGCTAACCCCCATGAAACACGACTCTTTTGACTTTGTCTTTCCTCTGGCTATACTCACTCCTGTGATGAGCTCACTGAGTAAGTTGGATTTCAACATCATCTACACACAATGATTCTCCATTTCTATCTGGGAGTGCAGACAGCAGCTCTGCACTGCAGACTCATATATCTCCATACCTATTTGACATCTCCATTTAAAGGCCTGATACGCGTTTCACACTTATCTCTTTTCCAACCCAAACTCCCAATTCTCCCTCCCAAATCTTCTCCTCCCACCATTTTCCCCTTCTCAGTAAATAAGAGATCCATCCTTTCAGTTGTTCAGGCCAAAAATCTGGAAGTTAATCTTCTTGTCTCTTTTCTTTCACATCTGACATGAAGTCTGTCTGCAGAGCTGGCCAATTCTGAGTCCCACACTGCCAGGATGACTTCACACCGTCTCTACCACATCTAGGCTGCCCCAAGGCAGCATTGTCTCTCACCTGGCTTACTCGGTAACCCTATAACTGGCCTCCTGCCTCTGCCCTTGCTCCCTGTAATCTTTTAGGAAGGCTCACAACACTGGGGTGATTACGTTGAACAAGTGATTAAGTGAAGCTTGTCCTCCCAGGGTTTCAAAATCCCCAAATTGAACTCTGCTTCAGCAAACTAAAATTCAAGGCACTGCTCAGCCTACATACAGTATCCCACTCCTCCTTCACCCTGTCCCTGTTTCAGTTAGCCAGAGATCTTGAGTAATAGAATTAACAGAATGCATACACAGTTGCAAGATAGGAATTATTCTATTGACTTATATAGTCAGAAGGTACATGGTCTTGCAATAGTTAGAAAGCCATAAGGAAGCTGGGAGGTCAGAAAAAGAAGAACCCAAGATGAAGGCCCATCCAAAAGCTAAAGGCCTAGCAGAACCCTCAAGAAGTTTTTCTGCCCCAGAAAGCTTATGTTCAAAGATTGAAGACTCTGAAGTCTGATGTCTACAGACAACACCCCCAACAAATTAATACTAACCCAAAAAGGGATTAGTGTGCTTGTACACCACGTCCCGTTGTTCC
Source organism: Apodemus sylvaticus (assembly GCF_947179515.1). Classification (NCBI taxonomy): domain Eukaryota; kingdom Metazoa; phylum Chordata; class Mammalia; order Rodentia; family Muridae; genus Apodemus; species Apodemus sylvaticus. Next base: position 34,510,863 of record NC_067475.1, read on the forward strand.
ATGTGCCCAGACCTTCAAGATGGAGCAAGTGATAGGGTCAATAGTCATAGTCGATCTTCTCTACACAGTTGACTGGCCCATTATCTAGCTTCTGGAAACACCTCACAGATAAGTGTGACACCAGTTTCTTTTTTTTTTTTTTCCCCGAGACAGGGTTTCTCTGTGTAGCCCTGCCTGTCCTGGAACTCACTTTGTAGACCAGGATAGCCTACCTCTGCCTCCCAAGTGCTAGGATTAAAGGTGTGCGCCACCACCGCCTGGAATGACACCTATTTCTTAAGGGTGCCTCAATTCATTCAAAATTGACAATCAAGCCTTTGTCAAACTGGCCCCCAAATTCATCCCCTTAAACCATGCTTAATCTCTAAAGAAGGAGAATAGCACGGTCATAATTCTGCACAACATGCCTTGTGTACAACCAAAATAGGCTAATTACCTCTCATAAAGAGGAGAAAAAAGTTTTAATAAGGCTTACTCTTCTGGTATTATGTAACATCAAATCATTATGTAAGCTCACATTTGAAAAGTGGTACAAAGTCCATCAATCGTGTGTTACACCGTAACGGACTAAAAGAGGAAACAAAAGAAAGATGCTCACCTAAATATTATACACACATGTAAAACTATATTCTTTAAAAAATAGGGAAGGTTCACTAATATTATCCCCCATGATTCAGATCCTACTGTTTCCATTATTCACTCTGTCCCCACACTAACAGAGATAGTGTTTCCCTCTTAGGCCTCCTGCGTTCTGCTGGCCTCTATTCCACTGTCCCCATAAAGCCTCTACAGAGAGTGAAGTCCCACCTTTTCCCCAGGAATTCCCACTCTTTATCTATATCTATTATTACCTTTTTTTGTATGACTCAGAGTAAACAGTTTGTTTTTTTTTAATGCCCACCACTAGAATAAAATATTCCTAAGTATAAAGACTTTGTCCCATTTGTTCACTATTACATAGCCTGCTTCCAAAATCTGCTTGGCCAACAGTTGACACTCAAAAATGAAAAATGTAAACAAAATCATTGGATGTATGTTAAAAATTAGACAATTTCCTCAAATACTTAAGTAATTAGTCACTGTCCTACAACAAGGAAAACATGGTATTTTTCATTATTCTCTGATAAAAGCATTCTTAGAAGCAAATCTATATCTTCTTCTCATTGTGGTGTATGTGTGTGTGTGTGTGTGTGTGTGTGTGTGTGTGTGTGTGCACATGCAAGAGTGTAGGCAAGCTATGCAGGCACAATGTTTATATAGGTGCACATGTGTGTACTGGTGTGCATACATATAACAAAAGAAAAATGTCAACATTGGATGCTGTTCTCCAAGAGCCACTCATCTTGTTTTTGGGAAGGGTCTCTCATTGGCCCCAGGAATCCACATGCCTCACTTTTCTGTTGCTGTGGTTTCAAGCATGTGCCAGAATGCCCAGCCCTCTGTACATGAACCCTGGGGCTTGAACTTGGATCCTCCTGCTTACAGTTACCAACTGAACTATCTCCCTAGAAACAAAACTTTGTTTAGAAACAAAATTTAAGAAAAATGTATATCACATAGTTCAATGTCTGAAGACATTTTCATTCTAAGTTTTACCTATCACTGCAGCAAACACTTTAATGTCACAGTTCTTTGGAAATAAACTGATTATTAAGTATCTCATCTTCTTCCATACCAGAGAATTTCATTACCGCAGATGATCTGTTGACTCTTTAAGACCAGATGGGCAAAGCAGCATTGGGCCAAATCCACTAGGAACTTCAGCAGAAAGTGGTGTATGAGAAAACTACAAACATGAAATCCAAGCAAAGACATCGTTCCATGACATGGAATGACATTTCTATTCTGGAAAGATGGACATACAGAGTTGGACCAAGTACCTATGTGGTTGCCTTAGTTGAAATTGTATAACCCCAGTGTCAGGGTAAATAGTGTATTAAAAAAAATACAGGTCTGAGTCTGTGATACAGTTGAGATCTAGCGTCTTCTTCTGGCTTCCACAGGCACCAGGCATGCATGTGGCACACAGATAGGCATCCAGGCGAAACAGCATACACACAAATTTTATAAATAAATAAATAAATAAATAAATAAATAAATAAATAAATAACGGTTAATATCCTTTTCTTCTTAGGGGCTAGGAAAAAAACACAAAGTGGATAAATAGAGTGAAGAATCTCTAAGCTTTTCACATGGCTCTATTTCTGATACAGCCTTACCCTAGCTAGACAGCAGCTCAACATGTGAGTATCATGGGTGTTAGCACTTTGCCTAGGCTCTGCCCCACAGTTACCTGGCAACAGCAAGGTGTGCCTGACTCATTATAAAACGTGCTGCTTGCCCCCTCAGCTCTTTCTTGCCTTCTTGCTCTTGCTCTCCCTCCTGCTCTCCCACTTTCCCCATTCCCCTCCCCCTCTCTCTCCACAGGCTTATGTCTGGCCTATACTCCTCTTCTCTCTCTCTCTCTTTCTTTCTCTCTCTCTCTCTCTCTCTCTCTCTCTCTCTCTCTCTCTCTCTCTCTCTCTCTCTCCTTTTCTCTGTCTCTACTACTCTCTCAACTCCCCATGCCTTGAATATACTCTGTTCTCTACTATCCCATCATGTGTCTGGTCTATCTCCTGAAAGTGATCCAGTGAAAAGCGTGGTAGTGGGTGGTAGCTGTGAAATACATGTCAAAAGTAAACTGTTTTCCACCTTCAGTGAATAAGCTGTTTGGTATCAAATCAAATACTTAAGACACACTGCTCCTGGTCTGTATAGCTGTGTTGGACCTGGGTAGCATTCTTTCATGCAACTTCTCATAGATGAAATCTCCCCAAAGCATACAGGTCCATATTAATATTGACCATGCCAACAGTAAAACTAACAATGCCTGTAATCAAGCTCCAGGGTGACACTAAGAATTGTGCTTTTTAAACCCAGTTGGTTGGCATATGTTGCTGCATCTCCAGGGTTATCCTCAGCTGGCCAAGATAGTTCCCAGTTCGTTGATATATTTATTATCAGTGTAGGAAAATCCTGGGACAGGGGCCACTGACTAATGTGATACATCGTCACAACGGAAAGCTGCTTCATTTCGGTCAAGCAAATATTGAGGTCCTGCTTTCTGCCAAATGCCATTCTGGGGATCAAGACACATAATAATAACCTTGGCCCTGTAGGAGATAGCACTACGGAAGCCATGAAGGACAAACAAATAAATATCAAGATATTATGGCTAAATATAATAGTGGGTACTAATGTTCTGTGTGATAAGCCAGTGGGATCTTAAGGTATGGTTTAGAAACAGCTCTTAGGACAAAATAATGTGATGGTATTTCCTTAATGCCCCTGGTACTGCTACCTAGTACCATAAGCAATGTTGAGGGTCTTCTACAGTCTGTGAAAAAAAAACAGCCTACTGTCTGGCCCAAAGTAGTGTACAGCCACACACTGACAGACAGACACATTGGCCCAAATCTGTTGATGACCTTTGCCCTACCTTCCTCAGGCCATGTCATCCATCTTCAGAGTGTCATATGCTGTCACACTGCTTTAGGGTAGACACTTCAAGGATACATATTTAGCCCAAAATTCTCCTTTGTAGGAAAAGGCATAAGCATTGTTGTTTGACATATTCCTAGAGAAATGCAAACAAATATCTAGATAGGAAAACAGTGACATACCAAAGTAAGAATACCACCAAAGTCCCACTTGGTGAAATAATGACCCTGTTGTGCTTACTTACAGGAATATGGATAAGAGGTTACTTACAGAAGCAGATATGACTCAAAGACAGCTGAATCACCAAAAGACCTGTCCAACATGAGTGATACCCATGAAAGCTGAAACCCTGAATCATACTGCACATCCCACAGGCAAGTCAATAGGATGGAGAGTGCCCTCTTTAGGAAGCTTAGATCTTCTGAGCCTTTTCTAGACAGCTCTGCTTTGTCTCATAGTTTTCTAGACAGCTCAGCTGGTCTCTGTCTCTTTCACATAGTTTGGCTGGTTTGAAGAGTGTCTCCAAATGGTCCTTACTGCTTATAAAGGCTGGGAGAAGAGGGGATATGAATCTGGTCAGTTTCAGGGACATCCTGAAACTTCTGAGCTATTTATCACCTGAGCTTAATGAGCCTCCTAGGAGGAAGAAGTGTTTCATCTCTCTTTAGGACATCCTGTTGTTTTATCCCTCTTTTAACATTCTGCATCATAATGAGCATTCCTGTAATATGGAGTAAACTACTACATAACAAACAGACACAGGATATGAGGTCATCTTCTTACATAAAAGTGACACCTAGTAAAGAGTCAACTGCTTCAGTAGTACAAGTCTATTATAACCTGAACCCAGCAGCGGTCTCATCAAAACATCAAAACTGTGACACCCAGAGCCCTCATGATGAAAGACATTAATTACAATACCCTACAAACAAATGACACCAAACTGCTGTCAAAGGCCCTGTCTTAGTCAGGGTTTCTATTCCTGCACAAACATCATGACCAAGAAGCAAGTTGGGGAGGAAAGGGTTTATTCAGCTTACAGTTCCAAATTGCTGTTTATCACCAAAGGAGGTCAGGACTGGAACTCAAGCTGGTCAGGAAGCAGGAGTTGATGCAGAGGCCATAGAGAGATGTTTCTTACTGGCTTACTTTCCCTGGCTTTTTCAGCCTGCTCTCTTATAGAACCCAAGAATACCAGCTCAGGGATGGTACCACCCACAAGGGGCCCTCCTGCCTTGATCACTAATTGAGAAAATGCCCCACAGCTGGATCTCATGGAGGCACTTCCCCAACTGAAGATCCTTTCTCTGTGATAACTCCAGCCTGTGTCAAGTTGGCACACAAAGCCAGCCAGTACAGGCCCATAATTATTCTGTCTCCTATTCTTACTCCTGCTGCCTGCTAGACACCTTCTCCTGGATGGAAACCTCTTGTATCCTTCCATGTCTTCAGGAGAACTGAATCAGTCTTTGCATTTACAAACCACAAAATCCTCATATGGGTCATCTGGTCTCTGAGCCCTCTAATTATCTTCAGTCTAACTGTACCTCCTCAATAAATTATTATACTAATCAATAGATGGAATATGAACCTCCTTTTGTTATCTATACTCCAGAGAGTCCATTTTTAGGAGCTTACAGAAATAGAATAAACAGAACTCATTCTACTAATAAGATAAAGCAGATTTGGAGACATGAACACTTAGCAGGTTCCATCATACCCATCAAGATCTCAAGATCTCAACTCTTAACCCAGTTTACAGAGCTAGAAAGTGCCAGAACCGAACTTGAAACCAAATATGGTTACTTCTAAATTTTCCTTATTTCATTTAACAGTTTTATCTATTCATGCCTCCTTTCATTCTTCAATTTGATCAATAGTTATCAATTTGACTCAATGTCCAAAATTTAACCCAACCCAAAAAGACTATGGGTACTATCTGTTAACACTTTTGATTGCATTAACTGTGAGATAAACTGTAATCTAGTAGATAGAGACTATGGATGTGGCTAAATACCTCACAATATATAGAACATCCTCATAACAAACTTCAGTCTAAAACACTAATATCCATTAAAGATGAGAAATTTGATTTAAGCAAAGAAAGCAGACAAGTGTTTTGAAAAATATGTAGTTTAAGTACCTAAAGCTAGGGAACTGAGGAAATAATCTCATGCTACAAAATATATACATTTAAGTAGTATGCAACCACTAGTTGTACTCAAATCCCTTTTTAAAGAGACTTTTAATTTTTGATATATTCATGCATGAGGATTGGGCCTACATGGCCCTCTTGCCAGATCTCTTGGTATACAAGATATTTATAATATATCATAATTAGCATATAGAGTATGATCTTGTTTTGTAAATTAAATATACGCAGATGTACATGTCTGTAAAAAGAAATGTGGATGTTATTCACCAGTAAGATGGAGGTGGGAATGGAAAAGTGACTTTCACTTTCTTCTTCGTCCTCAGGGATGTTTTTAAATCAAAGTTATTAAATTAAATTTTTTTCCAAAATAATATCTTGATTTTATTAGGACTTGTCCTTTTTTATTTCTGTGTAACATTAGAAAAATGCTTTTACGTGATGCTGACTGTCCTCAGCCAGTTCATGCTGTTTCCCATCTATTAAATGTCTTTTATCTGCCTGTACACCCAAAGAAAGAAGCCCTGTTTCATTAAAATAAACTCAGGAAATTTATGAGGGCTTTGGTACATGTTTGGAAAGGCAAAAATATACCAAATCAAGGCCTTGAGTCTCTCCAGAGCCTCCAGAGCTAAGCTCTGGCTCCTAATTCTTGCAATGACACCCACACCAGCCTTTCTTCCTCCTGGAATCAGTTCTTAAGATCTCTATTCTTCTGAACAGATTCGATAACAGAAGCATTCACTATTCTAGCTATAACCAGGAACATAAAATAAATTTAAAATGTGTATTCCTTTTCCTTTTAGAGTACTTTTCAGTCAGTGTCTCACTATAACTCTGGCTGTCTTGAACTACTATGTTGATGACCAGGGTAGCCTTGAACTCACAGAGATATGTCTGCCTCTGCCTCCTGAGTGCTGGGACTCTCTAACCTCTCCTTGGAGACTCCAACCCTGCCACACAGTGTCAAGCCTCAGTTTCTCATCAAGACCCCCTTCGTTCCTTCAAAGCCATGTGGGGCGTTCTTACACATCATCAAGTTTAACTACCATCTTGAGGTGTAGCCTTGGCCACCCTGGACTAGCGTTTCTGTGTGCCAACCCTAAGTAAATTCTCCTAGAAGATTCCACTTCAGGGATATCAGTCTGAATCACAGCTGAGTTTCCAGTCCCGCCTGACCAGAAACCACAGATTCAAAATTTTGCACAAAGAGCCCCAGAGAGGATTTGAGAGACTCTGGGACATCCTTCTGAAACATCACAAGGCAGGCTTCCGTCCTCTGCATCTCTTTCATCCTACTTCCTTTCTACGCTTCCACATAATAGCTCACTATGCTCCAAGCACTCAATGGCTTTTCTAGGCCAAACTTCCCAAATCCTCCCACAGTCTTCCCAGATATAGTATGGCTATATTTGTTACAGCAATATGCCACACTCCAGTACCAATTGCTGCCCTAGCTCTGTTTATGTTGTCGTGATAAGCACATGACCAGAAGCCACCTGGGGAGGAAAGAGGTTCTGCTTACAGTTTACAGTCCATCATGAGAGGAAGTCGGGGCAGGAAATCAAGGCAGGAACGCAGACGTAGGGAACGAAGCATAGAACGTGGAGACAGCTATTTACTGGCTTGCTCTGTTTGGTTTTATATACAAGGACACCATCCTTAGAAGGCTGGGCCCTCCTGCATCAATAATTAATCATTTGCCTATGAACTTATGCATAGGCCAATTTGATATAAGCATTTTTTTCAATAGAGGTTCCCTCTTCTCAGATGACTCTAGTTTGTGTCATGTTGACAAAAAATAACCAGTACACAAGGCATATGATCATAATACACCACATACAAGTAAAAAAAAAAAAAGCAAAAACTGAAAGGCTACTGAAAAAGGAAGTGTGTGTATGTGTGTGTGTGTGTACATATGTGTGTATGTGTGTGTGCACATGTGTGTATATGTGTGTGTGCCCAGGTGTGTGAGTACACATGTGTGTGTATATGTGTGTGTACAGGGGTGTGTATGTGTGTGTGTGTGTGTGTGTGTGAGTGTGTGTGTTTGTGTAGGAAGGCATTGAGCACAAGCTGGACTGTATATGTGTACATTTAATTTATTTCAAATCAGTTGAGAAGGATATTTTCTGACTACCTTGAAACTGGAGCTGATATATAAGAGATGTTTCGTGGTTGCTCTGCATATCAAATGATTGACTAGTGCATAAATACCTCAGTCAGTTAACATCAAAATAAAAATTTAAAGTTACACATTGTCTCTCTTTTTGATAAACTTATATACTCTCGTACCAACATTTATTCCTGAAAATTGATACCAATTTGATTATGTTAATGAATATGTTAAACACTTGAATTGGTACTGCATTTTACATGAAGGGGCCGATGTGTTTCACAGCTTTTAATTCCAGGGCAGAATACATTTTTTTAAGGTTTCTTAGGCTATAGAAATGGTGGTGCATACAGATAATCCCAGCATTGTGGAGGCTAGGGCAAAGGGATTGAGAGTTTGAGGTTCAATTACATGTGTACATGTGTATGCACATTAAAGGCATTCTATGTGAGTAAACTCACTTGAATTATAAGCAATCAAGAATACTACAAAATTTTATGAAATTGTTTTTTTTTTTTTTGGTTCTACTGAAAACAGGATTATGCTGCTGCAGAGAAAATATGTTTCATTTTTAAATGATGTGAATGGGTTATTCTTGGTTTAAAGACCAAAAAGTTACTGTCTATTCCAACATCATTCGCATGTAATAAAATGACAGAAGTTGCATTAGTTAGTGTAAGTGACAAATTCCATGATTAACGCCAATTAATTCCCTTGGCAACTACAATTTCCATCCCACTATCACAAGAAATTTCATCCACAGAAGGCAATAAACACCTGCTGATTTCAAATAATAGAAGTTTTCACGCACAGGGTGAACTTTCAAAGCAGTTGTCAGTGAGTAAAATATGCTCAAGTGCCCAGAAATTGCAGCTGTTCAATCAGTTTCAAATGACACGGCCTTTAGAGATCCAGCCTGCAAGAGAAGCAGCAATGAAATAGTTTCAAAAATCTAAAAAATGTTGTCGAGGAAAACTTCAAGAAGGGAATACAGTACTCAGAATTCACTTCAATGTAAACATTAGGAACATAAAGTAAGGTTTTCATTTCACAACAAGCAAAGAAATCTCTACTGGGGAACACAGTAGAGATTAACATTATATGCTTTGCCCCTTAGTTCACACTGAGAAGTTTATACTTGACTTTGTTTATGCTTTACCTATACTTAGTAGAAGGAATTAATCCATTTGGAAAATTGGCCTGTACTGAAATGCCTATTCTGTATATACTAAAAGCACCTTTCTAATTTCCAAAAAATATCATATAATGCATTAAGTCTTGGAAGTATTATTTAATTTTACTGCTATTAAGAAGGATCTTTTGAAGGGCTGGAGAGGCCATGGGAGAGTACTTAGCATGTTCAAGGCCATAGCTCTGATCTCCAGCTCTCTGACTAAATAAATAAATATGAAGCTTCTTTTAGGGTTAGTAGATAGATGTTGCTCTGTGTTAATATCAGAAAAAAAATTTGATGTTTGAGTTGCTACCTTGGAAAATAATTATGGAATTGCAGGAAATTTTCATAGAGAATGATTTCTAGATATCATATTGCTGGGTTGGAGGAATAAATTCAAGTTTCCAATAGGGCAATGGAACAAGTATCATTTTCAACTCATATAGTGTATAGAGAACTATACACCAGAAGGGTCTGGAAGATACAACAGAAAGAAATGATAAATATTAAAGGAAATAGAAATTTAATCATTAGACACTTATATCTAATTTTTTATTTCCATAGATTTTTTTTCACAGTTTTTAAATGTGAACAAAAGGTAAATTCTTAACAATTATTTCTACTATTATCTCTGATCTTTCTGTAGTATCATGGCCAGGAAGTCCTATTAGAACTGGAAGGTTCCTTTCTAGCTCTGACCTGGAATCACTCCCCACATCTCAGCAAATATCAATACAAAGTGATGATGTGAAGTTGACAGTCACTCAAGATATTAGATCTTTGTTCAATAATCAGTTACTTTCTATAATTGTCAGTGTGTGATTCATATGCTACCCATCCATAATGCACCTCTTAATCCTTAATATATGTCTAAAATCCAATTTTATTCAATCCATATATCTTTGCAGGTCTGAGCTTAAAGCTGTGTATATCTTACATGAACAAGTATGTACTCTTTAATGAGATGACACTGTCGGATGTCCAAGCAAATAATTTTGGCTGTGACATGCTTTTAAGATGCCAATTACAGGGGGCTGGATAGATGGCTCAGCAGTTATAAACACTGACTGCTCTTCCATAGGTCCTGAGTTCAATTCCCAGCAACCACATTGAGGCTCACGACCATCTATAAGGAAATCTGATGCCCCCTTCTGTCTGATGCTGTCTTGTGTCATGCAGACATACATGTGAATAGTAAATAAATAAATAGATAGATAGATAGATAGATAGATAGATAGATAGATAGATAGATAGATAGATAAATCTAAAATACCAATTTTAGCAAGGAACTTATCTAGGGCCCAGTCCAGATCTAAAAGCATCTGCCAACAATGGAGTGAGCCTTTGTGGTGAGCATGCCTAACTGAAATTCTAGAAAGTGAATCACAGGACATCAAGATTTCTATGCACTGGAAGGTACGTGCAAAACAGAGCATCTATTTTCACTGTTCCTAAAACAAAAAAATCTCCCTTCCTGGTCAAGCCCAGGAAGTTGCCATTAAGCCACAGTCCTTTGTGACAACTGACATGTTTCTTGGTGAAGGGGATATCATACCATAAGCCCACTTCTCCTCTGTGAATGTTATCTAGCCTCTGCTAATCCTCAACTTGGAGATTAAACCTTTTCCTTCAAGGAGAAAGATGTCCCGTGTCACAAAGGTCATGACCAATAGGGCTTCCTTCCACAAGATTTCAAGCAATGTTGACCAATTTAAGAATCGCTTATTTTAATTTTCACACTTTATTAAAACACATTGGGGGCAAGCATGTATTTAACAGCCGCCCAATGAGTGCTTGAACAATTCAAAACAACAGAAAGTCTGAAAAATCCCTACGGTGACTTATTTCTAAACCTAAGTAGCACGTCCTTGAGATGAGAGATGTAGCTGTCTTTACATTTTCTTCACGCTTTAGGCCGGATGTTTACTTGTCATTTCACTGTGGTCACTGAGAAACTTGAAAATCTATTATATAGGACCCATGAGACTATAAACTACTTGGCCCTGGATGGCCTGGAGATGGGAATTTTTACCAGGTCCTCAATGTTCTATTGGAGAACCACTGGTCTATGAGAATATTAATCTCAATATCGCTCTGCAGACATTAGATAAATCCTGACAGCTTCCCATTGGTGCCTGACACAGCCAGAAGATGCTATCTGGCTAATGTTACAAGTGTCAGCACATTCACCCATGTACTGTTACAACACTATATGCGATCCTCCTAAGAATCTCAGGCATTGTTATTCCTTTCTCACAGACAGAAAACCTGAAGGCTGGGAGGTATTAACTGTTTACCTGAAGCATCCTGTGAATAAATAGAATTGTTATTTTAACCCAAGCCTCTTTATTTCCGAAACACCCTCTGTTTCCAATATTACTTCCAGAAGGTGAAAATTAGTGTTCAGAAGTGAAATATTTCCTGTGTGATTGTATGATTGTAAAAGTACCACAGCTAACTCTACAAAATCTCATTCATTCATATTGAATTTCTTTTATTAAGAAGAATTTTAAGTTCCTTCCATTTCTCTATTCAAAGAGGCAGTTTTGTCAAATGGTCGAGAAATGTTGTGTGGTGTCATATTCTTTGCTCGGTGATGAGCTACTGAAACACAATAGAAATGTTGGCCAGACCCAATGCTTGTTGAAGAAGCACATCACTGTGCAGTGTTGCAACTTCCAAGTTGCTTGAAAAAGAAACTACCACATCAATAAAATCTCCACAGGATTTTATTGTCATGGGGAGGAAACACCAGAGTATCGGCAAATGGGAAGCTGGACAAAATGTACTGGCTTGTCTTGCCCTGAGAGCCACTGTTTGCAATCTGTCATCTCACAATCCCTCCTCTTCTGATGCCTGTCTGTACCATGAAAGACCTGGGCTTCCTTTCTTAAGGGTATATGCCAGATTTTCACCACTCATCTCAGCTTTCTTTGTCAGTTTCTTGCCCCCATGTGATATAGTTATTCACCACTTAGCCAGAAAATAGCCATCGACAACTCCATATTCAGCTGTTCTCAGGCTCATGACTCCAAAAGGAAAAGTCTTACTCTCCTACTAGAGTGAGAAGAAATATAAAATCCTAACTGCCCCCACTATGGCTCCATTGACCACCTCATGCTAATCTTTGTAGTGCAAATACCTAGACTAGAATAGGATGTCTACTTCTAAAGACAAAATGCTAATTCTCTGAGATCAGCCCTGACAGACTGAGGACGGGGATGGAGACATGGATACCATAGGAAGGAATTCAGTACATACTGAAATAGCAAACATCTAGTAACCTAATGGTGTGTAAAAGTCCCCAGAGGTAAAATGTAGATTTTTTTTTTTTACTCAAAAAGCCTTAGGCAGGGCCTGATGTTGTGTATTTTTATAAAGTTCCTAGACAGTGTCAGAAAGCACTCCCTGCATAGACAAGTGCTGGTCTCCTTTCTATATCTTGCACATAATTATCTAACGTGGTAGATGCTCTAAAGCTTGGGTCCCCACAGGGATGAAATACAATCTCACATGCTTCTCTGAGTGCAGTGCCTGCTCGGGGACAGCTGTATTCCCGTCACAACACTGAAATAGAAGAGGTGTTGTGTGTCAGCATTGAGACATATTGGCAGAACTCTGATAAAAAAACACTTTACAATTTCATATCACCTTTCATTCCAAAGTGTCCCAGAAGCTTCATACATTCAGCACTACAGAAAGATGATAGACGTGACCAGCTCCAAGGGTGAAGGAGGTGGCAGGAGATAGAGTGGGGGTAGAAAAATACATGAGCCAAAGGCAGTGAGACATTTCTTTGTTAAAGGCAACATACTCCGAATTCTAAAGGAGGATGGGATGTTAAATTATTTTCAGTGCTCATAATGGAAGCATAATAGTGCCTAGGTTAACATTCAGAATCATTTTCATAGTACTGCTCTTCAGGAGGTCATTTTGTGGCACAGAGAAAAATAAAGGAAAATCAGAATGATTTAATAAGGCTAAAATTATTGGAAAATCTATGGGGGGCCTGGTCAAGACATGTTAGGTTTTCCCTTCAATGATGTTATCTTGGACATTAAAAGGCAACTTTCTGTAATTTATCATTTGTATTTGTTAGCATGAGAAATAGCTTCTTGTTTCTACTTTTTCAGACTAAGTATTACACAGTATAAGTGTCTGGGTTAATTTAATGTATCCGATGACAGTATTGGGAGTCTCTACATATCCTCATTGGGAAAAATCACCATACAGTATAGAGCAAGAAACTGAGATTTTGTTTTTTGCTTGGTTTTTTGTTTTGTTTGGGTTTTTTTTTTTTTTTGAAACAAGGTCTTACCATATAGCTCTGCATGTTTGGGAATTCACTATGCAAACTGAGCCATCCTCAAACTCACAGAAATCCACCCATTTCTGCCTTCGATGTGCTGGGTTTAAGGTGTGTGCCACTACACCTGACTGAGAAATGGTCCTATTTGACTTTTCATATTTAATGGAGTATTTTCACTTTTTTAACACTGCTATTTTTCATTTGCTATTAAGGACTCTCGAGAGGCTTCCCTAACTGGGTAGGAATGCCTCTGCACTTCTTTTAACCACTGTGACTATAGCCATAGTCCCCACAAGATCCCATCAAAGAGAATGGTGCATCCAACAGGGAAGGACATAGCAGATCAGAAAGAAAAGGAGAACTCCTCTGCTATTGCATATCTCACAGTGATTCAAATGAACTCCTGACACACAACTCGGTGAAATATGTTCCTGTGTCTTTTATGTATGATCACTTTCAAAACTCTCACTTACAAAGAACAAAGAGAAGAGGGGTTATCACATGAAAAATGCATTTGTTCAACATCTACTGTTTCTCCTGCTTATCTTTGAGACCAAGTCATGAAGCCTGTTCTAGTGACCAGATGACTGTGGTCGTTCCATTGGGGGAGCAGAATTCAAATCACTGTGTTAGAACTCCATCTAAAGAAAGCCAAGCTACTCAAAAATCCCTTAGGAGGTATTTTCCTCACAGCACACAGTTTACCTTTCCATTCAGCAGCTCCTGACCTGGCCTGTAGCTTTCCCCGTCATTTCAGGCTCCCACAAAGTCCTGGCCAAAGCCCTATTTTTATAAATCCTGGAAAGTGGCTGTTGTATTTGGTTATCTCTTAGGATTCTGTCAGTTGCACAGCCAGAGACGGTGCTGCTGGGCTCACTCCAGAGGAACGTGGTGGTGAAGTGAGGACTTGAGATGAGGATTTACACTCAGTGGCCAGCTCCAGAAAGATTGTAGATAGAAGGTGGACAGGGAGAAAGGCACTCAAGAGAGCAATCAATAGAATCAGTCCAACACACAACTGTGATGTCTTCTGGTTTGTTGTGCACTTGACAATAGTACAAAATTTAAAACGTGCAAATACTTTGTAAATAAAAACAAGTATGACAGAATCTGCTTCTCAGAAGAATAAGCTGATGTCAACCACAACCATATACTTGAGCACTTACTCCACCTAGGTAAAGCTCTAAGAATTGGAGACTAGTAGTAATCAAGCTAACAGCTCTGCCTTTTGAAGTTTATAGTCTACCAACAATAAAATGGTTGTCAACTTAATGGAACCTAGAATCTCCATGGAAACAGTCCTCTGGGAACATCTGTAAGAGTGTTTTAAGCCAACCATCAGACTGGGCCTGGGGTCCCCAATGGAGGAGCTGGAGGGTGGTCCGAAGGAGCTGAAGAGGTTTACAGCCCCATCGGAAGAACAATGATTTTGGCCACACAGATGCCCCAGGACTCCCAGGGACAACCAAGGGGTACACATGGTTCCAGCCAAAAATGTGGCAGATGAAGGTCTTGTTGGGCATCAGTGGGAGGAGTGGTACTTGGTCAGGTAAAGGCTCAATAGATGCCCCAACAAAGGGAAATCGAGGGGAGGGACAGGGAGTGAGTTGGGTGGAGAGACATATAAGTGGAGGGAGGGGGTGGGAGGAGAGGTTGGGGAAACTGGGAAAGGTTTTACCATTGGCAATGTAAATGAAGACTATATTCAATTTTAAAAAAAGAGCTTCTTTGAATATGGGCAACATCTTTCCATCGATTGAGGGTATCTGGACTGGATTTAAGGGGGACGAAAGTTTGGGGCCAGCACACGTCTTGACTGTGGCTACAATGTGATTGGTTGCCTCATGTTCCTGTGGTTTTCCTGCAATGATGGGCTGTACCCTCATCTGTGAGTCAAAATAAATGCATCCTTCTTCATTCTGCTCTTGTCAGGTTGTGGAAACAAGAAAGGCAACTAATATGAAAATGGTTCTTAGCAACAAAAAGGCAACTGTCCAAAAGGACTTTTGAAACTAGATAAGTCTTCAGAGACCTCATGGCATGGGGCAGGCTCAGAACCATACACTACACAGTAGATCATGCATGATGCTTGGATATATGCGCTTACTAACAGGAAATGTTACTTATTAACAAGAAAGACTATACTATAATGCTATGAGGCACCTAGTCACCTTTAAATTACATATTTCTGTGACCTTTGAAGCTACTACCATCAAAAACAATCTAATGTGGATAAAAAATGTATATAATCCCAGAGCTCAGATGGACAGTACGGAGCAATTCCATTTGATGACATGGCCACCTACTAAGTTGTAAAGCACAGAGCAAATTCCCTGATCCTCTAAGGAAACAAATAGACAAACAGGCAAATCCAACTCAGACAAAGCACTTTTCTTACTTACTCTTCTATTGCTATGTTAAGACATCATGACCAAAAGAGAACTTACAAAAGAAAGAACTTAATTTGGAGCTCATCATCCCAGATTGTTAGAGTCCATGGCCATCAGGGTAGGAAACATGGCTCCAGGCAGGCAGACATGGTGGTGTAGCAGTAACTGAGAGATGACAATCTGACCCTCAAATGTGAGGAGACAGCTAACTGGATGGCATCGGTTTCTGAAACCTCAAAGCCCACACTCAGTGACACACATCTTAATCAGTTCCACCAACTGTTGAATAGACTAAGTTATGAGCCTATAAGGGCCATTCTCATTGAAGCCACACAGCACCCATTTTTTTTATTAACCTGGAATGTAACTCAGAATGTGGCAGATATTGGGATATAGAATTAAACTCAAGTTCAGTACACATGGGACAGAAAGACTTTCTTCAGTTGAGATAACTGGAGAAGATCCTTGGAGAAATTGTAGTTTCAGGAATGTTAAGAAAGATCTCACATTGTCTAAAGGCAAAAGGCAACAATTCTCTAATTGGGCTTAAGACATGTTCAATGAGAGGAAAACCATGCCTGGTATTGGAAAATTTGTTAGTTACTTGGTACTAGTGAAATCATGGTTATTGGAGAAGAATCTACAACTCAATTTACTAGACCAGCATAAACCCTAACAACAATCTATAAACATTCGTCTTTATATCCATGGATAAGTGGAGTCTTCACACACACCCCCATCAAGAAAACTCCTCTTTGCGACAGAGACCATTGCAGAAATCTACAACCAATCAAAATGCAGAGTTTTGGCACCCATTTCCAATGGCTGTATCTACAAAACACTCCCATGCATAAGGCTCTGGGAACATTGCAGAAGAGGGTGCAGAAAGAGTCTATGAGATGTAAGATCAGGGAGTCTGTTTGTGAGATTGTGTCTCCTAGTAACATCAGACACTACAACTATGAAGTCTTGCCAACATGACTGCCCAAATATGAGCTGAACAGGGACACCAATGAACATGCCAACAGCACAGTGAAAAGACATGAATCTTCAAACACACACAAAGAACTACAGGCAACTGAGTGAAGCGGGGATCAAGAGAGGCAATCCTCCCCAGGGAAGAGCACACCTATTGGTTATCCACTGCTAGTCAGCCCTGAAAACATACATACAAGTAACA
The DNA here is from genome assembly GCF_947179515.1 of Apodemus sylvaticus. Taxonomy (NCBI): domain Eukaryota; kingdom Metazoa; phylum Chordata; class Mammalia; order Rodentia; family Muridae; genus Apodemus; species Apodemus sylvaticus. Next base: position 34,527,667 of record NC_067475.1, read on the forward strand.
TTATATGGATTCAACAGCTTATACACAGGAATATAAATGTATACACAAACACATGTATGCATGCAATAACAGTGAAAAACAGGTCAAGAACTTACAGGAGAGCAGAGAAAGTCTAAGGGAGGGTTTAGATAGAGGAAAGGGAAGGAAGAAAATTAGATTACAATCTCGAAAACAACACAAAACAGAATTGACAAAATGATTCTAATAGTGTCTTATGATTTGGGCCAGTTTTCCATTTGCAAATGAAGTGTCTGTGATAGTCACACATTGCGATATGGTGAGTGCAGAATGAATATTACTTCCCATGATAGCTAAAGAATAAGGCTGAGAGAGCTGGAGCAGACAGATGCAGAGCTAGAGGGATAACTGGTGGCACAAACAACCCACTGAACATGGGAAGCACATGGAGGACTGATTATTTGGGGTAACAAAATACAAAGCAATAAAGTCATTATTGTAGAAGAAATCATTCAAAGACTTGGAGGAAGAGTGCAAGTTATGTAAAATCATAATTAAATTGTGTTTCGTGCCAACTAATTTTAAGACAATATTTCTAAGGTG